>NC_090715.1:11956656-12556656 GCF_040954835.1 Lepisosteus oculatus | reverse complement strand
TAAATCAGGCATTCACAGTCATAGTGAATGAGTGTGGGCATTAGCAGTGTTTGGGGCTCTGGACTCACAAATGGAAGATTGTGGGTTCAAATCCTGTAGCAGCAGTGTGTGTTGTATGCTGCTGTACCCTTGAACAATGTACCTCACACATATAGCTCCAGCTATATACTGTAAATGGTGAAAGATGTATGTTGGTGTGGATAGAACACTCCAGTTTGCTCTGCATCCACTATAAAGGAATCTGCTTGTCTTGATTTTAGCAAAATCTTTTTTTTTTTTTAAATCGCCCATTTACTGGCAAATCCTAAAACACAGGTTTGGCATAGGTGCGGTGGAGGCTGTGGAAATCTCAGAACCTGTTCCCGCTACTCAGTCCTTTGGTCCACTGCTGAGAGATCTGTTGGACAGAGGTGGGACCCGCGTCTCTGACTCCTGAGGACACTGCCAGCTGTGTCGCGCCAGCTGCAGGAACACCCCTTGGACTGGTTGCACGCTGGGAAATTGCCAGAACTGGCTAACATCACAGCGCATCAGTGGAAAATCAGAATCATTTCTACAAGTACCAGTTTGCAGCCTGCAGGATAAAACGAAAAGGGAGTTTTGTAGACTTGTTGGTCTAGACCAATGGTTCTCAATCCAGGTCTTGGCGACTGACACACCTTCTGGGTTTTGTTCCAGCCGATCTCTCAGTTGCCCAGTCAGACCCTTGACTGGCTTAATAACAGGATTGGAACAAGATGAATTTGAACTGCTTGTTTCCGGCTCTTACACATGTTGAAGCTTTAACTGCTGTATTTTGTAAGTGAAATAAAATCCCAAACTTGTGACTAGAAGCAAAACACATTTTCAGGTGAAGCAGCTTTTTAGATCAATTAAGGCTTCAGTTATCTGAAGGTCAATTGAAGGTGGGCTGGAATGAAAACCAGCTGGTGTGTGGGTCACCATGACCAGGCCTGGGAATCGCTGGTCTAGACTGGGGCTCCAGTTGAGAGGCAACCCGGACAAAAGGGTCAGGTTCTATTGTAAGACGTCAGCGAATACTTAAACCTTTTGCTGGGCAGGGCAGGAGTACCAAGGAAACAAGTTTTGTGGTCATCAGAAAAAAGGCCAGTGTTCTATCTTGCATGAAAAACAACTTTTAAATCTTGTACGTTAGCTCAAACATCCTCAGCTGCTGGAATGCGAGGGATGTCTGTGTGACAAGTCCTGCTGCCTTAATTAAAACTGTTGAACTCGGATCTCAAAGGCACTTTGCTCCACACTGCCAAAAGATGGCTGTTAAAACTGCTTGATAGGTCTTATTGGTGCATCTTGGAAACATGGATTTTTGATAATAGACCATACTTAAAAATATTTTCCCACGCTGTGCACTTTATCCTATCAATTATGTGTAAAAAGGTTTCAAAACTTGTTTACTGTAAACCAGCTGCTGGAGATCACTGGAGAAAGTAAAATATCTGTATTGTCAACACTGGTTTATGCACAGAACCGTGTTTTGTTTTACCAAAAGCTAAGGAAGAATAAACTCCACTTCAGTATTGGTTGTCTGGCACCTTTTTTCTTGTTTGTGAAGGCTTTTTGTTATTTCTATCTGTTGTGACTGCTTCTCTAGGCAGTCTTAAGAGTGGATTACAAGTGCACAATATTTACATTTCATGCCAAGAAAGGTTTCATTGTTTCTAGTTCCTTTAAATAAAGTAATAGAAATACAGCTGTCTTTGTTTGGGAAGTCTAAATTGAGCAAACCTGAGCTAGGATAAAGACTGCCATCTGCCTCTGGGCTATTTGAATTGGACTCCCTTCTCAAAGCAAAGTGCCATGTTAGAAAGTTCAATATATGCATTTAGTGCTACTGCATTAAAATAATGTAAGTTGTTACACAAACACCTGTTCAGCGGGCTTTGTGCTTCATGTGGAGCAGTGGTCTCCAGCTCTAGGCCTGCAGAGCTCTTTTACCGGGAAAGTTGTGCTTTCTAAAGTAGCAAAGTGGACAGTGTTGCTAACTCACAGACCTTGGGCAATGGGCTTGGTTCCTGCCTTTTGTTTGAGTGTGTGCGCTTACTGGGTTTTCTCTCGGTGTTAAGGTGTGCCTAAGCAGTCACTGTGTGTACTCTGTGATTTGTAAATTAAGAGACTCAGATGATTGCCACAAGCATTACCTTTCTCGTAATGGATGCATCCCTAGTCTAAAATCGCAAATTACTGTTACCAGTTAAGTAGGTGACTTCTTACCTGAATACCATCAAGCACTCAAGACAAATGTTTCCTTTGATTTTAATATTAATTGAGCAATAACTTTCAAGTGTCCCCAGTCATTAGAAAGAGGTGATTTCGGCTGGATACAAGGGATACTGGACTGGGGCTCTATGGAACCACGGATGTAGGGTCTGCTGCAAAACAGCTGATTCACACTTCACACGTGGAAATGGTGTCAGAAAATGAGATCAAGATAACCAAATACCATGTGTTTCCTGCATGGCCACACTTGGTCCAAACCAGTTAATGGCTAATGAATAACTTTGGTTATTATCAGCTTCTTGCACTGAAAAGAACTGCTTGAATACGATCAATCTTGAAGCCGGTGTCTAAAGTCCGAAAGGGTATTGGAAATCCAGCTCTGCAGGGCAACATGACAGTGAGATAACGTTGTGGCAAGAACAGAGTTCAGGCTTTCACAGCTTTTAAGTACAGTTTCTGAAGCTAAAAATTGACAAGAGCAAATATAGGAATGCCAAACAAAAATACTTTTATGTATATTTATACAACATAGTGTACATGCAGATTATTCTACATTGCAGTAAGCAGTCTTCAAAGTCACGTCACCCCATGACTGTGAAAACCAAATCCCAGGCATGCAAGTGAAACAAGACTCACTTAGTGTCAACTGACTGCATCTCTCATGTCAAATTCAAGCTTCTAAAATAATAAAAAAAACAGGCCTGTTTGCGTTTCCCTGCATCTAAAATATATATACATATCTCGGATATTTTTCCAGTTGTACAGTGTAATTCATGAGGAGTTTTACACTTATCACAAGCAGAATTTTGCACAGCTCCCTAACTGCCAGAAAGACAAGTCGCTTCCACTGTGGAAGCCAATCTCTTGCCTCAATTTGTCATCTGATCCAAGGAACTGGAATGATATTTCAGCAGCAGCTGTGCACGTAAAAGAGTATAGCTGCTAGACATGTGCACTCGCTCTACAAATTATCAGGGCCCCTCCCCCCACTGAGTAACGTGGGGATCCCGAGAGAAATGCGAACAGGGCCGACAGGAACACGGCCTGGATTCCACAAGGATGTGAAGTATTTTCAGCCCAATCCCATCCGATTCTTCTAACAGCATCACGCATAAAGGCGTGTGGGATTTTTACTACAGTCCCTGGATTAAAACGCAGTTATAAAAGTCTACTGCACACCTCTTGGGAAAATCACACTGACTGCTACAGTTCATGTAACTGATCCCCAGTTACTGTACATGAACAAACAAACATTTTGTTCAGTCTACAGACTGCTGTATGACTTTTGATAATCACACGATTTAATATCCGGATGGGGATTCTATTTCACAATAAAGCTAATGCATATGTCCGTCTTGGAGCTGCAGTGCTGAAGCTGGTCTCCATTCTGTAGGGGCAGTTACTCCAGAAGTGCAAGACTGCCCCCTGCGGGGGACAGCTTACCCCCAGAAAGCACCTTTTCCCCCCGTATATCTGGGCTGTCTGGACCTCCCTGGGTGAAGCACACGCACAGCGAGTCAAGATGAACGGCTGCATTCAGGATTCCAACCTGCAACCCTGCTGCGTTGACCCAGCAGTAAATACTAGTCCTGCACTACCCTCGCATGTCACCTGCATGGAAAAGTAAATCGATTTCCAACTCATTCAAAAGTGTGACATGTTCCTAGGGTAAAAAACAAACAAAATCCAAGTATGTACATGAACTGGTTCTCTAGCAATAGTTCTCAATTGTCTCCCATCTCAGACATTTAACAGAAAATGTAAAGTCACGTTCTTCTTCATTATCTGAAATTCAGGCAAATTGAGAACCCCCGCGGGAAAGTTCATGCTGCTCCGCTCCCAGGTGATGTGAAGATATGGAAGATCCATTTCATACATTGTACAGCCCATCAAATCGAGATCAGCGCACTCAGTGCTGCCTGATGCAGGCAGGCTCCCGAGTAGTCCAGGTGATTGCAGGTTTTGGCCGAGCTGCAAAGTGCACCCCCCCGAATCCCGGCTGCGCTGCTGGCCCTCCATTTCACCTGGGCAGGAGAGAAAATGGACACACAGCTGTGCTGTACAGGTCAGGGTGTAGATGAAGGTCTCTGCAGGTCTCCGTGCAGGCCTAAGAGACAGGGATCTATGTCTTTTGCCTAACAAGGCCGTTCGTGCCAATGTCTGTTTAAAAGATGGAAAATAATACCAGCCCACCTCCATGAGCCCATGTGTGACCTGCCTGGCCTGTTAAATAAAAGAGCGCCCCTGCTACAATGTTGCGGCTCGTGCGGGCCCTACCTGGCGGGGCTCCCGGCGGACTCACACCTTGAGGCGCTTGGACTGGCCCTCGGCCACGGGCGCGGCTCTCTTGTTGCGGTGATGAGGGAAGGTGGGCATGAGGTCAGGCTCGCAGGCTGCAGGGAGACAGGGGGTGTAACAGCCTGTCAGCTGTGCAAGAAACACTTAACACTGCATCAATACACAGAGAGGGAGGAAGATATTAAGAAAATGTCTGGGGGAAGGATTTTCAGTCCTGGCGGTCCTTCTGATTTTCATTCCAAGTAGAATTTTCATTGTGTGGGTTAACAGAACTTTTTAATTCAACTATGTCTTTAATTACAGCTCTTTCCAACTCTTTTCTGAATCACCCTGCTTTCACAGCACTGTTGCCAAGACAGTGAGCAAGTGCTGCTTAACCCACCACTCCCCCTCAGGGGTCCATACACTACTTTCTCTTTTTTACCTGATCTAGATCACCCTCTTGGTTACTTACGCAACGGCTTCTCCTTGAAGTAGGAGCTGTCCAGGCAGTCCTTAGCTGTAGCCCTGGAAGGAGAAGAGCCCTGTCAAACTCCCAGGCTGCGATATGAGGGGCGCAGCCTAAAGAGACAACCGGAGGCCACTGCACAAAGGCAAGTCGACCACCCAGGTACCCCCAACCTCCTTCCTGACTGCACCAGCGATACAAAGATACACATGAAGGAGGAAATACAGGTATGCAAATCCCCAAATCACAGTGTGCCCTGACACTTCTGACTGTCTCCCCAATAGAATATACGATAGGAATTCATAATACCTCAAAGCTCTGTAAAACCATAAAAAGCTAAATATACAGACCTAAACCTGAGTCACACATTGAAATTGAATTTGATTCAAGTCTCCCCGGGACTTTGCTCAACAGTAGGAAACTAACTACAGGGCTTCATCACAATCATTCTGTAGTACATTCAATTTTCCTTCCACACTTCCTATTCTGATCCCGACATGTTTTGAACTTTTTTGTTCAATTACTTATGGGCTTTTCAGGAAAAACAAAGTCTATTACATGGTACCATACACAATAATGACCACATGTGCACAATTGTCATGGTGTGACCAACTTGGTAGCTAAACAAACTGTATGAATCCAACCATAATATAAAGAGAGGAAGAAAGGAATAGAAAAAAGGAAACCAAAGGACAAAAGAGGGAAGCCAGCTTTCGAGCTGGCTCACGTGCACAGGGCAGTTGAAGCCGTGAAGGCCGTGTGACTGACGTTACCTACACCCGGACAGTTTCTGTTTTCTGTTGCCCTGAATGCTAGCTATTGCCTTCTCTTGAGGAAGCTTTCTATCTGTCAGAGAGGACATCCTGCTGTGCAAAGGAAGTTCACAACCAACTGATGAATTTCGTCGCCTGAGACCTGATCAGCGTCAGATTCTAAAAGCTTATCGGGATATGAAAAGTGAAAGAAAACAAGGATATAAAAACGTGAACAGCCGTAGCAAAACCCTGGACATCGCAGGGTTTATGTTCAAGAACGCCGCCTCTTGGCTGTGCCTGCTGCACCTGCGTTTGGGGTTGTACATGAAGAGGAAGTTGAGAAGACGCAGGCCAGCCTCGGACAGCCAGGTGAACTTGTTCTTCAGGTTGTTGTAGGGCTGTTTCCTCAGGGTGTACTGCCCCACCAGCGGCAGCCTGGAAAAGCCCTGGGAGAGACAGCAAAAGACGTCAGTCAGCAACAAGACTCCACTTTCTAAACCCTGGCCTCTCAGTCCCGTCTACATTTTGCTTGGACTTTCAACAAATTACAAAAGCTTCTGTAAAAAGAAATCCCACATTTATTTTCAGAAACCTCTGGGACAGCAGGGCCAGCTCCCTCACCAAGAACATTCAGCCTGGCCAGCACGAGCCCATCATTCAGCCAGGCTGAATCTCAGAGCCAAACTGACTGCCATAAAACAGGCCGATTTGCCAAGCAGGACATCATCGCTACTTCCGCATTTTATGAGACCTACAAAATGAATGGGGCCTGACCTACATTATTTCTAAAATGCAGGTTCCAGTTTTTCACTAATCAGGATGCGGCAGAAGTAGGTTCTGCCATTCTCACAATTCTAGGAACTGCTGCAAGGGTAACGAGGTCTGTGCCCACTGAGGAGTCACAGAGGTCACTACTGCACTGCAAGACAGAACTGGTATTCACCACTGCCTACCACACTGCACAAATGATGACTACAGGCATGCACCCCACAAACCCTGCAGCGTGGCTAACGGGGAACACTAAAAAGACTAACGCAGCTCTGTACTCCCCCTGTACTGTGATGTTCTATTGGAAAAGCTCTCCATCACAGAATAATTATGGGGGTCTTTTTGGTTCACGGACAAGGTGTATGAAGGTCACTCAAGATCGGGACAAGCAAATCTGGACTGGGAAATGAGCCACAAATTACTAGGGGGAGCCTTATTATTGGCTGGATTCTTCTGCAGTCACACGCAACTTCCAGGACGTGTAAAGGAAACTCGTTACAGGACACCTATTTACTTCCCTCTTCACGGGACTGGGGTGTTTAATGGTACGTTTACCGGCCAGATGTTTTCATTGGGTGTCCCCAGCAGCTGGACAATGAGGTCAATCTGCTGAATCTCTGAGCTCCCGGGCAGCAGAGGCTTGTGGGCCAGCAGTTCTGCCAGGATGCATCCCACAGCCCTGTGGGAAAAAAACAACAAGCTCAAATACTGGCCTCCAGAATATAAACCACCCACATGCAGCTAAAGAAATGTCTCTTACCACATGTCAATAGCAGTTGTCTGTGTTTTTGTTCCCAGGAGTAGTTCAGGAGCTCTGTACCTAAAGAGGCAAGGGAATCAAAAGGGGTTTATTCTTCTATTCTTTATGAAAACGACATACAGGCTGTGTGCTGTAAGTGGAGGGATTGTGACAGCCCTGTATTATATTTTGGCTCAAAAATCAGTAATTCCTTTCATATTCATGACACAATGATATGCTGGGGGGATTCTACATCTATCTGGTAATTAATATTTCAGGGTATTGTGCACAGAAGTCAGTGTGAAGATCTTCTGTTATACTGAAAATGGCTTGATCAAGTTCATTCCAACATGCTTTTAAAGAAATCCAGACAAATTTGTCAATTTTGAGAAACACAGCCTTTTTCATGTTGTTTTTACACATACACAATTCCACCAGCGACTCAGGGACTTTTTTCCGATCATGTTCTCTGAAATGCATGTAAAGAAGAATGATAACCAATCACCCTCACTCCTAGAGAGAACTGAGAAACGCAACAGTGGCCTGTGAATTCACTGGATGCTGACACTACAGCCATCCATAGTTGAAAAGCGTTTGAGAGCAATATATTCAAGGCAGCACAGCGGTTAGCACTGCTGCCCCGCAGTGCTGGGGCCCTGGGTTCAAGAAGCAGCTAGAAAATTGATGGATGGAATATATTCAAGTCACTTAAACTTACAGGTGTTGCTCCAATTGGAGAACTAGGACTAGGAGAATTCACGTCCACAAAGCGGGTGCTATTCTACGTCTTAGATCAAAGGAACGAGGGGTGGGGGCTTCTTTAACAGTATCTGAGAATCTCATAGAGGCAACGGAGAATTCAATCTAAGGAAAGATTATTTGTTCGCTTTTCACCCTGCCCAGTCTGCTACAGTGCCTAACCCATCACAGGGGCGAGCAGGGCTGTGTGCGCACCCCTCTGTGCGCACCCCAATGCCACTGGCTCCCCCGAGCCTGACTGGAGGGCTGGCGCCAGCTGTAGGAAGGGAGAGTCCCTCTCTGCAGGCAGGCAGGTGACGCACTGGACCAAACCCGGGAGCAGGGCGAAGCCAGGCCGGTGGGGGCGTACCAGAGTGTCACCACTTTGGGGGTCATGGGCTTGAGGGGAACACCGTAGGCTCTGGCCAGGCCGAAGTCGGCTGCAAAAAGACAACGTGAGACTGAATTCAGAAGTGCTTTCTAAATAACGCCCAAAACATTTTTGCTCATTGGATCCCATCGTTTCCATACATTTTATAATGACATTTTCTGGCCAGTCCCACCCCATTCCTCTCACTGGATCAGCTCCAGCTGTGGTTGGGGTGAGGGCAAAGGTCTGCTGGGGGATTGTTCTGGCCAGGGAAAGGGGGAGAAGTCTATCTCTTGCACCTCACGCCAACCAAAAACTGCCCTGCCACTGAGAAAATCTATTATTTTGATGGGGGGGGTTCCTAATATTTTGGCCAGAGATCAAATTTATTCACAATATCTTACAGGGTGATGTGAGTGGCTTACATTGTCACACCCACTGAATGCCTTAAAGGCTGTGAAGAGACCTGCATCAAAACTGGGACCGGACTTTAATTATAACAAATAACCGAGGCTCCCATGGCCACTGAGACCTGGAGTTCTGCAGCCCTGCTCAGGATGATGTCCACATGATGGGGTCGTTAAAAGGCCAACTCACCTATCTTTACACAGCCTTTATCTGTCATTAGTAAGTTGGACACCTTCAGATCCCTGTAAAACACAACAGAAATACCCCAAATGAGAGACTAGTGGTATCAACGACTAAAGACACAATAAGACAGGTTTAATCAGGTTCAATCAAAAAACGTTTTAATAGAAACGTTGCATATTCACAGTGAAGGCTGGCTGAATATCACAGGAGTAACATCTGACTGCCTTGTGCGCTTTCTAGGAGCTCTGATGATGGATCACGAATAAAAATGGGATTCTGGGATTGTGAGGACAATGCAGGATCATCCTCACAATATCAAAGGTCTTGCCAAATTCAGTTGTCAGTCCTATAGATGTTTGCATCTGTCATTGGAACATTTTACCCTGAAGCTCTTTAAATGAGATATTTTGCTTTTCTCCTATATCTAGGCTGATCAAAAACAGGCAGATACAGTTCAATGAAAACTAAACTAGGGATTAGAGGATACCTACTGTCCTCCACTTTGCTTGATCCACTTTGTGGAGCCCCAAACCAGAACCAGAACCTGACTCTGCTGTTCTACACTCACCTGTGCACGATGAAGTTTTCATGCAGGTAAAGCAGCCCCCTCAGGAGCTGGAGAACAATGCACTTCACCTGCGAGAGACGGGAAACGCCTTAGGAAACCCAAGCCTTACAATTCACTCTCACAGAAGTGACCACTTTCCACAAAGCACATCACATCAATGGTGCCAGTCTCGCAAAGCTCTTGGACAAGCGCCTGCATTCACATCAGCAGAGTAAATGAGGACACAGTGAGTCAATCAGAAACAAATCGATCTGACTCTCGTTTGAAATGATATCCCAGGACGAACCCTTTCAACTGGCTTGGGGAGCGACCTGTTTGAGCCATGGCCAGTGGTATGTCAAACCCAGCTGGCTGAGGGAAAGACTCGGCTCTATTAGGCCTGCGCTAAGTAGGACAGTGAGCCAAGGAGCTGCTTCAGGTGAGAGGACTTACCTGTGCTTCTGAGAATGGGGACTGCATGTTCTCCAGTAGACTAGCCAGGTCTTGCTCACAGTATCCCATCACCAGGAAAATGCTAAACAATGCATACAAATGGAAGAAAACAAATATAACTGGTAAGTTCACAGGTACAGCGTTTTAAAAGTCATCCCTTTTTTGACATTACAACCTTAAATGCACAAAATACACACAAGAAGCTGTGCAGTGTCTTAAATCTCACAGGAGTCAGTTTCTGAGAAAATGAGGCCCTCTTTTTACACAAGGGGCTGTACTGGCAGTCTGGAACAAGCCATCCTGCCACGTTGTTGAAGTTGAAACCCCCTTTGTTTCAGGATACAGCTGGATGGCATATTTGAAGCGATTAGTTACAAGCAATCCTGTGCCCATTTTTCCCATTAAATTAAATGGCTATGTCCACCGTCATCTCATTTATCCTTGCAGGCATGAAGCCAGTTGTCCTGGGAACACGAGAGTCTCGTTTCACCTTGGCTTGGAGGAGGCAGGTGCAGGCTCAGATCAGACAGCCCCTGGTCACACTCCAGGCTCTGCTTATAGCAGTATAATGTGACAACCTTGTTGGTTGTGCTGGCAGTGATTCACAGCCTAGGGGAGCAGCTCTAGGGCAGCTCAGGTCTCTCGAGTTGGCGTCTAATCAGAAGGACTGTCACAGCTCCTCCCCGGGCTCTGAGAAAGCAGAGCCCCCAGGAGTCCAGCCGGTAGAACTACTCTTCAATACTGCTACAAGGTCAAATCAGTCATGGTTTTTGGCAGTTTAACACATAATGAGCCTAAATACATAAGTGATTTGCTGATTGTCACGAAGTCTATAGATAATCTCACATTATTTCACAAATAAGGGTACTGTGCCAAAGGTTATAGGCTGACATCCAGAGAGATGTCAGTCTCAGTTCACTTAGCTCACTGCTTTCCAACACATCATCAATACACACCACTCCAGGCAGAAACTTGTGATAATAGCTAATTAGATGCTTTAGTTTACAGCTCAATCTATAACAAATGAATCCCTATAAATTGGATTTTAAACCATACTAATCCTTGGTTTTTACTAGGTTTGGTTCATACGGTAGTTCCAAAAAATGTCAAATGCCACAAGTCTATAT
Source organism: Lepisosteus oculatus (assembly GCF_040954835.1). NCBI lineage: Eukaryota > Metazoa > Chordata > Actinopteri > Semionotiformes > Lepisosteidae > Lepisosteus > Lepisosteus oculatus. The sequence goes on along the minus strand of NC_090715.1, from coordinate 12,545,584 downwards.
CACAATCCATTTTTATTTTCCACACCCACCCATAGGGGAATCAGACACACGGGCCCTCTGGAGGCAATGCAACAGAAGTCTTACAGGCTTATAGCCCACAACCCTACCTTTCCAGGTGATTTCCCACAACCACCTCCTTAAGCTCCACTATGTTGGGGTGTCGCAGCTTCAGGAGCAGAGTTATCTCCCGCAGGCTGCTGATTGGAATTCCTTCAGGCCAGCCAGGAAAATAAAAAGACAGGAACAGACACAGAGCAAGGCTTGAAAACCATCCGTAAAGCTAAAGCATTTCATTTCTAACGGTTCACCTGATCAATCACCACATGATGCGAAAACAGTCCAGCATTTATTTCAGCAGAGGGGGCCCTTTCTCAATCTCGTTTGTCAGACAAACTAATATTACAGGTCACAGATGTGAGCTGTCAAATGTGTCAACTTCTAAATGTCAGAAACACATTCAGCCTTCCATGTCTGTGCTGATTAGCCTGCCTTGTGGGTTAACTGCATTTTCTAACAGACTGTTTTTGTCTTGACATAAAGAGGAAGTGACACTTCTTAAGTCCCCTCTTGCACAGTAAAGAAAAATACATGAACATAAGATTTCTGGCAGCACTAACATTTCCAGAAGTAATTTCATCCATTTCTGGCCTTCAAGAAAAAATAATACTCACCATCTTTCTCTTTATCCATGCGCACCTTCTTAAGAGCAACAATCTCATGATTTTTTGTGTCCCGTGCCCGGTCTGCAAGAACAAGACAAGAAACCTGGAAACAAGCTCCACTGTAAATGCTCATTTGCTGTTCTCCTTCTCCCACTCAAAACAGGAGAGAGAAACGGGAAACAGAAAAGCCAACATTCAACATTTTAAATTTAAAGTGTTGGCATTTCCAATTTAAATAACAGTGCCTAAGTCCTTTACTCACAAAATGTTTCCAAAGATGCTTGGCTGTGACAAATTTTTCACAAGAGGATGGTAACAAGACTCTTGTCCATGTTTTATGAGCTACTGGCTCAGTTTAAACACATAATCTACTTGATTGTTTAATATAGCAAGAGGTTTATTTATAGCAAACTATTTATCAATAGTAGCAGGAATTAATAAAAAAAACTATACCAGTATGCCGAAGAGAAATAACACACTTCACTGCTGAGACCAGTAAGGATGGAGTGGTTTCACTAACCTGACTGCACATCCCACATTGTCTCTGATCTCTGTTTCTTCCCACTTAACTAAAGCAATTCAGTATAACATGTATTGTTCAAAGCATTCTTCTGCTTTCAGTACAGAAAGACTTAATATCATACCTGGCAGAGCCATAATTAAAGTAGTGAAAATACGAAACTCACAAACGATGCCATAAGTTCCTTCACCAATCCGGTTCAGCTTTTCAAACTCCTTCACACTCCTACAGTTCCCCAGCTGAAACAATTCATGCAGATTACCTCATACTGGGCACCAAGGTATCAGCTCGTAAGTGTGCTCCGAGATCAGAAAATTCTGCCTGTTTATAGTAGTCATGCAAGAACATGAGGTATTCAGACAATCTGCCAGAGCAAAACAGATTCTGATTATTGTTTTGTTTACTTGTAAACTGTCTGTTACACAGTCTAGATAAGTGCATGTTACATTCCAATCTGAAATGTATCCACAAAGGGGATGACATCTATAGAGTACAGTATGAGAGCAGATCTATAGTTTTACATTATGCAGGATCTCCAACTAGAAGCTCTGCTTTGGTTTCTCAGACACCGTTACAAATATGGCAGAGCTACCATATTCGATTTCTGGAGAATCAATGATGTGATTTCACCTCCTGTTCTGCCTCATCAGAAAAGGGTATCAATAACATTTTCGTCTTTGGGTAAACTATGTGGTGCTGTTTGGGACTCTAAACAGGTCTTTTGTATTTGTTTACACATTACAAACAGTTCTAACAAAAGCGTTGTTATTTAAGAGTAGTCCCTGGTCCAGAAGTCACATTTCCTGTTGTCTTAGCCTCTGCAGACCAATCAAAACATAAAGCTCTCCAGCCAGACGGCTGTCGGGAGTGCATGGAAATGAATGTCAATAACATTGGGATCTACTGGGACAGATCGTCTATTGTGTCGCTGACTTGGCCAGGAGACGAAATACACAATGCACGTTACGTTTCACAACAAAATGCATTGGCTCTGTTTCCCTGTGTTTTCCCACCAGACAATGACACATGTAAGCAGATTACATACTGCATCGTGTCTTTCAGGGACCGACCGGCTGATATAAGTACATTAAGTGACAAGGGAATGGAGCACAAAGGTAATACTTTCGGAAACACGTTCTGATATTTCGGCAAAATAGGGAAAGCCTTTTTCTAGCACTCCAAGCTGCGACAGAAATCACTAAAACGCGCAAACCCGGGGTCTGGACGTGCAGTGTGTTTACCCTGTCCTGCTGCGGAACGGTGAATGTTTTCTCGTTCTTGATTGATCTCAGTTTGATGGCATCTGGCTCCGCTTCGGAGAAGTCCATGCTTGCAACGGCCCAGCACCCCAGTCCAAGCTTTAATCTTTGCTGTGACGACGTAATGTAGGGAAGAAATAGCAGACATTCAATTCCCTAAGAGCTGTCTCCATCTACCACGCCAGGGCTCGCAGCACGCATCATCACTGAGCTCACTCACTGGGTGGACAACCATGATCCAACCCTGAGTGCCTTGCTTGTCCACCGCACAAGCGCACTCACCGCTTTGAGTTACGTTGTGTCCGCGGTGCGTACGGACTGAAAGCACTGTCCTGTTCATCGAGCTTCTGCGAGAATCCCAGTTCGTTTCGGAGCGAAGCGAAAAACCAGCATTGCCAGTACTGAAGCCAACAAACGTCCGCCAAGAGAGTTAACTAAACGGTTCGCGATTTTAATGATTTCAGGACGCAAAACCTTGTTTTCGAATAATTAAAAAATAAAAAACGAACTGGGTGTAAAACAGACCTTTTCAAGAAATCCCTCTTAACAAGAACTCCTCGATTTAAATATTTAAATTCAATTGAGGTCTGCAGTTGTTAGAGATAATGGCATCTTCGCAATGACATTAAAAAAAGGCAGGACCGACCCACCTTTTTTCAGAGGGTAGAAATAGACTCGGGGTGAGCAGGTTCCCTCTGTTTGGGGATCCCCTGAACTGCTCCTGGGGACCCCACCTGAGAATGACTGTATCGTTTAAAACCGTCCCAGATTATCTTTGTGTACACACTCGGTGGTGGTGGCAGGCGCGTCGATTACCGGTTGGGGTTCAGTTCATCTGCGGCGGTTTGGGTGCGAAAGGACGGCCGGCACCGGCGTAGAAGGGCACCCCGGGCCGGGGCTCCCTCACCACAGTCCGGGGCGAGTCTGGGGGCACTTGGCGGAGGTCCTCGTTTGAGGGGGCGGTCACTATTATCGCGGGTGGGGTCGCCTTCCTCCGAGCCGGCGATTCGGTACCGCTCGGTTCTGCCGGTCCTGCTCCCTCCTGTCGTAACTGTGATGGCTCGGGTGCTTGGAGGAGGGCGGGAATGATGATACTGTTACGATGCATGTATGCAGATCCGATCAGATCTAACAGAATTGTAAATGGTGAATACACTGTAAATGAACAATACAAACGCGTAACGGGAGCCCTAAATGTCGACACAGGTGACCGTAGGCAGCAATATACAACAAATCATTTAACCCTCGATTGCTGATATCTGTCATTGATTCCCCAGATTTACGTTACTCATGTCTGGGTTTCAGATCAATAGTTTTTTTTTTTATCAAAATCAAAATGCGATGGATAGATAACCTTTTCAGTTTCTTATGAGCAATTCAATCTTCATTCCAGTTCAGTTTTCAGTAGAACTAATTTAATGTCAATTGTTCGGTTTTCATATATAATCTTTTATGTTGCAAAATGACGTGCATTCGTTTTTTACACTTAGAAACTCGTTTCAAAGTCACGCATGACTTTATCTCAGAATACATTTGCTGATATCCAAACTATTTTGCTGTAAAATATTAATGTGTATTTTAAAATGTCACCTGTACTATTTTTTCAGTTCATCTTAAAATATCTATATACTCGATTACAAAACGACAGGTGTTTTAGACTATAAGCAGTTTGTTCTCCAGTGTGTTTTTCTCAGCCAATTCACTAAAAGGAAGCAAAATCACATTTGAAAACAAACGCTGCAACTCATTCAGTTACAATGCTACAGCAAACAACTTAATTCCTGAGGGGGGAGATTTAGATCTCAGATTCTTTTGTGACGACTGCATCATATGCTGACGTGAAACGTTTTGAAGCTAGTGTCATCACCTCTACTGTTTATTATAATAGGATACAATATCCCTGTAACGACAATTGCAATGTATCTACTGTGGCTACACTTAGTTGTACAATTTAACGCGAATCTACCTTAAAATAGCCTGTTCCACCAACTGGAATCCCATTAGAACACTGTAAATGGATTAGTGTATATACCATATTAGGGTTTGTGACAATTAATGCACACCCGATGAGCGATTAGAGCTACATAAAGCTTCATTCCACATAAAAACTCCTTCGATTTCAACGAAGAGCTACACCACGTTAAAACAAATATTAACAGACATTATATCGGCTGAAAGGTGCCAGTGCGTGTAAAAGTGAACAAGGAACCGATATCATTCCGTGCCCGTTATTAAAATAACTGTACAAAACCGAGCAGTTACCCCTTTTGTCAACTAACTGTTAAACATTCCCCCATCTCCATTATTTATCGTAGTGGTAAAATAAAGTCAAGAATCTTTAAAGTCATTAATGATGAGTGGAAGTCCCAGTTGCTACTTCAGAGACGTAGATTTCTGACAACCTCTTTAGCCGAAGCGTGAGCAACTTTCTTGCTCCATCACTCCGTTCAACAAGCTGCCCGCGGGAATGTCCCCCGAGAGATGCGATGCCAATCCCATCTGTAGAGAAGCGCGGCGCGGTTTGAACAAACCGCTGGATCGTTTAAAAATAATGTAATTTCTCACCTGCATGTTCAGAGTGTTTGCGCAGGACAACCCCCATTAGACATTTAAATAATCCCGAGCGCAAAGGCTCGGCTCTGTGGCCGGCAGGGGGCGCTCACTGCGGTGGAGCCGAACCTGCATCATCTATAATAATAAAGTCAGTGTTGAAGAAGCAGGGTATTTTTTTTTATCGGTGTGCATTTTTTTATTTGGGTATTTATGGTGTGTTCAATGTTTCTTCTGACTTGCCAGACGATTTTAATCATTGTACCTCTTGTACCTGCAATAATCTTACAAAATATCATTTAGTTTAATGTATTATAAGGTTACTGCAGCACCTCCACAGGTGCCCTGTATCAGCAAATACTGTATCTGATTAGTATGAATTACTAATGAGTAAACATTAGTTCCCGCCTGCCGTTGTCTCCTCCACTCTTCTCCAGTCTGTCTTCTTTATCTCGTCTTCCCCCGTACCTTATATAATAATAAAATAATAATAATAATCAAATGAAGAAGAATTATTACTATTATTATTAGTGATAATCTATTAATGGAACAGGTGAAGGTTTATTCCATGCTGAAAGCAAAAGAAAAGAGACAACGTGTCGGCTGTGGAGACTTTTTCAGGTGTGTATCTATTAGTGTTTACCAATAGATTCCAACAAGGGCTTGTTAATTAAATTGGGATTAATTCTTTATTTTCTCCTTAATGCAATGGAAATGTCGGCCACACAGAGTTGGAAGTGGAACTTTTTAACAGTAATTACTACTAATAACTGATTAAGAATTCCACCTCGCAATATGCCGACCTAGAATCTCACAAAACTTGCACCTGGTCGCAAATCACCGTCACGTGATCTTGACCATGGCCGCTCCTTGAATGGCTTCATTTCTCTATCTCGAGAGGTCGTCCCTGTCACGTGTTTCCCCTTCCGTGCCCCGAGACAGGAAGAGGAAGAAAGGGACGAATATTAGTGTTTACTATCGGTAGAAACCAACTGAATTTTACAGTAGAACTCGTTTAATTGCGTTTGTATTGAAAATCCGCATTTAAGACTTCTGTACGCCTGACGCCATGGATGGTAAGAGTAATATTTTTAATTACGAAAAGGGCGTGCTTGTTTATTACCAGAAATCTGTTCATATGTTATTCAGTTTCGGAGATGACAAGAATAAACATCACCAGCCCAAGATAATGAACTGAAGTCATGTGAAGATGACTGTTGTAAATGTTTCTGTTTCTAGGTTAAAATCCCGGCCGCAGTGGTAGACACAGCCTGCTCTACGGTATATAGGCTTAGTCTTAGTCGGATAAGTGAAAGTCACTTTCCCGTCTGTTTATGTAGGATTATCCTTCAGGGAGAGACGGGCATGTTTTCTGCGTAAAACCCTAGAAAAAAGAATCAGATCATATTACGCTTTGATACTATATTAGTCAAAGCGCTTTGAGTGGAGTGTCCAGAAAAGCGCTATATAAGTGTAAGCAATTATTATGATTATTATATCTGCAGCTATGTTATGAACTCGTTGAGATATTAAAAGGGGTGTAAACCATTATGTATATATTGCTTTTAACGTAGCACAATTCAGGACGTGTCTTGGGTAGTTGGGGTGCAATTTTGACTCCCAGGGCTTGAATCCCATTAATTTAAGGTTACGGGAGTTCGGTTAATCCGCGGTTTAGAGAAATGTAACGTGACACACCTAACCGGAGGTGAGCTGTGTTTAACACGCCCTTTAAACCCATTGTGGAATTACGTCATGCGGCAGTGAATCCCGACTACGCAATCGTCTCGGGACCAATGAGTTTTGGAATCTCCAGTAGTTAAGAGCAGCCAGCGCCTAATGAATTGATCCCACCGATTATCGATTAAGGACTTTTTTCTCACAGTTCTCTTATGGTACAGATTTAGTGAACTAGGAGTGCGACCATCTGCGATTTAGTAACGCAATGGCATCAAACATTCCCTTGCGGTTTTATTTGAAAAACACAAAGTTTTGTTAAAAAACAAACAAACAATACCATTGTATTTTTGACTACCTGCTTATATTTTCTGTGCAGTGGAAATGTACCCACTTCCTGTAGACAGAAACTAAATAGGCAGAGTTCCAAGCTTGGCAAGCACCTGTTATTTGTGACTTTAATGCTTTGTAATGCCCCGTTTCTTAAGTGCAAAACACCAGTGTCCTCCAGGGGCTGCAGATGAGGTGGGCAGGCATGCTCTGCAGCTCTGCAGCCTGTTTCTTGAGCACAGTCTTTAGGAGGAAGCCTCTGGAAGTGGGTCTGAGTGGGGTTTCCTGGGAAAAACTGTCACTGTGACATGTTTTAGGTGATTGGTTCCTCTGCATTAATTGCCGTACATGGCTCACAGCTCTGCATCAACAGCTCTTTACATTTGCGTCACTTGAAGAGCCAGGAAAATATCTTAGACTGTTCCATTTAAGACAATAATTTAATTAGATTAAGAGTTGTGCTGAAGGGAAAATCTGCAGGATGGTGGCCCCCAGGACTGGTTTACAGCCCCCGGGCACTTGGGTTATCCAGGTGCTCACAGGATGAGAACAGGCAGAGGCCGTGTGCAGCTAATGCCTCTTTTTGTAGACTTTCGTGCTAAAGACTTTTTCTTGCCTTCCTTACAGATACATTGTTTCAGCTGAAGGTGAGTATCACACTTTGGCATTTGTGTGTGTGCGTATATCTTTGTAACCTCACAGCTGTTGTCAGGTTGTTATTACACCACTAGTGATATGGTATTTCATAATACTGAACTGATCGTTGTATTCCCTTATAACTTTATAGTGTATGATATTAGGAGGTTTTGTTGAGTAAAAAGGTTTTGGTATGCACATCATCCACTTTGAAAACATTCAGAGGACTTGTTTTGAAGTTCTGGCAGCCGACAATTGCTCTGTACTGCACAACACGACTGTGGACGTTTCACTTTCCAGTTATTCCTCTCTTCATGGATCATCTGTGTGCAGATGCTAATCCTACCCCCACCCCTAGAAATACATGTGCATGGTTTCAGATCTGGTGGAGTCCTATCTTTTACTGTTCCAGGAGCACTAAGACACAACATAGAGCGGCTCTAGGAATATAGAAGAAGTAAGATGATCAACTCTTTTCTGCAGACCCTCTAAATATGCGTATTACCTGCTGTATGTGTACCAGAAACAGCCTCACCTGACTGCAGTAGTGAAATTGGTTCAGTCCAAACTGAACATTCTGTGTCTGATCCTCAGAGTATACTCACACAAGTTTGGCACATCTTCAACTGAGTATATGTGCCAGCACAATGCAGAAAGGCTTTCTTCATTACACTGCGTAGAACACTGCAGGGTAAAAGAATTCAGTGCCACCGTTCTGTAGGTATTAACAGATCAATTCTATATACTATTTCAGTAATGGTGGCCAAATGCTTTCTCTAATCTGTAATCATTGTAGGATTTCTTGGCATCTTTCTGTCCTCCATTGTTTAGCAGTTAGGGAGCATACAAATTCATTTGAGGAAATTAAAGTTTCATTTGAATAATGACTTAAAATTAAACAAATACCACCAGACTTTATATATTATATATTCATATCATCCACTGTAACATGACAAACTATCATTTTTTTAATATAGTGTAATATTATTCCAGTTCCTCCACTGTTTTATTTCTTCATTTGTTTTGCCTAGTGCAACACTAACATTTTACTTCAAACTTATGTAATTTTATTAACTTACCCTTGTTATTCTTAAATATTATTTACTTTCCTAATGTAAACTTCATACTGTATGAGCACTGTTTTTTAGAAGCTGCTGTTTAGCTTATCTTGGCACCTCCCTAGACTTCTGTAGAAAAATGTATAGTGTATTTATAGCCTGTCGTTTCCAGTTAATTAAATAGAGTGTATAAATGACACTTGCTATGCAGTACAAGTGTTCAGTAGACCTCGAAGTCTACTAGAAGAGCTCTCATAGATAAACAAGTATAGTTTAACTAAGTGTATTTACTGTGCTGAACAGTTCATAGGGCTTTCATTCAGACATGCAATTCTGTATTGGATGTAACAAGGTAATATGAAGATGGCATTAGCAGAGAATCTTAATTTAGCAGCTCAGTCTATGGGTGGCCATTGAACAACAGGCAGGGCAGCAATCTGTCCTTCTCTTTTGCACTCATGGAAAAACAATTAGATTCACAAAGAAAATGACTTTGGCAGCCAGAGTGCTTCCAGCGTCTTAGCTGTTGAAAGTTGCAGGCCTGAATTTAGCTGCCATCTGGCTTCTCTGTGCAGTGGGGCAGGCTGGGCTGCACTGCTAGCCAGTACAATGCCATAATTAAGAGTGACAAAGCTGCTTTGGTTGCTTCTCAGGCTCCAAAGCCTCAGTTTCTCCCCGCTGGTCCTATTGCCTCTCGTATGCGCTTTCCCTGGAGCTTGTACACGGATCGCTGCTTGCGTCACGCCTGCTCGGAAGGCGCATATGCATCACTAATGAGCTATAATGGGAACGATGAAGTCACTGGTTTATTTTTATTGAAATTCAGTCTGAAATGAGTGGGGCGATAATCAGTCTGCAAGGCACTGTAATCAGTGGATAATTACATTAGCTAAAAGCGTATTTATAGCTACTGCCGTAGATTGGCATTACAGAGGAGATAAATCATGAGCTGGGTTGCCACAGAATTTGTGGGTTTAATCTGTTGCTTGTCCAAGAGTTGTAATGGGGAATACAAATACTCTAGTGTATATGTGAAAAATGTTACTGAAGAAGAGACCCAAATAGCAGATACAGTGATGCACTAAAACATGGAACAAAAGTAAGAAAGGCATTTTCCTCTATTGTGATGTTTTTGGATTTTGCAATACCTTTATGCCTGCCTCAAGTACTGCATGTCATATTTGTTGCTCCCTGTATGTCTGATTTCCCAGATTGAATTTCTGTCTGACTTGAACATGAATCTAAACATTATTAAGAAATAACGCATGAATAGAAAAATCAGTGACCAATAGTTAGGGGTGCTGTTATGCAAACTCTGGATATGAATGATGAGATGTTCCATCCTGGGATGGACTCAGACTTTTCATTGTTGTGTACAAAGCAGGAAGGTGGCAGTCACACTGCAGCTACACTCCCTGTACCTGCAGTGAGGCTCATCAGTCACTTATTAAAGACTCTTCTTTCTGTCCTTCAGTTCACTTCAAAGCAGCTGGAGAGGCTGGCTAAGAAGGCGGAGAAGGACTCCAAGACAGAGCAGGCCAAGGTGAAAAAGGTCAGTCGGTGTGTTAGACTGAAGGAAGCAATCTGTAAGCAAGGTGAGGTCTTGTCAGTAGTGTTCGGAATGTAAAGAATTGTGTTGACCAGTAGGTGGCACTCTTCACTCGGGACTAAAAGCTCCTAGCTGCTGCATCGGCAGTGCTGTTCCTGGACAGTACAGTGTGCAGTAATGATCTCTGTTCTCTGATGAGGTATCATGCCAAAAAACATGACGGTAAGTTTCCCAGCAAATTCAGTGCAGGTTTGCAACCCCAAACTGCATATCCACAGATTCGTGGGAGATTTAACCAAGTCCTGTATTGCTGACATTTAAAAGATTAAAAGCTCTGCCTGACACAGTACAGTCTGTGCCAGCCAGTGCTTTTGTGTTGAGAAGACCGGTGTTTGACGGGAAACGAGGACTGGGTTTAGGCTCGTGGTGTCTGATACAAAAGGGAGCTGTGCCCCAAGGGCTGGGTTTCCAGTTCCTGCACTGCCACAGCTGGCTCGCTCGCTCCCCTCAGGCCCTGCAGCAGAAGAACGTGGAGATCGCCCGCGTGTACGCCGAGAACGCCATCCGCAAGAAGAACGAGGGCCTGAACTGGCTGCGCATGGCCTCGCGCGTGGACGCCGTGGCCTCCAAGGTCCAGACGGCGGTGACCATGAAGGGGGTGAGCCTCTCCGCCGTCCGCCTGCCGTCCTCCCTTGCCCGCCTCGGGTCCAGGGCAAGCCCTCTCCGATACCTTTCAGAGAAAACATTACCTGCACTTGGCCGGTATTTAACCCAAAACCGCATCTGCAGGTCAACCCTTTGACCTTCAACTTGCAAGTGTGCCAGTAATTCATTGATCTTCACCACCATTCCCATCCATGTTTGCCTCAGCTCTAACTTCCTTGTTAGGAAAAAGCCATTTTTTAGTATTTCTCATCCCAGATGTTTCAATTACACTGTTCATCTGAACGTTCAGGCACCTTGTAGAGGTGGCTTTAAATCATCAAAACCCAGAGGCTGCATAGAGTAATGGCTGGACCTCTGGATTCATGGAACTGGAAGGATGTGGGTTTGAGTCCCTGCTGTAGATGCTACTTTTGTACCCTTTAGCAAAGAAAGTCCACCCAGCTGTATAACACTACTCGCATAGCTGGAGGTAAGTAGCATCCTAGCCAGTGGGAATTTGCACATATCTTTAGGTTATTGTGGTTTCTTAGGTAATTGTGAGGAAAAAGCAAAATCCCTTGAGGTGAACACAGCCCAACAGTAAAAGTGATGTACATTTCAGTGTGGCTGGAACCATTTAGACTAGGAATAAGATGTGGGTGCACAAAATTTGCAGATGGGTTCCTTTTGATAATGCTGTGGGGAGTGAGTCAGGCAGTACATTTCAGTGGCTTGACTGACTGGAGGCCTCCTGCTTGTTTCAGGTGACTAAGAACATGGCTCAGGTCACCAAGGCTCTGGACAAAGCTCTCAGCTCAATGGATCTGCAAAAGGTGTCTGCTGTGATGGATAAGTTCGAATCCCAGGTCCAGAATCTGGACGTTCACACTTCGGTAAGATCCTCAGACATGCATATTTGGAATGAAGGGGGATCCACAGTTGCACTGTGTGTAAATTGGAGCATGTTTGCATTTGCTCTGTGCTAGTTATTGTGTAATCGGTAATGTTATTAATACGAAATGTTAATAAGGCCTGCATTTTAGGAAGGAGTGAGGGCGCTCTTCAGTACATCTTTGTGTCAATAACAACCTGAGATCAAGGCAACTGTCTTTTAATTGAAAAATTGCATTTATTAATAGCCCATTAAAATCTGTTCCTGAGATTTCCAATAATTCTGGAAGAACAAAAAACCTAGCAGAAAGTCTGAACGTTCTTGGCATGCAATCATATGAGTAGTTGCAAACAGTTATAATAATAATAATTTGAATTTATACGGCACTTTTCCTCTCAAATGATCCTAAAGTGCTTCACACCCACCCACTTAATTAACTACTGAAATGCAGAACCCACTTGGGTGACACATTATAGCTATTTTGCACTAGCAGCCTAACTACAAAATATATCAGATAGAGGAGTGAGAGATTACTTCTCCCTCTACAGTACAATGTCCTCAGTCATCCCTGTAGGGCTTCTGATTTTCGGAGGTCCTGGTCAAGAAGGAAGATGGGTCCACCAGCCTCACTTATTGCAGCTGCCTGATTTTCCAAAGTTAGACAAAAAAGAATAATAAAGCTATGAGCCCCCAGCTGTTTTTCTATGAATTTGTATATCCAGCTAACTGCAATATATCATGTTTGTTTTCATGTTAATAGCCTTAACTTAAATAATTACACGTTTTCAGTTCAACATTTAAGGCACGGTAGTTAAACCAGGTTACTCATTTCACCTTTTTATGAGGTCCAAGGTATTCTGTATGCCAATGCCAGGTGCTAAACCAAAATGCAAAATTAATATCAGATGTATCATTTTCTGCTTCGTCTGTACAATTTTTACAACCGCCAGCAGCTTGTGAAAGTTAAAATGAATAAACCTGTGATGCAGAGTGTTCCCTGGAGTTGTAACGGACATCCGCTTGATTCTATGCACTGGGCCAGCTGGAGAGTTTTTGTGTTAGTCAGAAAGTGCACGTCCACTGCATTTTGTTTTTCAAGAGACAGCGAAACCTCACATTCTGACATTGCTGATTTCACATTGTTCCCCAAAGGCTGATGAAAATAAAACTGGATCGATAGCTAATATTAGATCAGAGTTTAACTGAAACATCAGCACTAGTAAAATTGTCAACAATGGAACTGGACAATTCCTCCAGCAAAGCAGTGGAACTGGAAGGTGTATCAATAAAATGGATCTGACAAGCTCCTTGGAAATAAGTGCTTTCCAGGCAATTCCATTCTCATGTCTAATTTCACCATTTGCATGTTGAAATGTGTGCAGCAGGAGGGCTGTTTGACAAACATGTTAGCGCAGAGAGCTACATTCCTTAGTAGCACCAGCCTTTGAAGATGGGATATCCTTCTTAGTCACAGGTTCACTGTGTGCAGTCACTGTAGGGAATGCTATAACTGTCTGATTGTCTTATCATGGAGACTTACCAAAATGAAATGGCATAGTCTAACCACTGTTGTGAAAACTGAGCACTACAAGGCATGAGCAAATGAATTTAGTACTATTACAAACGGGACCAGAGCCAGCAGATTCCCTTGGACTGCCAGTTTTATACCCCAGCAACACAGTGAGTGCCCCAGAGGAATGGGAGTTTAGTCCCCATTGATGTGTGCTGCTATTGTTCCTGGGAGTGCGTTCCTCATGGTTTCAGTTGTATGTGTATCATATGTAATTGCTTCATGGTATTCACTTTTCCTGATACAGTTTTATGAGCAGATATGTGTATAAGCACTCTGTATGTTTATGTCCACATTTGGATTTTAGTGTTCTGGGGGAAAAAATCCCCCCTTAGTTCTACAGTAAACTACTCAAATAGCCAATCATAAACACTTTGAATATGTAGGTTGTTGTACCTTGTATTGTTCTGTAGGAATTCCTGTGTATTTTGTGGTGTTTTGTTTCAGAAACAATCTTGATGATAAAAATGAAGTCTGTTGATTTAAAAATGGCCATGACAGCTGGGGTAACACAGGGATGTTGAGTTGTCCTGTTCTCTGGGGAGAGCAGAGCTTGTTCAAACTGGGACAGATCCTTTGGGAGTTCAGAGAAACACAGCATTTAGGGCTGAGCTGTCTCGGCGGAGTGTCACAGCTGGATTGTGTCTGAATTTCTTTTTAATTTCAGTTGTGAAAAGCCACAGCTTTCATATGGTGTAAGTAATTAACTGTGGATGCCTGGAGCTGCAGAGAAAAAAAACTGCTAAACTTGAATAGCTTTAGAGTCTTTACCTAAAGAAGCACTATAAAAATGCACCGTTCTGTTTTAACTCAACATGTCTGCCTATGCAAAGGCACTCTGTATACAGTATAAGGTTTGGGTTTTAAGTAAACTTGCTATCTATAAAAAAGTGTGTCACTTCTAGGAAATTGATTAACTTTAAAACCTTTCTAGTGTTAAACTGGATTCATATCCTGCCTGGTTTCTTATGGTTGTCTCAGTTTCTCAGCCTGAGTAGTTAGTAGAATGGATCCAGTGCTGCATGAGTGAAGAATCTTATTAGGCAGCCTGAAGAGAAGGTTTAAAAATAAAGCGGCTTCCAAAATTTAAGCCAGCAGTGAGATGCAAAACTGAGTCTGAGGTGCATGAAACAATTGATATTATCGCAGCATAATTCAAATCATCTGATGTATTAGTCCTCAGAGACGCCCATCGTGGGCTGTCGATTAACGGTGCTCATTATAGAGTAACCAAAGTAAAGTGAATGAGAGGTCGTTTTTATTCTCGTTTTTTAAAATGTCATTACCCATCCTAAATGTGTATGAGTCATTTTATTGATTAGATGTATGAAAGGGACAGTGGTTTAAATTGTGGCTACAGCAGGGGAAAAAATTGTATTGTGGAACATTGGAAATAAAATATATAAAAGAGCCCATCATGCTTATTGGGATCCTGGTGTCTAGATGGCTCAAGACTCCCGACTGACACTTTGGACAGATCATTCTGAAAAGCAAAGAGTCAGTCAATCTGTGTTAATGGTTACTGGTCTGATAAGATGAGGACTTTTAAAGCTTTGTTGTACTTAAGTAGCAGAAATAAGTTGTAGTAAAATGCGTCAAACATCCTTATTTTCTTAAAAACTGTAAATGCTGCATTGCATGATTGCTGGAAAAGCAGATATGCACCCTGAAGTGAAATTGGGACAGTATTAGCCAGGAACTTCCTCAGGCTCACAAAGTCATGGAAAAAGTGGGGGTGAAAGTGGATTTACTAGGGTTTTGCATCTGAATTAGCCTAATTACCTGTTGTTGATTGCCTTAGTTGTATTTTACTGTCTCATAAAGTCTTAAGCTTTGGCTCTTAAAATGTTTAGAGCTGTGTAAATGCTAAACGAGATCAAAGTTTTTTCCAAGGACATTTAACTTTTGATATTCTTCTCGTTGTTTCTTTGGTTGGTAATCCAGGTTTGTTTTAATTTGAAGCTCCTATTTCCAGATTTGATCACATATAATCCTTTAGGACTATGACTTTCAGCTCTTGTGAGTCTCCCTGTTTAAAGGCCTCCAATCGAAGTACAGAGTGGGTTTCAATGTTATCCAATTATAGCCCTGGCCAGAGCTAATTCTCACTCAGCTGCAAAAATGAAGGATGAGTTTTGTGGAACTTTCAAATGATGTGGGGTCACAATGCTTCAACATCTTCAGAAGATTAAATGGTAGCCTGATCTTTTCAGCTCTCAGACACTAACCTGACCTGTAAGTGGTGCTGGTGCAACAGAATTTACAAACCACACTAAGCAGTAGGAGGTGCCATGATCCTTCACTTGATGCATTAAACTGAGGTTCTGACTGCTTGGTCATTTAAAATGAACCCTTGTCAAAAACATGATGTAAACTAAACGGAAAGTCTTTATGCATTTGGCCTTTAATAATGGTCTCATCTGTCCTTAAAAATTGACTTAATTTTTTTGGATTGCTGTCTTTGGACTGGAGTCATATATACAAAAGAGCCACCTGAACACCTTTGTTAGAGGAGTATATAGAGATTTGGTGGGGTCAAGCTTCAGTCTCTGTGACACAGGATATAGTTGACAGTAGGGCTGCTTCTTCCTTTATGTCCTTCATTTTTTTATCCTGGCACCCTGAGGTGCAATTCTATGGTTTTGTTATGCATTTGATTATAGAAAGGCAATAAAATGTATAAAAGCCCTGCAGTGTGACAAAAGTGAAAATCCCAGCTTGACGGTGGTGCCGTTCTGTCTGCCCCTTGGCCTCCAGGTGATGGAAGACTCCATGAGCTCGGCGACCACGCTGACCACCCCCCAGGAGCAGGTGGACGATCTGATTGTGCAGATTGCGGAGGAGAGCGGCCTGGAGGTGATGGACCAGCTCAGCCAGCTGCCCGCCGGGGCCAGTGCGGTGGGCGAGAGCTCCACGCGCTCCCTGGATAAGGAGGACCAGCTGTCCCGCAGGTACCAGCTTCCACCGCACCCGACGACCCGCCCAGCTGGAGCGCACACGCACACGCACACGCCACCCTTTCCACAGCACACGCACACGCACACGCCACCCTTTCCACAGCACACGCGCACGCACACGCACACGCCACCCTTTCCAAAGCACACACACACGCTCACGCACACCACTCTTACTGACTGAGTCTCAAAGCCTCACTGACGGGGGCTTCGTTTGCTGGGGGCCAAGAGGTGTTTTATAGGCCTGTGTAATGTCTTATGAAACACACACTGGAAAGGGAAAGGGTTCCCCGCAATATTATTTGCTCACATTCATTTTGCCAAGTGACTTGCAGTGAACAAAAACACATGCAGTGCGACTGGGCCCCCCCCCCCCTGCATGACGTGACCCGCCAGTGTTCTGAAATGTGCGTTTGTGTTTGTTTCCACCTTGTTTCAAGAATTGACACCCGTGATCGTGGATGATATAGGTTTTAAACCCCAAAACGGAAAAGTAGAGAAGAGAAACAAAAATAAAAGTCAGCAGTTATAATCACCTGGAAGAGGTGTTAGTGGGGCCAGTAGGGCCTTTTTTACTATACTGTAAAAAAAAAAGGCACCTTGCTTCGGATGACACATGAAATTAAAAAAATACTAAAAACTAAAAAAATAAAATAATTTGTTTCAGCATCTCCCTGAAAGATTGCTCGGGGAGCACACTTCATCTTCCCTTTCTGACATATTGTGTGGAAATGATGGCTTTTGTCATCTTTTTTTACAGGTTGGCTGCTTTACGGAACTGAGATTGCATTGTTTCCAAGAAAGCAAACACTGTTATTGCTTCGACAGACAGACTGGAGGTGATGGTGTGAGCTCCTTGTTCCTCATTTGAATTTACATACATGCACTGTGGCCCTTGGCTACTGATCCACCCGCGTCTATTTATAGCTGGTTTCTACCATGCTTGAATAGAAGCTGCCAGGTATCCAAGCCAGTCTGAGAATAGAAAACCCAAGAGTGCTCTCTGCTCATGAAGAGGTCGCCCCACGCGCTATCTGAAAACTGCAGTTTCTTCTTTACTTAAGAATCTTCTTTTCCTTTTGTAATTTACAGTACTTCAGCTTTACAAATTCAATTTTGTATAGATTTTTCAAAGCTTGTGAAGATTCACCGAATGCTATAAAACTAGAATTTAATAATGCATTGCAGAATGATCAGGACTTAGTTCTCTTCAAAGGGATACTATACTTGGTAGTTATTTTGGCAAGATTGAACTCAAAAACAGGAGAGGGGTGGAGAAAAATGCCGTCTTAACACAAATTAAAACATTATTTTGACTTCTCTAATGTAGAACTCTGTATGTTTGTTTTTATGTATACAGAGACTGTGCTATTTTGAAATGTGGCATATAGAGTATATGTATCATTTTCAGATATACTTGTTTCACCAACTGTAAATGTTTGCATGGGTAATTTAGTGGGGAAGATCTGGCTTCACCACCTCTTAACTTCTACAGGGAATTCTGTTCTTCTATGGGAAAATCCTGAATTGCTGCTAATGAACATGATTGAGCCTTTTCCCCATCAGCCCCATTGGTTTCTAATAGCACTATAATTTGTGTAGTCACCACGCACAGGAGATGGTCTTGTTGGAAAGCACAGGAGTGGCTTATGCTGTAAAGGTTATTGCTGTTGTATTCATTGAAAGTGTCATATAACAATCCGTTCATTACACATTGAAAGGGCACTTTCGATTAACATGTTCATATCAGCTTCCGAATTGCTTTTGTCCTATCTAATATGTCTGTCAAATTTTTATGTATGCAAATGAGATTTTCATAGGAATTTTTTCTTTTTTTTTTCATTGCTGAGAGGTGTCAGTAGCACGTGTTTCTCTGCTGGTATTGAGTCCCTCAGTTTGCTTACTGTTCTGAAATTCCACACTGACTCCCACTCCCTGACCATCCCTCCAGTGCAGAGTAGAAGTGGTGCCCCCTGAATAGCTCAGTATTACCCTTGACACATACATTTCTAGAGTTATAGGGAAATTCTTCAAACCTCCTGCCTACAACAATATTGTGCAGGTGCAGTACAGGATAATGAAATCATATATAGAATTTTGCATCTGGTAATTATAAAAACGTATACATCCCTTCCTTGAGTCACTGCACCCAGGTTCTGGTCTTGGTGGCACGAACAGTGGTTATGCTTTACCATAAAGACCATGCTCCCCCATGTCTGCTTTAAATCCTTCATGCAGTTGACAAGGCCAAAGGGTCACAAATCCCTTCACAACTGGCAGGTCCCTCGGCATGCGTCCTTAGGGTGTGAGCACAAAGCTCACAGGCTTCTCTGGGTAAAAATATCTGCGCAGATCTTCTTAATAACACTAACAGTGATGTTCGGCAAACTGCTGTACCCAACTGGTATACAGCATTTAATTTTGCTGTTGGGAACCGTGTTCAAAACCCAGCCTGTCATGGAGTCTAGAAGTACAGTTTTGAAGGGAGCTATTGTGTTGGGAAAAACTAATGCAGCGTTAAACAATGCTTGTATCGTTACAAATTGTAGAATACTTCAACTTGTTTTTATTTTTGCCTTATATGGATTCAGCTGCTTGCCTAGGAGCTCTGCAATTCTACAGTGCCTGAAAAAGAAACTCTCTCTAGACTAGAGATATAGAGGGCTATGTGCAAGGAAAAGATGGCAAATTTGATCTCATTAAAGCCTTCCTAACTCTGCTTGTCACAAATCAACAAGGATTACCTTGTGTGGTGCATTGTGCATTTGGCAGAGGTTTTTGCGCGTGCCAGTAGTAGTTCTTAGTGGGCACAATCATTGGGTGCATCAAAATACATTTTGATTGATTTACGTCGTATCTCCTTTTAGTTTTCATTTGATTTTTTTCTCGGGGGGGGAGTGGTTATTTATGTTCAGAGCTATATAAAGGTTGATGGTAATCTTTTGGTTTTATATGTTTGTAATTTGAAATAGACCCTATTAAAGCTGTAATGCAACTCTGCCTGGGCTTTGTCACATGATTCTGTGCTCCGTGGTCCAGCAGTCGAATTGGGGATATACTGCTATTTAAAGACCCAAATCAATAGGCACTAAAAGCTGATTAGCATTCTCTGTTTTTGTGAAAATGCTGATGAAACCAGTCGGCCTAAATAGAAAGATCTTTTTTATTTTCAGCACAGCTGCCCATGCAATGAGAATTGCCTGTATTGTAAGCGCAACAGATTTTATTGACATTGCACTTTGTGTGCCTATAGCTGAACAGTTTTAAGGATTTGGCACGGAAGTTTATTTTACCTCACCCTCATCCAGCAGGGAACTACACTGGTGATGTCTTAAAGTTTAAGCACTTTCTTTAAAAGCGATACATTTACTTGTTTGTGACCCTTTAGTGTTTGTGAGACTGCTATTTTGGCAGTAGAGGGATGAGCGGGTAGCTGCTTCAGTGTGTGAGCTGCAAACAAACAAGTCCACCACGAAAAAGAGACTAAAAGGTGTCGTTGTGTCTGTTGGTCCCCGAACTGTAGAGCATCGTTACAAGTGAAAAGGTGTCCATCTTTGTGTAAGAGGGTGAGGAAGCAGCATGCATGTAATGGCAAGAGAAAATGGAAGAATGTACCCCCCCCCAAAACAAAAGAATGCTGTGAAATGCCACTTCCTGCTGCTCTGTAAAAGCAGCACTGTTGATTGTGCATCTGCTTCGTGAAAAAAAAATATGGGACTGCTTGGCAGGCAACCAATGCAGGCAGGAATCCCAACTTGTTATGCACAGCGTAAAAAGTGTGCACTCTGTTAGCCTGGTACTGAATCCGCATCTACAAATAATAAACCTGATCATGTCTGTAAAGTAACTTCATGGCCAGTCTGATTGATTTCCTTCAGTCGAGACCCACCAGCTCCCTCCAGGGCTGTGGTGTATCATCAGAGTTTTTCAGCAATTAAATACAGACTAAACCACTTAAGTGCCAGGAAGTACCAACAGGAACCTGTTCATTAAAATGCACAAGGATAAAAACAAAGTGACTGCGGAGTTTGTCTCTCCGCTTTTTACCATTTCAAAAGTCATTAATTTGTACTGTTCCTGTGAGCTGTATTACACGACTAATGGAATAAGAGGAAGTTGAAAGGTCTCCCTTGTTTGGTTGTTAGCAGTGTGCTGATCTGAGGATCTTTTTGGGTTTCGTTTCTTTTTATTTTTAACTACAGCTGGTTCTGGAGTAGCCCACAATTTAATGGATTTGTGTCATTATGCAAGCGGGTACAGCAAGCTTTTTTCATGAATCCATTCGGCTGAGGGGTAGTAATCAGGCCAGAAGGACGAAGTCAAAGCTCCCCATGTGCAATAAGGGCAGAGGTGGAGGTGGGAAGACCACATTCATGGACTGGGTGTGTTTAATGGCTGAGTTGGGCTTATCTTTGCTCCTAGACTTTCATTTTAAACTTCATATAATTATATGTTGAAATGGAATACTGTGTCTTTGTCTTTCATCAATAGACCACAGAAAAGCTTCTAATTATCTGCAGAGTTTTAGAAATGTGAAACATTTCTGACAATGGCAGAGCTAAACTGCAGGCATGAAAATTATAGAATAAAGTGCCACACTCACTGTAATGAAAGATACTTTGTATGGAGACAAAGCGGATTGTTCAATATTTTAGCTTAACAGCTGGTCTTCATCAAGGCCATATAGAACTTTTTAATACATAAAATAGTTTATTAAGTAAGAAATGCACTACTTAGCTTGTTTGTTTTGCTTAATGGTGTTCTGATATTTCAGAAGCACTGAAGACTCCAATGGATGGTGATAGTCATTTTAAACACCCTATATTTCAAGTAGGGAAAATATACCTCTTCTTTACCTGTCTGCTCTTAAACAGTAGTCTATGAGCCCAGCAGTCTTCCTTTTGCTGAGTACATTGTGTAAGCAGGAGCCTGTTGCAAGCATGTCTTTAAGTTCAGACTGTGACTGCCTCTCCAGTGGAAATCTCCCCACAGAGCAATGCAGCTGGCCTGCTCTGCCACAAAACAAAGGCTCCTGTTAGACGGTTAGTAACTGCATTGATGGCCCAGAACCCCCCCCGACTGCCTTCCAGACTGACAACATCACATTGCAGAGGAGCCCAGAGAGGTTGGACAAACCGGAAGAGAAACCATCTTTACTTCTGTCTTTACTTGCTGCAGTAAACTAGAAGACAGATTTCAGGGATGAGGAGAAGTACCTGTTGTTGCTAGCTGCTTAGGCAGTATGGTTTACTCAGTGTTGAAAAGGAAAAGTCATAGAAGAAAGTGTGAATTTGCCTAGTGAAATCATGTTTTCAGACAGGGTATGTGAAGATGTCATATCACACGTAAACCAAGTTATGGCTGAAGAGTTTAGGTAGTTTTTGTGTGTCCCTCCTCAATATCAATGATTTGTCACCTAGTGTTGTAATTGTACCCAGTACATCACTGAATTAAGTGATAAAATGAAGGTTAGTTCTTTATTTCCTTACCTCTGAGTACGCCAAGCCGAGCAGTGTGCTTTTTTAATTTATAGGTGAACACGTTACATCCTGTGGCACTGGCCTTTATACAGTAATCCATTGCGGCCAGCTGGAATTTTCTGATTTGTGAATCTTCGCCGCTCACACATTCAGTAGATATGAAACAGGGAAACAGAACTGTGACGCAGATCCACCACCCCCCTCCTCCATTTGTTGCTATGGAAACCTAGCGTTCACAGCATTTGAATGTATGAGGCTTCATGGTGGTGGATTCAGAGCAGAGCAATGAGGATTCCCGAGCATTTCCGATATATTTTTCTCAATGCAAATATCTGAATTCCCATCAAGAAGGCTTAAGCCCACGCCTGTAGTTCTTTACTAAAATGCTATTTCAAAGTCTAAAATAACCGAAAGAAGGGATTAAAGGCATAATCCCAAATGCTGTCCAATCACGTGACCGGTAAGAGCTAACAAACTGTGAGCAGAAGGCAGTGCAGTGGTCAGAGGGGCTGTGGACTCTGGACCAGAGGGTCACGGGTTCATCCTCATAGCTCCAGTAAATTCCCTGTCTCCAGATCGTCGCTGTAAATGAGAGTTTGTTCTCGATTGATTTATCTTCTTAAATTATTAAAAAGGGTTTTCGTACAATTCCTTAGTAAACATATCGAATTGCCTCCCCCACCTTTCTGTAAATTCACACCAGTCTGATGTCTGCTATATTCCTGTCGTGCAGCAAAGCACCAGTGAATAATCCCATCCCTGCTGAAAACAGCCCTTTTATACAAGCTGATCTTAGTCTTATACTCCTGGTCTGCACTGCAGCTAAGCCATAATCACTGACAGGAGGTTTCTTTTATAAAATAAATCCTTCAGATTTGCGTATTGATGTTTTTGCCCAGGTCGTAACAGCTTTGGAAAAGGAGCAAAATAGAGAGCATCCCCATATTGTGTTTCTGGCCACAACATACAGTACGTTTCGATTTAAGACTCTAAGAAAGCCCTTTGGGATTGTAGATATTTCAATTCTAAAGAGATCTTTCTAAATTTATGATCCTCTCACTTTTAAAAAAATGTAAAAAAAAAACTTCCTGGCCATTTTCTGGATCTCACAGCTTTCCCTTCATTGTTTGCTGTCATGAAAGGTGAACCTTCCGGAATAATGGCTTGGGATTGAGCTTGAAATGTTTATAAGCCTCTCTGGATCCAGGCCACATCCTGCTCAACCTGTTCTTGCAGCTCATTTTGCCCCAAGCTCCGAAGATGCACATGTAGGGATAGACCACAACAACAAAACCCCTGGAACATGTGTCTTCATCCCCAGAATTGTGGTAAAATGCTTCTTAAAAGATCACTCTCCGTTGTGCTTCATAAACTGTCTGATTTACTTGTATCTAGCTCTGTAGAACGAAAAAAAGCCATTGACATCCGAGCAAAGATTATTCAACTGTGAATCAGACTTAGCAGACGTTCTTTTTTGTTAAGATCAAGATTTTGCATTCTTTCGATTTTAGAATATTTCATTGCAGTGTGATTAAGAGAGGAGTGTCACAATACATTCTTCATAACTCCTGTGTCTAACCTCCAGGCTGGATCTTTAATCTCCCAAAAACACACTTTGCCAAGGACTGACTCCTTTCTTGTCACTGCATGAATCCTCCTTCTTTGCTAAAGATTCAATCTAGAAATAATCAAAGCTCTTCCTGAAGTTCATGTTCAGGCTGTATGTCCCCTGTGTACTGTTTTCAACATTGCCTCCATTCTGTGAAAGCAGTCTCCCAGCTTTCGGTGTAAGACGTCTTACACTTACATCTGTGTTCTTTAGTTCCCTTTTTCCATATTGTAACAAGGTAACCAAAATAATATGCAGCATTCTAAATTAGATTTTAGCATGATATGATCCGACACATCTTAAACTTCCTTTCGTGTTATTACTGTTCTCACTTTTTGTTTTCCAAATTGGGTTTGGAAAGGTGCTTTATAAATAAAAGCTAGTATTATCAATATTATTATTGTCCACATTAACACCAAATTCATTTCTGAGGTTGTTAATTTAAGATCAATGCCACCAGTGCTGTATTTAAAGTGTAACTTCTGCCTACTTGTGATATTCTGCAAGGTGTCCACCTTACAATATCGTGACCAAATCAACTTACCTACAATAAAATTGAACCATCCTGATCTGTAAGAGTTCTCTTGTTATATACCAGAGTGGAGAGTTTGCTCATGTATGGTAGGGAAGCACTCTGGCCTGTGAAATGCATACCAGATGCAAGTGCTGTTATTTTTTAAAACATTGGAATATAATCTCTCATGGACAAGGACAACTGAAACTCTTGGATTTGCACTGAGACTCAAAGCAGTTTCAGATCAAGCGTACGGACAAATTGTCTGCTTTTTCGATTCATACTGCCTCTATTCGCAATACTGTTCAGGGGTGTCTAGTCCTGGTACTGGTGGGGAGGGGGCAGTATTCACACACTTCTTCTAATAAGCATGCGCTAGAAGTGTTGAGTCATCTAAAAGTGTTGAGTCATCATGCTGATAAAAACATCTCCTGAAAAGAGAAGTAATTGCACAGCTATGAGTTTAGTCTAGGTCTGCAGATACATGGGAAAGGGTCAAGCCCATACATAACAAACAGATCGGGAACACTCCTGCAAATAAAAGTTAATGTTTCAGCTCCCTATAGCTCAGCTGACCCGACTTTGCAACTCAAAGTCCCTGAAACGTACAGTAAATGCAGGGCTTTCCTGTGAAATACTGCAGGTTTTGTTGATCTACAGTGCTTTCTGTTGGCTTTGTTCTCTTTGCTTTACTGATCTTTGACACCAGGGTAGAGGTACGAAAGGATCACCCAGCCTGAGGTGCCTGGTTTTGACTGTCCTACAACTGACTTTTGCGGTTTTTGAAAATCATGCACATTGTGCCATTGTCATAAGACTTTGCATAATAGGACATGTAACTTAATATAGAAAAATGAGAGCAATGAGATCACTGGAAGAGAAAAAAAGCATTATAAACTTAAAGGCGCACGGGTGATTATGAGATGGTCTGAAATTGCAGAACCCAGTAGGCTGGACTGTCCCATTTTTAGGTGTCAGTTCATGGCCACCACAAATTTTCTAAAACCTTAGCTTTGTCCTGCGTTTGCGTTGCTGCTGTATTTTTGTCCTGCTTTTTAGAAATATAGATACGATTCATGGAAACACCCTCACTATGGGCTGCTTACTGTTTATTAGGTGCACAGCCCAGAGATTACCACCACACAGGAGCTCTGCCCCCTTTACAGCAGCCCAGTCTCACACAGCTCAGGACCCCATGCCTTCTTACCCCCAGAGCTTTTTGGAATATTATTTTTTTTAAATGAATTCCCCTATTAACTCCCCCACAATTCAAAGTCCTTAATTCAAGTAAGATTGAAATAGTGTGGCCTTAATTCTTGCGGGCCTTAAAAAAATAATGTAAATCATGAAATCAGTGGCAAACAATTCCCATTTTGAAAAAAAGTCACTTTGTTGGTAAGATAATTGCATATTATATCCAATTTGTACCTTTCTTGGCCTTTACAGCCTTCCCTGGGAGGTTATAGGCATTGCAAGAGAGTGATCACACACCACCCACTCAAGTGTGAACATGCCAGCAGACTTAACGAGATGCCAGCTGCTCAAACAGTCTCCAACACGATCAAGCAACTGTTCCAGAGGGAGGCTTTAGGGCTTGTCTTCTTCATGTCACAAAAGAAGATAAGAGCTGAAATGTTCCCATTTCAGTCTGTGGTCATAAGAGTGCTTGACAAGCTCTTCAGCACAGGATGTAAAACACAAACTCCTAGTCTTCTCTGGAAGGGGTCATTCTCTGTGGGAGTTCTGTCCTGTTCTTCGGAGCACAATGGATGATCTGTATCTGAGGTTAGATATATATAAAAAGAGTGTACAGGACTCAAATAATGCTCTGTAGTTTTAAACTCTAGTCTGTTTCACCTTCTCGTTGGGTTATCAGTTGGCTTTGTTGTCAGATTAGCACAGGACATTCATATGTCTCAGCATACGTTATAGATGAAACAGATGGAAGAGGTAACTACAAAAAAAAATGACCCGTGTCTCCCTCAACCTCAGACACTGGTAGTGGGTCGATCCCAATTACAAATTCCATTTGAACTGTCAAGACCATGGTTATTAACAAGTCCTGGGGACCACTGGTCTCAAGTATCTTGAACCTCAAATTGCCCTGTTATGCAGACCGGCAAATCTTAAATTAAATTGCATATATTGAGTCCATTTATTAGTAATTGTTTTAAAATTCCTGTTTCCCCAGTAGTAACAAAGGTGTTGACTTGAGAACAACACTTGACAAGCACAGGAAACGTGAAGAGATGTTGTACTGACAAGAAACAAAACCGAAAGTCGTAGCAACAAAGCTGTCACTTTGTATAAATTAAACACATTGTCTTTCCTTGGTTTCTAGAGCCTTACCGTAGGTTATTATGTCCTGTTTGTGTATTATATTATTGAGAAGTATTATGCATGCGTTGGGCTGCACGATACTTTTGCAAGTAAGAAGTAGTAAATCGCAGGAGCCAATCCGTAGATCTCTTCTACCTGACAAACGATAAGGTATTGTTGTTCAGCAAAAGAGGCCTGTGGAGTAAAGTCTGAATGCAGGACAGTCTCGAGGGGTTCGAGTTTCAGCGATATTGGATCACAGTGTAGTTCAGGAGAGAAATTGTCGGGTTTTGTTTTCTAAAGGGCGATAAGTGCATATTGGGTGTTGAACTTCTGTAACGAAGCGTGAATTTCGAAGTGGAATTGAAAGGCTCTAGGGAATATCCAGCTACAATTACACCGAAATATCGTAATAAGAACCCAGGATATGAAAGAAAGCGGTTATTAAGGTAATAACACCGCTAGTGCAACATGTCATTTGACTTCCCCTTTGTTGAGTTACCAGAAATGAGCTGTAGAGGAAACTCCAGCTCCAGCCCTGGTTTGAGGTATGCTATTTCCTCTTTTATTAAATGAAACTCCACATGGGTTTAAACTAGACCGGAATGAAGGTCTCTGGTACATTTTTAAAAGCGAATTTGCTTAGACCTACAGTATACATTGATAGATCACCCTCACACTGGGTGTTGCTCATGGGGGGGCATTTTCTCCAGTTGTGTCCCCAACCTGGTAGCAATGCCTTCACCTCACACACTCACCTAATCTTGGAACCATTTCAACGAAGAAATCGTTCGCAACTTTTAATTGTTAATCACACTAAAAGGACGTGAAAGGGGCGGTTGTTAGATTGAGATGATTATTATTATTTTTTTTACAAATCCCGGCACAGCAACACACGTTGTTGTTTTTTTCTTTTTGCCTTTCCGTTTTATTTTTGTCGATCACAGTTCGAAATTCGAAAGAAATAGGCTATTTTGTCAAAAGCAACAGGCCGCTAGTCTGTTTTATTCTGAATTGGCGGTGCGCGTCCTGCGCTCAGATTACGGGCATCATTCGCTCAATCGCCGTGTATCGGATGGGGCTGTGGCAGCAACCGGTTCCCCATTAAAGCAGCGCCTACAAAGCAGAACCGAGAGGGTTAAAGCCCTGGGCTGTTGTGATTGGATTAGGTGACGGGCTTAGAGAGTGAGCGCAGGAGAGCCACACCGACCGACCAGATGGGAGCAGCGCTCGGATCGATCTGGTGTCTGCCCGGAAGAGAAAGCAGGAACCAGGTCAAATCGATTGAACGTGAGAATTCGTGCTCAGATCTGAAGAGGTGACGTTTGCATGCGTGGAGAAAATAAGATGACTACATGGACATCCAGAGGATTCCCGACGCCTGAGCCCGACTGGGAGCCTGTGGAGCAGTTCAGCTCTTTCCGCTTGCGGTGAGTAAGGCTGCTGTCACTGACAAGCTGGGCAGACGCCTGTCTTCTACGGCGTTATCAGCCTCAGCCCTCCCTGAAAACAAAGCGATGAGGACGCTACTAGCCGTCTGTTGTTTGTTCTCGGTAACCGGAGGCACGGACCTGGCCGACGAGGGCTACGGCAACTGGACAGCGCAGGTGGACGACGGCCAACGGAGGTACATCAACATCGGGGATGGGGCTTCCCGTGAATTCGACTTCCCCGAGAACACCAATGGGGTGATCGTGATATCCAGCCGGTACAGGAGCGCTCCCAGGAAGGGCGGCGAGAGCTGGAGGCAGACGGTGAATGTGAAGTCCCTGGACACCGATGTTTTAACCATTTTAAACGTGAGCGACAGCGGGAGTGTTGGGCCGGTGAAAAGTTACGTGATCAGTATTAGATCCGGTCTCGCCGGGACGGCCCCGTTACTAATCCAGCTGGTGGGGCTGGACAAGGACTCCAATCGGGAGATTATAGAAGAGAGAAAGGATTATATTATCAGGGTGGCTCCCAGCGATGACGCGGTGCTGATGAACCCCGGCGGGCTGTCTCACTTTTCCGAAAACCCCGTGCTCTTCGCCCTCCTGCCTCTGATTTTCATCAACAAATGCGCCTTCGGCTGCAAGGTTGAGATCGACGTGCTCCGAGGGCTGCTCCGGCAGCCCCACGCGGTCCTGCTGGGGATAGCCGGGCAGTTTGTGGTGATGCCCCTGTACGCCTACGCCCTGTCCCGGCTGGCGGCTCTACCTAAGGCCCTGTCCCTGGGGCTGGTGATCACTTGTTCTGCGCCCGGGGGAGGAGGGGGCTACCTCTACAGCCTGCTGCTGGGCGGGGACGTGACCCTCGCCATCTCCATGACGCTGATCTCCACCGTGGTGGCCACCGGCATGATGCCCCTCTCCTCCACCATCTACGGGCGCCTGCTGAACGTGCACGAAACGCTGCATGTGCCCTTCGTCAAAATCCTCATCACTCTGCTCTTCATCGCCATCCCCATCTCCACGGGCATGGCCATCAAGTGCAAACTCCCCAGCGTCTCCCGGGTCCTGCTCGGGTTCATCCGCCCCTTCAGCTTCATCCTGATCGTCGGGGGCATTTTCATGGCGTACCAGATGGGCTCCTCCATACTCGCCAACGTCCGGCCGCAGATCATCGCGGTCGGGGTGACAGTGCCACTTTTCGGGCTGGTCTTGGGTTACCTGCTGGCGTCCGTTTGCAGGCTGTCGCTGCCCCACCGGAAGACGGTCAGCATCGAGATTGGCGTGCAGAACAGCCTCCTGGCGCTGGCCGTCATGCAGCTGTCCTTCCGCCGCACGGAAGCGGATTTCGCCTCCCAAGCGCCCTTCATCGTGGCTCTGAGCAGCACCTCGGAAATGCTGCTCGTTGTGGTCGTTCACTGCGTCTACAGGAAACTCGGCCCCAGCTCCCAGACGGACGTGTGATTGTACGGACGTTTTGTATACGCTCGACTAAGAAAACCGATTGTCTTGAAACCAAAGGCCTTTTGTTTTTTTACTGTAGCCTACGCGATCATATGCACTATGAGAGAGAAACTTCTAACATATTTTTCTACCTGACGATTTATTCTGTTTCTTTTGTAATTGAAAATGTTGTGCTGTGATTTATATAATGTTTACAACCCACGGGAGGTGCAGGAAAGCGAACACTGGTTTCGGCGCAGAGAGTATTTTAAATATACTTCAATGTACTTGAATCCAAGAGGAGAGATGAATAAATGCGTTCGTTAGTCAAAGAGTCAACGGGGTGATTTTTCGCTCTGGTCGTGAAAATGCAGAGTTCAAATGGGGGGGAACAAGATTAAGAAGGTAATTCAATCCGAGTTGGCTTGTTATTCACCACCATCAGGTAATGAGAAATATATTTTTGCGTTGTTTTCTCTGTGTTTACGGAGGTCTGGGTGTTGGTTTGTACAGGCATTACAACAGTTAGAAAAGTACAAAGGTCTTGTGACCTTAAGAGCAGGTTTTGGATGAACACTTTAGCGCCTAGTTTTGCTGTTCAGGTTAGAATAGCTAAGAGGAGGGTAGGTTTGAGATATGTGGAGCCTGTTGACTGTTTCTTCAGTAGTGCTAAAAGACAATGTGCTATTTTGAAAAGGTTCCCCCCCATGCACAGTATAAAAAAATGGCCTTAAACAGTCACTGGGAACTGAATTCCCCCTGCCTCTCCACAGTCCTGCTCTCACAATGGTGAGCTCGTTTGCTGGCTAGAATGCTCACTTTTGAGGTCCCAATGTGACAGACAAACAGTACCACCGAGAGGTTTGGAAATGCCATATACAACGAGAGTGGAAGACGGAACAATAAGGTCAATTCTAGTTTATTGTCTAGAACTGTCTAGTATCTATTGTCTGTTTAATATCTTGGCATCCTGTAACTGATACCACCTACCTGTATTTCCAACAGTAACTGACATTCAAGAGGTAGCTATGTACTGTAATTGGTGTCTGCCATTTTACACGTGTACAAGGTACCAGATCATATCAATTGGCCTTTTACATTTTCTGGTTACTGTGAAACTTGCAGGTATACACGTATCTTCTCTTGCAGAGAGACTAGAGCCAATATTGTTGTTTTCGTCCTCCTGCAAGATTCAAGGAATACTGATATCGTCAGACACCTGAATTGTTTATTGACTCCTCTTTAAAACTATTACAGGTGTTGATGAGCTGAATCTGTCCTCCTGTGTAGTTGGGGAGAGTCCAATCAAGTGCATTTGGTTTGCTGTTTACATTGTGGGAAAGACTGCCCTTTAAAACCTTTACAGTGATTAAAATAAGGTGTTCAAAGAGAACCCCACATATTTCAATTTATAATTACCTCATGCTGGTTTATCAAACAACAAGTACATTCTCTTCAGTTGCACTACTGACCTCGTTAAAGGAAGAAGTATTGACCTGCTACCACATTTTTAGGATATCCTCGTCTAGTGTACAGAAGAGTAATTATTCAGGGATGCAAGAATGTAGTGGCTTACAGTGAAGAGCTTTACGGTTTCCCCATGTCTCTTAGTAAATGGTGTTTCCAATCTTCCAGACAGTACTACAGTTCTGCCTGTTTGCTCTGGATATTCTCGTTTTTCGAGCAACCAAAGCCTCTGCTCTGTCTCCATGTACTGATATCCCAGTGCCAGAGACCGCAAGTCTGTATCTGCTCATTTGCAGGAACAGATCACACAGAGGCCGCACCTAGGAGGGCAAAGTCCAGCTCGCTCCCTCTGTGCTGAAGGAAGGGAATGCAAGGTTTTATGTTCGGCAGTTGTTGTCAGCCAGGTGTGTCTGAAAAAGCTCTCATTTAGATGGTCCCCGCGTGCTTCATTTCTGAGGGAACTCGGGTTCACGCACTGTTAGATGGATTCCTGGGGGTGAACCAAGAACAGTGTTGCGTAGAAGTTGGATCCATTTTGGGTTATGCAAATTCTGATGAATAAGAAAAGCGATGCATTTCAGAAGGTCAGGTGTCCGGTCAGATTTCCACTGCTTAGGCTATAAAGCATGATGTAGTCCAGGAACTGGTGTTGGTTAATATAATCTCAAAGGCAGTAGATTGCAGAACAGGAAGTGAATCAAACATGAAATGAAGCAGTGTACTGTAGGTCACCTGAATCCAACCAATTTCTATTACAAAGCCATGAAAAGAAGTTCAGTTCTGGGATGAGTGCTCTTAAGCCAATGATGGCCATGTTCAGTTATTTAGGTCTGCATGTATTCTGGGAGCCTGGAGCTTCTTAGCAGATGCTTTTTGTAATTATGTGAACTGCTGCCAAACTAACCTGCTGCAATGAGAATGTTAAAACACTGGCCTTGTTTGCAAGTACTTTTTTAAAAAAAATAGGCGATCAACCTGTGTTAAGACATATTTAGCCCTAGAGCATCTGTAGGAGTTTTTTGGTTCCATGCCACAATAAAACAGATTCTTAGTAGTTGCAAAACTACTAATGTTTTTAGTTTCATATCTGGGGAAATGCTTTTTTCTTGCTCATCTTTCCAAGAAACACCCTAGAAAAAAATGAATTGATACAGGAACAGAGAGCTACTAACATGAATTGCTCACACTTGTTCAATCACGCAGACTTTTTCCTACGCCTTGCAGTTGGACCAAATTCAGATCTTTTGAGTTACTCTTACAAATTGAGTTGGTATTTTACAAGTTGAAAGAAGAGAAGTGTACAGATGCTGTATAAAATTGAGGTTATATCTGTATATTAAGTGAATCAAGTTGAATCGGTGTCCAAACCGCAAAGCGAGAAGTGGAATTTTTGTGTTTTTCACCATGAAGTAAGGGTGTTGAAGAACAAGCTAAAGAGATTAAAATCAAGCCAACAACTTCTAGAGATCTGTAAATGGAGAGATTAGAAAGACTAGTTGATTATGGAGGGCTGGAGGAATATCTGACGTTTGAAGATGTTTTTGGTTTTAGCTGTCTTGCAAGTAAAAGAGTCTTTGAATCCCTGTGACAGAACACAAATGGAAAGGCCAGTATGCTCTGGACTACGATGAGGAGAGGAGTGGGACTAGAGAAAGGAATGCAGATTGACCAACATGTTCTGTCAGTAACATCAGTTTCCATATGAATTGAGATCAGGCGATTATTCTGGCCAGGGAAGGCGATAAAAGTTTCCCTCCTGCTGTCACTGAGAGTGTCTGTTCAATTCATTGGGTCTACCCTGCTATCTGTTTTTCACAGTATATGTAAATTGTCTGGGGAGCCTAAAGCGAGAATACTAAGTTGCCAATAGAGGAACTGGAAAAGTCAGGTAACAAATTCTGCCAAATGGCAGTGAGATAGCCCAAGTCAGATCAGCCTGCCATTGCACAAACCTAAACAGTCTTGTAATTTCTGTCTAGTGCTCCTTCTAAATGAGGAAAATGTGATGCAAATCAACTCCTTATGTCTTTCTTTGAAGGAAACGGGCTGATTTCAGAAAGATGGGGCCCGTGTGGTTACTGTGAAAGCCAAGTTTGTCTTCAGTCCCCTGATGTTCAGAGTTTCTCTCTTCTCCCCCTGTTTCAGTAAGTTGCTGCGCACTCCTCTGTGTTTTGGCTTTAATCCCAGCCTGAGACAGACTGCACGTTGGTGCACAGGAGTTATAATCTCAAAGCTGTTTCCTGCAGATTGCTGATCTGAACTTGTGTGACCCCAGTGACATTTATTACTCAATTCTGAAATTCCCCTCTCGCATGGCCTCACAATTGCAGAGAGGATTAAGAAGACTTTTCATTAGCCTTAACCTTCACAAAGTGATTATTTGTATATTTCCTTAATCTCTGAGAATCATCACATTTTTGGAAGGTGGGAGGGAATCTAAGCTCCCTGTGAAAACTCACATAAAGACTGGGACACCAGAATCCACACGGAACACTTTGTAATCAATTACAGGACTCAATTCCTGGACCCCAGAGCTGTAACTGGTAGCACTATGCCACTGTTCCACTCATAGTTTTATTTTTTTACTAATATTTCCTGCTTTTCATTGTACTTCAAGTAGTCATATGTTCTGTGATGTAAACCAAGTGTTAAAATTATTAATTGTGTGTCACTGGAACCTGGAAAAAGAAGAAAGCTGGCAAAACACTGCTTGATCAAATATCTTTTAACTCTTATGCGTCTAATAGAGTGTTGAAATGAGTGACCTGAAAAAGGAGAAATAACACCAGGAAATTAATAACCATTTCTAAAAAAATATACTACAGAACAAGTTGTCTTTTTGGACTTTTTCTGCTGTCTAAACTGGGGTTTTCCATGCATAGTGCTCAGCAGTATACTGTACTGCAGGTGTGCTATCTGATTAAAGGGCACTTTAAAAAATGATCTCAGAATACATGAATGTATTCTGCCTGTATCATCAACCACATATGGATAAGAACAAATACTCTGTAAAAATGTCTCTGGACAGGTTTAAGCATCAGGTTTTTCCAGGTTTGAGCAATTAAACAAAGTTCCCGGAGTTTCTTTTTTTGAGTTGAAGAGTTGAAGTGAACTGTAGGATTGCCCAGATCTGATCTGACAGGTGGAGCAAGATGAGCTCTGTGCTGTGAAAACAGGATGTTATGACCATTTTAAATGTGGCCGACACCTTGGTACACTATTTATAGCTGCATTACTGGTTGTGCTGGTCATTGGTGAGGTCATATTTAGAACATGTAACCCAGTATTTTTCTGGACGTAAAGGTCCCCTGATCGGCACGTGGCTATTTGCTAAAAGGTTACTGATGCGGGATAGGCGGTTCAGTCCTGCTTTGTGACAAAAAGAAGTAAACATCATGTGTCAGTGAAAAAAAGTCTTACAGTCAGGATGGATACTTTCCGGCAAACAGAGAAAAACAACAATTGTGAATTTGTTCTTCACCCACAGCACAACATGTAGGGTTACATTCACAGAGTTTTTTCCCACAATGCTAATTTGTGCACAGTTTTGTTTAAAAGGAAAAGGCAAACTCCTTAAATTACAAAATCAGGAAATGAAACCATTTAAGCTGCCCACTGGGAGTCTGGAAGTAGCATTCTGAAAGATTAATGCCTTGCTTTAACAACGTGTTCTAAATAGTTAATGAATGCAGCCTTGAATCTCGTTACAGCTGAATTTCAGCTTTTGAACAGGGAGGTCTGTTTGACAAATTCCCGTTTTATAAATGCACAGTAGAAGAGTGCACCTTCAGCCATCACTGGTGCACAGTGACGACAGTTGATGTCCCTGATTTCCCTCAGACTGTAGAATCCAATTTGTGCAAGAAATGCTTTTCAATACATAGGATTCAGTGTTTGGGTGGGACCTAGGAGCCATAGATCTTGGGTCCCCAATTGACAGACCTAAACCTTCTTTATTGTCAGGCAGTAAAATGATAAGGCCTAATAAGGTCACTTTTCTACAGAGATACTTATTTGTCAGGTATGCAAGCGGTGAGCGTGTCTGCGTGTCTGTCCTGAGATGGACTGGTGTCCTGTCATTGGGTGTAGCCCACCTTGGTCCTGTTGCTTGCTGGGATGGTCTCCAGCTCCCCCGTGAGCCCTGCACTGGGAGAAGCAGTTAGAAAATGGATGGATGGAAGGCACCCAAGCAAACGGAAGTGTTGTCTGTACTGTACAGGACTTTATGTTCTCACTTCAGCAGAGATTTTAATACTACAGCATTCAATTGCTATGTGAAGTTTTAAAAGAGTGGCAGTGCAAAAGAGTCCCTGTTAAAGAACAGGGTGACCAGCTAGATCAGTGTTCATCTGGACACTTCTGAGAAAATTTAAAATTGCCCCTAAAACTGTGAGAAATAAAGGTATAATACTTAAGGACCAGGCTTAGTAACCTGCTCATATTGTTCACTGTTCCTGCCATCAATCAGACCCTGTAAACAACAGACCAATGTTAGCGATTTGTTCAGGAGAGTCATGCAATCGGATTTAAGATACAATTTAGAAGTGACAAGAGCCAAGTACTTCTTTTACTAACTTCATAAAAACACCAATAAGAATATCCATCCATTTTCTAACTGTTTCTTTCAATTGAGATCACCTGCAAACCTATCCCAGCAAGCAACAATAAGAATATCTCCGTACACTGCTTCTCTGCATGGTTTTTGAGCAACAGTACACTTTCCAGCAGTGGTATTGTTCTTAATTTAAAAGTTAATTTTAGTATATAACCCCATTTTAAAGTATCCAGATGAATCTGAACAAATATGATCTGGATTGAGAGAGAACCTGTATGTGACACAACACTGAGAACAGAATGGAGCGGTGGAGAATAGACACCAGTTAGGTGTCCCTGCTGATTTTAACATAATCCATCACCTCTGGACACTGACTCCCAGCCGAGCCCACTGCCAGAGGAACACTAAAGATTGCTAAAAAAGATCCGGTGTCCTGTTTAAAAGTTAAAAACTCAACCCTTTGAAAACGCTGTATAGTTTACTACATACACAAAAACCTTGCAGTGATAGAGTACCCTGTCATAGCATCTACTTGGCAGGTACCCATCTACAGCAAGGATATCCTGAAGATCCATGTTTCCCCTTCTCTGCCTAAAAACATGCCAGGCTCCCTCCTGGGATCCTAGTGTCCAAATGATCCTCTGCACATGCGAAGAATCTGTATCATTCGTTCGAGATGAGAGATTTGCCGAGTTCTTCCAGCCTGCTGCATTATTTACAGCCCTCTTCAGATTCCACGTAGAACCACACAAAAGGGAAACACTAAATAATTCATTGCTGCATCAGATGAAATTTTTATGAGATGTTTTTGCTTCAGCATTACTAGGACCTGGTGCCAGTCGACTCCTTAATTAAAGTCAATAATTACATTCAGTCCGTTTTCTCAACTTTCACTGGAGATTGTAAGTGATCTGGGGACCCTGAGGACACGTACAACGAAAAACAGAAATAAATTTGAAAGTAGACATACAAAATAAAACACCCAAGAAATAACTTTAACAAAATGAACTTTAGGTCTTGAAAACTGTGAACATGGAAACAGGTCAACTTCTGGAAAATCTCTGCTGACAGGCTGGTCTCTTTGAGCTTCAAAGTATTGCTCAGTCTCACCAACTCATTCCAAGTTCACAATTTGAATGAGGTTGAGTCTCAAATTGAATGTGCTTCACATACACTGAAGAAATTGTAGTGACAAAATAGCAGATGACTACAGAATCAAAATCCTTATTTTTTCTACTGTCTACACTGATATCATTTTATTCTTTAAATGCAAAAATGCAAAATGCAGGTGAACATCTTTCATTTCAGCTCAGATGGCACAGTTGAATTATGGGACGACTTGTCACCCATGTGCATTGAGACACTTTCTGCAAACGATACTCCAATAGGAATAGAAAATAGTTTACATTACAGACAGTTCATTTTAGATGTGTTTAAGAAAGTGCCTTGGGGAGGGCTTCAGGAGGAACCTGAGCTTAATAATTGTGGAATCAATTAAAACTTTAAGGGATGGAGCAAAGCGTGTGACGATATGTACAATATTTAATTATTCAGTTTTAATTATTCAATAATTAAATTGAATTTAATTATTCAGTTTATTGTCCGTTTCCTCTTTTAATTCCCCTGAATATGAAATTCCAATCATTAGAATTCAGTTGGGGTGAAGTCAAGTTTTACTTCATTACTCGTGGGTTAAGACAGGGTGGTGTCAGACCTGACTTGTCAGTTGAGTCCTGTAAAAAGCTCTGTCATGGTGCGGTCTGCCCTGTTCTGCAGACCTGTATCTTTCATTCTACACTGCTTTCCTCTATCAGGAAATGGCACGCCTCAGGCGTTAACAGGCCAGATGACTTTTCATATCTGGCAGTCTGCTTTTCCTTTTTTTAGGGCTCTTGCAGAGGAACTCTTGCAACTTCCTGAACTCCAATGCTGTCAGACACTGAAAACTGATATAATGATACAAAATTCATTAGCAAAAGCTTTTCAGGAAATCTTTAGTGGGAGATTTTACAAGATTTCAAGAACCAACACAATTTGTAGTGAATGACAGAGGTGAAATACAGTGTCTTTTGCATGACATCATATTAAAATACTGTTGAACGTTCTGAGCAGATCAATAATCCAGTGCCTTTTTCATTTCTGAGAAAGAACAAGCTAACATTGAGCAGGCCCAGGTGAGCTGGACAGACTTAAGGTGAAACTGCTGTCTTAGACGACTCCTAGAAGTCTCTTCAGAGGGGAAGTGAAGATGACATGCACAGAAAGGGATGGCACCCCCCTTTTCTCTCGCAGTCTCGGGGGTGACCCAGAAAGGTCAACCTTTCTAACTGAGGAGATAGAGTGGGATGAGGATTTCATGGGGATTCCTGATGATGAAGAAACTAAGAGAACAATCCCATGAAATGATTAACAGAATAACTCATGACTTACACTGCTGACTGGAGGTGTCAAATCTCTCACTAGCATGAGGGAAATGTGTCTGTATGCAACAAATTCTTTCCTGGCTTTAACGGCGAGCTAGAGAGCTGTAAGGCCTTTATAGAAAGAATGTGAGGACATAAAATTTAAGTTTTAGCTGGTTTAAAATTTAGAACTCTTTTTACAAGTAACAAAGTACAGGTCGGTTACACTGAGAGAAGGTAAAGTGGAAACAAAGTTTTAACTGTTGCACAATTATTTGGAGTAATTGTTATGGATGCTTTTCTGCCCTTTAAGCCCCTTTTCAAGTTTTGTAACTGATCTAGCAGAATAACTAGCACATGGCCTCAACACTAAACACTGAATTTGCCTAATTAATCTTGCGCTCAGTGGTTAATTCAAGGGACACCAATGGACTTCAAAATACTCTGAGAAAAAAAGAAATTCACACACCGGAAAACAGACCTCAGGTCGAAACAGTCATATCATAGAGTAGAGCTACGGTTTGCCTCAAATAGGTTAATGGAAAATACTCCCTGGTTCTACACGTGTGCCTTTCAGGAATATGACTCTTTCAGTCAAACCTTGAATGTTATACAGTTCCTTTCTGTTGTGCAGTACCATATCAACTTGCACTTGGTATCGCAGGCCTATAACAAATTAGTCCTACCATCCAGTTCAGTATATCACTTTTTGTCTCCAATAATTTACACCATGAATGCAGAATAGATCTCCTGACATTTGTGGGCTAAAATAGTCAAGTGATATATTTTCAAATCAGTTCCCTGGTGGCAAAGATTCAGTTTGTGGATGGAGTTTACAAAGTGTAAAAAAGGACAGGCAGCAGTTTCCACAGCAACCGGGGCAGCAGGCCGAATGCAGGAAAGAAAAAAAACAGGACAGACCAAATCCTCAAATGCCCTTAGCTACCAGGAGAGTGATTTGCATTCCCACATTTTATAGACAAAAGCAGTACCATCTCTGTGCACACACCATCAGTCTAGTCCTTTATCTTCCTGTCAGCACACTGCTCTTCAGTTCCTTATTAGCTGCCATCCACTTTAAACAGAAGAACACTCTTTCAGTTTATCTTCACACTAGATGCAGACTTCCATCCACTCCTGATCTTACTGTGGCAAAGCCCCTAGCCCAGCAGCACGATGTGGAACACTTACACACATACACCCCCCTGTGCAGTACAGGGGAGCGGGGCAGAGGGGCAGAGGGGCTGAGGCCCGACCACCAGTCCAGCCCCAGCACGATCCATGGCCTGCTGGCCCTCTCACCTCCCTTCCTGAAGCCTCTAACCTAACCTACCGGCTGATCCGGTTTGGCCAGGGACGCTCTTTTGGAACAAGCAAAGCTAACACCCCCAAACACAGCAGCAGTCAGGTTCTTGTTTTTAACAAGAACAAGCGTGCGTGCGTGTCCTGCAACAGACTGGCATCCCATCCTGTGTTTCTAGGTGTGTTACATCTAGATGTAAGTCTCGTGGACACTAAACAGGCTCAAGCTCTTCAGCAACAGCACAGGCAATACATCCACCCCACCAAGCCTGTTGGAAGAAGGTGCTGTCTGGCTCACAGATGGGGGTGTGCCGTGTGTCAGTGTATAAACAGTGTTTCTGCAGTCTGCAGCAGGTAGCTTTAACATCCTAGCTAGCTGGAGGACCACCCAGTGCTTGACTACATTTATGTATAATGTAAATCCGAAAGAGCAACAGGCCCAAAATAAGACACTGTAATTGTGCTTTAATTACCCCAGACCCCTTAATAGAGGGAACAAAAACTGGTGTTTGTTCCAGTTTTTCCCTATTTTTTATTAAACTGTCAACTCCCATTTCCATTGGTTGGGATTCCTGTGGCTTTCATTTTGAGAATGATACGTTTCCATTTAAAAAACAGCTTTGATTTTACGAATCGATACCCCAAACCTATCATTTCTTACAGTGTATGACCACTGTTAATGTAACTATTGTTTCTAGTACAAATCCAGCAGGTACACAGTACCTGCATTTTTTTCATTAATTCAGGCAGACTTTTTTCAATAATTTTTAAAAACAGATGGAATCTCTCAATTTAGTTCTTGATATTTTATTCCTAACATTTGATAGAATTCATGAAAGACTCAAGGGCCTCTCTAAGAAGGGCATAACCCTAATACATTGCAGCTGGCTGGAACTCTAATCACACAAGCCTGTTGAAATATACTAGTAAATGGAACAGGAGTAACAAGACACCCAAGTCTTGTCTTGATCCTGTTTGTTATTGTCACCATGAACGGGTCTCCCTTAGTGAAAATGAAGTTCTGCCAGCATTAGCACTCCATGTTTTGAAGAAAAAATTAAGTTGAAATTATTGTATACTCAAATGTTCTCCGCCCCTGAGACTTTTTGTCTAGGCTGAAAATGTTAATATTTGTAACTACCCAGCCTTTTACTGCCATCTCCTGGTGCCGTTAAGAATTGTTTTGCAAATGCAAAAGAATAGAAATGATAAAAAGCAAATGACATTAAAGAGCAGCGGTGATCCAGCTAGCTTTTATTCTTGATGGTACAACTGCCAAAGCCACTGACCCCCAATCTATAAAACAGCTTCAGAAACTAGCAGGCATTCCCAAACTGAAAACCAGCAGAAGCTGTCAAATTGCCCAAGAGTCAGAGAAGCAAACTGCACACGACAAACGACATGCAACTGAAATATCTTTATTGCAAAAAATACACATTTGAGAGATTTGTACCAAATTCCCCAGAAGTATGTCACAATATAATACTGTACTGCAGTACATATTCAGAAGGGGATATAGTACCTGATACTATGTAAAACACTTATGTTTAACCCCTTCATTTTTACACACATTCACACATTATATAAATATTAGCTCGCCACGCAGCCAGGTCAGATAGCCACTGTACGGTGCACAGGGCCAAGCAATCAGATCATACTGTGTTAGTGTCTGCTCCATTTTCAGCTTGATCTTGTGTCATGGCTGTAGTATTTCTATCAAGGCTATTCATTCTATCGCGGCATGCACACTTTCTCTTCCACCAAACACCCCAAAAAATCCAATCAACATCATGCAGAGCTTTGAAGCCTGCTGGCACCCATATTCCACATCAGAGGCAATATTAACTGATTTGAAAGCCACCATCAAGAAAAGAAAACTGTTCATAACTTAGGGACACATACAGCAGAATTAGAAAAGAGCTGACTAAAATTGCAATAAAAACAATGAACTACTTAACTAAAAACTAGTGCACTGCTGAAATGAATTATTATTATTATAGCGGTACATCCACTGAAAATGGAAGACTCCACTGTGCACTCAGATAATCCACACAGTGGACCATAAAAGCTTCACTTTTCTTATAGTTCGGACAGGTCACTGTGAATTTACTTGTCAGTTATTTTATACTGCAGAGCAGGAGACAATTAAAAATAAATTAATTAAAACAAAATGTGTTTGCTGTTAATGGTGAAATATTGCTGTCCAGGGGTTAATTGAAAATATACATTTCAACTAAACCCACCCAGAAACAAGAGCCAGGCTACTGTAAAGACAAGGAAAGAAAGAACTACCCCCACATAATAACTTTGTTTCTCCTCATACAATCAAGTCCTGTCCAAACATAAAAGACTTTCAAGATATTTCCCAAAGGAAAAGAGGACTTCATTAGTGTTGGAGAAACCTAGCTGGTGGTAGATTCCATATTTCGGAAGATCAAGTTTAACTTCCAGTTTGGTAGAAGATCAGTTGTCTTTATTTTTAACAAAATGTCAAAGAATTCTGTTAACAAAAAATAAGACATATGTGATTCAATACTTGTGAAACAAATGAATAGCTTGGCTTTTCACCTGTGCTGGTGTTATTGCTGACAACGAATTCCTTTCAGCAAGTCCTGCTGTCAGGTACTGTAAGTTCGACAGAAGCCATGTCAGGAGAAGACAGCTTTTAGTTTTACCTTCAAACACCTGGTGTACAAACAGGCCACAGTAACAAAACACAGGCCACAGACTCTGGTGAAAACCTTCATAGAAGTGTTTCTATTTAACAATAGGAAAAAAGCAGTCAATTGATTACAGAAATGATGAGTGGTACTCATAATTACTGCCTATTGTGGACCACTTTTCCATGCTGGAGTCAAAGAATTTACTCAAACCTTCTACTCAGAAGGTAGCTCCTGGTAGATCAAGATACCTTGTTGACTCTGAGGCAGATTCAGCCAACTGCTCACCTGCTAGCCAACGATACATATGAGGAGCACAAAGGTTCCAGCAGACGAGAATGTGATTCATGTCCCTCCTGGGTTTCAGCATTTTTCCATAGAAAAACTCCCCTTTTCCATTTCTTAATGGAAAACAAAGTGTCCCTGTGTTTCCCAGGAACTCAGTAAGGACGTATTGCACATTGCACGGGAGAGATCTACCGAGGCTCGCGGTTTCGGTGGGGTAACTTCGCCATTGCGTTCTTTTCTCAACTGACCACGACGCCTGGCAAGTTCTCACCACCGGTGGCGCTGCGTGAGAATAATTAACGTAGGATGTGGGCTGTGATTCCGAAAAATTGGCAACACCCAAACAAGGGCAGCCTCTTTGTACACAGGGTTCGCTTGAGGCGGTCCTCCTCTCAGGCCAACGTCTACCAGAGCTCACTCGGGATGCTCTACACTTTCTCTCCTTCCGTGGTCTTCGAGGGCAGCCAGCTGAACTGGTAGTGCTCCTGCGGGACCACCACGTCCAGAGCCATCATCCTCTGCTCTGCCTCCGACTCCACCAGCCTGTAGCCCAGGAGGTTCATGGCTCCCTTGCAGACCTCCTGGATCTTGCGCACCTTGTCGTGAGGCAGGGAGCTCCTCCACGCCTGCGACACGTCCACCGCGTTCCGGGACGTGATCTTGAAGGCCTCCTTCTGCTTCCCGGACCCCTGCCCGTGAGTGACCTTGTAGATCCAGTTCCTCAGCTTGGAGGTCATTTCCAGCTCAGTGAACTTGTACATCTGGGAGATCTGGGCCAGGGGGTCGCGGACCAGGTCTTCGTACCGGACCATCATGTAGCGGCCCTTGAGGAACTCGGGGGCCTTCTGCGTGGCCGTCTCGTAGATCTGGATGTGGCTCCGGCAGATCTCCTGCATCACCTTGTACTGGGGGTCGGCCACGCCGGTGCCCCCGGAGTTGAGGACGATGCCGTTGTCCCTCATGAGAGCCACCATGGACTGCTCCCGTGACCGGACCACCGCCCGAGGGTCCCGGATCAGGTGGATGATCTTGAGGTTGAGCGACGGGTCCCGGAACAGGGGGTAGAGGGACTTGATGTCGAAGAAGCGCACCTCCTTCAGCACCACGTGGCTGTAGCTCTTGCAGGTCTCCTCCAGCACCTCCAGGTCGCGCCGGCCGCAGGTCTTCCTGCACAGCTCGGGGTCGCTGCTGATGTTGCTGTGGGAGTACAGGCTGCAGGCCGGCTGGGAGCAGAGGGCCCGGCTGACCTCCCACATGAAGATGTTGGAGATGTTGTGCCTGCCGGACAGGTAGGCGTCGAAGACGGACGCGTCGCACTGGAAGACGGAGTGGATGAGGTCCCGCACGGCCATCCGCAGCGCGGCGGCGCTGTGCTTGTACAGGTTCGCCCACACGTGCCAGGCTGGCTCCATCAGATAGAAGACGTCCGGGTGCTGGCTGAAGACCTGGCCCACGAAGGAGGAGCCCGAGCGCCAGGAGGAGAGGATCAGCACGTGCACCTTGCCCTGCGGCTCCGGCACGGGGGAGACCAGGGGGCCGTGCCACGTGAAGAGGAAGACCAGCACCCCGCTCTGCAGCAGCACCACCATCACCATCGTCGGCACGGTACACTTAATGCGCGGCATGCTGGGATACCGACCCCTCCACTGCACCTGCGGCCCGGGGAGAGACAGAAAGAGAGATGGGGGTCAGCCTCCCCTGCTTTCCCTAAGACGACTAACGGAAACGTTGGCGCTTGCTACTCTATGTGCTCCGGAACTCTTAAAGAAGACACACACAGAAGCCGGTTTACAGTCTAGAGAAGACGTGCTTGAAATCAAATTTGTGAAGAAGCTTAGGCTGCAGAATGAAGTGCTGTTTGTAAGCAGGTCCCCGTCTAAGCACGTTTCACCGGCTTAATAACGTTGAAAGAATTATCTGAGTCTCTTGACGGGCCCAGTGGTGTGGACTCGGCGCGCCGGAGGGCAACAGGACTGGGTTTGGAGGGCCGAGTACAAGGAGGTTCAGCCAGCGTGTGGCTCAGGCTGGCACGGAGAAGAGGTGGCAGAGTCCGGGTCTGAACGGGCGACATCCTGGCACACAATCTTCTGTTTCCCCCCCCTTTGTTCAGACGTTAATCTGATTCTGAAACCATCTGAAACCAGATTTTTTTAGCGGGTCCCGAGCAAAGCGGTACACGCAGAGTGGACCACAGCTCAGGCGGACGCGCTCGGAGTCAGAGAAAATGATTTACAGCGTGCAAAACTAGCTCCGCAGCAACTTCTTGGTTTGATTGTAACGCTCCCTTTTTAGGAACGCGCGGTTAATCGAATATATATATAATTACGACTACCAACCCAGGCATTTAAAACGGTTAAATGGTCGATTGTTATTTTGTCGGATACCACGTAGAGAAATGTGCTAAATGAGAGTACGGGGAGTGTAGATTCCTTTCTAACTAAACACAGGTAAATTTATACACGATATTCGATAGCCAGATTATCCCGTACGCAGCACTGTTGGGAGTTTAGAAGCAGCGCTATACCGTTTTCTACCGCTAAGAGGAACCAGTGTTTAACTTTACCTTAACTTTCTCTTTCTGATATATAGAACGAAATGTCATTTAGCTGACGGTTTTGATCTTTTTTTTCATCTGCAATTATTTAAAGAGCTGGGCATTTTGCTGGAACAATCTGGGACGAGTTTGTAACATCTGCCGATTTACTACATAAAGTAATTTAGGGATCATCTGATCAAATTTAAAGAACCAGATGTCCCCAATTTGACCATTTGTCAGCCCAATATTGCTTGCTTAATTGGTCAATATCTTAAAACTTCTCAGACTTCAGAAATAAGTGATTTAGAGTGGAGCAGAATACTTACTGGCTTGGTGGCTCTCCAGAGTCAGGACTACTGAGTAACATTAAAATATCGGAGGAGGACGTTTGTTTAATTTAACCGAGGTGTGCTTAAAATCTGATAAACCTTTGCTTACACTATTCACTGCAAGGGCTCTAAAATTACAAG
The DNA here is from genome assembly GCF_040954835.1 of Lepisosteus oculatus. NCBI lineage: Eukaryota > Metazoa > Chordata > Actinopteri > Semionotiformes > Lepisosteidae > Lepisosteus > Lepisosteus oculatus. The sequence goes on along the minus strand of NC_090715.1, from coordinate 12,500,807 downwards.
GAAAACAATCTAGTCTTTGATCTACGACTTAAATAGATAATACGCTCTTGTCTTATTGAGCTGTATCTGGTATCCCGCTAGTTACCTGTTCCCGTAATTTCTGAAGGCTGTAAACGTCCATATAAACCGCGAAGTTAAAGATTAATACTTGCACAACACCTATAGTTTAAAATAGATGCGTTGCAACATCACGTATTGCTGTGATGTTAAAACTTTTATTATATGCAGTTTCCTGTCGATAGTAGCACATTTCCATTAAACGATGATGCCAGTTATCGTTCCTACTTGAGGAAACCGACGTTGTTTGTGATGTTGATCTACAGTCTGCAGTATTTCGCAGTGTGACATCTGTTTGAAGAGTGAGCTCTAGAACTGGGGTTCTTAACCTAAGGGGCCGGGGGTCAGGGTTCAGGGTGGTTACACATCAAAGGACAACAATAGAGGTAAACAATTAACTATTATATACACCTGGAAGACTACTTACAGTAGCAGGGTGACTTAGTGGCCACTCTACAAGCCCACAGACCATCCCGCGGCTACAACTCCCAGCCTGCTCTGCGGTGCGCCCAGCGAGGGCGCCACATGAATCTCCACTGGGCCGGCCACGATGGCATTTATATTTGAAGCACTTTTTTTTTTCTTTTGCGCAAAGGTAGTCGCGATCAGCCAGGCAATGGAGCGTTTTTATAAATAGGTGACACTGGAAGAGTGAGAGCAAAAGACAATGGGGGAGAAACGCACAGCAGAAAACTCCGAACTGAAAAAAAACGGAGAAAAGTAGATAAAACACGACGATAAAACGCTTTGAACGAAAGCAACCACTGTGAACCAGAAGGCACCTCTGGCGTCTTTCATCATAGCTGCATTGCCAAATCTGAGAATCCACACACGTTAGGTGAGACCTTTTTCTTCGCGTGCTCTAAGGAAACGGTTTCAATCATGCGTGGGAAAAGCGCTCCAGAGCAACTAGGATTGATACCAGTGTCAGATGACACCGTGTCTAACCGCTTAGTGCGTGTGGCAAGACACGTACGTGGAAGAGCAGGTGACCGCTAAGACGAAATTCTAGCGTATTATTTTTCTCCACCACTTGACGAGACCACTGATGTCTCCGGAGATGCACAAAGACAGACGCAAAAGATTCGCTGAAGAGGGAGAAATTAACGAGGATCTTTGGTCCTGTCGTCCTCTCCCCGAGCGAGCCACTGGCGGTCAGCTTGCCGTTTTGGCTGGACTCAAACGTACTTGAGCTTGAAATGGACCGGAACACGTGTGTGGCAATCTGCTCGGACGGTAAACGAGCTCTGACCGGCAAACACAGCGGGCTAGTCGGGAAAAGTACAGGCCGTTGCTCTGTTCGCTTTGTGGGCGTATTGTATGATTCATAGACAAGCCCTCCCGGCTGAGAAAATGCCCCCCGAGCTCAGACAAGTAATTGATTAAGCTGTTCGTACTGTAATTTCCACCAAGGCCAGTGGAACAAGCGCACGACTTTTAAAGATTATTTTAAAAATTAAGCATAGGATGACTGGACAGGCAGCTTTTTGTTACTACGCACCTAAACTGTGGAACAATATTCTTAAAATATTCGAGAAGCAGGCTCTGTGGATATTTTTAAACGGCAGCTCCAAACCTATTTTTTTACTTGATTTTTCTTATATAATTTCAGTGCTATTTTGTATCGTTTGTGCATCGTACTTAAAATTTGTTATTGTTGCTTGTTTTAAGTTCCTTAACGTTTTGTATCTATTTTTTTTTTGTAACGCGCACTTTTTGAGTTGGGAACAAATGTAGAAAAGGTGCTGTGTAAATAATACATATTATTATCATTAAGTGAGCAGCATTTATACAACGTGACGATTTTTCAATCTCTGTGTGTGTGCGTGTGGAGGGGGGGTCGTCGCGAAATATTTTTAACCCCAAAAAGGGTCGCACTCTCAAAAAGGTTAAGAACCCCTGCTCTAGAACAAGGACAATCACGAACAGATCTGAACTAAAAATACCGCGGAAGATGTTTTAGGACCGTTATAACAATACTGAGGACTAATGCGTACACGATTTGAATTGTTCTCACTTGAATCTTTTTATAGGACTATAGTTTATTTACCAATATATCACCGTTTTTTGGCTGTAATCACTTCTGCACCATTGAAGTACAATAAATAAATAACTGAAATATACAGAGACTCCACAGCCGAAGCGTTGCGTTTTTTTTTCTCGTTATGGAATAAACCTTTACTTGTTCCTTTGCAGATCTGACTAAATTTTGCGCGATTACGTAGACACCGTATTTCCTCACAATTCCCGTCTCTAAGCGTCAGTTACAAACAGCCCTGTGGGTGCGTTCTATTAATGTTTTCTTACTTTATTGGGTTAACGTATGATGCAAACTGGGTGGGTATCACAACCCATTAAGACAGTATATAAAGCTCTACAGTAGGTTTGTCAAAGGTCTTACCATTTCTCCCTTTAATTGCCTTTGTCTTGGTGTTGCGAAAGAATTTATTTTTCTTTTACCTTCGTCACAGAGTTATTCACTATATACTGTGGTACACACCACTGCCTTTCACAAGCGGCAGCTATCATCTCGTTTCCTTGTTCATTACAGCAAGCTGGAACAGTAAGAGGAACTCGAGCCTTCGGACCAGAATTTCCCATCCAAAGCCCGTATGGAGGTCTGGATGTTGAGCTGCAATCCCGAATATTGGTGTGTTAGAGATGAGAACAGGAGAAAGTTTAAGAACACTGTAGGAGAGGAGGCCATACGGCTTATCTAGTCGTTTCCAATTAGTAGCTAATTGATCCAAGGTCCCCACCCAGCCATTTCTTGAAAGAAACCAGGTTATCGGCTTCAACAACATGACGGGGCAGCTTGATCCACACTCCTGCAACCCTTTGGGTAAAGAAATGCCTCCTGTTCATGTTTTTAAGTGCACGTCCATGTTGTTTCGACTTGTGTCCTCTGGTTCATATTTCACCATAAATTCGGAAGAATACCTGCCTTACTAGTGTGTTATACAGTTTTAACATAACATCCCTTTATTTAAATTCTACACTTCTAATTATATATCCTCACATATAAGTTGCCTTTAAAATGCTGCCCCCACATTGTCCGAAAGATGAAAGTGATACAACAACAATATATAAATATGAACACTTACATCTTTTTTTTTTTCAGAAGTAGAATCTTGTAGTTCATCAATTTCCTTTTAGTAGTTATAGTATGGGCTTCTACTGCCTGCATGCAAAACCCTTCACATGTCTACATTAAATGTCATCTGCCAGTGATTGCCCGGTCTTGAATTTTATCTCAACCTTTTTCAATTTCAAAACAATTTGCATTTTGAAGAGTTGGAGTGTTAGCCCAAGGGTACTGGCTAAATTCTATTCTGGACGTGCATTCATTATATATATACTGAAATATATTTATAATCCACTCTGGACTTGCATTTATTATAAACAGTATATATATTTAAAGAGTTAGATTAGAGTTAATTAGAACCGTTTTTCCTAAAGTTTCCTTTTAAATCAGTAATCAAACTCATTTCTCACTTCTCCGATCAGCGGTAAAGTGGGGCAGCGCTGCCTCATGACTGACCTCTTATATTTCTATAAAATGCAGTTTTTCTTAATGTTTCATAAAACCAGCAGGTTTCGAGAGCATCGAACACTGTTGTACGTGACTTTCAAATGTGGTTTCTTTGGAAGGTTGTCGCCCAACAGCGTGAACATATAGATTTGATATATTTAGGTGGATCAGTTAGACCTTTTGTTGATGGAACAACGAGAATTCATACGGTTTGTAAAAGTAATTCCATGATTGTAAAATACACTCCACAAATTTATATTATTATTTTTTTCACATGTAGGCTTTTCATTTGTCGTGAAATGTTTTATGCCGACTCTCAAATCCAGCGTGTTTTGTGTGTGTGTGTGTGGAGATTCAAGGAGAGGTCAGCATTCCGCTCCCCGAGCTAATTTGAGAATCGGCCGATCCCGCAAAGTCAGGTCTAACTGGAACCCCGAGCGAAGCTGGACATGAACCTCTGAAAATACCGAGCTACACCCAACTCATCTGGCAGCCATGATCAAACAAGAAATTCAACCTAATCACAGAGTGGAACCTCATCGTCGGGGTCATCTTGGAAACTAAACGATTTAGCGGAGTGTTGGCAATCCTGTCTTCCAGGACCCGTAGTAGAAGTCGTAATGATATGTAAATATGACAAATCAACGATATGTAACAATGTATCTTTTTAGAACTAAGATCTTTAGGCATTTTAAGCGAGTTTTATCAAATATTTTATTTTTAAAGCATAGGACAATTTGGAGACACATTCAGTTACAGCGCAACACACGCAGTAAAAGCCTTCATGGTTGTAAGAGTAGGACAATGATGATAACTTAAACTCAAATCCAGTATACGGTTCCGGAGTGCCCTGTCTGCACGGTCAATTCTGCAAGGTATCGAGGTTCACAACGACACACCACCTCTGAAGGTACGGGGATGAGTATAGCATTTTCCTGTTGTTCACAAGTTAAAAAGTGCGAAAGTTCATTTTAAACATTCATCTCTAATACTATAAACCGTATAGTACCGTTTAAAAATCCAGCGCGTCACGTTTCTTTTCGCACCTCTCAGATGAAATATAAAGTGTAAATGATTAATAAAACATAATCGCAGACACTATAACAACATGCAAGGACCGATTAGAGAAATAAATGTTCCTCTTATTATTCATTCTAAGATCAAAACTTGAAAACCATCAATATTGTTTTTAAAGTTAAATCAAGATCGTCTGCTTTTCTTCAGCCTCTGTATTTTCAATTGTTTCTGGGAAAATACCTTCCGAGGAAAGAGGTCCGAAGTCGACTCTCTTTTGTAATGATTCTCTCACGACAGACTTACTCTTCTTAGACAAGCTTGCAGCCTAAGGTACAGTAATTAACTTTATAGAGAACAGCTCCTGGGTGTCACTGAAGTTAAGCGCTCGGAACTCAAACATCACCTGACGCTTCAGGGTTCGTGTTGCTCTGATATATAACTTAGGGTTAACAGTGCAGCTACTATGCAATGATGTGCTGCTGTGCTATCCAACTTTTTAAATTTGTTGTACATCAGTAACTACAGTAAACATTTGGATAAGGCGTGTATGAAGGAACCAAACATCTCTCCAGCGCGTCTCTCCTCACAGACCACGTCGTTCACATAGTAAAATGAGAAACCGATCGCACAGGTGAGCAATTAAGACACCCAGACATGAATCCCACAGATCACGTTGAGCATGTACACTCTGAACACCACACTATACCACACTGGCGCGCCATTCTCCATTCTCGGGCTGAAAGTCATGTCTCTACAGTGAAATTACAGTTAACACGCACGGAAATGTGCTCATTGAGAATTGTCAAAGGACCAAATTAAAAGTAGACAGCAGGAGGGCGATCTCCCTGCACGTCCATCACGTCTTAATTCTTAATAGGTCATAATTTTGGAGGTGTATCTAATCATACCACAAGGACTTGGAAAATTGATCAAATTATTATAACATTGTAAGTACTTGAAATGCACAATGTTTTAGCTCAGTCACACAGCCCCCACCACTCTTTGTGTAAAGAAGTACAGCCTATCTACAGCCTAGCACAGCAGTAGTTTCTAATTTGACTGTTGGTCCTGAAGCAATTATCTGGTTTGGCTTTGTCAGTACCTTTCTGGATTTTCTACTACTAGAAGTTAAAAAGTAATCAAATTCAAATTTCTATCCTCGGCTGTCCAACATCGTTAGACATCCTGCTATCAACGGGTTCCTTCTTTCTGCAGCAATTCCGCCTTTATAAGACAAAGGCCACATATTAGCAAATAAGCTAATAATACAAAATCACCATCCAGTGAGGCCCCTCTGAGCATATACTGTGGCAGGAACTAATGATGTTCACACTCCCTCTTGTCTCCTAGCGGTTTAGAAGACTGTCAAAGGTCCCTTGTAAGGTACAGCCTGTAAGGTCTGCGCTGTCTTTACACCTCTGATTTCACAGGTGTGCATCCAACACCGAGACACCACAAACACACCAGACCAAGAGAGTGATGAATCACCGGTGCGTTGCCAAACTCCGGGTGACCCAATATCTACACATTCCTGCTTAGGCTAAACAGGCACTTCGGAAAAATCAGGTCCCAGACTACGAACTGACTGATGTCCACTGTGTTTGTAGCGCTTTGTAACACAAGGCACAGATTATTGCCAGGAAGACCGTGACTTAATAATAGAAAAGATCTAGGAGTGAACAAACATATTTTTTAAGGCATTTGCCTTTTCTCTTTCGATACGTTTGGCACACACAAAAAGTAAGATGTGAATCATTAGCATGCTGTCTCATGTCTGCCTTATGTGTTGTGCTTCAGTGAACCTGGATAATTGTTTTAAAGAGAAGTAATAAAGCAAGTTTTTACTTCCTCTGCTTTTCACTGCCTCGCTTCTGCACCCCTGCTCCTGCCTGGGAGGATGAAGATATCACATGCATGCTCAGGTAACATTCACAAACAGAGACAGCTAGCTCTTTGAACTCAAACCACAAGACACTATTTTCTGCAAAAGGTGCGACTTCTTTAAACACCAAACCCAGGATCTGAGTAAGGGATAAACATCAGCAAGTCTTGTGGTTCACGTAATCAATCACTTTTTTTAAGATGCAAATGCTCACCGCCTTCTTCCAAGAAAAGAACAAACTGTCACACAAGAAGCTAAGCACAGATGGTTGCGGAGATTTAAAAAGTTAAGAATACTGTCTACAGGCAGAAACATGTGCATTCCCTGGCAATAAGAATCAAGTCTTCCCTTTTGTTTGTGGAAGGAAATTAAAAAGTAAAAAAGTGGGGCAACATTTTCCAGTGGAGTTTCTCTCATGCCTGTCAAGTCTGAGGATTGTTTTGAGTTTGGGCACCCTGTTCAACCCTGTTCCCCAAGAGCTGACAGACACAAGGCAATCAGCAGAAGAGGTGCTGAGCCACCTAGAAACTGCGCAGTCCTTATGCATCTCTTCCTGCAGTCTGCTCTGTGTAGGAATGTAATCTGTCACAGTGCATTTCTGAAACAAGCTTTTTTTAAGAAAGGCCCCCAGGAAAACTGAGCAGAAATAACCCTTCATTTTCTCAGAGATCAGCTGTAAAAGCTACAAACTCTTTCTGTTGCTATCAAGGTCGTATTAGGGAAAAGACATTCGAAGTTGGATCTTTGGACATTGCAAACACCAAAAAAGTTCAGCTTTTTTTGAAGTTCAAATATTCCTAAGTCTAAATAAAGACTTTTAACTGCCAGAGTCACACAACAGGTGTATTACCTGCTTTCCTAAACACAGAGGAAGTCTACCTGAATTTTACACTGCAACTGTTTGCAGAAGTTAATTCTGTTTCCACAATTCCAGCATGTCCCATTGGACATAAAGTGCATTTCTCTTAAAATCTTCTGGAATGTTTTTGTTTTATTCTGCGTGCTGTTGACCAGACTGTTTTTTTAGACAGCCCAAGGTCTTCCACCCCAGCTTACTTTGCATCATTCTGCATGTCAACAGGAGCACAGTACAAGACTCTGGGTCAAAAGCAGTTGTTTGCACAGCATCAGGAGTAGTTTAGAGCATCTTTGAAAACCCCAACCCTGTCACAGCAACCACACAAACAGCCTCACTGCCCAACAGAGAAACACATCTGTAACACATCTTTACAGGCAGAGAAGCGTGTTCCTATAACCTTTCAAGTTCTGTATTCATGAGGCCGATATCCAGGCACTTCACGAGTTTACGCCCTGAGTCCGAGGAGCTGGGAAAAGTGCTCTTCCAGTAACACACGCACGCTGCCATTCTGTTTACCTGGTTGCCAGGGAGACAGGTGGCGTCTGCCAGTGCTCCCAGGAGCTTCTAAGGCAGACTCCCAGTGGGACTACAGGGCGGTAAACAAGAGCAAGCTGAGGGGGAAAAGCCCCGTGTACTCATTGCTCATCTGACTCGGCTGCTCCCGACAAACACCCTGTCTTGTGTTCCGGGACAGAGGAGTGAAAGTGGCACCCAGGCAGGCCGAAGCCTCCAGAGAGCGAAACACTGGGCTGCTGACACAATGGGCCAACAATAACGTGTTGTTTCTTCCCCACCTCAACCAAGTGCGGAGCCACTGAAACCCAAGGAATTTTGCAGCTACAGGAATGGAAACAATGCACCTCGCCAGGAAAGACTAAAATCCGGAACTGTCCCCATTCTGGACACAATACCAAGTTTCAGACGGCACTCTAGGGTGCTGCGTAATCAGGACAGACACTGACACCAAATCCACCACAACTCAAGAATCGTGGCTGTTCTGGCTGTGTCCCCCACGCCAGGCGTCAAATCCATTTGTAAGACTCGATTATTACACACCATGTCGCCATGGACTAGGAAATAGCAAAAGCAGAGTGGCAGGTCAACAGCAGGGCTGTGGAACTGATCATTGTGTAAGAGAACTGGTGTTATACTCCACTAGAAATGGGGCTCCCCTTTGTTTCTGGGGACCCACCCCTGCTTGACAGTCTCTTCCACACTATATTTTTGTAAAAATGATATTTTTTATTGTCAATTTATGCTTAGTCAAAAAAACATTTAGAGGTCCAAAGAACTTCAGACAACACCCTGCACAGTTGCATAAAATGGCACGATTTAAATAACTGATTAAAACTTGATGAATTGAGCTTGGGCTTTGAACAGGACAGTCGATTTTGGTTCCGAACTGACACACTGACTGCAGTGTAGCCTGCATGCTCAGAACATAATATATGATACTCACTACGGTTTAAATATTGTTAAAAATAAATACATATACAGCCACTTTCATGCATTAAGATGTAAAAATTCACATACGAGTTAATCAAAAATGTAACCAAGACGTATCCATTTAAGTAAACATATAGCAATTGAAATTATTCCAAACTGAAGTTTTAAGAAGGTTTAATCTTTCATACTAAGTTTGATGTGACTTAGTAAGAGGTGATCTCTGCTAGGAAGGAAGGTCTAAAACTGACCATAGCGTTCTTACAGCAGAGCAGACCTCAAGGCAAATAAATCATTGAAAAAGAAGGACTGGACGAAACGAGAGGAAGCAAACACAAAAAAATGATGCTCTTTGCAGTCTCTGCTGGAAATTACAGCTCCAGCTTGTTACGAAGGGGAACGCAGGAACCCTGTCTAGCCCTGTCAACCAGGGAAGGCAAAAATAAAATGTTGCCAGCAAACGGAAGGAGCAGTTGCATGCCTGCAGGAAAACAAACACCTCAAACCGAGGACATTCGCTCAGTCTTGCTGTCTGCTGGCCAGCTACACTGACAGTGTGGTGACAAATAGTTTTTTGTTGTCTTAGAAAATACTTGTGGACCAGCTGTGCTTTTGTGTTTTGTTTTGTTTGTCCAGGAGTGCACTGAAACCACCTATCCACCACCCCCACACACTTGTGTTTCCATACTTTTGAGGACCTACATTTGACTTAACTCTCTTTAACCGTGTTAGGTGCCATACGATTTACAGAAAAAAATCATTCTGCTTGTGTGGGCCGACCACACCTGTCCTCACAATGCCCGTTTCTCAGAAGTTAGCATTTTTATGAAGACTTTTTTTTCCTCAGAAGTGCTCCTCACAGACATAGGAATACCAGCAAATGCATAGATAAAACCTGCATTTTGTATCCCTGTCGTTGTGAGGGTTTTCCACAGGGGGATCAAGAGCAAATATTTTGGCCACTTTAAGATTTAAAGGAAGATATTGGTTTTCATTTCCATTTAAGCAAAATAATTTCTATTTTAGGACTCCTGCACACTGAGTGCTTTTCAGCAGGGTCCTTTTTCAATGTTTGTCTGCCTGTTGACAGTTAGACATAAACTCTCAAGCTCCAAAAAGACCCTTACTGACACCACCTGCATTTTTAGCAAAGTGTCCTCAGTACATTTACCAGCAAGTATAGAATATTTGTCCTGGACTTCTGTGAGGAAGAGAACATTCTGGAATGTGTACTGTAGCGTTTATACTACAGCATCTACCAAAATACTGCTCTTTCAGCCCTGCTCCTTCTGAGATTGTAAGAAACCTAATGTCAACCTAATGATAAACAAACCTCCTGTCATCTCCTGGCTGCAAGAGGACTGTCATCCAGGTTTGTATTTCTTCAGCTTAGGTGCACATAGTTACTATCTAGTTGCAACAGAAAATGCCAATATCCTATGGTCAAAATAGCCAGTGGACTGTTCACAACTGGAATGCAAAACAGCAGATGAAGCAATAACCTCTAATGGGAAATTCCATTACCATGCAGAGACAATTTTTGATCTCAGATATGCAATATTCAATTCAATAGAACTCACCCTAAAATGTGCTGTTCTAAACTCCAGCTCATGCTTGAATAGTTTTTAGTCTAATAATTGAGTTATTTTACACTAGGGCGCTCAAGCCGTGCCCCTTTGGAGATGTGGAAAGATGCGTGAATGTCAAGTGTAGTCTGACTCTGGCTGTTAGGAGTAAGTGAACTGTTAGCTCCTAACAGAAGATTGTATTAGAGGTTATGTGGCATAACCTGCCTGAGAGGACAGCAGTCAGACCAATCCACCTTGATTTATCTGAGGAATGAGCTAGGGAGCTGCAGTGAGGGTGCATACAGCGTTGCAGGAATGGCATGGGAAAAACACATAAAGAGAAGTTTATAAGCCGAGATCTATACATATACACACAGGAGAGAGAAAGCAGGCAAGATCAGTATCTAACCTTCCTTCCAAACTCCTGCTATACACTTCATTTGTATAGAAGTATAGAGGTGCATTAGAGAATCACTGATTGTTTCCTGTGAGAAATCGGTATCTCTATGTGCCCATCAGTTGCCAATGGCACTCACTCATTTTGCGTCCCTTGTGTATAAGGAGATCTTACATAATCAGTTGTGTTGTTTTGAATCATTAGATTAATTTGTTCTGCAGCAACTGCCACACTCGTACCCTCAGATGAACCTGACCTGCTTGAAGAACAGAATTAAATATAGCTGAAAGTATTTCAGCACTTTTTGGAATACATGCCAGATTTCGGCCAATGAGCGTCTTGTTTGCCGACCAATTATTCCAGGAAACGAAGTAACATATAAAAAGATGAATAGGTGGCTACCACACGTGGTTACCACAGCCTCGTATAACACACACCACATATTGTCTGAGAAAGCAGTTGGTATGACAAAAACTTAGGAGGGAACAGACCAAGTTATAATACTCTTTACAGGATGCAATGACAATAAAAACAATGGTCTGGGATTAAACATTACTCAAGAAACATTGTCAAATTTTCACACAAACTTTTAACCGCCATAAAAAGTATAATGAAAGCCAATTAAATGACAGCAGTATTCTTGGAAAAACTCATGTAGTAAAGCTGAGCAAGCCAGAAAAACACCCTGGAACTTGTCCACACCTTCAGCACATTTCAGCATAAAAACCAAATTCTAACCTACATATGAAACCAGCTTTATTCAGTTTCCGGGTATTGTTTAAACCACTTACTCCAAAACTCTGAAAACTCAAATCACAGAATGCAGATCTGGGTCACTTAAGACAGAACACCAGTCCTACTCTACACTAACACATGCAAAATGCCCTGAGTTAATTTTTAAACTATGTTGGTTCCATACTATGGTTTGATCCACTGAAAAAAAAAGAACTGAGAGTATACAACAGCGAATCTTAGTATTATGAAAGATTGTGACCTGTATCTAAAAGTGGAGACTCAGACAAAACTGGCAGAAATGTGCTTGGAGCTCTCGCAGTAGCTGAACCTTGTACACTCTCCTTTGTAAAAAATCTTCTTTGTTCTATATTCTAAAATGATTTATTGCTGCAGCAGCATGTTTGCGGTGGCTCTGTGGCTAAGGATCTGCGTCTGTGGCTGGAAGGTTGCCGGTTTGTATCCTGCGACTGGCAGAGGAATCCTACTCCGTTGGGCCCCTGAGCAAGGCCCTTAATCCCAGCTGCTCCATGGGCGCCATATAAATGGCTGACCCTGCGCTCTGACCCCCAAGCTTCTCTCCCTGTCTTGTCAGAACAAGTGGCAAAGTAAAACAAAATATGCATGACACCTAAGGGCAACCTCCCAGAATCTGGTGTGTTTGTGTGTGCTCTGTTTTTTGCTTGGTGTTGTGCCATTCACTTCAATGCAGGGGAACCCTGTCCACTGCTGGAGTCTGAAACTCTTACCACTGCTCCACACTGCTGCCTAATCAATCTCCTGAAAGAGTCAAGTCAGATTTTATTTTATGTAAAAGACAGCTGAGAGGAGTTTCCAATCAAGTCTTTAATAGTTAAAAGATAATAGGAAAGGCTCAGGGCAGCACCGGGCTAGCATTGCTGCCTCTGACCCTGAATTGGAGGGGAAGGGTAGGTAGGAAATGGATGGATGGAAAGGCTGATCCTGGAAATTATTCCAAGTTCAGTGAACAGAAGTCACACACATGACTGAGGAGTGGTTAAAAGCCATCTTCACACTGATACTGAGAAAACACATCTCAGGCTTTCAGAACACAACAACCTGAGCATGACAACACAGCAGGGGTGGGCAATCACAGGCAACAGGGGAGCAACTGCACAAGCGCTCTCCTCATGTTGCCTGAGCCCAGCCTACAGTCCCACCTGCTGTCCCCAGAAGCTCATGGTCATCACCTTAACACAAGAGCAACAACTGCAACGTGTACAATTTCTTTTTAATTCCAACACCAGACCGCACTGTGGTTTATTTTACACGTGGTGCTTTGAAACAGATACAAATGAATTCAATGCTTAAGCCTTAGAAAAAAAGAAAGAAACAATGTTTCAGATGTGGAGCCCTTAAAAGGAAAATATTATGTTTTTCCATCTTTTTTAGTCTTCAGTGCAGAAGTTTCTCCTTTTTATTTCTGTCTAGCTCTCTACTCTTAACGTGAGATCAGCTGTGTGTGAGATCATTGGTAGAGGAGGTAATGAGTATCTGAGGTCATTTTAGCAGCCTCAGTTTCAGCAAGGCGCATGGAATAGTTTCTTTTCCAGAGGGACTGTAAACTGTGCTTGATTTGAGAGCACACTGAAAAATTGAGGATTATTTTTCATATACAGAATGAGCAAGGCCCCTAACCTCAACTGCTCCAGGGGCCCCAGCTTCTCTCCCTGTCTGTGTGTCTCAAGGAGAGCAAGTTGGGGTCTGCGAAAAGACAAATTCCTCATACAAGAAATTGTATATGGCCAATAAAGTGATCTTATCTTATCTATACTGTGATTTTTGGATCATGGAAGTACAGTTCTGAAATGGCATACTTTTTAGGTACCCCCACATAAACTTGTCCAACTCTGTACACCCTAACTGCTTAGTTTCCCCACTTAGCACACAAAGATCTGTGTCAATCATCACTTCACTTCCAGACAGTAGACCTGTAGACACCCAACAGTACCCTGGCTCCTCTGCCATGAGTTAGACACAGAAAAACTCAGTATTATTTGGAGTTTTATAAAGAAGCTTATGGTAAATGAATACTCAAAAATAAACACTGTTAGAAATGCTACTATGGCAATTATTTTAAAATGTGCACTTTACGCAACAAATACTTCGTCACTTTTTTTAGTTAAAAGTAGATGTTGGATAAAATTTCCCACCAAACAATCCCACTATTCCACAATATTAGGAACTGATGCCTGATCTTCTTGGGAAAGAGCTTGAATATTTCCGTTAGGATTATTCTGAAAAACATCTCCCTGCAACCGCAACAGATGGGTTCAGGACATCCGAATGAAAGAAACACAGTACAGCGACATGAAACAACTATACAAGACATCAAATACGGAAAACTGACTCTGTACACAAATTCGTGTTTACACAGACTAAAGAGTATACAGGGTGTATGTGTGTATATAAACAAAACGTCAAGCAATTGCAGTCTAACGAGTACAACGCGGACAACACGGGGGTAATGGAAACATTTAATAACCTTAAATTATTATTGACTACATATATATCTATATATATACAAGAGACACAGAAATGGGTATATCACCTTATAGCATAACAATGTTTAATTGCATTAGCGACTGCAGGTTCTCTTTAAAACGGCAGATGAGCGGCGTGTTTCCGGAGACGGTCACGATTTATTCATGTAAACCTTTCTGTCCTTCCCCCCAGCGTGTACCAGATTAACAGAAAGATCAAATCACTTTTTTTGTTAACAGAAGCAAGGAGCATGGGATTTCAAACTTCAAAAGACAACGGAGAAATGCGAATACGGGAACACGCTGTGATTTGCACCTGTCAAAAATAATATTCCTTATTATTTAATTGAAAAACGGTGGGTCTCGCAGGTCAGTCTGGCAAGAGGCGCGCTGGAACCCCGTGTAGAGCCCACATCATTACTAGTACCCTGATACAGAGAAATGTTCTAATCGCCAGCAATTTACTGTGTTTTGTTATTGCAGTAGTGCTCTAATTACAGCCATTTATGTACTAGAAAAAAAACCTACATTACATCAGTCACCGAAGGGTAACATTAAAATACTCTGCTTTTATACTACAACTACGAGAACAGACACATCGAATTTATTAAGAGGCCGGCCTGTGCCGCAGCAACTTCTAATTATCAAACACACAGATCCAGGTAATTAGTTGTTTCTTTTGTTAACCTTATTAAAGCAACGTCTGTTTGAAGCCAGAAAGGTTTCAGTGCAGATTTGCAATTATTTAATGTCACCGTCGGCATGTATCGGCTCATTTCAATCATTCACTCCGTTTCACACGTGCGACAGGGATGATCTCTCTGGCTTCATCATGCCCTCAGTGGCGCTCCTGAAACTGAAACTCATTGACTGGATCATCGCCTCCCGCTGAACTCGTTACCAGTTTCAAGACTCTCGGACTGATCAGCTCTCCGGTCACGTTAATTGTCATTCGAGTAACACACACACACACAAAAAACGCAGAGAAAAATATCCGCCGGTTTCTCCTGCTGCAAAAACTCGAGAAACAAAATTTTAAACTTAACGCCCAAGGCTCTTCCAGAAATGTAACTCCGGCATACACCGTTTTACCGTCTTGCACATCTTACCCAAGTCAGCGTTACTTCGAGCCATCCAAGTTTAGATACCGACTCTCCTGTACCATAAAGCCAGACAAATACAAACTGCCGAGTCTTCCCTTTAATAAGCCACCGTAATTCTGCTTACCTCAACAAAGACGTAGAGGGATAAAATCCCGTTTTCGTTCTCTAGGCTGCTGCTGACAGTTCAGAGGACTCGCAGCTCTCAGTACAGAGTGGGGTCTGTACACAAAGAACAGCTTTCAGACGTGGCTGGAGGAGGCGGGGGTGGGTATCGGAAGCCTGGGGAGTACCGACCTGCCCCCCACCCCCCAGGAAAAGTCGTTGGACTCCGTTTTGTTTTGACTACTACACATTATTTGTCCTATCTGAAAAATTAAAGAATAACAAACGTACAGTATAAGCAAAGAACACGAAAAATAATTGTTAGGTGCCCAGATTTGTATGTTATTTCCTGCACATCCATAAAAACTAAACATGATGTATTATTTCCCTATAATTTAATAGCGAACAACTGATACTTTATACGCCTGTGTAGATAGAGCTGCCTTGTGATTTATCTCTGAGTGACTCAAACGCACCTGTTGGCAGAAGACAAGAGCTACTAAAATTGATAACTCTTTTTGTTTCAGGAAACCTCAAGTTAGAGGTTCAGTTTTATCACTCAAGCGAAAACATTGCTGTTATGAACAACGTAAAGCCGAAACAATTTTCACTTCTTATACACATGTGCTGAAAAATGATTATGGTTCCTCACTGCAGTCAAATTATGCGCAAACTTCTAACTCTAAGAAAAAAAAAGATCTGCATGGGAATTCAACCGCAGGGAACACGTTCTTAGGTTTCAACCTTAACAGATAAGGCATTAGGATTAGGCAGTCCTGTCAGTTTGATAGGACTAAATTTAGCAGGGTTGCTAAATCCAATTGCAGCGTGGTGAATTAGCAATGAGCCCAACCAGTTACTGACTGTAGCATGTTAAATATTAAATGTTAAATGTCTTTTTTATTGTCACCTTTTTGTAGTTTGTGGTTCAGCTTTTTGTCAAAGCTGAAAACTGAATACTTACACAAGTATACAGTTTTTCAGTAAATGAATAGCCCGAAAAGCTAATTAAGTTCTATATTTAAAGTTTTCATATTGAACAAGAATACATTAAGACGGGTACTGGAAATGAGAAATGAAAGAAAAGGAGATTCTCGGGGCTACTGACAAAGATTCATGAAAAAAATACTACTGAGGTACAGGCATAGTTATTACAAAACCGCAAAGCTAAAAAAAAAATATTTAAAAAAGCAAAGAAATTAACAAATAGAGATTTTCATTCCGAAATAAAGCTTTCCTAAGCTTCTGTTCTTTCTGAATCTCAGCCTGATGATTTAAACCTTCGAAGAAGAGTTTTATCCTTCAAAACAGTAAACCCGTTCAAAGGGAAATCTTGTAACTTTAGGTATTGTGGACTGGTGGGGTGCAGCAGGGAGATTGTTTTTTATATACATCTATTATCAGAAAGTTACATATTTCTGCTAAGTGTCCTGGAGCCCAGCAGGACCTGTCCAGGAAGCACAGGGAAGAGACAAGAGAAGCACAAGATGAGACTTGGTCAAAAGTCCATCATTGGACAGACACACCACTCAAGAGCAACTTAAATATGTTGATTAATTTTAAAACCATGTTGTTAGGAGGTGAAAGGAAACTGGAGCAGTCATCAAACACCCTTGCAAGCAAAGGATGCAGGGATGAGCATGCAAACTCCACACAGCAGGATCAGCCGGCTGGAATCAGTCCCAGAACCCAAGAGCTATAGAGGCTCCCTAATAATGAAAGACACATCTATCTTTATGCTTTCTTAGAAATGGTTCCCCATACGGGAAATATATTGGAAATGTACCCCATTTGTTTCAACTGTAGTTCGTCCCCGCTGAGGAAGACACTGCAGGATGGCAGTTCATCTTCACTGACATGTGGTTGGCATGTGCATTGTCACACACATCTGCACCCCATGATCAGGGGCCCTAGGACACAAGAACCAACTGCAAGGCAACAGCTGGAGATGATCGCCTGGCGTGTGTTGTAGAATATTAAAACTATTCCTCTCTGCAATGAAGGAATACTGACCCCGCGTCCCACTTCCTCACAGACTTTAATGTCATTATAACAGCAACACGTGAGAGGCAGAGAAGGAAGACGAGAATAAATGAGGCAGAAACCAGTGCCCACATACTGCTCCCATACTTCCTCGACTCGGTCATCTCCAGAACCCAGTCCTGTCTTCCCAGCCAGCCCATCACAGGGTTGCTGAGAGGCTGACAGGAGCTGAGGCAGGGGCTTCCATGAATGGGAGCTGAACCCCAATCCCAGAGTCCAAACACTGCTGCACCCCCTGCCCATTCACTGAACGGCCAGGATCCCATTTTTGGCTGCAGTTAAGAACTTGTGACACTGTGTGCATTGATTGGTCGATGATGACATGGCCTGCAACATGTTTAATGTTTGGAGCTTTTGAATTTAGATTCTGGTCTTGCCCACTGTAACACCAGAATGTTAGGTTTCTGTCCGTGAATAAGGATCACGTCAATCTTAAGAGACAAATAGTTTTCGTCTGCTTCGGCTTCCACTCTTCTACACAAAACTGCACAGACTAAGAGGTGCGGAGGCGCTGGCGAAGTGCACACTCTCCTGCTGGCGGAGATCAGGCCTGCGCCACCCGATCGAGTTGCCGACTCGCTGTCTCCTTCTGAAAGGGGACACCAAGGCTACATGGTAACTCTGCAGCAGTCTCTGTAAGTCACTTCGGCTCAGAGCATGGGCTACTGTTCCGTGTCAGCGTGTCTGTGTCCAGCTTCCCCCCGTCTGGGGGTTTTATCCTGTGTTTGTCCCGGACGGATTACCTGGCCTTTCGGATCTTGGACTAACCTCTGACTACCTGCCTGGACCCGTCTGGACTTGGATGCCTAAGGCTGCTTCCCCCTGCGCACCGGATCACGAGCTGTGACCCCTCACTGCCTTCACAGTAAACCCCGTCTGTGGTCCTGTTCCCGGAATCGCTGCCTCGCACAGGGTCTAAACACCACCCTCCACGGGAGAGCCACCCGGCTGCTGTATTGGAAGACAGCTTTATCTGACTCTGGACTTTATGGTCTAATGAGGTTGAATACTTGGTAGCAGTCTGGGGTTTTTCTGGGTGGTCTAGACATAGATCTCTGGGACACCTCGACTATAAACTTGTAAATAGATATCTTGTACGTTGTATGTTTAGTGTGTGTTGTCATTTTAAACATATATTTGTTTAACCCACTGTGCCTGAATTAGTATTCTTTTGACCAAAGCTGTGTCAGAGAACAAAGAACTCATGTACCTCTGATCATACCAACCACTCAGGTATATTCTTGGCAAAGCCCTTAATTGTGGTGGGTTATTTATGAGATTATGTATTTGACTCATTGATGATTCCGCTTGGTCAGTTCCTCATTTTCTCTGTTTTTGTAAGCTCCCATTTGTAACAATATTACAACAAAATATTGTGGCCTTTGCCTTTTTTTGGAAAAACACTCTTTCTGCTCCCCTACAGTCCCACATGCTTTATAGGAAGGAGGCTCTGGGTTGAGGGAAAATCCGTTACACGGTGAGTAAATCCATTCAGAAGCTTAAGACAGTGTGCTCTCCTTTCACTCTTTGTGTTGACTTCTTTTCCCTTGGCTACCTCGCAAATAAACAATGCTTTCATTTTTCTTCTCTATTCTCTCCTTTCTCTTTATATTTGTTTAATCTCCAAATTGCCAGGTTCAGCTGCGCTGTATTTTGTTTGTGCATTTAAAATTGGAGCAGCTGGTAGGGTTTACCATCGAGGTCAATCATGGACTTCTCTCTTGTCACTGCTTTAATGAGGAGTATCTGATAACCACACAGGTAGTACTGGAAAATTCCCCTCTGCTGACTTGAAACGAACTTATATCTGGTTCTCTCTGTGATAAAGGACAAGGTATTTGAAGTTCAGGTACTTTAAACATTCCTTAACTGACAGGAATATGCTGACAGAACAGCTGCCAACGTGCAGTGTCAATATAAAAAAAACAAGACTGCTGATAAAAAAACTGGGACTGAAGAAAAAGTGGTGTGAGTGAAAACAGTTAAGCAAACACTGTAATAAGATGTTTTGCATCTCGTAAAAAACAAGATCCATTTGCTTGATGTTGTGGTCTAAATCAAAGTTTCCCCCAACCTTCCTTCAGGCCTTGTGATACTTGGGTCATTTCATTCCAGGTGAGCTCTCAAATACTTGTTGCAACCCTAACTTCAAATCATGTTTGTCTTTTTGCATGGTATGTGTTTCATGTCCAACACTTCTGAATATTTAAAAAATGCTCTAATGCTTTTAATTTTAACTTGAAGTTAGACGTGGGATAAATGAATCATTTCACACACAGAGGACTCAAGGTGCCCAGGAGGAGAGTTAGAACCAGTGGCAGGAGGGCACTATCTCATAGACAACACTGCAAGCTCTAAGGCCCCTTGGCCTGGACAAACCTAGGCCCCCCTGGAGGGTTCAAGCCCACCAAACCAAGGAGACTCTCTTCCAATTGTTTGCTGCCCACTGGGAGATGAGCCAGTAACAATGTAACCCAGGTTTAAACCTGCACCTTTAGGATCACAGGGATTCGCCTGCTCTTCAAGTGAGTCTCTCTGGTAGTTTTAATTAAGCATCTTGGGAAACACCCTTATTTTCAATTATAAAGCTTGCCTAGCATGTCAATTCAAGAAGCTATTCGCTGGTGGGAAAGCTCTTTCCAGCAGAATAGGTCTCATTTGAAACCCACGGCAGGTGTCACGCACACATCTCCCAGCTGTGTGGAGGGTGGTGAAAGTTGTGTCACATGTTTGCTGGGAAAATTGAAATTACACAACTGAAGAGTTGTGCCAAAGGAAATGTGATAACTACTTAGTGGTGTCTTTAATTCCTTTTCACTCATTTCATGCGTGCTTCACAGATGTCCTATCTGATTGTTTTACAGAATCAAAAGCCATAAATCACTTGTTAACAATGCAATTGTTATCCAATTTAAATCTATCCACAAGTTGGTATTGTAGTATCCGATATTACATGAACATTAAGATACTGAGTTTACAGTGGGCCAGTATCTATACTGTAATATGGCTTGGCAATGTCTTCCACTTGTCCTGTGTCTTAGTAAAACTTCTCCTATCTTTAAACCTTACTTCTTGTGTTTGAAAGGGGAAATGGGGTGAACTGAAGGTTACTGTGATATTGGGCTGCTGCTTTATCCCCCAAAATTAACTGGTTTAAACTCCTGTAAATCCAGATAAAACTGCATACGTTTTTTTTCTACAGAATCACTTTTCAAGTGGATTCTGCAGAGTTCAAGATATATCTGCTCTCATTGTTCTAGTTAGCACACTGTTAAACACATTTATGCTACGAATAAAGAAAAGGGGATTTTTCAAATTATACAGCTGGTCAGAAAATAAACAAATGCTCTTGAAATTACATATATAAATCTGTTATAAATTTCTACCAGCCTTTAGTGCTCAGTGGAAAACTTCATGAGATAAGCCAATTAAAGTGTTGCAGAGGTGATAAAAATGCAGCGTGTGTCCTTGATGTTGCCCTTTTCACTTCCTGCTGTTGTCAACGAAGGGAAGAGACTGTAAAAATCTCTCCAGTAACACAGTGTGAAACAACAAGAATTACAATGTAAATATACTGTACATCCTTTTCTACAAAAAGTACATTCAGCATCACCACTCAGAATAACAGGCATAGAATCACCTAAACCTCTTGTAGGTAGACAAGCAGTCTAACAACAACAGATCCTGCTGTTTGACTGGGGCTCAGTTTTCTACATCAATCTCTCCTTATTATCTCTTTATTGCATTATTTGCAGCCCATAAGAAATTACAAAAGCTCTTGCTGGAAAAGCACCTTCTTACAAAATGGCCTTCAGCATCCGGCAGCCCCAAAATACAGTAAACACTTCTCCAGATATGCCTGTTAATGCCAGAGTTTCTGGGGTTCAATTCAGATTCAATTTTGGCAAATGCTAATCATCAGCCTTTACTCCCCAGAAGTTCAGTGCCATGTTGCTTTTCTCTAGTTGAGCACGCGTTACACAGTTGCCATAAAGTGCTGTTTCATTACAAACACCTTCCCTTACCTTCCAAAAACTGCAACACCTTTTTTTTACATATAGCAGAACCTTTTCACAGCCAATTATCTGCAGGTATTTCACAACAAAGGTGAAAAAAAGAGGGGAAAGTCACGCATTAAACACAATTAATATTTCAATTTGCAGTTAAAAGATAAACCAGTTTGAGGCAAAAGCTAAAACGATATTAATGCCTTTTTATATTAGATTTACCAACAGATTGTACCAACAGATTCTCAGTGTAACAGTCTTCCAGTAGGTAGGGGATCGTCAGTGTGAGCAGGCATGGAATGACCTGACACAGTGCAGAGAGTGAAAAATTGAATTAACAGCTAATTGTAAATCAATTCTAATTTCTGAATTCTAAATTTAATCAATTCTTGAATGGCATAGCACTGATTTTCTTTTTAATTTGTGGCATTTGGTCTCCATAAATCGGGAAGCATAACAAGAAATCTTTAAGAGTTAGAGAATAGTTGTTATTCACTGAAATCAAAAGGAGCTGGAACATTAGAACATTAATATTACAAATGAAAGGAGGCATTTCAGCCCATTTAACTGGTAAGATAGGTGGATCTCATTTTGCTGTTACTTGAAAGACGCTAGGGTACCAACATGAGGGATAGCTGTTACTAGACTCTCACAGACCTTTCATTGCTGATATTGAAAATGTCCATTGCATGTTTCTTGTCAGCACCTTTAAGCATTATTGAATACTTCAATAATGTCATGTTTCTCCTTTTAAGCCTAAAACAATTCACTGGTCTTAACATTTCAGTATAGTACATTCCTTTACATCCAGGGAGGTGGCTCAGACAAAAAATAAAAAAGATCTGTCAGGTACATCCTGGTAGGTAGACATTAGTATAGGTCGACAAATCTTTCAGCTTCATGTTCCATGATAGACAGATTGCATAGGCTGCTGTGGATAATATTCAGCTTGCCTGGGTAGAAAAACTTCACACCAGGCTAGAGAAGGGCTTTCTACACTGGAGCAATGGAGCAAAATGTTTCATAGTCTGCGATTCGATAGCGCAATACCCTGGGAAGAATGTCAGTGACATTAGGTCATGCAGAGCTGGATCATCTAAGCCTTTGGCAGTCTGAAGTATGAGCCGTCAGTCAGTAAAGCAAAGGTATTTAAAGTTTAAGGTATGAGCCCTGTCATTTCATGCACTGGAAATGTAATGATTCCTATGTGCCCTAATGATTTCAGTGGGTCTGGCAGTGGCCAGAGAGGGTGACCATTCCAATAGACATTTTTTGTCAATAAGATCATCTTACATGATCTGCTTTGATCAGCCAACAATGCATAAGTTAGATCAGTGGCTTCTGTCCTCTGATTCAGGCAGGCAGGATTTAAGCAGGAATATCTCAGTTTGTTTGCAGGTGACAAAGAAGTGACTGCAAACCTTAAGGTGCCGAATGGAGAAGACATTGCTGTGCATCAGAACGCTGTAGCACTTGTACCCGTGAGTCATCACAGGAAGGTATGGTGCCTGCACTTGCAGCCTGCAAGGAAGAAAGCTGTTTCCTACTTTTCTTCTCTTGGTTTTGGGGGAGGGGATTCTGTCTCCATATCTGTCAGCTTGTCCTTTCCCAGGGTTTGCATAATAATGAGATGTAGTTGTGATAGAGTTTTTTAATTTTTGTAATTTTTCTGGTTGATTAGTTCATTTTACGACTTATTTTTCTAGACAACAGTCCTTGTCTTGTGCATAAAAACTGGCCCCAAACTTTTTTTCAGACATTTTCTTTATAAATATGAGCGCACAGTGTCAATAGAAAACTCAGAAGATCAGAACAGAAAGAAAAGTCACACATTATTGAGGAGATATTAAAGTGTTTCATTCCAACAAGAGTGGGGTTAGTGTGAAACAAAATCAGAACACAAGAATCATGCACACCTAGCAACCCATTGTATTTTTTCAGGTCTTGGCTCTGGTTAAATAAAATAAGTACTGAATGCAGATAAGATAAGGATGCTTCTGTACTAATGCAGGATATTATCTTTAATGTTTTACTGTACAGGACCCAAAACCCCATGAATTGCTTTAACAAAAAACTGAGGGAGAAATGTAACTTAAGGTGTCTTATACAAGTGCACCTGATGCATAATTCTGCTCACCTATCATAAAAATATCCTGAAATACAGACAACAACAAATCAACAATACTGTATCCTTTTCATCACCATGCATTTACAAATACTAGATAGGCATGAGAGCTAGTTTTCGAGACCTGAACAATCAACTGCACTGATATAAATATATAGGACAGCTACTGCTTGAGTCTTCGAATGAACACCTGATGCACTGAAAGTATAAAGGGCTTCGTCCCGTCACACATAAAATGAAAACTCATGAGCTCTGTAGCACCTCTTCAGTTTTGTTCTATTGTATTAGATCTGAAGGAAACAATGAAAACACAGAAGCAGAGTTTAAACATTTTACTCACCTTCCGTGCACGACTTTACATTCTGAGCTGTTACAAAGCTGCGGCAATGCAAGAAATCCAGTTGCAAACAGCTGAGGAGGAAAGTGGGGGACTTGTGCACAGGAAGGCTGCTCTTCAAGGGAGCAGAAGTCCTGCCACCTCTTCCTGTGCTCCAGCCCAAACCAGGCTCTGCTGGATTTCATGAAATCCTCCGCGTCACACTTGACTGAAGACCAGTTATAGCCCTGTCGGAACTGCTGTGCCTCAGAATTGCACAACCAGCCAGTTGTAGATGAGTTTCACTTTAAAAAAAAATCAAAAATCTGAAGTAATCTGCAGCAACACAGTTTAACATCCTGACCCTAATTGCATGCAATTGTGCAATAATGTTAGAAAAAGGATTTATGAAGATTTTAGAAAAATTAAAAATACAGAAGTCTTGGTTTCAGCTCTTGTTTATTGAATTTTTAATGCCTTCCAATAGATTTACCTTACTGTTTAACTATTTATACATACACACATGAGGCATAATTATATAGAGTATACATACACACGAGGCAGCCCACAGTGTTGAACACAGAGAGTGCTCAAAGTTTGTTAGGAACAAGCCGGTTCTCTAGAAAGAGACATGACGGATCTGGGATATGTGTGCAATGCCATCCAGAGCTTATTTACTTGTTACAAATATGTATCACGCCTGGGTTTTATTTCATTGCTTGCTTTTAGCAATAAGTAATTGGAGCTGTTCTAACATGGCTTCCTGATAATGATGATGTTTTCCATGACTGTTTGGAGGAAGAAAGAGGCTGTTGCTGCCCAGAGTGAGGGGTTAAAAATCTGGAGCCAGGCTGCTGCTCTGGTTTCGTTTGTCAGTGTTTCTCACTCACTTTGCTTCCTGTTTGCCAAACAGTATCTTGGCCCCTTCAAACCTACCGCGACTTCGAACTGAACAATTCTTTTCTGTTTAAAGGGGAAGAAATCGTATTTTTTCTTTATAATCGTGTTGCGATTGATTTTCTTTTGCATATATATTTTAAACAATGGACACATCCTGGATTAGAGAATGAAGTATAAGAAAATTGAAACCACAGAGGCGATTCCATTACGTTTCTTTGGTGGCCCCTTCAACAAACATACGGTATTATTGATGAACAGTCTGTGAAGTTCTATGATTTCAGATTTCCGATATATACACAGCACTATGGCATGGAGGTGCCATTCATGGCCACAGTCCAAACTACATATATACAGTACGTAACAATTACTGTATCAAACCAAATAAATAAGAGAAAGTAGAGAAAAAATACAGTAAAAGCCCTTTATCGGTAGAGTAATTGCACCTGATACAGTGAGTAAACGTAACAACTTCATACAGAGCTGCAGTGGGAGTATCACTCTCACTAGGCTATGGAAGGCATTGAAACCCTCTCTTCCTTTGTGCATCTAAGTCACTGAAGCAAGATTGTTTGATCAAACATCCAGGCATCACATGCATTCATATTTTTTTAATTGGTTAATGTTTATACTTAAAGTTTTATGGTACAGTTCTCAAGAGACATTTAATTTATAATGTTATGATCATATTTCAAATCGGGCATGTTTACAAGCATCCTTCTTGTGACAAACCATGCTGGTGCAAGTGGGACAAGGATGACTGACCAGGTGTTACAGAGTGCAAGACAAAGCAGTTTGGCCAAAGAGATGAAGTACATGAACTGATTAAGATTAAGCCTGAATTGAGTGCCATGAGGTCCAATCGCTATACAGGGTACCTTTCCTAGTTTTTCATTTTCCACCTCCGTCATATGTGAAAGACAGATTCCATAATTAATTAGAGTTAAAACACATTTCCCACAGCTCCCAAGTCAATACAGACAAAGGTGAACACGCAAACCCCACACAGATGGTGTGTCCCAGTCTATAATTCCACCCGGGACACAAGACTTGTTAGGCATCAGTGTGAGCCACCGCACAGCCCACTCATTGGCCAGCCCTAGACAGACTACAAATCTGCTGCTGACACAGCACTAAAAGCCCCCTCTCTGTTCTACTCATGCTGCATTAGGCAAGCAGTGAAGCAGGAGGTGATCCAAGAGTCCCTGTGAGATCATACCCTGGTACTCAACCAAGTGAGCAAATCTCAGGCTCCCCTGGTCTGCACACAGCCTCTCCCTGTTCTCTGGGCTGCTTCGTTCTTTCTCTAATAAGAGGTGCTCTTTGCTGGTGCAGCATTCTGAACGTTCCGCAAGGTCTGCAGCCCCAAAGCACAGTTAGCTCATTTCCCCTCCGAGTGTCTCCAGTGAGCGCTCACCGCCGTGCCAGATCCTAGCCAGCCACTGGCCAGCTCATAACACAAACCACCATGTGCACCGCACCATTTTCCTTGTTACAGCAGAGTGTGACCTACTGTACACAACATTTGCCCTTTAATCTGTAGGATCTGAGATTCTAGGAAAATGTGAAAAACGCCTCAGGCGTTGGCGCTGCAGATGGGTGGTGGGAGGTGTGTAAAATGTGGGTGCCAGCCCACTTGGCTGAAGGATGTCTGTCTGTACACAGTGGCAAGGCAGTTGCGCCCAACCGCCCAGACCAAGAAGAGCAAGCTGGGGGGTATTTGCCTTGCGGGGGGAGATGAAAGCAAAGAAAAACAGAAAAGGACGGGAAGTTCAATTTGTGTTTAATGGGTTATCTTGTCACCAGCATATGTTTGGACAACATGTATGGTTTGAGCTGGCAGGCCTGTGACTTTGCTATCACTCTTCTTTAACCATTTGGATTGCAACCTCAGGCAAAAAAGGCAATCTGTTTAATTCACACCGGGACAAAGATCAACAGCTCACCCGTGGTAGAGCTGTTGTTCTATAGTTTTCACGCAAATCTGATAGACTTGCATCTTGTGATGTTTTCATCTGCCTTCTGCATCAGGCCCCAATCGATGTGCAAGCCTGCATTAAGAGATACCAGTAAGGCTTTTGCTTGCTCCATTTTATGCTAGGTGCTTTGTCACACAGCTGCGTATGGTCTCCACGTCAAGGTATTTAAGTTTTCGGTGTGGCAGAGATTCCTGGAGGTTAAGCACCTTCTCCATGGAAATTTGGAAGTTCAATCCAGTTAAGCACCTCTCTGGAGTGGCACACCTGGAAAATGTGGTTCTAAATCCCAGCTCAGTCATATGTCTGATGGGTTGATGTCCCAAGGGAGGAATACAGATGATAAATGGGTGCTACTACCATACTTAAGGCAACCTCCTAATAGGAGAGAACAGGGCTGCCATCCTGGTTCCTGAAACTGAGGAGGAAGAGCGGTAACCAAACTTTTACAGATCAAAACAGAGTCCCCCTGTTAATTAGAAAAGAATGCCCCTCCCCCCACTGCTTTTAGCCTTGGAACGATACACAGTCCTAGTAGCCAGGCGGTGATGGAGAAGCCAACTCCCTGGACTTAAGTATGCCTCATTCTTGGCTTCTACACACAGATTTTATAATTGTAAGAGCCAAGAGGCCTGGCATGTCTGGTTTCCCTTTTAAAGAGGTAGCAGGCACTGTTTTATTTTCCGAAAGGCGCACACGATGGTGTACATCCCAATGACACGTCTTTCCAGCCCCGTGACCCAGGAAATACTGCCAGATTGCATGGCGCCACATCAAAACCAACCCCATGCTCTCCCCCTGAAAATATTTTTTTTTTTCCGACAGCGATTACTGTGCCGATACATTTGCTTACGGTTATATGAAAATGTTTTTGTGTGAAAATTTCCGTATGGCCTATTCAACTCTTATCAGGAGATACAACAACTATAAATAACCAGTAAATTCCTAGGTGAAGTAACGCTACATTATTTTTTATGCATTGGTTGACACATTAACCAGCCTGAACAGCTGTGCAGAGTCTGCTCTCTAACTAATGAGAAGATTCAGCATTTATGCAGCAAAGTTACTCAAGTGTATTAGCAGTTATGCATTGGTTGACACATTAACCAGTTAATAAATAAAGGCTTGGGCTCTCAAATTAATAACCATTGTATCTTAAATACAAGCCGTTATTACACACAAGCACCAGGAGTTGATGACTTGTTGTTCTGGAATGTTGTCGCATCAGGTAGAAGGACATGCCAGGAGCTGATCAATGTTTCACCATGCAGTCAGGTTGTACCAGAGCTGTTTCTCCATCATAACAAGTCACCGAGGCATCGTTCTGATAAGGAGCACATACCGGTTCCTTTCTGCGTCTGCCTTTCGTGATTTCAACCAGATTTGATATTCAACAGGTTACATTGCCTGAACAGCTGTGCAGTCTGCTCTCTAACTAATGAGAAGATTCAGCATTTATGCAGCAAAGTGTATTAGCAGTGGTGAACAACTAATCAAAATCAAATAAAAAAAATCTCTAATTTCTTAAAATAACTTTTTTTTCTCAAAACATACTGTATATGCTTAAACAGAGTAAAGTTTCCTTTGATGCTCAGTATATACCAATATTCAAATATTATTTTGCTGGCAGGTTTAGCTAAAAAAATGCTATTTTACAGTGTAGAATGGAGCAGCACAGTGGTTTCTATTGCTGCCTCACAGTGTTAGGGCCCTGGGTTCAATTCCTAGGATGTTATCTGTGTGGAGTTTGTAAGTTTTCCCAGTTTTTGTGGGGGTTGTCTCCCGGTGCTCCAATTTCCTCCCACAGGAAGAAAACTTGATTTGTTGATTAAATAATACATTTCTATTAACTAGTAGAAATCATTCTTACACAGAGATATATGGCTGTAATTGATTTTGCCAGAACAAAAACTGCTAGAATGGTTAGATATTTTTTTCCCATCTTTTTTTCAAACATTTTCGAGCTTGCACACTTAAATTGTGAACTTCGGTGTGTTTGTTGCATTTGAGAAAAATAAAAGTTCTGGTTTTAGACTTTGCCAGAGCAAAAAATCTGAAGGTGTAGTCAGATATGAAATACCTTTTTATGAAAAAATATTTTTTTTCTTGTGTGAGCTCCTGTTGTTTGATGCATTTTGGAAAAATACAAGTTTAAAACTAGATTTGCATTAAACAAGCATGACTAAGGTTTTTATTTGCAAAAAAAGTATCTAAAATAATTCATGTTGTTTAACCAAAACATTTGATTCCGTTTTTTCCCAATCATATCGAATTTCCAAACAAAGCTTTCCATTACACTTCCAGCCAGTTCCATTGCCGTTGTTTGTTGTTTGCTTTGGCTACAGCTGGGATAGACCAGACCTGCGTGTCCAGGGAGTCAGTATTCTCCTTTTCGTCTTTTACATTTAGCAATGGCCACAGGACCTTGGCATGTCTGAGAGCAAACACTGGTCTCTGAAGAATTACAGTTGCTCACATCACTGGCAGTTTTTTCCCCCCATTCTCTCCTTATTTTGCTGTACTCATTGGCTAGACCGAGTGCAGACAAAAATCAGACTCTGACCAACACCCTAATGTGAAGCACATGCGATTTCCCCTGTAGTCACGACAGACTTAGAGAAGTCTGTTCAGGATAAACGCATGTTGAAACAACCTCAACAGAACAAAGCAGAGTTTACTGTTGATTCAAAGCCCTGGCATTTTAAATTAACAGCCCCTGTCCCATCCAAAATAAAGTTGTCCAATTTGAAATGTGGGTACATTTGTACATTTAGTTGAAAAACCAAACCTCCTGTGTTGACTATCTGACTATATGTCTGCCTCTATTGTTTTCTTGGTGCTTTACCTCCAAGTCAAGACTGCTCTTTCTAATATCTAATATGACAACCCTCTGTGTCGATCCAAAATGCACATATGTCTTTTACAAAAGATAGAGATGGGCTGGAATTCCATCAGCTTTGTAGTTTATATGTCAAGTATAATCTCTAATAAGACGCTGGGGTAACTGAAACTGAAGAGCATACTGTAGGTACATCTGAGGTCTTCTGAAAGGCATGTGTATCTGATTCAGTAGGTTGATGCCTACGTCTTAATTTCATAACAGTTCCAAGCAGAAAACATTTATTCGGAAGCAGAGAGTAGGCTATTTCCTTTTTTAAAAAAACTTTTTATTCCATGTGCTGAAAAGTATTTTACAGTTTAATGTGCTAGAAACGAAATACTGCAAGTAATGGCTCTCAGAACCAGTGCCATTTCCCACAAAGTGTCAGGTACCTGAGAAAAGTGATATTTCAAGGACAATGCCAAAACTGATGAAGGTCTTAGAATTTAAGAGTAGAATTTAAACTTTGTACTATCAAACACTGTCTCTGCAAATGTACCTTTATAACAGTCATTTAGTGAATGCAACAGTGTTGCATATTTAAAAGAAAAAAAGTGTGTTGAATGACTGATTTAAATACAATTTTACATCATTTACCATTAACAAAAACACTAAAACAAATTAACAAAGCAAATGCCAGCATAATAGCAGTAAATTTAGTGGCACCACACAACACCTTGGAATGACGTTAAAAAATTGCTTCAAGTATTCAAAATCATCGAGGGCATTGATTAAATCAACCCACCTGACGTCTTCAGAATGAACACTGAAATAAGACCCAGAGGACACAAAGAGAAACTATAGATAATTGTATTTAAAGATGAGAACAGGACGCACTTCATTATCCCAAGGGTTGTGGGACTGTGGAACATGTTTCCCACCATGTTGTTGAAACTGATACTTCGCCTTCTTTCAAGAAACAGCTGAATGAGATCCTTGGATCAATCAGTACCAAATTGGTTAGGTAGGTCAAATGCAAAATTTCCAATGAAAAACCATTTGTCATACTCTTGCTCAAGCAAATACTTTTTACGGGAAATCTGGCAGTTGGCTCACAGCAGTTTGGTCCATTTAGGTTTTACAAGCTGTAGGCTGAAATACAAATCACACAGCCAAAGCAGAAAAGCAAACTGTTTTATAAATACACAGTATATTTATTAAATATACCATAATAATTCAACATCTTTCTGCAGTATAACTTATAAAATGTATTATTGAGAGATCTATTCAGAAACTTACATCAGCTTTTATGGAAGCCTGTAGTTTGTAAATACATTTTAAATGGTTCAATATGCTGTGTGATCAGTTTTAGTTTCATCCCAGATATAATTAATAAACATATATATCCATGAATGTGCATCATCCATAAACTAACATCCTGTTATACCTGGGGCAATATCTTGATCAATATATTCTGTACTGAAATTCTTTCACACAACTGTTTCTTTCCCTCTGTAGGAGGCAGATTTAAATTTTCTGTAATGTGCAAGCTCTGTAAAGAGAGCCGTTTTCATAAAAACCAAATCATGAATCTTAAGAACATGCCTAGATGAATACTAAAGCAGGCTAACCAGGACATAGTACCCTTTTACTGAAGAGGGTCAACAAATGTAGCTTTGTTCCCCTGGGGTTAAATAGATTGAGGACATACACTGGTTATACCTGCAGAGGATCCGGATAAGCTCTTCAGTAAATACACATCCATCCTTGTTTCTCTTTTGTTGGATTAACCTGGTCAGTAGAGCATTGAAGCATGAATCTAAAAAGTTTAGTGTTTTTGGAGTTTTCAAGTATTGTTGAATGAAAGCTCTGAAGAAATGCATACCAATGTCATGCTGAACCAGCGTCTGTCTGCAGTCTTAGGGTCTGAATTAGGATTCGTGCTGTTTGAACAGAGGGACCGTCACAGTGGGCAGTACCTGGTTCTGGAAGACAAAGATCTTGACTCTCTCAAAGATCCAGAGGAAAATGAGAAGGATGCTGACATACTGGACCCAGGCAAACTTGATCATTTCCCAGAAGCCAGGCTGATATGTATAGACGTTAAAGATCAAACATCATCATAAAACTTTGTGGTATAGTTTTTGAGTCTTTACAAATCTCTAATTACTCTTTTTTCAATGTGAAAGCAAATAAAGATGGAACATAAAACAAATAGCAAGGGAACTGAAATCCCAGAACACACTTCCCAACTTCCAGTTAAAAAACACTGAAATTATTACAAGCAGGGTGACAACTATTACAGTTAAATAAAAGATGAATAGAGCCATTGATAAATCAAAAAAACCTCAACAAACATCTTACGAGTGATGTGATGTTCCCCTCAAGATGTTTTTACCTTAAGTCTGGAGGCACGGTGTGGACTGTTCTAAATAAATCTGCATGAGACCTTAGAATACAGCTGATGGTTTTTATGCTGAGACACAGTAAAGGATATGTGATGATCTCCACGGGGTATCTGATGACTGCATTTATTTCAAAGGGTGCACCGGCAGCTCGGCCCAAAACCCACACAGGGCTGGGGTTTGACAGCACGGTGGAAACTGTCCAAAAAGGCAATGTCAGTGGAAGAACCTGCACAGTGTCACAGGGGCATGACTGGCCAAAAGCCACTGGATTAGGTGTGTCTAAAATGCGGTATATATTTGATAGACTGATACTTTATTATCCAGAAGGAAATGTGGTTTGCATGGCAAAGTCCCAGAGAACATTTACCATAAGAAGAATTCTAGCACTATGTGTCACAAACACAGAGTACCACAATGCATTGAGCTACACAACACACACAAACAAAATCATTAATATATGCAATACAGCACGAAAAAGAACATTTAATTTTCTGTTTAAAAAAAAGAATTAATGTAAAACTGTGAAACTAGTATTCAGGAGATGAAAACAAAAAACACATATAAAAGATAATAAACAATAACAGTTTTAAAATGCTTAATAGCTGTTACACAGCAACATAAACCTGTATTTATTTTAAGCAGCTTGTATTTTTATATTTTACTGTTTTGAGTTTTTTTACAGAAATCATGAAGTCTTCTGACACATTTATGTTATTTAATTTTTTGGTTTCTACCCATAGAACTGCCCAGTATTAAAAGTAATATATCTTCCACACTTCCACTTACCATTTCTTTCCTGATATGAGCCAATGATGTTAGTCAGATCATAGGCACTTGCAAAGGGGCTGTTTCCATTGATAACAGAAACCTGCAAAAGAATAGGAAGCTGTATTTTTATAGTGTCATGCAAGGAAAATAAATACTATCACAGGAGGAGCAGGTGAGCATTACACACAGCAAAACAACTTACTGCTCCACCCCAGACCAGGAAAGGCTTTTTTCCAGTCCTTTCCTCCAGAGAGCACTGGATGTAGGCCATGCTTCTTTAGAGACAAAGTAACCCACTTGATTTAGAGCGTCCCAATTCTTTTTTCTTTTTAATGTGAAGTGTCATGGCTCTATTTCATGGCACCAATTACAAAAAAGTGATTCAAGACTGAAAACAGCGGGCATGTCTTTATGCAGAGTGCGGGAGGTGTCTGAAACAAGCTGCTCAGACCGTGCTGTGGAAGTCAGCTCCCTCGGATCCTTCAAAAAGCAACCAGATGGGAGTCTCAGGTCAATACATTTCTAGCAACTAGATGTTCATGACAAGCAGAACAGTCTCTGCTCGTGTGTAACATTGCTTTTATGTATAAAGAAATATGATTTTTTTGTTAAAGAGGAATCATAGAAAAAATGACAGAAGAAAAAAAGAGGTCTTCATTGGAGATCACAGCGCAGCCCCATACTGTCAAAATACTGTCAAAAGCAGTATGGGGAAAAATCTGTCAAACAAAATAGTTCTTCTATTGAACCAACCCTGATTTCATGCTGGACCAACTCTGTGTCCATGCTGATGTACCTGCCATCATCAGTGTAACCAGGACCCAAGGCGTTTGCCTGTGGGAATGCACCCTGTCAAACATATAATGTTTTAGAATGGTTTTACTTTTATAGAATAACATAGAACAAGTATTAGCCATCTGGAATGCAGACATTTCCCAGATTACGTAAAAAACAGCACACATGAGCTAATTCTTACATTATAGGTGGTGTCAAGACCTCTGTGCTTCAGTGGCTGCCTTTGCTGCAGTTTGAGGTCCCCACTGACAAAAAGTTGAGACCCTGGAACAGACGAGGAGTGCTGGATGTAGGCCATGCTCTGCATGATGAAGGTGGACATCCTCTAAAACACAAGCAGGCAATCTTTTACTCTAGTGGTTCATTTCAAGCAGGCTGCTAAACTGACATACACAGTGGCTGTACAGTGGGCTCAACAATTATTGGCACCCTTGAAAAAAAGACTAACATAGATAGCCATATAAAATAAACAGCACAGATAATGACCTGTATTTTATAAAACCCCCAAAACGGGAAAACTACAAGCTTTTTTTTCTAATACATTTATTTCAAAACAAATGTTTTTAAATGAGTAATACTATTTTTTTCCTCAAAAACATAGGTGTTAAAATGATTCGATCCCCAGTTGCTAGTTCTTGATGCAACGTACTCTGGCACGGGTAACAGCACAAAGCCTTTTCCTATAATGTTTAATAAGGCTGGAGACCGTTCTTCTTATGCAGGAAGTCTCCAGGTGCTGATGTCCTTGGATCGATTCTTACAGGCTTCCCTCTTCTGCCCCCAGTTTAGAAAAGACAAGACGAGACCTAAATAGCTGTTGAAAGAGTGAAAGCACCAGGTGTGGGTGACTTACGAAGAGCTTGTAGGAGAAGGTGAGAATGAGCTGAACGCTGTACACCGGCTCGCTCTGCCGCAGTGGGAGCGCCAGACGAAGGTTCAGCTGGTCAAACTTCCCATCCTGATTCCGGTCTTCCTCTCTGGCCTGACGACACCGGGGACAAGTTACCTCCCTGCCGAGCTAGGCTGCACCCCGGTCCACCCCTTGCGAGATTTGACAAAAACTCCCCCAACCAAAAATACCTGGTAAATTTCAGCAAAGAAAAGCTTGATTTTTTTTTTAGATTATAATGTACAAACACTGTAATTGCAACTTCGCTGTTTCCTGGGACAGGACTGTCCTCCTTCTGTCCGCTTTGAAGAGGCCAAATCCATAACCTCATTCAACACATGTTGAGCGAATGGCTTATTGATCAGTAATTTCCCTCAGTAGTGGAACTCCATCCATTCACAACTGTTCAACGAGATCACTCTAACACTCTTACTTTTCTAAGAATGTAAATATCTGACACTCTCGATCACACGCAGGCATTAGGAAATAACCTGAATAACTATGTTTTTAACTTTCACCAAGGCTATGAAGGATCAGAGGGGAGGATACTCACTGATATTGAAGGGATTCTGAGGTTGCCACCCTGCAGATTGTTGAAATTTTGAAATGTGCTCCAGGCTACATAGTCTCCACTGGTGCTGGTTGCAGCAATTAACAGCACCTGGTACTGGAACGTGATGCTGGGTTGCTCCTCATACGTGCTGGACTTTGTCCAGAAACCTGTAAATAAAATGAGAAATAAAGTCTCTTTCCGATCAGAAGATCTCCTAGAGATAAGGACGTTCTATAAATGCCACCAAAGTGGAACCGGGTACCAGATCATACACTAAAGTTGAAGAGACAAAATCGTTTTTTTCTTACAGTCATGATAAACTCTCAAGGACGAAAGATAGTTATAAAAAGAACTGCGTGCAAACCTCGCTTTGCATATCAGTCTACTTGTTGTACCGTGGCATTGAGTTCTTGGCATCTGTGTAACTAAGGTATTGAACAATACAATAGTCGCACGGTAAAACGGTATTCGCTACATAATAATGTTAGTTTCTAAAAAAGCACAAGATCATGTCACAAGATCAAGTGCCTTGGGACAACCTTGTTGTGAAAGGCGCTATATTAAAATGAATTGAATTGAACGTCCGTGTAGTACTGACAGGGCCACAATAGACATAGTCGAACCTACATCGCGGCTGTCTTTGAAAACAACACTACTGGAAGAGGCAGGCTGGACAGACAGTAACCATTCATCAAAACAACAGTCAAAACCTCAGCATAACGCTGTGCTTACCTTGGCTTCTGTAAGCCACCAGCAAAGGAGAGATGTAGGTGAGACACAGGACGATTATTAGGAAAAGCGTGGCTTTGGTGCAGATACTGGTCTTGTACCTCAGTAAAGCAGGGTGGGAGTAAACTTCATAAATGGCCATGGAAGATCGAAACGTGTTCGTAAAAAAGCAAAATAAAAAAGGGGTCGCCTTTGAAACTAGCTAAACTTTATTCCACAGACTTTCCGTTCGTTCGCCTTTAAATCACAGCGATGAGATGAGCGGGGTTGTTGCACTCGGAACATAAATAGTTTCTCGATTCAAGAAGGCTCCTTGATTTTTCTTAAATATCGAAATTCGCAAAAGCTCAAAAACTAGTAAGCAACCCCGCCCCCAAAGTATTAGCGTTCTGACTATTTCTAAAAAACGCAACAATACAGATCCCTTCCAAAATCGTGAAGCTGAAACCGAAGGCCGCACTCTTTTCACGCACTTCCTGAAGTTTGGCGTCTGCGGGTTTCCATAGCCCCCCTGTTCCCTAGCAACCGGCGGCGTTTTTTTCCCCCCACTACCCGGATGCAGCAAGAGAGGCTAGAAATATTCTACTGTATTTATCCTCACGGGCAAACCCAGCTGGAGTAATTTAAATACCAGACCTCCGTAGCCCATCCAAAATATTATCTTAATATTACGTTAACGCCACAGTTGTTCCGACTTTCTTCGCTTTATTTTGAAAGAACAACAGAATTTGACACCCGAATTCCTGTTGGTGTAAATGAATCAGGGGATTGGCATGTTAACGGTTACAGAAACGCTTGCAATTCCCCAGAGCGGTGCTCCCCTAAATACAAGAAATACGGGACCTTTGAGTATCACGCGATATTAGTCACAGCCCTATCGAGTTTTATGCCGTGCTCCTACCAGCCTGTAATCTATTTTTAGGGATATTTGTAGAGGCGATCTCGGGGGCTGTGGTTGTGTACATTAGCTCAGCTTTCAGGGAACCCAGAAGCCGACCTATGGGAGCTATCTTTTCTGAGCTAATTCTTGCCAGTCTATTCATATTTTGTGCCTTTAACGACATTTCCCTTACCGATATTAAAACAATCATTAGGAAAGCCCCCCAACTATCTACATCCCATCCCATATGAACCCCCCCAGTCCCACCAGAAGCATCAACGTTTATATACAGAAGCGATACTACACGGTAGTAGCATCTTTATGGATTGTACTATTTCGTCACTACAGGCAATATATGCAATCTCTGATGAATAAAACAATTTGGTTGTGTTCCACAGATTATATCAATTTGGGTAAAATATTATTCTGGTGAGTTTATCAATAATGATAAACTAAGTGTATCCCCATCATTTAAAACCGTTACCCCTCCGGGTTGCCAAATGGATCCATCCGGCGGTGACGTCATCGCAGGGCTGGACTCCGAAGGCTAACCTTGTTTTGTTACATTGTTGCTGTAATAGTTTACCCCCTTTTGTTTGTAAAGAAACCGAAAAAAAAACCCATAAACGAAACCGTTGTTCTCTTTTTCTTTTTCTAAGCAAAATAAGCGCCATTTGGAAGTTGCCAAAATGAAATGGATGTTTAAAGAAGACCATTCCCTAGGTAAGAGGTTTTGTAGTAGACGGGGGAAATGCTGTGTTATGGTGATGTTTGCTTTCGCTTTCTCAGGCCACTGTGAGGATGGCTTTGCCGTGTCAGGGCCTGGAAAAAGGGTGACCTGCGCAGAATGTTTTTTTTTCCCCTTTTACGGGTTTTAATTGTTTTTCGGATTACGTCATACGTGTCTGACAGCACATTTTCTTCATATCAGAACACATTCGGGTATTTGGGGATTTTCTCTGGGGTGGGGAGGAGCTGACCGTAATATCTGGGTGTTGTTTTCTTCTGCAAAGACTGTATTTTGACGACCACGGGACAGCACTCGTTTGTGTCGCTTTGCTAAGGACGTGACAACCGGCACATTTCGCCCATTCCAGCCTTTCAGACGAGAAACAACCAGAAGCTCGAAACTGTGGTTGATGTTGAGATATTTTCTGTCCCGTCAGTCTTCCTTAAATTCAAATCTAAAACCCGAAAGCAGCCAGGACGTTTCACATCTCATCAATACGGTACAAGACCCAGGTATTAATTTCTCGGTCTAACCAGACGCATACCATGAACTCTGCAGGGTAGTACTTTCTAGAGTAACAAACAGAAGTGTTTTAGAAATGACACTTCAGTTATTAACAGTATTGACTGTGGTCAGATAGATATGACTGCAGGCGTTGTTTTTTTTACAAAGCCCTGTCATTAACTAGGGCAAAGACTGCGGTCCCTTTCAACACACGAACCTGGGCCGAAATCTCTAAACGACCTTAGGGCTAAACTGGTTTTTGAGGCCTTCAGTGACGTCAAATTGTAATATTTATAACTAAGAATAATAGTTGTGTATATATATATATTTGTCGAACCTTTTCAAAGGGCTGTATCGCCCTCACAGTGTAGTCCACAGTGATGTCTGCATAAGAGGTTTGAAACGAGAGAGGCCATTTGCCTGATCTAGCTGGTTTGGAAACCAGTAGCAAATTGATCACGTGATCTCACCCAGCCCCTTCTTTAAAGAAGCCGAACATCGGGTACCTTGTCCCAGACCCCCGACAGCACATTGCGTTACTGGTTAATCATGGAATTGTTAAACGCAGCAAGAAAGGCAAACGGCTCTGTGCTGTGATCCATGAAGAGTGGCAGTTTTAGTAGGTTTGGCTATTATTTCAGCACCGACACTGTGAAGGTTTGAGCAAAATGATAGATTCCCCGTGTTAAGAAGGTTTAAAACGAGTTTAATAATTGCAAAGGCATTAATACCTTTGCAAAATTCTATTAAAAGTAAGAGTGTTTTCTTGTGGGGATAAACATTGCTAAGTGACACGATCTGATATGTGTAAAAGGGAAAACATTAACATTGACAGTAGTCTATATTTTTTTGTGTGCGGGTCAGGAGAGAGGCTAGTCTTTGTGTGTTTATCCACTGTGGTTCATTCGAGACATTCTCATTGCAGCAGAACAAAAAGTTCTTGTTTCAGATCAGCAAAAGCATAATCTGCTTGGATTAGTTTTCTTTCGGGCAGCTCAGAGATTAATCTGATGTCCACATTTTAGATCACTCTTTGTTCTAGAATATTTAATGCAGTCAATTCCTTCCTGTATGATCTATTAATGTCTTCTAAGTTCACAAAATGAAGAAGCTATTTTTTTTTATCAGATCCCTATGACTTGAAGTACTAGTTGCAACTAGTGGGTTACATTTTCAATTCAATTGCAATTAATAGTTGCCATTGTATTTATACTGACCTACAAGAAACACTTGAGTTCTGGTTGATTTATAGGTGGTCATAAGTGGTCCGCTGGCCTGGTTGTATAGTGACAATTGAAGCACTTCAAATGAAATCTGTATCTAATTGCAGAACATATCTTAAATGGTGTGAAGAATCCACTGCATGAATATGATTTGGGAAAATATCCCCTTTATATAGAGTTCATAAATAGGTCAATTTGAATTATTCCCAGCCCTGAATTCATGAAGGGCATTTAACAGAAGATGCCTAACTTTCACCAAAATAAATTTACATCGTGATAAAATGAAATATCAGTCATGTATTGTATCTTTCCGACACAGCACCTCATTCATGTGACTGTGATGATTATCTCTAGAAGAGCAGTAATTTAGTGCAAGTAAAAATATTCACAGTTGTGCAATGTGTCTTCATTTTTAGCTTGCTAAGTATTTTTATTTGCACATTCAACCATTTCTGTCTGGGCATATGTATCACACCAGAGAGTTATGTGGACTTGTATTTTGTTGGCATTACAGGGCTGCACGTTCAGTTAATTACAATTGGCAATTTGCACTCACAGTACTAGTGTACAAGTGTAAAAGGGTTATTAGGGTAAAAATCAATGCAGTGCTGCTTAGATCAATGAACAGCTCAATGCTGTCTGAGGTGGGTATTCATCACACAAACACGCAGGTATGCAAGTGGGTTTTAACTGCTTGCAATGCACAGGCTTTTATCAGTTTAATCAGATATCCATTTGCTACTGTACGGTAGGAACAAGTTAGAAATTAGCAACCGTTTTATCTACATTCCAGTTTGATTAAAAGTTCTGAGAGGATGTCTTCAGGTTTCCCTTAAACCCCTCATGTCATATTAGTCCACGTTTTTGTTTTTTTACAAATTAATCATTCTGCTGCATTTTGGCTCCATTAGAGGGAGTCTCTGAAAGGAAGCTTAAACATTATTATTGCTAAATTGGCTGCCAGCTTTATCCAAGGTGACTTAAACCTAACAATACAATTGCATTGATCACAGTGGAACAGCAGATACAAACTGCATAAGGGGAAGAAATCGGTTTTAAGTAGGGGGTCTAAGAGAAAGAGGATACTATGGAAATCTAATGTAACTTTAGTGAAATAGAACCAGGATTACAGTTACAGTGTTAGAACTATTTGAGATAATGGGTTGCACTAAGCCCGGACACAATGAATCGATGCAATGGCTTCTGGTTTGCTTGTGCAAGGGGTGCTTTCACATTTCTCCATGAGACATTGTTGAAAAACTGGGATAGTCGAATGTGCTCAAGACCAGGGGCAAGGTGAATGGTCCCTGAAAAAGTGCTCATCGGACTGCTGACTCCAGGTAAAGTCCTCTCCGTGTCCTGACCTGCTTTCTTTCTCCTTGTGTTTAAGAAGTCCAGGTGGGCTTGGGTGTGGGTTTTTCCCACGAAAGGGAGCTGACAAGCAGTGGATCAAAGTGGCTTAATGCAACGTGCTGGTGTGTCCTGGGCTTTCGTAGAGTGAAAACTGAAGAGAGAAGATTTTAATTATCAATAGTTTAATTCCCTTGTGGTTTCTGATGCCATACTTGTGTTATCTAATCAAATCAAAGTTTATTTATCAAATGCACAACAATACGGCGTGCAGCAGTAGTTGCTGGCAATGAAATGTCTTTTTCTGTGAGCTCACAAAAATCACAAGAATCACAAAAACACAAAAATCACAAAATTGAGGTTACATTTTTGAAATTGAATAAAACTCAATGTGAGTAGAGCTGTTATGTGTCCATGGTGTGTGCAATATATACATGTAGTGCAGTTATGCTGAATATAGTGAGAGTTATGCTGAATATTGTTATCATGCACCATGACAAAATGTGCACAGTATTTTCTCACTTGTGCTGTGGTTTTACCTAAGTGCTGCTATGACTCTTTTTGTGCTTTGCTATATTTGTCTATAGGAAAACCATAGTGGAACAGAGTAACCATTTCTTAGAAACTTGTAATTCATAAACCCATTAAAATACCCTGCAAAACAGTGATAAAACAGGTCAAAGTGTGAAAGTACATCATGATACATTTTCAGGATACTGTACATGCAGAAAAAGCTTGATAATCACAGCAGATATGATTAAGCTTCAAGGCATGCTTATTTGTGCTGCCATACTAAACATACAGTAGGTTTCAGCCTAATTTCCTTGTACCCTCTTTACCATTTGAGTCAGCTGAGCTGCCTGTTTTCTTCCTCTTTGCTCAGATGCTGAATTCTCAAACATGGGCTTTAAGTTGGTTGAGGTCAACAGATCAAGTGTCAAACATGTGGATACTGAGCATGTCAGGCTGGGCTGGGCTGGGCCTGGACACCTGCTAAAGTGTATTTGTTTACAGTGTTACACGTGGCTCCAGACCACTGTCTCCTGATGTCTACAAAACAGAGCATTTAGCAGCTTTATATAATAAAGCTTCAGCAGTTATATATCTGTTTCTTTGCAGCAGAAAACTGTTCTGTTGAAACCTGGCCCTCCAGGGCCTCCTGTAGATTAAGTGAACACCTGCTGGAATGAATAAAAAAACATTCCTAGTAATTTTAAACTCCTAAAAATATTCAGGTTTCAGTTGGGTTATAAAATGCCCACTTGAAATTAACAACATCTTGGGCCCCAAGATGTTTAATTGTGCAGTTTTCATTAGTTGATTCAATGATGCAGAAGCATAACGGAGAACTCCTTCAAAATGAAAGAGTCTTCAGAAGCAGCTTTGAGAAACTCGACACGGGAGAATATTAAGAATCTTTCACGCTGAGTAACAGCCATGAGGTCATTCACGCCTGGTGACATAAATAGTTTA
Source organism: Lepisosteus oculatus (assembly GCF_040954835.1). Taxonomy (NCBI): domain Eukaryota; kingdom Metazoa; phylum Chordata; class Actinopteri; order Semionotiformes; family Lepisosteidae; genus Lepisosteus; species Lepisosteus oculatus. The sequence goes on along the minus strand of NC_090715.1, from coordinate 12,459,124 downwards.
TACATAGGATGTAATTTTAAAGCAGTAGATAAGAAGCAGTAAAATGATTTGCAGAGTTGAAATGTGCATTTTTTTACACTACCATTTACCTCTCTAGTATTTTTATCAGGGCGGACACACATACAGGAGGCAGTTGAGAGACTCATGTTAACCTAATCAGCATGAATTTGGACAGTTGCACTTGCAGAACATCCAAACTCCACACAGGCAGCACCAAAACAGAAAACAGAACCCTGGAGCTGTCACACAACCGCCATGCTGCTCTGGGAGAACACTAATTGATGTTGTTTCTGTTAAACCTCTAAACTTCAATATTATATTTGTCATATGTGTGCAGTTCCCAGTTCTTTTCTGGGCAAGCATTAATACAGTAGGAATATCAGACAATTATGAGATTGACATACTTCCCACCTTGTTATTTGAAAATGTCAAAGGGATTATTTATTTTCAAGAAATCCCTTTTATTTATTATACACAAACCCAATTTGGAGCGGTCAGTTGTGTTAAGATCTGGATCTCTGATAACGACCGCGGTGCCCACTCGGGACAGCTGTTCCTCACTTGAGAAGCTACAAGTTCCATAGTAGACAGGATAGCGCTGACTGGATGAACATGTCTCCCACTGACATCACTGTAAAACTAGAGGCGCTTGGCCAGCTGCTGGAGTTAATCCCTGCCCTGCCCTGCCCTCCTGGAGGCTGTCCACTTTTGTGACACGACGAAGGCTCGAACCTGGAGCATTGTGGCCATTGAACTAAACAAGTTCAGAGCAAGCACCTTAGCTGGTTGAGCTGCTCGGGACTCCCCACAGCGATTGCAAAGAGTTACTTGTGCTAAGCACCAAATGCCACATTAATGGCTTTAGTTCCAGCGTTTTTGTAAGGTACTAGAAATCTCTTTGGGCCACAGTTGACAGCTGTGCCCCTTCTTTTCATCGGATGTTCGTTATTTCTCTTTTCCAGAGCACCGATGTGTGGAGTCGGCCAAAATCCGAACCAAGTACCCGGACAGGGTTCCGGTGAGTGTGTATACAATGAAGCTGTGCAGACAGCAGGACCCCATCCCACAAGAACACATGCTTAGTCCATTTTCTTCTAAAGCTCTGATCACACACCACTCTCTTTGCTCAGTCTGTACACATGTTCCGCTCTTCCAATAACAGGTCCTTTTAATTTCCCATATGAAAGATTTTAATCTCGCTGTCAAGATCTATGCAGGAGATATCATTTTTCCAAATCTCCAGGTATTGCTATATAAAGTCATAATACATACGTGAAGACACTAGACTGAAGCAGAACACTAATAATGTGAAAACACATTTGAAAATACTGGTTAGAGAAGGGCCAAGCATGAAAATATTGCTGTATACACTATCACTATGTGCTTTGAAGTTACAGACTGAGATGCAGACTGCATGCCGATGTTGCAGACTGAATAATAAAGATGTGTAGGTGGTTCTTTGTGTCTTAGTGCATGAACTATGTACAAGGCTAGACTCTTATTGTGTCCTGAGCTGTATATACAATATAAATGTATGTACACTATATTCACTTGTTAAACTGAAATCATGGGAAATTCACATGATTAAGATCGTGGCATCACCTTCACTGGCTAGAACAATCTCAAGATCTCAGTCCTAGTGAAAACTGGATTGAAATGTGTTTCAACCTCACGCACCTTTGCCCTCATCGCATACTCATCTAAAGGAAATCCCACTAGACCAGTGAGATCGGACTGGGCTGGAAATCATCTAGTATTTCAAAAACTTGTGAAACACTCTGGTTCAGATAAGATCAGTGTTTTCTGGTGGAGATTATTATTTTTCAGTCCAGAGAGTACATTGTTATAAATACAGTGGATCTGTGCTTAGAAAGAGTTGGCGACATGGTCCTCTCTTGTGATTACCATCGATATGGTCAGTCCAGTATAGCTGAAAGTCAATTCAGGTGTGCAGTCAAGTGTACATTACAGTTGAAACGTTTCTTCTTCCCTGTGCACCTAAGAATTAAATGATACTGTGTTGTGTGGTGTTTTTCATTGGGCACAATAGAGAGTAATGAAAAGAATAATAATCCATAGATAGTGTGATCCTAAGAAAATAAGTAAGACACAGTAATCCTGTTGCATGAGGAGCCATTTGATAGTTCTGCAGGCAAGCCCTGAGACTAGGGTGGAATGCCATAGTAGCTGAGCAGTTGGGCATGGATTGTTTAAATCGGTAGGAACTACCTTGAAGAGTGAAGAGTCCAGCTGCTCCCAGCATCAAATCCATGCCATTCCCTTCACAAACAGTGGCAATCCAGCCACTGGATGGGGACTAGGCTATCAATTACTTGAGGATGAGAGCATGCAATGAGGTTCATGTTGTAATGTGGACAATATTTGGAATATAGTACAACAAACCCTTTAAGCAAATGTCATTTTGCTAATACTGATGAACTGGTACATCATTTTGAAGGGCTTCGAGTAGACCAAACTAACACTCAAGCTTCATGACACAGTTAGACAAATTGCAACAATTGGTCCTTTTGTGTGTAAATGTTGAGCCAGGGTCTCTGGGTCAGCTTTAGTTCTGCAGGCAGTTTTACACACGATTCTCTGGGTGCTGGAATTGTTAGACTTTATCTACACAGTAGGTTTGGGGCAGTATGTTAATCAAAAGAAATGTAACACCCTTTTTTAAAACGCCAAGAATTGCTTCTACATATTTGTATAGTATGCTTATTAAAAGCATGCTGTTCCAAATTCCTTCTGTGTGTGTGCGCACATATTCCAGGTGATTGTGGAGAAAGTGTCAGGCTCTCAAATCGTGGATATAGACAAGAGGAAGTACCTGGTCCCCTCCGACATCACAGTCGCCCAGTTCATGTGGATCATCAGAAAACGCATCCAGCTGCCCTCGGAGAAAGCCATCTTCCTCTTCGTAGATAAAACCGTTCCGCAGTCCAGGTGAGACGACGGCTGCTTTCCCCTCTCTGAGGAAGGGAATCTGCCTGTTTTAGTGAGGAATCTTCACTATTTCTTTTTCTCCCTGTAAAATCAGTACTCAAAATCAAAAATGCATTTTGTAATACGGTGGTCTATTAAATTATTTAACATATCTTAAACAAGCCACACTCTGTATTCACATTCAGATCCCCATACGATGTAATTGAGAGTTTAATGCCTAAGTGCTTGAATATAGCACCTCACATCTTATTAGTGTGCATTGCCTATTTCATTATACTTACAAATGGTATGAAGATTTCTTTTTGTTTAACATACATAAAATAATGACATTATTGCACCGGCTCAATCTTTTTAAACTCAAGTAAATAATTAAGAGAGAAAATCAATACAAATTCCATTTATTTTATTTCAAAATCTCCACTGTCTTATCTTTACAAGAACAATACCATAGCTTGCCAGTGAAGAGGCACTAGGCATTTTTTATAGCCTCAGCGTTAATGAGAACTAAAAGTAAACAAAAGAGCACTACACTATACCGGTCTTTTAAAATTTCCTTGAAATTAAACACTGTTTTTAGCCTCTTCATAACCTTTTGTGAGTTCAGATTATATTGACCGTCATGTCCTGGGGAAACAGGCGCTGGAGAGCTGCCCCTGTTACTGAGTCACACAGCTTTTGCGCAATACAGCCCCGGGAGCAAACATCAGTCCTGCCCTAATGCATCTTTACATTGGAAAAGATCCTTATGAGAAGGAAACAGTCTTCAATATCCTCCTCAATGCCAAGTACTGCAACTCACTGCATAACTGCTTGCCTTATTGAGCATTTAGTGAGGCTTTAGGAAACATTCCTACTCGGGGTGTGAAAGTCCATGTTGGAGTCACTGTGAGTGCTGGAGGACCCCAATTTAAGGCCTTAAGATAGGTTGGAATTTGTCAGCTGCCGGCTGTTTAATTTAATAATTTGAGTGTCATGCTATACTGAAATTAACTGCGGCTCCGCTATGGATTTTGATGAGTTATGTTTGTTTACCAGTTTGATGTTCTGCAAATGTTTTAATGTACCACTACATGCCTTAAACCAGAAATTAAGGACATCATGGCCAGAAAACCTTCAGCTCATCCAGTCCATTCCTGTAGAGTGTCTGACGTTGTCTGCCTGTCTCCCTGCAGCTTGACGATGGGGCAGCTGTACGAGAAGGAGAAAGACGAAGACGGCTTTTTGTACGTTGCTTACAGTGGCGAGAACACCTTCGGCTTTTAGACATCTGCGCTTGGCTTGTAACACCGGCTGACACCCTCTCTCCTCCCTCACTTCCTCTGACAAGCTTGATTGTATTATAGACATATACTTGCGTTTTGGAAAAGAAAAAAAGATTGATCACTATAATAATCGTATAATGGATGCATTTGTAACTTTGTTCCTACCCCATATTGTATTTAAGCTGTATACATCGTTAGACTGTTAAATTATGTTTAAATAAGTGACTTTTCTGTTCTTATGGCTGTGAATTGTTTTGCTGGCTGTATTTTATCAGAATTGCTTGCTGTTTTTTTTGTTGTTGTTTGGAGTTCCGTTTCTTTAAAAACTATATTTCAACTAAATAAGTTTAAATATTGAAAGGTAAGGTAGCTGGATGACCTAACCAATTAAAAAACTCTCAAAACTTTCTCTTGAGATTTGTTTTTAAGAAAACTTTTAAGTGAATTCATATGCTAGCTCATTTATTTGAATATAAGGGAAAATGCAAACATGTTATGCTCATTGGTTTTTGAGGTAATATTTGCCTAATTAAATTCCTCTGTCAATAGTCACCAGCCCCGTGGCCAATTGTAAACAACGCCTTTAGCTGACATAAAGGTGTTCACACAACACAACAGCTTAAGTCAAAGCCCATGCAAAGGGTAACTTTTTCTGTTTAACATTTAGGCTTTTCTCATTTTTACACCTTGAGGTGCTGGGCTTGGACACCCACTGATTCACTGCTTTCTCAGTACAGGGCACCATTACTCGTGTTCTAACCATGGGGAATGAATTTGGGATTTTTAGAGCCTTTGAGCAGGTCCAGCTGCACAGGCTCTGGGGTGTCACAGCTCCGATCAGTGCAAGTAATGCTCACTGGCTTCTGAGGCTGCTGTGGAATTTAGCCCGATGGCTCATCGGGTAGTTAAGAGTTAACGGATCCCATACAATTCATCCAGCCATTTCTTGGAAGATACCAGGATATTAGCTTCAACAATATAGCCGAGCAGCGTGCTGCACAGTTCCACAACCCTTTGGGTAAAGAAGTACCTCCCGTTATTGGTTTTACACCTGTGTCCTCCAGTTGGTGTCTTAATCAATCACTCAATCAGAGTTTATCAAATGCAGCAGTAGTTGCTGGCAATGAAATTTATTTTCTAGGAGCTCACGGGTGGTGGTGGGGGGTAAAAATAACAAAATTAAGGTCACAGAAATAGATGATAATGCAATAGAAATTGAATAAAATAAATTCAGACAAAACTCAATATAAATAGAGCTGCTATGTGTATGCAATATATCATGTCCAAGTGTCCAGTTTGCTGAAAACTATATGTCCATTTAGCCATTACGGGTGATTTGCTGAAGGAGCTGCAGGCTGGCTTTTTAGCAGTCTTATTGCCTGGAGTTAGAAGCTGTTCTGTAATCTCTCTCACTGTCCATTCTGAAGAAGTCCACTGTGTTATTGAGGAGTATGAACACAGTAAACCCTTGCTTTAATGGACTTTGGATTTAATGGACCAAAACTATTAAAAGGGGGTTTTGGTGATAAAAGGGACAATATCAGACAACCCCCTACAAGACAGGATAATGTCCATTAAAGTATCAATTATTTTTGCCAAAAAAATACCACCACATTAATCCCTGGAAAAGACTTGAGAAAGAAGTTTTTGGAGTTGGTGGTGGTGGGGACTGAAGACACGAAGAAGACAAATGACACGACGTAAGAGGCCACGAACGTGGTAAAGTCTGCGGAATGGCAAGTTGAAATCTGCCGTCATTAATGTGCTCAGGGCAGTTCAGTCTGTCACTGGAGGATGGCTGGAGAAAACTGTGTTGAAAGGTTCAAAATCAATATCACAAAACCCATACAGAAGGTACTGTAGGCAAGGATGATGCAACTGAAGATGATGTGGTCAGATTCAGTAAACATATATATGATTTATTTTCTCATATATATAAGTATGTTTTGTGGGCTTGGAATATCTCATCGGTAATTTAACAGCCAGCAATACTGGACCCCAGTTTCCCCCTATTAGTCTGGCAAAGTGAGTGTACTCTGTACTTGTAGCAGGTCCCCTTGCAGTCTTTATATTTTACTTACATTGTGCACATGAAACCTCTGCATCTTCCTAGTCGAGCACAACATTTTAAAGGACTTTAACGTTCAGTAGCAGTGAACAATTTTGATTTGATAAGATATGTAGTACATACTACAGGATATTAGTTTCTTCTGGCAATATTTAAAAAAAAAACACTTTTTCCCCTCTCCATTGTGTTGCTTTGATTCTAGGGCTGGGAGCGAGGGGAAGAGAGATTGTGAATAGAGTGTCCTTTGTCTGTTGGAATGATAACTCCTGTCAACATTCCAGCTTCAATAACAGCCCTACACACACTGTCTCCTTTTCCTCCCATTCCACGGGCACTCGGGATACAGTTACTGGAGATCTCCCTTCTTCTGGGTGCTGTAATTGGGCTAGGGAGGTCTGAAGAAGCTGTTGTTTGGTTTCCCTGGAGCCATGAAAGGTAATGTCTTTTAGAGACACTTTCAGTTTCCCTACTTTTCATCTGTCAGAGGGATCCCATTTTTCTGACATGTGGACAGCCATTAGAAGATAAGAATAGTGACAAATGAATGGAGGTCATTCTGCCCATCTAGCCCTTTTGCTTATTAATCCAAGCATCCCCTCCAGATGCTAGGTTAGTAAGCGTACTGGCTTCAGCAGCATAGCCTTATTCCCACAATACTTTGGGTACAGAATCGCCACCTGTTCCCAGTTGTAAACGCACTTTCATGTGGTTTCCATGTCTGCCCTCTGGAGTTTCACTGTTCTTCTTTAAAGAATTCTGCTGAGTTGACTTTGTCCACCTTGAGGATTCAGGAAGATTTCGACGTATCAAAAAAAGCCAGAAAAAAAAACTGCACTGTTAAGCAGAGTTACCTCAGACTGGAGTCAGGTCAGTTGTAAGACCACAGCGTCTCCTACTCTATGTCAGTGGTCTAGACGTCAACCACAGTACAGCCAGTAAACTTGTTCACAGCCGAATGTGAACAGAAGCATGAGTTTGTGTCACATGGGATGTTCCACTGCATATCAATGATAATCCAACCAGTAAGCAGAAGAGAAACTTTTCTCTCTCAAAGTTTGGGAAAACGATCTGGAAATGATTTAAATCAAGGTTGAAAAAATCCTGACCTGCGTGTCACGTCGGTCCGTACATCCACGACCAGGAAGCTGCGGATCCTGGCGAGTGTTGTGACAGGCCCAGTCTGTCCTGAAAGAGGGAACGCGAGGCAGGGCAAAGCCATCTCTCCCCTCCCCCCCGCTGGGATGACAGGCCAGCACGGTGCTGGGACAGTTTCTGAGCCTGATTGTGTTTAGGCAGGAAGAGCACTTGGAAATCACAGACCGGGCTCTGGGCTAATGGACAGCCCTGAAGGATTCAAAAATTCCCGGGCAGACAGGAAGGGAAAGAAAAAAGTAAGAATGAAAAAGTTCCATTTTATTCTGTAAAATTAAAAAAAGAAAATCCACAATACTGTATGAGTAAGAACAACAGTTTTGCACACAGTATTCAGTTATGTACATATAAGAAACTAGGAAGTTACACTTCGGGTGCTTAACCGGATACACAGACTGACTGGGGAGAACACTTGCTTCTAGGCTGCAGGGTGCATGATGGTAGATCTGTTATCTTCCCTACTGTTGTGCAACTACAGGGCCAAAAGTTCTGCATTTCTGAAAGATGAGCACTAAACCTAAAACAATTCCTCTTATTCATTTGCTAATGCCTTTGCTGCTGTTGGCACAAGGTTTGACATAAATACATGTGTGGGTCTGTACTGGGAGCTGGTAGCGAGAGGGACTGGGGAGAATGGAAGCACTTGGTACTGGGACAGCCGAGTGAGCAGATCCCTGCATCGTTCCCAGCTCTATCCTCCGGATCCGACTGCTTCCCTCCGGTGTTCTCTCTGGTATGCCACACCTGTTGCTGTGTGGCGCTTTCCCGGGATTCGGATTCGGAAGGTCTCTCACTCAAACTGCAGTAGCTCCCGGGGACTGCGAATCCAGTCTGGAAAGGCCTGTGCACGGAGATCATCCCAGGCTCGCTGGTACTCACAGGCAGCCTGCTTATAGTCCCAGTAAGTCTTCAGCTCCTTTCCCCTGGCAAACATCAATGCAGACAATGGTATAGGAGAGAGAACATTGGAGCCCGAGGATTACAAAAGAGGGATTAAAAGTGGAGCTGACATTGTGCAAACAGCTTCCCGATCCTTCTCACGTCCCAGCAGTAAGGATCACACTCTTGTTTCCTCTAAGAGTGCCTGTCTGCCCCATTCCTGCCTGCCTATCCCCCTGTACTCCAGCTCACCCTGAATCCTGAATCCCCTGCCTCTCACCCCTGGGTAATAACACGTGACACGTTCCTTACACGTACACACACTATCGTCGTTAAAATTTAAGATGATTTTCTACATAAAATGGTTTATGTACACCTCCTAAAATATGGTGGTAAAATAGTTTTGTAAATTGCATTATTTTGCATACAGCTCTGAAGGGATCCGCTATTTTAAGGTTTTTCAGTTATTTAATTTGAATATTTGCAGTCTGTGCCTCTGTACGATAGCTTGCTTTACTGTAGATTGTTTTGAATAAAGGTGTCCCATCTCCCCCCCATCTGATTCATCTTTTATTCTTGGGCTGTACTGAGAAATGTTGTGTTCTTCATTTTCTTCTTTCCCAAGAAAATTTCCTCCCTCTGTCCTCCCGGCAGTTTTAATTTCCGCTTTGCTAAAGGAAGACTTAGAGACACCTCAGGGCGCGGCACATTGCACCAGGAGAAACAGCAAATCTGGAGGATTTTGTAAATAAAAGACATCTGTGGTATTTCTCCCGTGTCTGCAGCAGGCCATGGTATTCATGTTCCGAGCCAGCCCTAATGCTCCACACCCTTCTAAGGCCCTCTCATCGCTCTGGGGCTTTGCTGTCATTCTCTTCATGAGAGTTATCTGAGGAAGCCAACAACCTTTAGAAGCATCTGTATGGAAACAGCCCTCACTAGTTACCGGGTATGAAAAATGCTAGGTAAAGCGTCTAATTCTAATCAAGCTCAACTCAACTTCTTTCACTTTGCAGCTTGAATTAACACAGTTGCCAAAAACTAGGGCCATTTTCTGTACAGACATGAAGGAGCAGTGCACTGTGCCACACTGTTTCATCACCCACACTACCAATCTACCTGGTCACCAGTGCACATGGGGACCCACAACTCCAAGGATCATTTTTTGACTGAAACAGCATTTAACTATTCACTCTTAAATCCATTTCACATTAGAAATTACGGCCTCGACAATCTCCAATCTCCTCGACAATCTCCATTCATAACGCGACTGCTTTGAAAACTGCACAACAAGTCCTGCCTCTTTGTTTCAAATCTATGCAGGACTGCCATGTGGAAAATGCAAAGAACTGCAGCAGTCAATGACAGACTGCAAGGTTAATGCAAGAATGGGTTAGTGCACCTATTGCACCTAAAGTACCAAGGTATAAAACAGTACAAATTCTGAACAAGAAACAAAATTGGTAGAAATAATGCAGCCATAAAACTGCATATGAGGGTTGTTATTACTCCTCCATTTTCTAAGAGTTTAATCAAATACAGGGTTGTGGGGGAGCAGGAGCCACTCCTGGGAAGCAACAGGTGGGAGGTGGAGTACATCATGGGGCCCATCGCAGGACAAACAGACATGAACACACACACACTCACACCTAGGGCCAGTTTTCCTAAAAGTCAATTAACCTACCAGTATGTTTTTGGAGTGTGGGAGGAAACCAGAGCACCCAGAGAAAACACACAAGAACATGCAGAGATCACACAAACCAAACACAGACAGCACCCCAGGGCCCGAACCCCGGGCCCCAGCACTGCGAGGCAGTGAGGCTAACCCCTGTGCCACCATGCCACCCAGGCTCCCACTATGCACTCCCCTATTTTAAGTCAGACTACCAGTCTAGGCTGAATGTGTTTAAATGGAGAGATATTCAGAAATCATTTTAAAAAGCATGAAGCCACCACTGCTGATAAGGGAGACACCCATTCCAGTGAGGGGCTGATTAAAAAGGAGAAAGACCTCACACAGAATTCTGCATCTCCAAGATGCTTTAATGGGCCGTAATTAATATTTAATGCTGCACTCCCCGGCCAAAGGTATTAAGAAAACGATATAGATTGTCTTTAAACTGGACATAGATCTAGAGCTGGTTGCTCGTGTGTGGCTGCCTGAGGGTCTCTCACTGAGCCTGGCAGATATTATCAGAGCGTTCAAGGCAGCGCCACATGACTAGTACTACCAAAACAGACCTCTCCATTTTTCTCCTGTGGAGATCCCCGCCAAAAGGACAAGGATAAGGACTGCACCACAATCTATTAAGTCAGGTGTCTGGTTACAATGTAAAGGCTCTCTGATCCAACAGCTTGGCTGACTTATTATTTGAGTAAACTAGAGTGCTGCTGTAATAGAGAGATACTGAAGACGTTTGTGTTTCTTACAAGATTTGACACGTGTAATCTTGAAAGCTGACAGCATGTTTGCTGATCTAAGGAGGACAGAATTAATTTTTCAGACTAGGGCCATGCATTTAATAATAATAATAATAATAATAATAATAATAATAATAATAATAATAATATGTGCTAATATAATAGGTGCTGATCTACCTGTAATGGGTATTTTTGAAACATGGAAGGCATTTCTTTCTAAGCTTGCAATTTTCTCTGGGGACACAACTTTCCACCTATTTCCAACATCTTAAAGAACTTTCAAGACACTACACAATCCATGTTGCCGAGTTTGGACTGGACATTCCCGAAGGATGGGTGCTGAGGATCAGACTTATGGATTCAAAGAAACACACTTGAGGCTACTGGAATCAATCCTGGTGTCTCTGCCACAACCTGCTGGAAGTCCCTGCTGCTGAATGTTGTCTGTTAGAAGTGTGAAGGCAACATTTTCTACTGCTCCCAGCATCTGGGTGAGCACACCTCTGTGTACGGGTCTTTTCACACATGCAGTCAGCTCTTTGTCCCACCTGTGGCTGGCTAACAATACTTCAAAGTATCCGTGGCATGCAAATCTGTAAAAACAAGTACATGAGCTAACTCTTGGCACGCCTCTTCTGAAAGGTTGCTGACCCCTGGTTTAGAGTAAGGAGGGAACCAAATATTGGGAAACACAACTGGAGAACCGTGTGACCTGCCCTGCCGGGAGAGGGAAAGTCGAAGGGTCGCTCACATTCATTTATATATGGTCATGTTAACAGCAAAAGCAGCCAAATCCTGGCTCAAACCTCCACCTCTGGCCTCCCTCCAGGTGAGTCAGGCACATTGAACACAGTCGTAGTTAGAGGCTTTTTTCCCTCTCACTGGACTTTTAATTGCATAAATGGTCATTTTTCTTTTTGTGCACTGATGGTCCAAATTTCAAGGCCTTGACTAATTGGTTGTTAAAGATCGCTTGGCCCTTTGCTAAGGGCAGGGGTATCTATGAGTTTGGCCTCCTTCAATTCATTAAGGGAAGACATTTTCTGACTCCTGCACCTGATTTGCTGTGTCGTGGGGCTGCCGATTCCAGAACTGGGCCTAGATTTACTCAGGTGAGTGCGGCACTTAGGAACCAAGATAGTAACTTGAGGAAGGAAGATTTTCGTTCCACAGTTTACCGATGTGAGCAAAGAAAGATATTTGTGTTTGAGGCTGGTGACAGATTAACAGAGAGGTTACAGAGATTACTGCAGCTCTCTTTCCAAACAAGGGTGGGAGACTGCAGGGTGATGGAGAGTGGCCATCTGCTCCTAAACTGCTTCCTGGCAAACAGTTGGGCCTTGAGTCAATCCCAGGCAACATCTGTGTGGCACCGAACATGACCAACACAGCACACAGAAGTGTCCCTGAAGTTTATAGCACCGATCTCTTCTAATTAATCATAATCTTCCGACACCTGGACGAGAATAACTGCTGCTGCCTTCAAATAGGCTTAACCATTAATCCATCCATCTTCTGTCCCTCCATGTGGAGTCTTACAGAAGAGTTTACATGCAGTGGAGGAACTCTGCATGTTCAAGCAGCTTTCTTGACCACAGCTTCCACTGCCTAAGTACCTGAATGAGAGCATGTTTGTTCAATGCAGTACAATCTCTGTAAAGAACTCCTAGTTACTCTGCAACTCAACAACAACACAGGGGTGGCGCTGTGGATAGCACTGCTGCCTCACATCACTGGGGTTTAGTTCTGGGCTTGTGGTGCTGTCTGTGTGGAGTTGATATAGTCTCCCAGTGTTTGCATGGGTTTCCCCTGGGTGCTCTGGTTTCCTCCCACAGTCCAAGGACATACTGGTAGACTAATTGCCTTCTGGGAAAATGGGCCCTGCTTTGAGTGTGTGCATGTTCGTGTCTATCTGCCCTGCGATGGACTGGTGTCCCATCCAGGGTGTACCCTGCCTTGCGCCCACCCTTGCCAGGACAGGCTCTGGCTCCCCAGCGGCACTGAACTGGAAAAAGTGGACAGGAAACGGGTGGTGGATGACCACAACAGAGGTTATGATTTGGAGGAGGTCTTATTCTGAAGATCGCAAATGAGCTTCCAAGACACCAAAAATATCAGGCTTCCACTTCGCGTCTGCTTTTCGGGAAGGACGGGAGACCGGCTCAACCACTCCAGACTGGACAACTGGCGGGTGGCTCTTCCCCTCACCTCCCACGACACCAGCTGGCGGCAGCGCTCTGTCCCCCTGGGACCCTGAGCTGCACACTCCTCTCCTGCACCACGGCCCACCAGGCCCATGGCCTGCCCCAGGCACAAAGGGCCTTTGAGCCACACAGGGCTCCTTGTGTTACAGATCTGTGAAACACAGCACAACAGGGCGTTTGTTCCACCAACAGAGGCAACAATTTTAAGTCACCTTCAGACCTGTATTTGGTTTCTTTATGGGGGGGGGGCGGTGAAGGAGCGTGTCTTTTAGGACTGAGTGATCAAGAGGCAGGGGGCCCCAGCAGCAAGGAAAACAACCACGAGGTGACAGGCCAGCCGCCCCACCTGCTCAGAGCTCAGCACCGGGGGTACCCTCACAGCGATGCCAGCGGACACATTTTACTTAAATAGGAGAAGTCAGGTTCATTACATTACCGAGTTGAAATGTTGTGGAAATTTCCTGGTTTTCCCATATTTCCACATGTTTTGCATAAGCATCTGTGTCTGGCCCTGTGTGAGGGCACACACTCAAGCTCCCAGGTGCTGCTCTGTTTGGCATTTTGCTGCAGCTCCATGAACGCTGTGTCAGGACGGCTCAGTCAGCTCAGCAACACAGTGCTCCGGATCGTGCACCCCGGATCCTGGAAAGACAAGGTCTCACTGGCCCAAACCAAGAACTGCTTCTTCTGACCAGATGGGCATCTAGGATTTTGAGGTAAGCAACTACAGAAAAAGCTTTCCAAGCAGCAGAGCACGTTACTTTTGCAGCGTCACGCAAGGTTTGAAACACACCCACAGCTCTGTTCTAATTTACCATGGACCAAGTTACCATTTACACACTGAAAAACACCTCTGCATCTCCACCTGTCCTGCAGGACATTCCTCCATTACCTGCTGTTTTTTTTTCCACCACAGAGTGGAAAGAGTTACAAATAGGAAAGGCTGAAACTATCCAGCGAGGTTCTGGCAAGGGACAGAGCACATGCTGCCTTAATATTAGAAAGGAAATAAAGCAATGTGCACAGGATCTGTACTGGGGGCTGCAGCAGGCTAGTGAGTGGGCAGTGTGCAGTCGAGGGTGATTCATTGTCCACATTCCCACCTGTCCGTCTTTGGGTGCAGAGCTTGTTTTTAGTGAAATACTAAAATATGCCTGTCAATCAGCTGCCAGCTGGGAGTGTTAAAAAGGGCCTGATCTTAGGAAGAAGAGAGCTGTTTCCGGTAGTGAAAATTACAGGGGCGCACTCACCTTAATGAGTCTGGGAGTTGGCTCTCTGGGGTGGCTGAGACAAGAGACTTGAAGGCACGGAAGAGCTCAGCCTTGCATATTAATGACCTGCGGGTCATAAGGGGAGATGGAAGGTTAAAGGTCACATAGGTATCGCTGCATCAAGGGACAGCAGTTGTGTTGGTGCGGCCTGGCGATGAATCTCAAGGGAGTTCATCCATGGCCACAGTTGAGAGGGCTCACACAGAGACCCTTTCTTGTTAGATATGAGCAGCCCTGACACGGAGCACAGAGAACAAAGCACAAAGCAGAGCAGACACAAACCCAGCAGTATCTGGTACACCAGTTTCAGGAATACTGACATCAACAGTCATGAATGCCGATGTCAGCAGCACTGGGAAAACTGAACAAAGAGTCAGTAGGTAGCTGTATTTCAGAATAAGAGCCTGGAATGTAACCAATGCTGTTCAGGATTATGGATTATGTAAACCATAAATGGTTTGATCTAATGCCTAATACAACATACAGCACACACTAACACCTTGGAACACAAATATAAGAATTCAATTTGAGGCATTTACTTAATATTAGCCTTACCCTGAAACCAGCCCATGATACTAACTGCAGGACAAAACCAACCTGCCAAAATTTGGATAATAAGGCCACTGCTATTTTCCAAAGGGCGTACTGAATTTAAGAGCCTTAAATATCTGCTTCTGCCCAAGGTGAATCTTTTTTAAATATAGTAAAAAAAAACTGTATATCTGCCTCCTGGCAGAAGTGGGGCAGTTAAAAATATTTCTTTTTGGTTTTATAGCACCAGACAAAATGCGTTAGCTTGAGAAGCCCCCTGGGTGTTCTGCATGGTGCCTGAGGAGACACATTCTTTCTCCTTCCTGTTCTGCCTACTGGTATTAAATATGCATTGGAAGGATATTCCATTAGCTCAAGGAACATTGATTTAATTCCATTAGCCCCATCAGTAAAAAAGGCATGATATTTGCAGCTATAAATATCAGTCAGTGGGAGTGGCTGTTCCCCTGCGCCTGGAAGTGCAGTGGGCAACAGTGTGCATACGGGCAGTTTACCTGGCTTGTGCACTGCCCAGGGCCTTCTTGGTAACACCCTGCTTATAGCCGTTTGCAGTGACATCTAGTGGATGATCCGAGACATTGCACCAACTGATAGCTGAAACCATAGGGAAAACAGCACCTTTGTATTCAATGTTTTCCTTAGTCTTCCTAATTCTAGTAATTGTAACAAAAGTTTTACACATAATATTGGCTGTATTACAGTGCTGAATAAAGAAATGACCTACACAACTTCAGACTTTCTTGGTTTACATGGCATGATGTCAAAATACTCTGAAGACAGAGCTTTATGTACATGCAGACAGGAAAAAAGTCCCTCAGTTGTTTGCTCCAGGTTATTGCTCCTTTTTATAAACTAGGAGCAAATGCTAAACATTTATAATCAACTAACTATGTTGTCATTATATTTTTTAGAAATAGGAATAAAACCCCCAGAAATGAGTAAAAAGAAACAGACAACAACAGGAGGAATACCTGCTCCACAGGCGGACACCCTTCCTTTGCGAGGGTCATGGCTTCTCTCCAGCTGGCCGCGACTGTGAGGGAACTCTAGGCTGGCCTGCTGCAGCTCTGGAGCCTGCACTGAGAAGCCAGCAGGCAGGAGAGCTACATGAGCACACCTGCACAGAGAGAGACTGGGGTCAGGACAGAGAGAGAGACTGGGGACAGCACAGAGAGAGACTGGGGTCAGGACAGCACAGAGAGAGACTGGGGTCAGGACAGCACAGAGAGAGACTGGGGTCAGGACACAGAGAGAGACTGGGGTCAGGACACAGAGAGAGACTGGGGACAGCACAGAGAGAGACTGGGGTCAAGACTGAGAGAGAGAGACTGGGGACAGCACAGGACAGAGAGAGACTGGGGTCAGACCAGGGCAGAGAGAGAGAGACTGGGGTCAGGATAGTGTGTTGAGTCATGTAAAGTCCTCTATACAATAAGACAGTGCTACACTGTGGGAGACAATTAAATTCAAGATGCTTCATTGGCATGAACGATGGGTACAATCAGTGTTGCCAAAGCAAATAAGAATAAAATTAACATGAAACAAAACAAAAAAAAAACCTACAGACCTATTACAGACATTTACAATATTTGTATTGTATTGTATTTATCATAAAATATTTACATATACTGTAGACAGATGGAGCATTATTGGGAGACAGACTCACTGTTCCTCAGGCTGAGACAGGAGATCACATACTGGGCTGCAAGTATGAGTGAGTTCTCATGAGGAGTTCCCTCCTCCCTCTCCCAGTAGGATTGGGACCTGTTGTGATTCTGGCAGGCGTGGGAACTCTGGGATTAGATTTCTGAATTTAGGGAAGAATGTTTCTCTAATCCCACAGTATCTGTCACAGTGCAGTAGGAAGTGCACCTCTGTCTCGATTTCTCCCCGCTGGCAGTAGGAGCACAGCCTGTCCTTTCTGGGTAGCCAGGTCTGCCTGTGATCACTGAGCCTGTACTTCAGGCCTGTACACAAGGTGTGTTTCTTTTTGCTGTTTCTTATCTTGGTCAAATATTCAGCTAGTGTGTATTGTCTGTTTAGGGTTCTGTATTTCCAGTTTATGATGTGTTTGTGTGTGCGTGTCCCAGTGTGTGAGATATTGCTGTTTGATCTGTGCAGTGATGTAGTTGGTTCTGAGCTGTGGTGCTGCACAGCTACACTGCAGCCCTGGCCAGACCAGTGGTCCCGAGCAGTCTGGAGCTGGGAGAAATCCGGCAGCTCCTGAATCTCATCTGCACTCGTCTTATGAGCGAAACTACCAGCTCCCACAGCGACAGACACAAATCCAGCACAATACTCTGTTTTTGTTGATGATGTAAATGTCCGACATGAATTTGATATAGTTCCAGATAACAATAACAATTGCAAAGACAAACTAACTGTCAAGAGCAGACATCACTGTCTGAGTAAGCAGGTAGGACGATTCAGAGAGTGGCGTTACCTGTCCACCAGCGCCCTCTTCATGGCGTCCTGGCTGTAGGGACACTTGCCAGTCACAATGGCACAGAAGTAGATAGGCGTCTGCAGGTAGTGGGACAGGAGGGCCCCTTGGCAGCCTAAAACGTTCCAACGTGCCAGCTTGTCGCTGCAGGACAGGGAGAGGGTGCGAGCGCCCCTGCCCGGCTTCACCCGCAGGACGCCCACGCAGTGGTAGGCGGCCCCTGGCAGCAGGGGGTCCTGCTCGCCCCCGGGGACACACTTGGCCCCGGTCCTGTGCACGTCCGTGCCCCTGCTCATGTGGCCACTCTCCTCCCGGCTGCCAGAGGGGGCTGATTTTAAACGCTTGACTGATGCAATATTTCCTTCTGCCTTGCGTTTCTGGCATGGTGTGCAAGTCCCCTGTGTGTCACTGCGACACTCCTGCTTGTCTGTGATCAGGTGATCTGTGACATCACTGTGACCTTCCTGCTTCTCCGCGGTCAGGTGATCTTTGATGTCACTGTGAGCTTCCTGCTTGTCTGTGATCAGGTGATCTGTGACATCACTGTGACCTTCCTGCTTCTCCGCGGTCAGGTGATCTTTGATGTCACTGTGAGCTTTCTGCTTGTCTGTGATCAGGTGATGTGTGACATCACTGTGACCTTCCTGCTTCTCCACGGTCAGGTGATCACGAGAGTCACTGTGACCTGGAACCCAAGCCTTGCAGAGTGCTTCCTGTGTGCTGACCGGCTGGCAGGGCTGGTCCTGGCTCTCCCCCATAGCGATAATGGAGGCATCTCCACCTACAAAGACACATCAATGAACCTGACAGTTTTGCAGCTATCATGTTGAATCAAAGAGTTTCTTGATCATTGGTGATTGAAAGGTTTTATAAAGTATTTCAATATTTACCAAAATGATTCCTGGTCTATTTTAATTGGGGTTTTACTTCTGTACGGTCACCTGGTACCAAAGTCAAACAATCTCAGAAAACTCATAAACACTACGATCTGTCTCGGACTTCAATTGGCACCTAGATAAACATGTAATTTGAATATTCACAACCCTTTCTGCCCCATACGGTAAGTTTTCAAACTGACAGAAACACCTCTGAGTGTACAGCAACAGCCTGCTCACAGGAGTGCAGGAATACATCAGCTGATCAGGATCAGGAAGCGCGCTGGAGGCACAGACAGCCGCCTGTCACTCACAGGGCGTATGGCTGGTGAAGAACACAAAGGACACGCCAGGCTGAAGACTCCATCGGCCCCTGTCTGTCCCGGGGGCGAACACACTGCTGCCTGCCCTGCTCACTGCCAGCCTCAGCTGCTCCGTCAGGTACCTGCGGCACACCGGCACAAAACGCACTGCTGTCTCCTGCAATTCGAGAGCCTCATCCTGCTACTGCTCGAAAGAAAGCAGATTCGACAATCAGGCTGGGCAGCTAGTTCCAGACATCCACCACCCTTAGCGTAAAAAAGAGCTTCCCAGTCTCAATTTTATCTGCCCTTGTTATCCTGTCATAAAGACTACAAGGACATATGAACATAAAAAGCACTAAAAAGTGCTCAAAACGCTAACCAGGATAGCTCAGGTCCCTGAGGAGCCCACTCAGAAAATGGCATACAACCACAGAGCGCCGAATTTCTGACAGAACTTACCCATGATGGGATGTGGAATCCTGTGTTGAAACATGCATTGTTGTCAAAAAGGAAGCGTTCCAGGTGCTGAAACTTGCTGATTGATTGATCAGGCGTTTGCAGTGCGGCTTACCTGAGAAACCCACGCCTGGCTATGACTTCAGCATGGCTGTCATTCAGCACATCCCCTAGGCAGGACAGAGAAGAGAGCTCTGACAACCTGTACTTAAAGTAATATAGTGTGTGAGTTCACATTAAATCACCACCACTTTCCCAGCGCCTTCCTTCAGCTGGCTAATTCAACCGTTAAACGGTGCAATTTGTTTAATGACACTGTTTTGTTTAAGGCTTTATTATCTTAAAAGAAGAATACCTGGGGTAGAAATGAGTAAATCTACACTAAGCGCTAGATATTCAGCCTCTCCTCTTTCACTGGCATTTTTCCCCCAGATCTAGGACTTAGACTGGTAATATGATAGCGGGGATGAAGCTTTCATTTAACCTGAGCCCAGTTATCAAGAATTTAAATAGTAGAGCTCCAGCAAAACTAGTGATTATTCTGAGTCTTGGATGTACTGTGAGCTCTGTTGGTAAATCAATTGTCAACCTCTTAAGAGTCATTTAAACTGGGGCAGACAGAGAAGAGCTTTGTTCGCAGTTTTCTTCTGTAATAATGCAGGTGTCTGACATCAAGGGCAGAGCAGAGAGCGGCTAAAAGGATGAAAGAAAACACTAGAATTAGGAGTTTGATCAAGGTGAGCAGTGAAGTAATTGGAGTCTGAGCGGAAATGAAAGATTGTGGAGACGGGGAGACCCGAAACCCGGACCGCAGGCCTTGAGTGGCAGCTCACGTGACCCTCACGGCGCTGGGATAATCCACAGCCAGCTCTCCCTCGACAGGCCTTCACTGCACACCCCTGCAGGACCTGCACCAGGGCTTCTAGCCAGGCTTGTCCAGTGCGTTCACTTGGTAAAGAACTATAACGACGCTGGGAGTTTAGTCATTTCCTGAAAATTCCCTGCACCACCTCGTCATTGTCTTTTGAAACTGACAGTCCTGTCTTCCAGGCTCAGGGCCTTGCTAATTTACAGGTTGTCAGAACTGACCGCGCGTGGCACTTGGTGTACTTTACAGCTGCGATCTGAGAGTACAGTGAGTCTAAGCACGTTCTTACTTTTACAATGAGCATCTTAAAATCCACAGATTGTACATTTGTCCCCTAATCTAAACACCTGGCATTAAATCAGACTTGGTCTTGCACGGATGTTGCAGCTGAGTTTTTTATTGAATGGGCCTCACGTCAACTGGCTGGTCTTCATCAGGTGGATCAGTACTTATCTACTAAAAATGAGAATCAGAAGCTCTTGTGATAGCCCAGTTATTCCTCTCTTGTGTCCTCTGCGAAGATGAGAGCACTTTTCACATGCTCCTAACAACGCTGCTGCACCAGGCACAGGTGTCTTTGTGAGGGAGGAGGAGGCGGGGAATCTCGCTCTGAAAAGCCCAAGCCTTAATTCGCAGGCCTTACCACTGCTGCTCATTCTGGATTGGCCGATGCATTTCGTTCCGGTCCCCATAGCAACCACCTCCTTTAAAACTGTGAAGCCAATAGAAAACTGATCAGGGAAAAAAAAGGATGCACAGCTGATACATTCACCTGGTATACAACGTTGTGCTCCAACTCCTGTTACTAAAAATCAGGCAGCCAGGTATTTTCAAATGTAGCGTTATCCATTTATTCCCAAGTGTGTCTACAATTTAGCATTCTGGAGTTTCCTTTTCACTGTTTCACAGGGTATCTTGCCAGAAGCCAGTTAACGTCTTTGGACTGGAGGAGGACACTTTAGCACCCAGGGGAAACCCACATGAACACTGGAAGATCATACAGACTCCATGCAGACAGCAGCCCCGGACTGGTACTGAAGCAGGCTCCGGGGCCGGGAGGCAGCATTACTCGCCACCGCGCCTAAGAGCAGCCTTCCCGTCAAAATTATAAGGAAACAACCTCCTACATCAAGCAATTACAGTGCTACTACACAAACCACACACTGCACGTGCTGTCAAATGAAGGATGTTAGTCTCAGCAACATGACAAAGCAAAGGTATTCCTCACCACTCCAAACAATAGAAGACTGGCTTCTGTATTCTATTACATCACAAAAGAAATACTATTAAAACCGTCCACTGTATTCCAGTCTTTGTTTGGAGTTTCACTAGACTAATCATTAAAATACCACTATGTAAATCTCACTCAGGTGCCAGTGCTAAACTTAGACGGTCAATTACCGCCTTGGTTTCAATATACTTGTAGCGGAACAATACAAACTCATTTCTGATCTGGGGAGAGAAGCAAAACAATCACATAGCCAGCTGGATTTCCTTCAGGGCTCACAGCTGCAGATTTATATATGAAGACACCGAATGCTACACATTACAGCTTTTCTTTTTTGCACACATTTGTGCAGAGGGGCCTGTGAAGCTGAAGCACGCTGCTCTTCAGCTCCAGGGGTATAATACTGTCCTCATCCTACAGCATGACGAACCCTGCACGCCACCACCCCGCTTCTCTTGGGAAGGCTGGTATCAAATTGCGATGGCCAGAGAATTTTACGGGCTTCTCTGCTGAGGGTTAAGGTTCTGCACCTCCAGGAACAGGCAGCGTCCTGTGGCCAGGAGAGCAAGACTCACCCGTGTGCTCTGCCCCTGCAGAGCCCTGACCAGCCGACGGGCTCCGCGAGATCTTCACGACGGCGGCCAGCAGTGTCCACTCCCTCCCCGCCTCCGGCATGCCCCGCCTGGGCAGGGAGCCCAGCCGCTCATGGCACAGCCTGGCCACCTCGTCCGCGCTCCACATCTGCCCAGCTGCAACACACAGGCATCGGCTCGCTGCTCAGTACAGCCCCAACTACAGTGCATGCGCGCCACACAGCTTTCACAGACAGGACCTGTACCCCTGTTATCTCCAGATTGAGCTTGCACGGCTATTTCAGGCACACATATACATGACAAGTGCAAAGGTCATTTTTATTTGGAAGATTACAAAACGCTAAAACAGAGCAGGAGCAATAGGAACATACAGTAACTACCCTCCTCCACATTTCTACCCAAATTACCCGTCTGACAATTCAGACTGGAGGTGTGGCAGCACTGCAGGCATAGTCTCTGACCAAGACTTAAGAGATTCAGTTCCTTTAAGCCAAGTCAGACCTTCGTTTTGTTCTTTGAATAAACCCCGTTGGCTTTCTTAAACCCCACAGGCACAATGGCACTGAAAAAGGACAGCCGAGCAGACAGGAAGATGCTGTAAAATACTTTGTTGGCACTTCCTCGCACAAAAGGTTGTGGGAGTAGGGAACAGGCTACACAGCCAGGTGGTCCATTCATCATGTTTCTTCACAGGTCACGTTGGGCCAGGCCCACAGGCCCACTGTATTGTGGGTAACAGGAAACAGACCAGCACACCATCCTCCTGTACACTGTAAGACACCACATGCCAAAGCATGACAAGCAGTGCCTTACAGTGTGCCGTATGAATACAGGAGTGTATTATTTAATTTTAAATGTGAATTGTTTGCTGGAAATTCACGTTGTAACTGGGGACGATTTAAGTGGTGGTTGGTGGGGATGGAGTTTTAGGGCATAAACTGGCTCTTCTACTCGGAAAGTCCGGCTGTCAACCTAATTAAAACTAGCCACACGTATTAAATCACGAATACACTTTCGCGGGTAGACATACCACATAACTTCCTGACCTCTTATCTGGAAGAAGCATTAAATGCACGACTTGTGGATTGGCAAGGTTTAAAGTTGGTCTTCAACGTGCCTAGCCGAGTTCTAGAAATCCAGAAAACCGGGATTCACGCTAAATTACTTTGTAAGCAAACAGACGCATGACGCTCTAAATACCTGCTCTGCTCAATTGCTCCCAGTCTCCTTACTCCCCCCTGTGCTTTTTAAATGGTCACTTTGTGAAAGTGGTCTTCGAGATCGCCTCGGCATCTTAGCGCAGTGACACTTCCTGCAACTTCCTGTCGAGACCTTTTCAAACTAAAAGCCCCGAACCGCTGCATATAGACATCAGAGAAATTGCACATTAAATCTGTGCTACCCGAACTTTGAAATACGCACATCACTTAATTAATAATCCAGCTTTTTTACGCGTCCTTGCTCTACAATTGCGTTTTTAACAGCGCTGCTCTTGGTGGTGATGCGGCGGAGAGCTAATGACGTACAATATCCATCGTGTGGGCGCCATCTACCGTACAAAACCACACATTGCTGCGAATGTAGTCGGTGATATATTTTTTCACAAAAAAGCTTTAATTCTGCACCATCCCAAAGATCACACAACACACTTTGCACATTAGGAGTTTCACACCAAACTTTATGCTGTTGAGACTTGTGTAGAAGCTCTTTTTTTCCCATGGTAAGTTCCTCCAAATATAGGTACAGTATAATGTGAATGAAAATTTACAAAGATTACAAATATGAAGTGTTTAAGTTCGAGATGAACCCCCCTCCCAGTCTAAAAACACCTAGAGTAAAAATAAATCCTGAAATTGTAATACTGAAATCCCCAGCAGCTGATGGTTTTAACTGCGGCTGAATTCTTTTATAGAAAGAATCATTAACCAAACCAAGTTATTGCTTGTTTTGAGCCTTTGGAAGGTTTTTTTTTTTCTGCTCAAAGGTTGGAAATTGTATGTTACGCAGGAAACACAATAGTTAAAAGGCAACCTCCTGTTGAACAGCTACAGAGTTCAAATTAAACCTGTTATCAGGTCTTGTAAGCGTCCAGTTCACCGAGGACTCAGGGGGCGACACCAGCAGGACAAGGACTGAGGGACTGAGGACCCCAGTGCTGGAAGATCAGGCTGCATGTAACTCAAGTCCCTGGGGAAGAGAGGCTAGTCTTGCTGCTCATGACTGAGGCACGTTCCTGACAGATTTTGACAGCGAATCTGCGTTTCAAGTTGGCATTTACGTTAATTTACAGCCCGGGGGTCCCTGTTGAGACGAGCAGCTTGGAAAGGGGCCATCCAGCTGGGACAATTTGGGGAAGGTCTCTGTTACACTGTAATATAAGCACACAACAGAGAACAGAAAAAGATTCACGAGACCTCCGTCCTTAACAGAGGCAGTAAAAATGGTTTCAGGACACAATTTTGGGACCTTACTGTTTGTCTTCCCTTTCCAACCCCCTCTCTTTTCATGGATGCAGAAACAGTCCTTCTATCCAAACAAGCTGCGTCTGCCTGTTTATCTTGGATTTCAAGCTGCTGAACTGAATCAGCCTTTTCATCGTTCAATTTTAATATGCTGGCTTCTAAGTTAAAAATAAACATACCTCAAAAACCATTCCATGGAAGGGCTGAATCCGGAATTGAAGAGACAGGAGAGGCAGCTGTTGCAGAGCTCAGCTTTTCCAGCGCCTCGTTCACTTGTTCAGCGTTTCTAAGGATGATAAAGTTGGTTGTTCCTCCTCCAGTAGCACAAGGGATGTCTCTTCAAAACGAGGTGGATAGTTGATTTTCGCAACAGAAAAGTACTAAATTCACTGGTAACAATGACATTGCCAACATATAAGAGTTCAAACCCTCCTTCACATATACTACCGCTCCTTGAAAATGTTTACCAGTACCTCATTGCATCCAAACAATGTTATTTACATACCGAGCCTTTTTTTCTTGGGAAAATTAAATATGGAGGCGTTTTGTAAAACTACCGTGCGCTCAGTGTTTTGTACCAAAGCCGTTCAGAAAACGACAGGATTTTAATAGCTCAACAATGCAAGGCCTGAGTTAGGAAGCACCGTTCGTGAGAGAAGCAGCCTGGAGAATGATTTGTTCCCCGTCAGTCAGCAGACTAGAGAACTGAACTGACTCGGCAAGGGACAGCACATGGCCCGGAAGTCAGATCAATTAACTCACCATCGTCTGTAGCCAGAAAACGTTGGAGATGACAGACTTGGTGTGGTGGAGTGGTTTTGCTTTTGACAGACCTGATAGGAGACATCAGGGTTAGGGCGTGGAGGCATGATGATATGGGACAGCATCTCACCACAAGAATGTCTTTGACACAGACTGTAGACATGAGAGCAGTCTTCCTGCTCAGCGACACCTTGATGAAATGTTATCTGTTCCTGCAACGCAATCCAGAAATATGAACTTGCAGCAGGACAATGCAAGACAACAGTGCTAAGATTACAATGGCAATGACATGACCAGCTTTTTCTCTAGACAGTGACACAGAGTGCGACAGCAGATCTGTGGGATGAGATTTCCATGATCGCAAGCAGGAGAGCACCATGATGATGGCCTGCAGCCCATAGCAATCTGTCCAAGAGGCTGGACAAACCTCATCGAGGTCCTACTCCAAACTTCAGAATGTTTTCATTGTGACAGCATCACACATGTCATTTTGAAAACTTAGCATCCTTGATCTGTATGACTGTTCACAAATTCTATACTTATTCCATCTCTGCACAGTAGTGATGTGCGGGTTGACTCACCCGCAGGTCAGGCAGCTCGGGTTCTGGATCGGGTCGGGCGAGTGCAGGTTTGTTTCTCACAACCGTGGGTCGACCCACAGATCACTACTGCACGGCTTGTCTTCTGTTTGAAGACGTATTCACGTGGAAGAACTGCAATTTGTACTTGCATTTTCTGCCCTCAACAACAGATTAGTGCAAAGTATTGGGACAAAGATGACTCTTGTACTCTTGAATTTTTTTTAATATCTATTTTATTATTGCACATAAAGATATGGGTTTTTTTTCTTTACAGACACAGGCTGCTGGTAGAGATGTTTTATAACCGTATCACTGTACATGTCCTTTCTGAGTGCCCCATTCAAAGCAATTTAGGATCTACTGTAATTCTGTCTTTTAACAACACTGCACTTCAGATCAAAGAAAAAAAAAAGTGCCCCAACAGCACACTTTGAATGAGTTCTTAATTCAGATTGGATATCATCTATCCAGGCATTTTTCAAACATTGGTGTCATGGTTCTGGTCTAACAAGAACTCTTCGTTCCAGTTCTTAAGACACTTTTATAAATCAGTAACACTTTCTTCCTACAACACACGCAAACCTGAATTTATTACCATTATTTATTTAACACCCAAAAAATAATCTCCTGTTTTTGGTTTTTATATTGGGAAGAAACAAATGACAAGAATTGTTTGTACAGTGCAGGTTGCATTTAATTTATATTTACCACAAAAAACAAAAACAGCAGCCAAAAGTAAGGCATGTATTCAATTTTACAAAAAGCATTTTCTCCTTTTTTCAGTCTACACCTGATCATAAATCAGCTTCTATTAAAATAAAATTAAACTGTCTTATGTTCTTCATGAGACTGTTTCCAAATTGGGGATGGACACTGCATCATTCATCCAAGAATATGCCCAAACACCAGCATTTTTGTTTCAATGGACAGAGCCCTGCTATGTTAACGTGCATAAACATCAGAATTCTGCATAAGGCAGGAAGCAGGAGACCAAGCTAGCAAATACATGTGTGCTCCTTTTTATATTCCGCATTGTTGTCACATTTGCTTTCGCTATCAAAGAAGCTTGAGTCAGCTTGCCAAGGCTATGTGACAAATACGAGTCTCAAAATGGTGTGCATGTCTGATTAGGTGGCATCTTGAACAAAAGTTTTGGACGTTAAGTCATTGTTCCATTTCAGTTTATATCCACAGCACAATGCCAATTTTTTCCTTTAACAGCTAGCAAGTATCTCCAGAAATTAATGTTAGAGAAGCATTACTCCTGGGTCAGCAGATTTATTGTGAATGAAATGTCCTCTTTGATAAGATCACTTTATTGGCCATATACAATCTCTAGTATTAAGAATTTGTCTTTTCACAGACCCCAACTTGCTCTCCATGAGACACAGACACACAGACAGGGAGAGAAGCTAGGGGTCAGAGCGCAGGGTCAGCCATTTATACAGTGCCCCTGGAGCAGTTGGGATTAAGGGCCTTGCTCGGGGGCCCAACGGAGTAGGATTTCTCTGCCGTCCGTGGGATACGAACCGACAGCCTTCCAGCCACAGGCGCAGATCCTTAGCCACAGAGCCACCACACCGCCCAATATAGCATCAAGCTATATATTTGAAGATTTGCAAGCAGGGCTTAACTATGGTTCATCGAGTGTGTTACAGTAAACACAGAAAAGCCTCTTCACTGCTTTTACAAGGGAAAACATTAAAGGCATTGAGTGATTCATTTACCACCTTGTTCTCAGTGGTCCAGTCATTTGCACTGTCCACACAGGAAACTGCTTGTTTAATAAAGGTGCCATTTTTATTTTGCCATGTACAATTATAGAACTAGTTATGTAGCCAGCTTCAGCCATACAGTACAATAAAAGCGGCCCTCATGTAGTAGCCCTGTGTATGTGACTGATGAGATAGCAAGCGGCCTCTTCTCTGGCACGTTTGGAAGAGTGATCGTTATTTCTCTATGCTGAGAGAATTAAGTGGCTGCACAGCCAAGCTTTTTATTTCTGTCTGTGATTATTTACTACAAGCAGAGAAACAAGCTTGAAATGCCCAACATCGGGTGCAGGCTCATATACAGTACAAGAGTCTGTAGCTCGTAGACAGAAGCGCTCTGCCTGTCCTGCACGTCACAACCTTGCCAGCAGTCAAACATCACACGGAAACAATAAATCCCTGCCTTTCATATGATCACAGGGTTCCGTGTGAAACGAAACCTGAATGGCTACTGAGAAGCACATAAAAGATTGTGAAGTCTGCTGGTTTCTTAAACAGCAGTCCTAGCGAACCAACTCCTGTAAACATCTGAAAGCAATAAAAGGTTTCTGTCTTTGTCTAGAAAAAAAAAGAATTAGGGCTAATGTTAAAAGGGGTTGGATTTTTGTCCCACAATGTTTATCCTGCCAACAATCTGAAATTATGGCCAATTAACCGCACTCGGCTACTAAACACATGGATGCAATTTTCCATCATCAGTCCTCTTTTATTTGCTGTTTATGTGTTGTTTTCTGTGTATGAGGAAAGAGAATCATAGGGGTGTGTAATAGCAACAGTATGGGCCCTTAGCGTCACATTCATTCATATGTATGAGGCAACAGCTGGCACTGATCTTCACTGCGGCCAGTCTGTCCATTCGCACACAGACAGAAGGCACTGAGCCCGCCTCTGCAGCCTTCAGGCTGTGCTTGGTCCAACTGTATCCCTGTAGGAGTGTATGAAGGCCGGAAGGTGACCGGACTCAGCTTGAGAACCTGCCTGCATTCACCCAAAGTCGCCGGTGAAGGCAGTGCCACAGATGTCGCGAAACTGCAAGGCCGAGTTTGAGGTTCTGTTCTGCACAGCTACATGATCCCTTATTAAAGCTAAAGATGACAGGTATTAGACATTTAATCAGCATCCTCCACAGTATGAACAAAATCTAACCACGCATGACATCAAATTAGTTGTGTATGAATAAGTGAAAAGGGTAAGACAGGGGCATACTGATGTTGCCACGGTCCTGGATTCAATTTACTACTGATTGCAATGAGAAAGTGAGCTGGGCCATGTGGCTCTGTCCCCAGCACCCGGGACTGGTTACAGGACTGAAAATACTGTAGCTTCAAAATGGCTACAGCCTGCTGTAGCCGTTTTGTAAAGGTCATCACTCAGTTTCCTTGCGAATAATACCATGGATAACTGGCTCTTTATTCTTGTGCAACAAATAGGGACTTGAGTACTTAGGTCATGGAACAGGTTTGAATCATGAAGGGCATGTAAATATCCAGTGGCATTACTTGGCTCTCCAACCAATCAAATACAACAGTCTAGTGCGATCAGTCCAGCCATGCCATCAAAATCAGCCCATTGTGGCTCCAACGCTCTAGGGTAGAGTCCAGTGTCCTTGGTAAAGCTGCAGCAAAGAATATCAATGGAGCAGATCATGTTTTCTAGGATGGGAGCACCGATGGAAGAAATTCAAGCAGCCCAGAAAGTCCAAACTGCAAACCTCTCCTCTCCAAGAAAGCTGGGAATCCAAACTATACTGTTTTAATCTAAAAAAAACACAGTCTGGTTTAAATTAAATCTGAATCAGAATAAATGGCATGGAAAGTGCATTAACCAAAAATGGAGAAAAAAAAAGAAAAGGCTTTTTTGCTCAGATAACATTTTGCTGTCAAACACTTTTTTTTTTCTCAACTGCTGGAGCTGTTCCAAGACAACTGCAATTACGGTGCACAGCAAATGGGAAAGAGTTAATGGTGATGGTTGACTGAGTCTCTAATCTGACAATTTCTTGGACTGGAACGTGCACACCCAGGTTGGCCATGACATGCACAGCCCTAAGACCAACAGCGTTTCCATATCTGTGCAGACAGAGTTATTAGAATGCGGTACAGCCCAGGAAATGAGGGAATTGAAGTAAAGAAGCCCTCCCGCCTGGCTTAGCTTGAAACAACAACAACAACGAAAGTTCCTTGAAATGTTTAAAGGCTTTGAACAATAAACAAAGGAAGTCCGAGCAGTCGGACCTCTGTTTTCCACGGCCCTGCATCTCCAGGCTCCGCTGGAAAAGGACATCACTCAGGAGCTCACTGCCGTGGGAGAAGGTCAAGTTGGTCAAGGACAGGGTGGGGCAGGAATGGCCCACAGGTTCCAATACGCTTGCAAGGACAGGGGGATTCAGAGATTAGCGTCTTCCCAAACTCATTACAAAGACCCCGGTGTATGATTATGGTCTTCCTCCATTTCCAAGTGCTCAAACCCACTGATGAATAAACCAGCAAGGGGAAAGACCACAAGTCTTCACACAGCACTGCATGGTGCCAGTGGGGCATTAGACCACTGCTACCTCACAACCTCAACAGCCTTTACCCCAGGGCTGTGTGTGTCACTTGGCACTAACAGATATTCTGTTAATGCAAAACATTGATGGTCTTAAACATGCAATTTGACGTGCATTAACGTTAGCCAATGAAGCAATAACTGAAACTGGTAAAGACGAGAGAGTGAACTGAGCCCAGCCAAGTTTAATTTCATTATTCAATTTCAGTGGAAAATAAAACCTGATGCATCTGATCGTTTTAACTTCTGCACGACAGAGTGTCAACATTTGGGAGAAATCTGTTAAAGGTTTTGGGCAAAGTTAAAGGCCCAAAAGATATTTAATCGGAAACAATAGTCTGTTTCCACACCCTTTTCCAGTTCTGCAAAAGAAGCACTGGGTCCCAATTTTGAAAGACTTACAAATAACTCCAATGCCCCTGTCTGGAAAAACTGCACAAGTGTAGTTTGATCAAAACTGAGAGGCTTATACATGGTCACTTAAGAGACATCAGGAAACTCAGCAATGCTAATGTCAGCTCTGGCCTGCAGTCAGTGAGTGAGACAGAGCAGAACTGAACTCTGGTGACACTCTGCTGATGTCTCGCTGCTTGGTCATGTTGTAGGTCGATGTGCTTCATCAAGTACTAATGCTCAAGCTTCCCTTAATTTTCTAAAGGGAAATGGCACGGCCAAGGGGGGCTATCCTTGGCACAGAATCTCCAAAAATCCTCATTAGAGTGCAGTGCATTTCATGTGAACTGGCAAGAAGGCAATGGAAAAAGAGACACAAGCTCCCTATTTACAGAGCAGCATATGTCTTTTGATAGCACTGAAGGGTATGAAATATAATTATCACCGATTTAAAAAAATAATGAACAGATTCAGCTCCGTCTTCAGATTTGCTTAACAACAACTCAGTTTGGTCAGGGATTACAGTGTTGGACCAACAGCTGTGGATCTCTGGTATCTTTAGGCTGTGGGTTGCTGCTTGGTGCATTGATCATTAATATGGTGTCATTCCATGGCCCCGGAATACCATCCATCCCCGCAGAACAGGGGCTGTGGTGAAACCACTCCTCCTGCAGGCTTCTGTGTCATCTCCTGCTCACTCCTGCCCGAAGCCCTCAGTCTCCTCAATGGCAAACAGCAGCTTCTCCTTCAGCTGCTCGAAGCTCTTGTAGGGAGGCAGATCCAGGCGATTAAAGCTGAAAGAAAAACAAAAGGGTTTTGCTAGATTTCAGCTTTAGGGTTTGAGATGAATGCCCCAGATGAAGCTATCATCATGCAAGCTTCTCTGAGCCCACACCAAGAGCAATGGGTCACCATTGCTGCCTCACAGCCCCACGGTCCTGGGTTTGTTTCCAACATAAGGTGCTTGTTTGCATGGAGCTTGCACACTTTCTTCCCTTTAGATGGTAATGGGTCTTAATCTGCTACATGAAAGCACAGTTAATAAGAACAAACAAACCAAAGAGCTCACTACTATACTGGAAGGGCAGTTTTTGAGCACTTGGGTACTGTGCACAGAGGTCGACTGTGTGGTAAAGCTACTGTGCTTCCTTCTGTGGGACAACCACTTTTGATGGAAACCATGGATACATTATTTCCTCTTTTCTGCGACTGTGGTCATAAGATATCCTGCATTTCACTAAAGGAAGTGGTCAAATCCTTCACCCACCATGCAATTAAAGGACTGAAAGCCACCACCCTTTCTGGAATTCAGTTGCAAAATGCAGTGAATGCGATATTAATACCTACATAGCTATAAGACTTGATGGCAAACATTTGTAATGTCCTTTTGAGAGAGGGTTAAGGTGAGGGAAGTGCTACTTAATTTTTAAATAACTTTTAATAATAATGTTTTTGAGCAACTCTATATCTCAGGGTGTCTATTGTTGATTACCTCGGCCCACCTCTTCAAGCATTTATTATAGAGAAGTGAGAACGGTGTGTTCTGACCCTGACAGAAATGTGTACTGGCAGGCTATCTGGATGTGTTTCACACTGTGGGCCTGCAGTGCACACAAAACATCAGCTGGAGAGTGAATTAACAAGTGGTGCAAAAGCTCACCAGCCAGCCACAGGGCTTGATGTCAGGTTGCGAGCTGATTAAAACCCATCAGTGCCCAGGCCAGCTGAATGCTGCGTCACTTATAGCCACACAGGGTACAGGGGAGAGCTCAGATAAAAAAGCACAGAACTCTGGTCCATAGGACATTCGCACAATGAAAGCTTCAACCACTAACACTCAGGAACCGAATCAGGACTGCATTTTTTTGCTAGCTCTTCAGAAAATGCAAGCATTAGGAAATAAATTCCTCTGTGCAATGGACAATGTGAATATGGTTGCTTCAAAGCAAAGAAATCAATACTCACCATGTGTGGCTTCTTGGTAACCAGGTCTCTTTGCCCACTTTGTCAATACAGAACTTCTGGGGTCCATTACTTCCTGTTGATGGCACAGATTACCACTGCATTATACAATCGGCAATCCAACTGCATCACTTTGTGAATCACTGACAGAAGTTACAATTTTTGTTATTGGTGCCAGTGTGACCTGAGTATCATGACTGATCATGCCTATGAAATCCCAGAAATGAAAATGTGGAATCTGGGTCATGTGTAGGCAACCCCTCTATTCCACTGCAACTACTTGTTCCAGTGCTCCCATGTCTAAAGCTTTTTAGCCAACCTCCAATAGCAGGGATTTTCTAGTAAGAAAGACTCAATTGCTTGAGGTACCACAGAGAATACTGAAGTGAGAGAAAGGAATGACAAGAGGGTGTTCAGATACTTTTCCAGTTTCAGGCCACAGCTATAATAAATTGAAATTGGGGGGAAATGTACTAATTGCTGCTCAGAGAAGCATGAAACATAAAAATGCATATATCCTGCATAAAAAGAGTAAAAACCTCTTTTATGCCCCAGCAGCCAAGTAATGATTTACCCAGCACTACGGCCTTTGGAGTTATTTTGGGAATCCCCAATAAAGGGGCTTTGCTAATGTTTGTCAGCGGCCATGTAGAACCACTTACCTGTGACACAACAGAATCGGGCCTGTTCTCGGCCAGAGGACTGATTCTGCACCTCACTTCTCAAGTGCTGACTGAGCAGGATATCAAGGTCTTTTTTTACCATGGGAGAAAATTTTAGCCATAGGTTTCCTGAGCTGAGGCAGTCACATGAGTTTTGAAATACAGATAATAGCAGGAGAGCTCCGATGCCTTTCTTTCATGACCAGCAGGGCTATGCAATGCCACAGTAAACACAGGGCACTAGGCATGGACAATCGGTCAGCTAAGGAACACTGGAACCAGACTCAAAAGACTGAACTGTTCTTGCTGCTCCGATATGTCTGCAGGGGGGAAAAAACATGCTGGGCCTGATGTCAAAACCATGAACAGTTAAGAGCACAGGAGCAAATGTGTGCCCTGGTCAGATGCCTGAAAATCCATAGACCAACACTGTGGACAAGACAGGGGAGCACTAGGAATCTGCCTGACGCCCTGCAGCCAACATAAGAGTCCTCTGCTGTGCAAAGCCAAGCAGGATACAGCAGCTTAGTGCACTGCCTGCTGGGTACATGCAATGCCAGCTTGACAGAGGGCTGGGGTAGCAGCCGCATGGCCCTGTGTGCCTCAAGGTGCTTCCTGTGTAGCACTTCCAAACAAAACCTCGTCTGATTTTCTTTTGTTTCCCTTCCTGCCCTCAGTCTGGATTTTACCACACCACACACAGTGCAGAGACAGGATTAACCTCACTGGTCATGATTAGCAATACTGCACAGTGACAAGGGAAGTCCTGTTTATTTTCATCAACAGGCCGTGTACCATCAGTTACATGTCACGTCACACCTGAAGAATGGAACACGTCTAAGTTCTGGTAAATATGTTGCTACTTTACTCTGGATGTTGACAGAAATGCCACACCAGAAAAATCTTGTACTACCTGGGGTTACTTTAGGCAAGCTAGCCAAGTTACTAATGCTAAACAGAGTCTGGGAAACCACCTGAAATATGAACTTTTGAAGATTACCTGTATTCCTGTACTGACCTTGCTATGTATTTGCAGCAGTATGTTCTGGGATTATGTAGAAAATGTTCACAAACATCTTTAACATCATTTGTTTTATTTTAAATGAATGAAAAGGAAAAGAGGCAATGCTATTTTCGACATAGACATGCATGGCATTGAAACAACATTTATTAAGCAATTTAATCTTCTCTTCCACCCTTCAAGTAAATTTGCCCAGCAGCCAGAAGCTCATAAAACCTGAAATGGATCATACAGCCATGCTCAATAGTCTCATGCCAGGACCGCTGTGGAGCTGGAGTGCTACATCATACATCTCAATCTCCACGCACTGTAATTATATTTTTTGGAGATTGTAGGCCTTTGGATTTTAACTTTATCAGGGACAGAGGCATTTTCGTGCCTAGTTTTTAAGGCGGTAAAACATAGGGCCATGTGTTATGGTGTGCAGTTTCAGAAGAATCTATCACCCCTTATGTTTTCCCAATTAATCTCAACAGCAGGCCTGCAAGACTATCACCAACTTTCTGCTCTCTTTCATATGAAAGGGGTTTTCCTGCCGTTTAACTGCTCTTTCAAATCCAGGCTTTTGGAAGAAAATGCTTTCTAAGACATTATCAATCTTCCTGACAGCCTCTAAAAGGGAGCATTAAATAAGCCACAACTGCCATTTTGAACCTTCATTTTGCTGATGTGGCCTTACAGCGGAATAATATTCAAAGGAACATTTCCCAGAATCAATGCTCATATCTTATGAACTAACCCAGATCCATTTGGGAGACCAGAAGACGTATTTCAGACAGTCCCAAAAGCCCCATTTCCTAACTGCAGTCATGGGCGCAGAATGACACAGCACAGATTTGCACATGGCAATTTCTGGACTGTAGGGCCCACTCTGTGTTCTGCGTGGAGGTCTTTCGGTCTTACCAATGAGCTCCGAGAAGCCCCCCACAGGAAGTCGACAGGTTCCAGTGACAAACTGCAGCAGGCGGATCCTCTTTTCATTGTCCATCTCCTTGACAACCTGAGGAAGAGACAGAGGACCTGCTCAGAGCAGTAACCTGTGGAACATGAGGCTAAGAGTAGATCAGTGCTTCTTTTACAGCACCTCGCTGGTGTATGCAGAAATGTATCCAATATTAAGCATGCTTAAGTGAATAGTTTCATGCAAACCCATTTTTTATCTTTATGAGTATTTATAATGATTTCTTACAAAATGATGAGTGTTTATATTTAGAAATGTGATCTAACAGAAAATTCACAAGGCATAAATCCCCACTGCAAATGGAAAGTCCCACACTAAGTTCTGGGAACTGCTAACTGGCAGCATCTTGGTAATGCAGGGTCTTGAGATATTTTAAGAGATATCTGTAACTCATTGAATTCTGAAATACTGTGAGCAAAAATAAAACTCTCTTCTTTATGTCTGCAACATCAGAAATTGTGAAGGACAAAGTCAAGCACTGCCTATTAAATAACATTCAATTTTAAGTAAGAGTTAGAAGTTTTTTGCAACCACACAGAATGACATAAAACAGCACACCGAATGTGGCTAACATGGAGGTAACCACAATTCAACAGTCTTATTGGGTTTAAAGCCCAGTGGCTGCCTTTTGAGTAAACCATGCACCTTCTCAAATTCCTAAACCAAAAAAATCCCTTTGTTCCTGCAGTGTAAATTGCTGCGTTCTGGCTGTTATTCTCAATTAGATTATACAGTTTTTGCATTGAAAGGATTAAAAAGCTCTTTTAGGCTCCATTAACAATAATATGATTAACTGCGATTTTAAAACACAGCTGCAAATTGGCAGAGACACAACAACTATCGTGTGTACATACCCTGAGCCAGTATCAGCAAATGGAATAGAAGTCTGTTTAACAGCTGCTTCAAGAATTAATGTAACAAACACTGAACTCTTTCAAATAATTTATGTGCCATGTGGTTTTTTAGAAGGATTTGAAGATGTTTTAATGTATTCTGAATCTATAATAATCTTTTCACTTTTAAGTCTTGCTATGGGAAACCGCAGTTGTGACTCAACCCAATGTATTGCTGCAATGCCACACAGTAGGAACAAGCCAAAGACAACATGTGCTCCAGAGGCACAAGAGGAGTCGAGCTCTATGCTCCTCTTTTCACTCCCACGTTTTGCAACCGTACCTGTAGATCATATGTCTGAGAACAAACAGCACCTATACATCTCTTAGAACACACCATTCCTACTCTAGTTCTACTTAATGTTCTTCAAAAGCATTCACATCACTGCTGACTGGCAATCTTGGAAATGTCCATATATGTAAAATATTGATTAGAAGTAGCTCTAAACATGAGTATCGATAAATTAAACTAAATAATGAGTGATCCATCTTTTTTCTAACTGCTTTATCCAATACAGGGTTGTTGGGTTGTGGGAGAGCTGGAGCCTATCCCAGCAGGCAACAGGTGCAAGGCAGGATATACCCTGGATGGGATGCCAATCCATTGCAGGGCAGACACACAGACATGCACACACCAGATTTCTTTTTTTTTTCTCCAGAAGCCACTTAACCTACCCGTACGTCTTAGACTGGGGGAGGAAACCAGACCACCCGGAGAAAACAAACACAGGATGAACCTACAACCTCCACACAGACAGCACCCCAGGCCTGGACTTGAACCCGGGGCCCCAGCACTGCGAGGCAGTCATGTCAACCACTGCGCCGCTGTGCCACCCATTTTGATTGATGGTAATTCTAAACACACATCCAAGAAATGCTGCGCTATATGTCAAGCTCTCAATTAGATTTATATAATTGGAGTTTGAAAAACTTAATCTAGACGTTCTGTAATAAACACGTTTCCTGCGTGCCAAGCCCATGAATGATACATTTTTAAGAAATTTTGGACTAAGCCAGGAATTGTTGCTCTCAGGCAACAATTTACTTCCACCAGCAGAGGTCTCAGACAGAGCTGGCAAAAGGCACAGTCTGGACTAGAACCTATTACCTCAGGAATGACACAGAGGCCCTGGACTGCAACCCATGATTACTAGGCTGACACAGAGAGGCACAGTCTGGATTGGAACCTGTGATCTTTTGGGTCAGTTCATCACACAGAGGCATACCCTGGATTCAAACCTCTGTTTGCTATTATTTAGTGTATTTACTGCTCTACTAACAGAGGTTTTATGACTGGACTTTGACATTTAATTATAAGGGATAATTTAATTAATCAATTCAGGTCCACGCTAACTAAAAAATGTATATGTCAGCAACGGCTTAGGCCAGCTGAGGCCAGTTTCCTGTTTTATGTAATGAACGTCTGGGGAAAAAAACAACTTGAAAAAAAAACTTTTGCCATTTTGTGACTGACATTATAAGAAAAGAGGAAATTAGAAATTATGAAGCTATAGCTCAATTTTTCTAATTTGTGAAAAGATCCTCAGTCTCAAAATTCACATTCCTTTCAGACTTGCCTTGGACTACCAGATATTTTATTTCTGAGGTTACAGAACTTCATTTAATGGAGGAAATAGATGTTTTCATTTCTTACATTCAAAGTACATTAATTAGCGCCCTTTTGCCAAAAGTCAGTTACTGATCTTAGGATTTTGTAGCTGTTAGCCTGCTGTATAGGCATATACTCTAGGCCAAAAATATTTAATAACAGAAATTGAAACTCTGCTAATGGATACATCAAGAAAAGCACTGTTTCTCTAAAAAAACAGACCATTAGTTTGCAAAATTCTCAAAGACAGCTTTCTTAATTTCAGTGAGTGACACTGTGATTTAAAACAGATGTGGGCAGAAAGAGAGGCAATGATTGCCAATATAATGACAGATGTTGATTGTTTATTTACTGGAATATTTGTAATGCAACCTCAAGCATTACTTTCTGCTATTTTTGGATCACATTTCTTTATCGTTTGCCCGTACTCTGACAGAACGGCTGCAGTAAACACCCATGACCACTAATCACCGAGTTCAGTCAGCACGAGACCCGTGCCAAGGGAACTTGTGTCAGCTTCTGGGCTGAAAAGGCTGGGGGGGAATACGCCTGACTCTGATCACTGCTCACACTCACTGGCCAAAATATTAGGAACCCACCCCACCCCCAAAGATTAAAGTTAAACCTCTCTGCGCAGCAAGAACAGCAGAGGCTGGATATGTCAAGTATTTCACAAGGATTTTGAAGGCCCTAATCTCTTCCTATTCAACCAGTGGGACGGCCTTCTGTGGCAGGCAGTGAGTCCGTTCCACAGGACTGAGATCTGAAGATTGCTCTGGTCAGGGAAGGTGATGGACGTCTCGAGCTCTTAAGGCATCTACACACGGCCCATCACTAAGACATCACTGACAGTCTGAATGGGTAGGAAGGGACAACCTCAATATATCAGCCGCCAATTACTATTAATCAAAGATCCCCTAAAAGATCATCCAATATGAACTTATATCTTAAAAGAGATAAGCAAGAGGTCAACCAGCCCACCTGCTCACTCAACAAGAGATCTGTGCCAATGGAACTAGCACTGGGCATCGGCCCTTTCTCTTAGTGAATTACTGACTGCAGTGACTTAAGAAGTGCCTGCGGGCTTCAATCATTGCTAAATGTCCTGTAAGGCACTACGGGACTTGCAGCATGTTTTCGTGAGTGGCTTGAAGGAGCATGTCTGCCCTCAAACACTCCCTGTGCAGCACTATGTCTGTTGCTGTGAGTCAAATCAATGAAACAAATGGCACTTTCAAATCCAGTGAGTACACAAAAATGCAAAAAAAAAACTACTGCAGGAAATGGGTGAGTCGCGTCCATGTACAGTTTCACTTGCAAAATTATCTAAAATAAGTCCGGTGAATGACAAGCATAGCTGTCATGTGAACAAAGATGAGAACAAAATACAGCCGCATTACTTGAACAGCTGTAACAACATGTAGAGATATATAATATTTTCTACAACCACAGTACTAAATCATGTAATTATTAGCATACCTTTTTTATGCAAACTCTGTCCCGATGTACTTGCAAAGTTAAATGACTCAACAGAATAAATCTCAAAGGATGCAATTTTGTCAAGATCTGTACAATTGATCCCTTTTTCCAAGGCAGAAATCATGCGAGCCTGGTGTTATCAGATACCTGGACTGCTCTGTTTCACATGGATTTGAACTTTACGTGGTTTATACAATCACAGCCCTATCATATCAACATCATGGCCAAGACATGCTTTCCATCAGCTTGGTCCTCCATGCCTGTGAAAGTTCTTGTCAATTCCAAAGTGCTCCTTAACTCTAAACCCGTTGATCTAGCCATTTGTAAATTCTTTTCAGATTAGGT
The DNA here is from genome assembly GCF_040954835.1 of Lepisosteus oculatus. Lineage (NCBI taxonomy): Eukaryota > Metazoa > Chordata > Actinopteri > Semionotiformes > Lepisosteidae > Lepisosteus > Lepisosteus oculatus. Next base: position 12,420,149 of record NC_090715.1, on the reverse strand, counting down.
GGTATTGATGTGTGTCCTGTCTGGGTTAAAAGAATCAGACACTAAGAACACAGTCTCACCTGCCAAAACCACTGGATCTGCTTGCTGTTTTTGGTATAATGTCGGTATATGGTGTTCTTCTGCCAGTCAGTCAGGTCAATCTCCTGCATCCCACAGAGCATCAGCTGCAGAGACAAACACAGAGACAAAGTGCTTTCAGGTCCAGGCAATTAAGAACAAAAACATCAAAGCAGTTTTAGACTATTCACTCTTGTGGAAAGAACTGTCAGTGCCCTAGACAGCACACCTCACATCAGAAACTTTTTGTAACGCTTGAAAATAAAAACAAAAGACCATGTGTTGTGGACAAGAGGCGCGGGGTACCTCTCTGACGGGAGATTTTTGATTAGTTCTTCTATTCACACAGGAATGTCACGGTTCCGCCAACTTCAAAACCCAAGTGAAATGTAGTCAAGTTCTGGAGCACAGCAGAATGAACCCTATCATTAAGCTTTCATGTGCAGAAAGCTTTCTCATCGATTAAACCAGCAACCCAAATCCTTATTATGGGCTGTCTTGGTAAGGATAGAATTCACTCATTTGATTTAAGCTGGATATCCTCGGTGAGTCAGTGGTCGAGGAAGGGCTAGATCTGGCAGCATACTCGTAACAAGGCTTGTACCACTTGGACCAGCTCGTCTCTATCAAGCGATGATCTGCTTCTAGCAGGATAACATGCATTTTGGATTTTAATCTACCAAGTCTAAAAGCAGCTATGCTTTTTCACAATTCAAACAATGTCTAATACTGAACAGTAGAAGTTTGGCTTTCATGTTTATACTAATTTCACAGCACTTTGTTGTGCGGCCATTCAAGTGGCAAATTCATCACATTTGAAGAAACATCTTGCCAGGATATGGGACTATTGCCCGCAAAAGAACAGCAGAATCCCAACCTCAAATGGCAGAGATTGTTTAGCAGATTCTATTACTCCTTTCAGAATCGGAGGCTGACGCCATTGAACTTAAACATGCTTCAGTCTGAATGCATTATCATCAGCCCCAGAAAACTTTCAACAGGAAAAAAGCAAGTCATGAAAATCTCTGGGTTCCATGCATTCAGGGAATTGTGGGCAAAAGCCTACAAAAAAAAGTTATTTCCAACTCACAAAAGTTAAAAGGGCAACAAAGCCAAATTTCTTAAACTGTGCTTCTACACTTAGAGAAGAAACATCCTTAATGTTAGGGAAAAAAAACTGTCTCTCAGGTAAAAGGCAACATCATGTAAAGAATTATACCCTTTCTGTCATTTTTCAGTTAAATTAGGGGTCTGAGCTCTCAGTCTTACTGTTTAAGTGCATAACTATTGATATATAATACTATAAATGAGGTTCCTAGGCTTTATATAAGGAAATGCCAATTTAATTACATAAAGGTTATTTAATCAGTTATAAAAGAAGCACTGGTGACAGTATGCTTTCAAAGGACTTTAAAATGAATGTGGAGTATGTTCCAATTTGCAAGAATTGACGTGATGAGGAAAACTAGACGTTTCTGGTACAAGGCAGCTCTGTCAATCTGCAGATGAATTGTTTTTGCTCATTACTGTGGAGTGGAGCTGAGATCTTTTCTTGTGCATCTACACAGCAGCACTGAAAGTATCACAAGTTAAAACTTGGTATCGGAAAAAAGAACAGAGTACACAGAGATCCAGATACCTCCTCCAGCACATGTGTGCTTTGCTAGGCAATAGAGCTTTTTTTCCCAGACATCTTATGCTCTGTTCTTTTGCTGATGTGTTTAATTATCTCACGGGCTGTTTGTTGTTTGCATGGCTCCCAGAGCGCACAGCTTTTAGGTTTTGGTATAATTACAGGCTTTCTTTAACCCCCAGTCTTTTGAGGATTTGAGCCACAGTCCAATCACAAGAACTCCTGCTCCAGTCGAGGGGTGTTTGGCGAGACACGACAGCACTAAGAAAAGGGGGCCTGCACCATTCCATAGGAGAGGAGTTCGTACTTGTTAACCTTTTTTTCTTTTTGCATAAACATTGAAATATACATAAAACAAGGTGATAAAAAACACCAAAAACAATGGATTGAATCTCCTCCAAGAGACCACCTTTAACAGCACCTCCTCTGAAATCCCCTCTCACCTCGAGTTCCTTCTCGTCAAAGTATCGGAGCCACTCCAGGGGCACCACCTCATTGAAGCCATCCAGGAAGGCCTTGGTCTGCTCCTCTACCCCTCTGGTGAAGCGCCAGTCTGTCAGCAGCCTGCGGGGAAGAGCACAGGCTTTGCCATCTGCACACACTGCCATCTCCCCTTGCAATCGGCCCACGTCTGCACATCATGGGAGTTAGCATCTGTTACAAGCCCATCTTAAATCACTCGTACGCTGCGGTCAGGCTCCACTACGATGAGAGGGCAGGGGATTTCCCTTCATAATCCATGCCATTAATATCAGACAGACTCTTCAACTCTGTCAAATTCTTCATTGAATTATCATCATAATTATCTCATTTTGTAATGGAACTGCGAAGGCCTTGTTTAGCCTTTAATTGGGTTCAGGGAACCAGCAGGAGGTACTTTCATGGAATATGGAACTGTAGAATCCACACCAATTAAAAACATTCAACCTTTTAAATCGCACACCTATTTTTTTCCTTTTAAGAGTCACTTTATACAGAGTCAGTGCACAGGAAGCCAGTGTATTACTGAATTCTGTAATTTTAAGGTTGACCTATGGCGCCCATGCCCATTTTTCTTACCTAATATACTCTTCCTTGTTGTCTTCTGTCACAAGCTCATTTTCGCCATCAGTCTTCAACTCGTGAGTTGACACCTTTCCCAGAATCTCCATGTCCTGAGCAAAGTACAGCTCTACTCCACATTCCTCCAGATTGTTCTCCCTGGGAAGACACACATGGACGTCAATGATCACTCCAGCTTCTCACACACTCACAGCGATGCCACTGATCACTGCAGCTTCTCACACACTCACAGTGACGTTACTGATCACTGGTGCTCCACACACACACTCGCAGTGATATCACTGATCACTATTGACTTGTTCCTTCAATCAATCTGAATAGCAAGCCTGGACTGCTTGAACGCTTCTGGTAAGCAGAGTGGAAGGTGAGCAAAAAGAAAATTATTTCACTTGATTAAAATGATCTGACCGCTGCAACCATTAATACATTGAACAGAGTCCTTGACCAACTGTTTGGTATTTGGAAGAAAAGAATACTTACTTCACCCACATGATGGAGTTGTGGAACTCGGGGTCAATAGACTCCAGGTCCTTCAGGGTGGGCTTTTTATTTAGCATGCGCTTGTAGAAGGGCAGAGTAAAGCCTGTGTCGATGAATTTGCCATGATACAGTGCCTGCAGAGAATGGATACCAAGCACACATTAGTTAACACCCACACAACAACCAGGTTAATAGCCTGTTTATCACCATTTCCCCAAGATACTGCTCTGCCTGCTTTGTGCTTTGTGCTTGTGTCACGCACGTTATCTTTTTCCTCACATCTGCTCATTTTAACATGGTTCTGCACTTCTCTATAACAATGCTTTGGGTTTTCCATTTGGTTTGAGATACTATTACTGGTCTTAAAATAAATCACACAACAAAATAGGGAAGTAGGCAAAATAGGAAGCCCGAAGTTAAGAAACAAAATGAAAGGGAAAATGCAAAAGACGAATCAGCTTACAAATTTATAAGAAAGCCACAAGATCTGTCAATTATTGAGCTTTTGGCACATAATATTTCCTTCTCTGAAGAAGCCGGCTATCAATGTTTGCAAATCTTAATGAAAAAAAACAAAAGTTTTACATCTTCCTGCTAGGGCCATTGGTGAGATACTTATCCTAATAGAATGTGAAATATCTCCTTCTTAGATTTGTGAAAATGCTGTAGTGCTTTGGCAATGTAGCACAGCACCATTTATTCTAGTAAACGTCCCATGGAAAGGAAAGCATGTATTTAATCTTTGCAGTTTGAGACCATGTGTGCCTTTTCCTTGTCCTCTTTCAAAGAATGGAATCCGATTCACTCACTTATTTTAACAGATCTCTAGGATAAGCAGTTTGGGCAGCTGGGTTTCCTGTGCACAGTGAAGCAGAACTCTAGGAGTGACCTGGACAGATGAGAACTCGCTCACCCTCACCGCGTTCCCCTCTGCATTCCTTTCGGGCCCCCGGCCCAAATCGGAGACCAGAAAGCGGTCACGTGACGCGGGCACAGGCTGTAATCTAGCGATTGGCATCTGACTTCAGACGAGCGGCGGATTCCCCAGGCCCGACCCGCGGCCTCCCTTGCCGAGAGCCAGCTGCGAGACCGGGCCCGCGCCGCCGGCAGGATGAAAACCAGACTGTTTTTGAAAATGCGATAATGGCTTCACACGGTCCCCGCCGCAAGGTGTCCAAGAACAATACAGACGGGCCTGGGAGTGACTAACAGTCTGCTCTTTCATTGCGGATTACGTCTTGATGCAGGGTGGGGTCGGCAAATACCCACTGCGCAACGACAAGTGTCTGGGAAGGACAGCGAGCGAGAAGAAACAGACGTATCTTTATAAGGGGATGTGTGAAGCATTTGAGCCCTCTCTATATATAGCTCCCATTGGATGCTTAGGGCTGGGTGTGGTGGTGACTTCATGCTTCGTCTCTTGTGGATTGGGTGTTGTTTTTTGGGCCAGCTTGTGCACATTTTCCCAGAGAAATCTGGGTTAGGGTAGCAGAGGGAGGAGGAGGTTGGGGGATTCTTCAGGAACTCAACCCATTGACCAGATTCTTACATTTTCCATTTGGTAACATTCCCTTGTCTCCATATATTTGGAGACAGGAGAAAAGAAAAACACAGAGATCGCCCACACAGCAAAGGAAGTCTTGAGTCCTTGCTTTAAAGGGAATGCATGCTTGACCAAGATGAAATTTGTTTTCTTTCTATAGTTCATTTTAAATATAATGCCTTTTCTTCTTGCCAGTGTAATCACCAGCTGTTCTGCCAGAAGCCGTTTAACTCATTGGCCTGTGTGAGCAGCACGAACAGCATGAAAAGGACATTGCTTCTATTCCACAAGGGTTTGAATTCTTTGCAGCCCAGTTCTGGTAGCAGGATCTCCTTCAGCTTGGGGCTGTAAGGAGAATCATGGGATGTGGTACTGACATTGTTGGAAGTCTGTCTTCTGCTTCCTACGTCAACCATGCAGAGCAGAATCACTTGACTTGGGCAGTGTGCATATTTTAGCCAGTGCAGGTATCAATCATAATTGTCAAAACCACCTGATTCAAAATAATGACTTGTGCAAACTGAAACACAATGCATGTAATCTTACAAATATGGCTTTAAAAATACACGCATTATGGTCATAAGAAACAAGCAAAGAAAAAGAATCAGCCCTGCTCTGTAAACTGAATTACAGTGGTGTTTATCATTAGAATGAAAAACATTACAGTAAAGCACCACAGGTAATTGTAAACTTAAGAGACCAAATAAACACCAGTATAGCAGAAACTAATAGGACATGAGCTTTCTTAAACATATATATATATACAGCTCGAGTTAGGTGCCTGTGCTTTTGAAGCGTTTCACTTTTTTGTACGTTTTAAAGGTTGGAAAGCAGTGGGACACACTTTCCTTTATGAGTGTCATTTATAAAAAGCTACATGTGGATAGGAATCAGATTTTGTGTGATTTATTTTGAGCTAATCCATCATGTGAAGGGTGCCACTGTGTTTGAATTATACAGTAATTTTATTCAGTTAGCTCAGCCAAAACAGCCTTTTCATTTTGTGATTCTCACGCTCAAACCACATGAGGAGACCTTAGCCTATACCTTTGAGAAATCTTTCAAATGACAAATTAGCTAATGACGCACAAGCAAAGTATCACATACTGTATCTAGACAGTCTACAAACTAGCTTGTGAATTAGAAGCAGATGTGATTTACACTGCAAGATAAGCCGAAAGACATCTACTCCTTAGTGACATTTCTTATTAGAAATTAAAATAAGCAACACCTCCAAAAATATTCTGTAGAACCTGCTGATTTTTGCCTCAATAACACTTAAATACTGGGACAATCTGAATGATTGTTAAATCTGAAAACTTCATATCAAAATGAAGTTCCTACATTGAATGTCTCCAAGGCAAAGACTCAAACTTCTTCAAACTCCTGGCTCTCTCTTACAATACAGACACTTAGTACTTATACTGCAACTGACTTCTCTGTGACTTGCTGATCTAAACTTAGCAAAACCACATAAAACAGGAAAAATGATGTAATGTTTCAGACACAGACTGGGATCAGACTGAATTAATCTGCAAAAGAAAATGGAACTGTTTCATGGGCTGTATGTAACGAGTATCTCTCTGAATAACTAGATGCTGCTCATTCAAAACTGTTCTTTCACAGTAAACCATGGAGCCACAAAAGAAAGTATAAAGTATGAAAGTATAAAGTAACAGATCCTTACATTAATCAGGATGCCTCTGTAAAGTCACCAAAACCCTGGGTCACTGTGCTTTATGCTATTAAATTTGCTAAGGATTTTTATAAAGGCACAACTAATGTAATACTTTTTTGGCTTTCTTACCAATTATATTTGAAACATTATATTGCCAAATTCTCATTTTTCAGTGCTAAAAACAGTATACCCACTTAGTCAGTGCCTCAGCATTCATGTCAAACTACCCAGTGATGGAGAGAAACTGAAGTACTTGGAAGAATTCTGCCTTAATTATAGCAAATGAGAACAAAAAGCCACAAGGAGGGTTTGTATAACTAAAGGGGCTCTTTCCTCAGTTTGATATGTGCCAAGTTAAAAGCTTTTTAAATTGGGCTCTTGAGTGTCTCAACTGGTAAAGGCGCTCACCCAAGAGCAGGTTGAGCTCTACAGTCACGGGTTCGACTTCAGGTCATGTATCCAGCCTGCTGTGATGGTACACAATTGACTGAGAACCAGAGAGGACAGCAGACAGAGCTCTTTGGCTCTCATCAACTCCGTAGAATCGTCAATTGTATTGTTAAGTGCCCTGGGGCAACCTGGTTGTGAAAGGCACTATAGAAAAATAAACTGAATTGAATTCTGGAGCTGCTTGTCCAACAATCAGCTCTGAGCCTCCGGCACGGGGCTGAACTGCCTGTGACAAGTTAAAAAACAACTGGTTTGAAGGTGGTCGGGTAGAAGGACTCAGCCTAGACCTCCTCTTTCTCCCTTGTGCAGTCACAAGGTTCGTAGCCATGTGCTGAGACATGAAAAGCAAACAAAAAATGTGGACTTTGAATGTAAAAAAAGGTTTAGGAGACTGAAGTGCTGAAGTCTGCGACACCATATGTGTCAATATTAGCAGTCAAAAGGTGGAAGAAAGGACAAAATACTCACACTTCAGGTAAAAGACCCTAAAGCTCAGAGAATTTGGTTGGTGCCCAGAGTATGTCATTAGCTGACTCTGTTTGACAATCCCCAAGCTGTCTTTGTTATGGGTTAAGTTTCAACAGGGTGAATTTTCAGCATGCTATGCAATATTTGTCCCTGTGACTAGCCAGTCCACAGTGCTGTATCAGTGAGAGCCGCGTCAGTGTACCATTAAATGTCTAACTCTACTGTCCGTGTTGTCCACTCACAGCGTGTAGCAGGACTGCATGAAGACATAGCAAGTTTCTGAAGAGGAACCATACAGTCTATAGAGTACTTATAATGATAGCAAGCCAACACAAACAATGGCATCACGACAAATAAGGATGTGGGGAACATGTTACCGTGATAGAGAACAGGTAGGACGTACATGGTAGGACAATACACATCTGCTCGTAGCAGTACACAGATGTTGAGGCTTAAAATGGGGAAGCTTAAAAAAGCTGATGAATGTAAAAAGAATATTACAGAGATTTCTGTCAACATTTTATGCCTACTCATCTTTCTTTTGACATAATAATTTTCAAAATATTACTTCGGCCTTGGCTGCATTTTTCTGTGGTAGTCTATGGCAACGCCAAGAATTTCACAAATAAGTGCTGACAAACACAGTATGATGCGACCTTTCAGAGATTTTTGCAGTACCAGAATAATTACCAGATCTATTAAACTCTACCGCAATAAAGCAGAGAACAAATGCATAAAAACGGAGAACTAAAACATATCAAGAAGCACAGAAATGACTCGGCAAAGCTTTTGAAGCAAACACTGGACATTGATTCAGAGTCTTGTGAGAACTGGGGAGGTGGTCAGCAGCTGCCGGTGTCCCCTACCATTGCGATGAAACGGCCGATGAACCGGAAGTAGGTGAGGTGGTCGGGGTTGATGGAGGAGGCAGGGTTGATCTGCAGGCAGTAGTTGTTTTTGCCCGCATACTCGAACAGACAATACATGGGGTTCAGCACCTCATGGGACAGCAGGAAAAACCACTCTCTGCAAGGAAGAGAGCAGGAAGTCATTACATTTAACACAAGCATAGGCAAGGGAATCGCTGCAAAACAGACTGTTCATGCCATCACCCCACAATCTAACATCAAGACCACAAGAGAGAATGGGATGAAACCCCAAGAATACACTGGGTCTGCATTTGCCTTCATTAAAGCTTTTATTTGGGGAGCACACTGGTTTGGATGCTGCTCAGTTTTCCTACAAATGGGAACACATGAGTTTTCCATCAAGTAACCTAGAAATGCCTCAAGGAATATAAACTACATGGGACTTGCTCTCTTAAAACTAGGCTCTTTGAGGTCACTTTTCCAGCCATGAGATGTTTTTTTGTAGTCTTACAGATAAGATCTAGGGGAGAGACTTAAAGAAACCACTAACAAACATTTTGTCTTTATATAAGTCACAGATATGGTAAGGATATTTTTCATGGTAAAATCAACAACGGAAGTTGCAGCACTGCCTTCAAAAGGCTTAAATGCTGGCGGCCCCATAAAATACCACTTGATGTCTTGTTTGAAAGAGAAAATATGTGCTTTCTGGCCACAATATTAGGGTTCACCTAATCAAACAAAAAGACTCTCTCGAGTATTGACAGGCAATGCACGACTGGCACGAAGAGCTTGAGACAGGCTTCCATCACCTTCCCTGGTAGGAAGAAGGTCCTAAACTCCTGGGATCCAGCGGAGAGAGAGGGACAGTTCGACCCCCATCACAACCTCAGTGGAATATCATGCTGCTAGAAAGCGATGGCATTGGGCTGGGAACACGTCCGAACCCCGTGTAGTTGCCGCCAGCCTAATCAAGCGTGTTACTCAGAGGTTCCTATTTCTTTGGACAATGAGTGCACATGTACAGTAGTAATTCAAAATCTGGAGCAGATCCTGTCCAATATGATTATGAAAATCTTTCTCCGACTAATAATATGTTTCTATGCCATGGGAATGACATCAAGGATACATAAAAGAAATCAACAATCTTTATTCAAGAATGGTAAAAGAGTCTGGGAGAGGAGCCCAGTGTTTTAAAAGCAGCATTTCAAAGACTTTTAAAAGAATGTAAAATTCCACTAATATCTGATAGCACCCAGGAGGGATTATTACCCACTACAGAGCTGGATTCAGGTTTTAAACAGTGCAAGATTTTATTGTAATGAAAACATCAGCTTGCAGACTAGATTGTTTAAAACTTTAATGGGCTGTATTTAGCAGAAAGTGCTCACGGACAAGCTAAACTACAGAACGCATTAAACAGTAGGACTTGGATCTTTTTCTGAATTACTTCCTCTTATTCAAGGTTACCAGGTTTCAAAGTCTATTTAGAATGAAATTACTATACCTGCCTTCGGGTATCTCCTATTCCAATGAAACAAATCCATTAACTAGGAGATTGACCGTGAACCTCTGTGAACCGTGACTGTGTACCACATTCATTGCTCAGCACCAAAAACGTAATTAATCCTCCCTAGAGTTACTCTCCTAATGCTTTGTATTAATTTGTTCATTTAACAATAAGCATGTATCCACAAAGAAAATCCGGCAATGCTTCTGATTACGGGCTGCAAATTCCATTTCCTTTTAGCCTGTAATTCATTAAAAGCATACTGATAGAATGTAAATATCCTGGACGGAACTAATCCTTACTAATGCTTAATTGCACAGTTGTCAGAAATATTTAAACTGATCACATATATACAAGCATTATAAATGGATCCTTGAGGTTTAATACCTTGCACATGGAGACTAGAAAGTTCGGATATCTTGAACATGAAAGTATAAAAATAGCTATACAAATACAAACAATATAAAGAAAAACGCCTTCATCAGATACAGTATCTTAGTTAAAATGTGGTGGTTTAAGATTCAGTTAGGAGCTGGCTTAACATTACTGGTAACAGCTTTCGAGGCAGGAAGAGAGGAAAGCACACATGCCAAAAGCTGGCAGCTCTTCTGCACTGCGTCAGCGCCTGCCCACTGAAGCATTCCTCCAGTGAAGCAGTGCAAAACCAGCTCTGGAGCCAAGAGATAAAAGATTGGCTGTTAACATGAGAACACAGATCCCCGCCACTCGGATTTCGGTGGTTTGCGGTTAGACATTTAAGATTATCTGTTCAGTGGGCTGAACTGAGGGTCTGAGAGTTCACAATGTTTGTATTCTGACTTCCACAGTTAACTCCAGTCATAGTCAGAGCTCCTTGGAGCATCATCCATGCTGGCAAACCGCAGTGTGCCCAGCAGGTTTCCTCTCTACCACTTTCAGATGCTCAGCGGCCCATTGCAAATCAGACCCAGGCCCGGCATCGATAAGATGTGAGGAAAACAAACAAAAAAGTAAAACAGTAAAAACATCAGACATGGGAATCAGGGAAGAATACCACACTGAAGACAAGTACAGTACTTGAACAACAAAGACAAACATCACTGCAGGGGTTCTTGAATTCAGGTACTCAGGTTTTGACAATACAGTACATTTATTATTGACTGGCTCTGTTTTTTCTGCTCAAGGATCATACTGTAGCACGTAATCTCTAGTGACAGTCAGAGCATGCAGTAATGCCAACAATTTCATCCACAGCATCAACAAAGGTGTACACTGTAACGAAAGGGCAAATGGTAGAGGTACAAACAAACATCAAGGCACCAGGGGAATGAGAGGATCAGGCAGGGCTGGCAGAGTGGGTGTGCTTTTGCTGGCAGAGGAGACTGGGAGTCGTTTCACATATTGCACAGATTTACGATGCTTCCACACAAGACTGCCAACCTTGCAATTTTGTCTGCAAATAAACTTTATAGTTATGGCACATTTTTTTTTACACAGGCGCCCCCACCCTCTTTCAACATTGCACCTGCTGAGGGTGGGGAAGGGTGCCGTGCACAGTATTTTATACGTTTATACACTTTGCCGCTTTTCTGTTTTTCTATTTCTCTTTTTGTAATTTAAGGCAGCATTAAAACTGGAAAGCTATTTATTACAGGCTGCCCTACTAGGCAGATACGACACCCTGCTACCACAGCAAGAAAACACTCTGTTGTGCTGCAGTTAGATCCATTTCAGGTTATCTTCAGTAACTTGAGAAATGCACAACCGGTACTATCTGTACAACAGCCTGCAGGTAGCACCATCTGGTTTCCTAGTTATCCCATCTTACCCTCGGCAATGCTCAGCCAATTGTGTGCCACCATCTCTGGAATCCTCATCTCAGTTCAGGACCCAGGACTGACAGGACCCAGGATCGAACCCTTGACCACAGAGCTTAACCTGTGATTAAGACTTTTTTGCATATCTTTTTTCCACGGGAAACAATGATGAAAGCCCTAACGCGCAGCGCACTGAGCACTGTGATGGTTTTGCTGTGCGTGCTTGACAGGGGATACCAGTGCGATTTCTGAACAGGCTCCACACAATTAGGAAAACTCACCTTCTCTAAACACCCTGCCCACGTCTCTCTCTTTAGCCTGTAATGGCTGCAAAAAACTTGCCATTGTTTTCCTGTAGGATGGCAGCATCCTGTCAGGTGCCTGGCTCTCTCGATGGCATAGTGCATTCCATTCGCTACTTCCTGCCTGCTGAGCTCCAGGGCTGTGGTCCCTGACTCTACACTGACAGGCCAATTCATCATAACCGCTGATGGCCAGACCTCAATTGACAATAGTTACATGCCTCTCTGGGCATTCTGTCATTGTATTTAACCAGACAGCTTTCATGTCTTCCTGCCTGATAAAATCCGAAGATGTATTTGCAATCAAAGTGAAAATGTTTTCTTTATATACTGCAATCCTTTTACCACAAGTTCCAGATTTTAAGCCTCTTCCTGGCCCCAGTCTTCTCTCCCCACACTTCCTCACTTACTCATTACAGACTTGCTATACTGACCCTTCACCGGGATGGCAGCATTTTTGGATCATTAATCTGCCAGAAGATCTAGAAGGGTTGATAGGCATCCTCTTGATTGCATAACTTAAGTTTGTCTAGTTTTTTAAAACATAAAATAAACTGACAGCTGTAATTTAAAGTAATGTATATTCTTATTTTGGGGATTTGGAGAGTTCAATTTTTTCCCTAAGAAAAATATTATTTTTAAGTCATGCTCCTTTTACCTAGTAAGAAACACGAGGAGGGGCGCAAAGCTTGTCTATATTTGGAGACTTCTCTGGGAGCCGAGACTCTTCAAGAGCAGACGATGCTCTGAGTCGCCACCCTTGCACGACTAGCCTCACGCCCAGAATTACAGAATGGAGGCAATCTGCCAGCTCCACCCAGCTGCACCCTCTAATTTCGCCTCTTGGATTAATGGACTGCTCTCATCTGAAGTCAGCCAGACTCGGCCTTTCTCGATCTGACTGCAGCTGCAATTCATTTCTGTATCTTAACCTCTGCGCCAGTTGATTTTGTGCACAGCATCACGGCATAGGGTATTTCCCAACCTGCTCAGCTGCTCTGCCCTCATTTCCTCCCCTTGCAAGCACTGTGGCACAATTGCAAAGAAAGGAGTACTGTCAGTTGAATTGACATTTACCTCAAAGCATTTTTATTTAAACTGACATATGCCTTTTGTATGCATATTTAGAACCGTATATTGTCATTTAACAAAATTTCACAGTAGGGACCCGATCAAAAATGTTTACCCAGTGGTGTCGAATTCAATAAGGAAGACTAAGCGAGGTGAAGGCAGAGCAGCTGAAGTGATTGATTGATCAGTTCAGTTGCTTACATGGCGTAATCACAGTATTACAGGCAAGCCAAGGTTCAGCTGAAGTTACAAATACATGACAAACACTTCTACAGTAGTATGCAAATTGATAAGAACACTCCATGATTTACAACCAGAGAAAAAACGGTACAGTATTTTATTGCTTCTCAATTTGATGCAGTCCCCTGTTTTACTTGAAAGTATTCTAAAATTACTGTCTGATGGTAGAACTGCCTTCTTCACACCAGTGGACAGCACTGTCGTACCTCTGCATCTGTCTTGTGAAAAGCCACAACAGTTGTGGGGGACGTGCATGTGGAATATTGAAGCTATTGGCCAGAAATCGTGAGCTAAGCTTCAGTGTTTTCTAGGGCATTGTCCACTGGCCTCAACTCAAAGCTACCAAATCACAGGGGTGTTCTGATAAATTTGCCAACTACTGCACCTGCGAATCAGCAAATTCCAACAGCAGTGGGAACAACAGGTGCCAATGGCCTGTGACATTAAAGGAGGGACAAACCATCAGATTCAGCCCCAGGAACCCAACACCACTGAAGCAGGCTACAGGGGGACAAGGCGCCGCTCCCAGGGAGATGCAGAGAGATCCCCAGGCATCCTGTCCGTGGTTCTACCCTGTGGTAGAACAGCATGACGTAACCTACCATAGGGTAAAACCACTGGCAAGACACCGGAGAAGGACAAGACACACACAGACACAAGGGACCAGGTGGAGGAGGAGGAGGGATGAAGGATGAGACGGAGATGTCCGGCTGCTGTGGTCACACCAGGGAGTGATACACACATGGGATCCCCAAAACACAGGCTCGACCCCCCACAGCCACAGGAGAGGAGTGCTACAGCTACATCTAATACATTGTACATACAAGGGGGGGACTAAAGACCTGACACCACTGCAAAACAAAGAGAAACTCAACAACTGTTCCTTGGCAAACTGTTTGCTTAAGTTTTTTTTCATTTTTTTTAAATCAAATTCGTTTTCTGACAAATTTCATCCAATTGCTTGTGCTTCCAATTAGTGATGTTGTCCACTGTTCACTTTGCCCTACCTAAATAAATTGTAAAAGAAGCTGATGTTGTAAATTTATATGTACTGTAGTCTTCAAAGCTTTCTTAACCTCTTGCATGCTGTACAATATACTGCTATTTTACAGCATTTTTGAATTAGTGTACTTTTCTGCAGCTTAACAGCTTACAGATGCCTAATGCCTTGCTCATGGGTCTTTGTGCATCTTTAAGACACTTTGGAGAGGGGTGTCTCTCAATCAATATTAACATTTTGTGGCAGTAACTGGAATACAATGAATACTATATAGGATGGAACTTTCTCATAGAAACTAGTTTAGCACTAAAGAAATCTATAGAAAAAAAATAACGTATTTAAGCATCCTGTATCAATTCTGCAAAACAGTAGTGGCACTGGAAGGCATTCACAAGTCTGGGCTGCTCGGAGAAGAACAAGCCCCCAGAGTGCCTGGCTTTGCGTCAGCGCTGGCTGACTCTGGCTCAGCAGGAATCATCCGGGGAGTTGCAAACTCCACTGCTATCGCCCCCCAGAGAGAGAGAAGCCATGGGCCGACTGTAATACTCCGGACTCCAGACAGGGGTCCACATTTCAAATTCCTTCCCAACTGGAACCTAAAAGACGCATCTGACAAGGACACGTACTGAAATGCATGCTATAATATTTGATTCTACTTTTTTTTCCCCCCTGAGGGAAGATATTGGACCTGTGAGGCGTGCAAAGACTGAAATGTTGGCACGGGCACAAAAAAAAAAGCTTGTAGGAGCCATTTCCTGCTGTAATAAAAACAAAATTAACACCTTAACCTCAGTAGCAAAGCCTATTCACAAAACCGGTGCTTCCAACAAGCAGCATCTGTGCTGTTGTGATTACAAGTGATTTACAATGCTGGATTTACTGCTGGAGTTAGGAGTTTACTGAACAGCTAGGTTCAAGCATCAGTCTCCAATAGTTTTAGTAATCTCACACAACAGGCATTACATACAGATTGAAGGAACTGTTGTTGACTTTGGAGGGGGGATCCGACAGATTTGTCAGAAAACGGATAGAAACAAATACTGTAATACAACATACTTGCAGAAATACAATCAAAGCTGTTTGCTCCAGCACAAAACTCCATCACCTTTTAATGAATAATACCCAATGATTAAGGAGCAAGCAGGTGGTTTCTGAAAACCCACGCATTACCACATGGTAGCTGTTTAACTAACATGTTACTGTTCTTTTTCATTGTGCGTGACAAAGATTGGCTAGTCCTTAAAATTCCACCTCCATCTCTCTCAAGCTTTCAGCTTGGTTCGGTGAGGCAGTGTGCCCTTAAGGCCTGACATCACACGCAGCTGCTGAAGAAAAGCCCTTCTCAAAACACTCTCCTGGAGAGAGAGGTTTCTGCAGTTATTTCTCCAGCAGCTGTGAGACAGACAGCAGGTCTCAAGGACACACTGTGTATGAGAAGATGCCTTTCAAGTGACCCTGGTGGAAATCCAACAATTAACTGGGATGCTGGGCAATGAAAACAACTCTGTTAAGTAAACAGCTGTAGATCATGTGGCAATGAATAGCTCTGCCAGTTATTTGAGCTTTACTATCTGCTCTGTTTACTGTGCCCTCATGTCTCTTGGTAGGTTCACACCTTTAAACATCTGCAAATAATGTCACAGAGGACCTGACAAGGAGCAAAAAGCTTGGACAACCCCAGTTAGTTTGCAGGAAGGTGATTTATCGTCTTGTACACACAACACATGTAGTATGTCCTGTCGACCAGGGAACACCTACCTAGCAATACCTCCATAGTCCAGCCCTTCTTCTCCACGCATTATGATATATAATCTCCGGCGCAAGTCATATGGCTTCATGTTCATGATCTGTAAGCAGGAAAGATGGGTTAAAGGTCTTGAAATCAAAGAATAAAGACTGCCCTTAAATCTTAGGTTAACCTAGAGACATCCCCACTGGGCCATAAAAACTGTGTTCCGACCTTTCAATAACCACTAATTGTTAATCAGCCTGTATCACCACTAACATTCAGGCTCGTTGTGCCTCTTTCTGAGGCTTGAGGCCTGCAGGTTACTGATAACGCTGAAAGCACGATCACAGTGTGGGTCACAGTGCCAAGCCAAACAGACTTGTGCCCGAGGAAGTTGCTGGAAGGCATAAGAAGAAAATAAGTGGTGATCACGGTGATTTTGGTTCCACCACATGTCCATGTTGGTTTCATTTAAGCTCACCTGCTGGAAGGAGTCTTCAAACAGGGTCTGCCGGGAGACACTGATTTTCACATGGCTGGGCAAGGCATTGGACTGGAAAGACAAGACAAGAGCACAGACATCTGCCTTAAACGTTTGCCGACCTTCCAAATACACTACCCAGCTGCCAGCTGGATAAAAAAAGAAGTAGTTTATCTACATGCTAAAAAAAAGAATCTACAACATATCTTCCAGGAGTTCAATAAACTGCCAAAGAAGCCTCTTCCATATAACTTCACAGGGTATTCTAAGCACTCTTTAAAAGGTCTGTGTTTTTATGGTTTCAACAACAGAAAGTAGAATGGATTTCCCAGCTGTTTTGACACCTCTTCAAGTGGAATTTTTCTGGCTGTCTAAAATTACAAGATGACACTAAGACCCATAAAGGAATAGCTCATACTGTATGCCAGTTTCTGCTGCGGCGAACTTCATAGCATCAGATTAAGTTCTCAAGATCATAAATACGTGTTTAAAAGAACACTCTCTCTATGTCTGTCAACAGGATCCATTCCCTATATATCCAGTACAGACAATTAACACACAAATCTCCTTTGTGTATATTCCCGCACAATCCACACCCAAAATATGTCAGCACTGTCCCTTTTAAAAAATACAAATACATTGCATCGCTCTTCTAAAATACAGCTGGGGTATGAAACACACTGCACTGCCAAGACGAGAATACAATGGTGTATTCATTCTGTTCCACTGCCCCTTAACAGATCCCACAGCTGAAGGCTATTTCAATGACAACAGATTAACTGAAAGAAAGACTTGCAATGGAACAATATAGAGGTGCCAAGGCTGCTGAACCTCCCTTCTGCAATTCCCAAGAAACCATAAAAACTTTTCAATATGTTTGAACGCAAGAACAACATCCAGAAACTCTCCCGTGTCAAAGGATCGTGCTCAATAAAAGCTGGATTCGTGTTCACACATCTGCCTGTCGGAAACTATGATTACCCACTCGGGGACTGGTTTTTGCTGGTCCCATAACTGGGGACCAATACATGCAAGAGGTGTCAGTGCAGATCTCTATTACTCTGTAGAAGAGTTAATTTCACTCCAGGGTTGAGAAAAACCTTCAATATATTACTGAATATTTTTTTTTTACTCAAAGAGATTTAAGCTTGCACCTGTTTATACAGTAAAGTATTTCACTGGACCAATTTCGGTACCTTGCTAAAAGGGTACATCTTTGAACCCTGAGATTTGAACCTATAACATTACATCTATGAGTCTAGAACTCTAACTACTGCTCCCCACTCCTTGTCCTGTGCAGTATAGTGACCTGATGAAGCAGGAGAGCTTCATTAATGCAAGCAAACATCCAAGCACCATGTGTTGGTTTTATGTACAAGAGCCTGCAGCTTCTCAAACCCTAAATGGCTCAAACAGCTGAGATTTTAAAGCCCGTCTTCACCCTGTTTGAAGTACAGACAGTAAAACAGGCTAAATTTGGATCAGGACTCTTTTTGGAAAGACATGTTGGATATCAGGGTAGAATTCGATTTACGTTAATACAGATGATGTAGTGGGAGACAGGAAGAAGGAAACTTTTATGGGGTTCCAATTGTTTGGGTTGTAGTAAAAGTAAATACACTATATGCTTTTTGGTGAGAGTAACGAAAAAATTCTTCATTAGACATTGAAGGTTTATTTTTTAGAGATGCGTGCATTCCTATTTTTTACAGATCAAGTCCTCAGTAGCAGGGAAAATTAAACAGCCTGCCAAAAGTTGAAAACAGATATTTTTTGTTCTAAAACTATGGCAAGGGTATTTTGTTAAGACAAGAAAGGGAATAGGCAGCACATCTGCTCAGCAGACATCCGTCTTCATCAGATCAAGGGTTGCTGAAGCTTGTCCTAGATATAAGAGTGGCTGGAAGCCTTTAGACACTGCCCTTCTCGGCTCCGAGACCTTGCTCAAGTCAGGCCCTAAAAGACTACAGGAGCTAGGCTCTCATGCCTAGCAGACACAGTGAATGCCAGGGGCGGAATGAGAAGGTACTGTGCCTCCTTGCAGGCCAACAGACTGTCAAAGAAGGTGCACAGAAAACCACGTTCCTCCGCCCACTTCCTGAAAGCTCCTCCCACAATCAGCGCTGTAACATTACAATTACACAAAATCCAAGGAAGGAGGGGCAGGCTGGAGGTGCTGCTGCAACCTCTTCTAGCCTTCTGCTGTGTCAAGAATCTTCAAACACACACTAGCAGATTTCTGAGCTCCTCAAGACTGCAGAGCGCAGAAACTACATTTTTGCAGATGCTGATCAGCTCAGAAAAAAACGAAAATGGAAACTGGCGTGATTTTTAAAGATCGCACAGTACAGCTGCTGCGTGCCATCCCAGAAAGCCGTACTATTCAGCGGCGGATTAAATTAATTCCCTCCCACTTTATGGGACCTTTGAAGATGAAAGGATCTACACAAATCCAAGTTATTATTTTTACTGTTGATGTTATTTCGCCAGCCTGGCTAACAACGTGATCATCACTTGTTTAAGTCATTTACGCTGGTGTCATTTAAGAAATAAAAACCTTCAATCCCATTCAACCTAGAAAAAAGGTAAAAACTTTCATGTGCTTAAAAGCCATTAGTACCACATTTCTGTTAATGATCCATGAAGTTGGTGTATTACATTCAAAGACGTCGCATCTACACACTTTTAGCTAATGGATCAGAAACAAAGACAAATTAGCCAATTGTAAGTGGAATTAAGAAAAGCCGTGAGAAAGTACTCAGCCTTGTTCAGTCAGCTATTTTGAAGAAAAGCTTAATCCATTTCAACGAGAGAAAGCCAGTGTGTACCATAACCCACCAAACATGCCGCTTTTATATATTAAAGCAATGAATAAGAAGTTGCCATTACACAGAAATCACACAAATCGGCACTAATCCAGGGTTGACTGACAAGATCCTGTTAATGGATTGACCTTTGCTGGTGGTGCTCCTGGGTGAATTCCTAATACTCACATGACAGAGGAAGCGGAACTGGTGATATTTCCATCTGAAGCTCCGGTCGTATGCTCCAGGAGACCCTCCTTGCTTCGAACTGTAAAAGAAAGAGAAACGGACAAAGAGAAGCCATCAGGAATTGCGAGGCCACATGATGAACAGCTCCAGCAAAACTGTCCCGCCCTTTCTCCACATGACAGGTCTGGGTCAACCGTATTTTGATGTTCCACTCAAAACTTCACGAGCCACATAACTGCAGTTAGGTAGGATGTGCTCTACTGGAGAACATTTTTCACGGGCCTGGATTTTCAGAGCAGCTCTGAAAACCAATATCTTGGAGCAGAATGAACATCATGACTGTTTTACCCATTGGCACCGTTCAACACTGATGTGCCCCACAATAAACACTGATCAAACTGTCACAATAAATTTACTTGCCTATTGCAAAAGTGAGACAAGCTCCAGTTCAGGCAAAGATATTTAACTAAATGCACTGAATTGCCTATAGCTGTGTCTTTACAGTTGAACTGAGCTCTTGAGCTAAACTGTCTGCTTCCTACCAGATACATTTTTAAAGACTGCTGTAACAGCTCCCTTCCAGAGCTCCAGAGTCAATAGGAATTTGAATTTCCCAAGAATAACACTGAAAATCCCACACATGTTCATTATCTGTTCCAGTCTCTGAATCAAACCTAAAGTCTTTATGACTCACTTAATCCTGTTCAAGTATGATTTGAAAGGAGTAGCAACTGACGGAATCGTTAACTGGCTGCATTGGCACTGGACTGGATCAGAAAAGTAAACTTACAGTTAAGTCCTATATAGATGAGCATTTCTGTGGGAATGCCCTGCCTTCTGATTCTTATATTTCCACAAAGGATCAAAGGTAGGTTGGTAATGAAGTGAAAACACTGTTAACAGTGTATAAGACCACAGCTTCCAATGCATGAAACTATGACAGGTGTATCACAAAACCACCAGGGGGAGGTGAACACTTTCACTTTAGTACCTTATTAAAAGGACCAGAAACGTCTTATAAAAATCAAACCCTATATACTACCTGCTGCTGTCCAGCCCCAGCTTTGAATCATAAGGTTTTACAGGTTATTCTGTAGTACTGCTATAATTATTAAGTAGTCATTTAGCAGAAGCTTTTATCCAAAGCAATTTTCAAGCAAATATACAACCAGCTGTTGCTGCATCACCCATAATGGAAGCCACACTAGTTCCACACTAGACTGCTTGCACAGGAACTCAATGGCTAATCTAGGATTTGAACCAGGAGCCTCCTGGTAGACAGCACTTCACCTCCAACAGAGGATCTCTGCTCCCACATAGGAACTCTAGAAATATCACTGGCTGAAGGTCGCAGGAGTACAGCGAGGTGTTGCACCGAGTTTCACATCATGATCCTCGTGCCGAACAGCTGCTCTCTCTTCACATCCCACCCTGTCCAGAAAAGCTGCAGCTTGGACTTGGGCCATTTGTTTCGTCCTGTGGTCCCATTACCACAATGGCGAAATGGCTGTGGCCCGGGGCAGCCAGCCCTGCTCTTGAGAGATATGCCCAGTCAGCTCTGCACATGGGCGGGAGCGAGGCCAGCAGTCATCTGGCGAAACTCCCCTTGGCTACGATCTCCCTGTCTTGGTCAAAATGCCTGAATCATTAAAGCAGCGCTCCAATTACAACAAATAAGGATTTTCTTCTTTTTTTGCCTGCGTATGTTTTACATCTTTCCCCAAATGCAAAACCATTTGATTTGACACACTACCCCTTCTCCAAGGGAACATAAAACTTTCCTTAATATATAGATACAGACGTGCATTGGTCTTTGTTCCAGCTTGCCAACTCTTCACTTCCACAGGGAAATGAACCAGTGAATATGCCTGTGCTTGCAGTGCTGATTAAGCCATTTTCTTAGGGATCTGAAATGTGTATAAAACCGGCAGAAAACGTTTTTATTGGTTTTTTTTACATGGTCAGAAATATACCTTGTTAAAATGAATACCCCCAGTCAACTGATCAATAAACCAGAACAGTGACTGTCACTGTCGGACAGCCACGTCTACTTTAGGCCGTAATATCACGGCTGCACTGGCTGCAGTGGCTCCGTCAGCACTGCAGTGTGCTGTATATATGTAGGGCGGAGCGGTGGTTCTGTGGCTTAGTATCTGCGCCTGTGGCTGGAAGGTTGCCGGTTCATATCAAGCAGCCTGCAGAGGAATCTTACTCCATTGGGACCTTGAGCAAGGCCCTTAACCCCAACTGCTCCAGGGGAGCCATATAAATGGCTGACCCTGCGCTATGACCCCCAGCTTCTCGCCTTGTCTGTGTGCCTCATGGAGAGCAAGCTGGGATATGCTCTGGATATGGGATAAGACAAATTCCTAACACAAGAAATCATGTATGGCCAATAAAGTGATCTTATTTTATCTCATGTGTGTATACCTTCATGTGTAGGCTGGTGTAGAGGAGTGTGCAGGGCTCTGAACTGGAAGGCTGGGGATCCTGCTGTTGTACCCTTGAGCAAGGTACTTAATTCAAATTGCTCCAGAAAAAATGCCATGCTGTGTAAATGCAGCCGATATGGATAAAGGCATCAGATGATAAGGAGCATACTTATTGAGCTTAGCTGGCCAATTCAAACAAGTGCGCTGTGAAAAGTGGGTACAGCAGGTCTCAGAAATGCGACAATAGGCAAAGCTTTCACGTGTGCAAACCAGAGGCAGGTCGGCTCAGTGGGACCTCCTTTTGTGTCACGGGTGGCCTGCATGGATCCTCTGGTGGATATCAACAACACTGCTGCCTTCTGGAGTGCAGTGCCCTCGTGGAAATGTCTTCGCATATCCTTTCATAATACAGCCTGCCTGAACAGGCCAGGTAACTTTCTAATGACCTAGATGATATATATAAAATTACAATTATCTTAATACTGCAGAAGAGACTGCGCTTACATCTAAATAATCCACATTTGTACCTCAAGGACACTACCACCATGACAGTGAAATCTTTATTCTGATTTGGTTCAACTCAGATTAAACTGAGCTGTTCAAATGTGTGAGGGGGTCTCTTTCTGTACATCCATGAGTTTCTGAGCTGCTTGACATATGGTTCTTTGCTAGACCTGAACCACTGGACAAAACTGGGGAAAAAAAAGGTCTTGCTTCGTCAAAGCACATGCAAGCAAAAGGCGAGGTCATAGAAGAGAGTACTGTGTGACCTAGACAGAGAGTAGGCAGCCGTCTGGTACCATTACTTTCCATTTCAGGACTTCAACCCATCCAGGCTGAACTAAAGATCATTTAGGTGGGGAGCTGCGTCAGCATGCGCAGGCTACAAAAGGAACAAGTCATAGGTTTATTCCTTGCTGAGAAAAAGAAGAAGGAGAACACAACGTTTCGGCCGTGGAGCCTTCTTCAGGTCCACACCTGAAGAAGGCTCCACGGCCAAAACGTTGTGTTCTCCTTCTTCTTTTTCTCAGCATGGAATAAACCTATGACTTGTTCCTAAAGATCATTTAGCTAATTAAGGATTTGCCGGACACAAAACAAGCCTCAAAATGGAGTTAAGGCACCTAGGATCCCACTCTCTGACCCTCCTGCTCCTGCCTAAAAAAAACAAACAAAACCAACAGAAATGTCCTATACATTTACCCTGAATCAAATCCAGGTCGTGGGTCTTTAAAGGTGGTGGTGCGAGAGTTGTGGTCGACAAAATAGCGGACCCCTTCATTGGTGTATTTCATCTCCCAGCCAGGGGGGAGGGGAGGCTCCTGTATCATCCTAAAAAGAAGGGAACTGGAGTGAGACTGTTTGCCTTTGCCTCTCAGGAACCCCAAGAAAGGGGGCAGCCAAGTTCGCCCTGTCTGCTCGTCTTCCCCTGAATTCACAGACTTGATGACAATGCTGTATGTTTGTGGAGTCTAACAAAAAAAGCTCAGAGTGGGACAACGCGGATCAAGTCCACCGACAAAACAAAACACAGCATGTTCTGCAAACTCTGCAACGATTCAGTTACTCGGAGTTCGACTGAGAAACCCTGGTTATTAAAACGCACAGGCTATAGCTCATGTGCTGCTAAAAAAAAGTGCCATTCACATGTTTGTGCACAGATGTGTTTTCAGACGTCTGAAGTTTAATGTTGACATTCAAGATGTCAGCATACATCTATGCACCAGGGCTCTGTCCCTGTGACTACTTCAGTGTGGTGTCATCTATAGACTTTACTGCTGCACACCAATTAATTGTCTAGTGCAGAAATCAATGGTTTCAACTGATATTTGCCTTCAAAATGAGAAAAAAAGGTATCCTGGTTTTGGATGCTTTTTAAAAATGAACATATAACATTTCAGCTGGTGGTGAATATAAGAACACAAAGATAAAACAATGACGGGGAGGCGAATTAATTAAGTGGGAGAAGTGTGTTTGAGCGTTACTGTAAACTAGGCCTAAACTCGTAACTGACCTGATTTCTATGACTTTAATTAACTGGATACGCTCACTATAGGATACTGGAGCGACATTTGACTAAAAATACTCTTGCATTTTAGTTAAAATTATTTAGTAGATGCACTTATCCAAATGGGGACTGTACATCAACAAACGCTGCTCATTTTCAACAGGAGCTCTGCTTAAGGTCTTGTCCACGGGACAGAACCCCAGGTAGCTCAGTGACATGCTTAGTCTACATTGCCAGGCTGTCACGGAATCCGATTCGTGACTCTCGGTGATCTGTGCCGTTTGAAAAAGCTGCAGAACTGTTTGTGTCAAGACTCCAAGCAAAGCCACTTTCTTTAAATCCTATAGAGAGATGGGAATCTGCAACTCACAGTATGACATCTGGTATGGAATTACAATGAAACTGGAGTGTCATTTTTACCACAGTTAACACTGACTTAAAGCTGATTTTCACACGGAGGAAAGGGTGAAAGTAACGTCCAAGAGTCACAGAGTGCCGGCTGCTCTAATGCTCTTCTGCACAGCCCCATGTTCCATGCTGGAGTGGCAAACAGATCAGACTACCCTGGCTTATTCAGCTACACTTCATACACTCTAATGGAAAGCAGTCAATGCAGAACAGAGTTAGTTTAGAAGCTTGAAGGCACTCATCCATACCGCCAATTTAACAAATGCAAAGCTCTTACCAACGAGCAGCACTTAAATTGAACCCCACTGAACAAGAAAAACTTTCCTCTGGCTTTGAGATTCAAAGATACATGAAAGTTATGAGCAAACCCATATTGAAAAGCCCCTTTTGTTGAGTATTTTTTCAATTACCAAGTTGCCCACTTGATTGGGAACACAGATGGAGATAAGTAGGGGCTCTGCTGCACTGGAAATTACTATTACTTAAGCTGACTCAGATTGGCTAACATAAAAAACTTTGTTCTGACCAACTGTCACAGGCCCAAATTTGGCTGTTGGCAGCCACTGTCTATTCTTGGTTTCTCTGCGATGACCAATGTCATCGTCAGTTCACCAGCACAATTGTCCCTGTTGCAGGATACCACTGCCAGATCTCGTCCTTTGCCAGATTCTGGCAGGCTGTTTGGTCACTGTGAAGCCCCAACAGCACGACAAGGTTAACCTCGCATGCTTCTTGGGTTTTTTTACATGCTGTCTCCAGGGCCAGATCCATACAGAGAGGGAGGCCTGGATAAACTGGCGCAGCAGGAGCTTTTACAGAAAACGAAACAAAAGTGAAACGATAGTCCTTTTTCAAGCTGGGGGACATTCGGAAACAATCTGCTCAGCTGGACAATTCTTCATCCCTTGAATGCAGGGCAGGAAGGCTTGGTCAAATCACAGAGTCCCCCTTAGAGCCCTGTGCCCCATTACCATGTCACAACATAAGAAATGCCATCGTCTCAGCGTAAAGGCAGCGCTTGGAAAGCTCACAAAGCATGCACATGTATATGAGCACATTCATCTCTGTCAAGAGAGACAGCCAGAAGTGTTGCAGCAAAGATATACATTTCTATCAAACGACGGGTAGCTTTAAATATAAATGTGCATCTACTTATCACTTGTCAGACAACTCAGCATGGAATGGAAGAATCTGACCTACCACACACTGACAGACTCTAGTCCTTAACTCAGAACAGTCAGCCTCCCAAACATATTGGAAAATAATGAAGATGACATCATTAGTGAACGTGCACTGTGCTAAGAATATCAAAAGATAATGCATTTATGAACTGAAATGTT
Source organism: Lepisosteus oculatus (assembly GCF_040954835.1). Classification (NCBI taxonomy): domain Eukaryota; kingdom Metazoa; phylum Chordata; class Actinopteri; order Semionotiformes; family Lepisosteidae; genus Lepisosteus; species Lepisosteus oculatus. The sequence continues at coordinate 12,394,599 of NC_090715.1, read as the reverse complement.
TATTTAAACTGTCTGTAAGTTCTCATTAGTCTTTTTCCATTTGTTCCAAATGAAATAGCTGTCTGCACAGAAACACTTTTTCTTTTTCTACTGCCTTCTTTTTTTTTTCCCGACACCCCTCTGGATTCCACCGCCGAGTTCTTTCCGACTTGTTCCAATGCCGCATCGGGAGCTCAGCACAGAGCAGGCGGAGAGACGGGCAAATGGAAATGGAGACACAGGAGGATGGGGAGACTCACCCTTGGGTCCGGGGGTCTTCCCACTGAGTGGTGCGGGTGTTGTGGTTGACAAAGTATACCCGGCCATTGTCCTGTCGCTTTTCTGCAAGGGAGAAGAGACAGCAGGCCATCATTTAGCACTAGAGCGGTACAGTCCTGCAGTCTTCAAATTCACCACGGTTCAAGCTGAACTGGCACTGATGCCATGCTGGTGCTGGAGACGCTGTTGATAAGGTGATGAATTCTACATATGCAAAACTGGAACCAGAATTAAATGAGCCAACTTGCACAGCTAGAGGATAATTCTGAACTTTCCTCCTGCCTGAACATCAGGAATGTGCACAAAGCCAAGCCTCCAGATAAGGATGCATTTATGCCTGCTCCCACTTGGGCGTGGTGTTTTAACCATAGCTCTGTTATCTGTTATCTGTGAAGGGCTAACTTTTTGTCGAACGCGTCAGTCTCATTCTGAACGTAGGGAAGCAGGGACAGTGACGTGAGAGGAAGGAGGGCATCTGGCCGACGTACATTTGGTATTTCTAGTTCCAAATGTTTTTTGTCTGTTTTTCTGCTACTTGGTTAACTTAAAAAAATAAGCTTAAAAACAATATCCAGCTAAAGAGGATCTGGGGGAGGCAGAATGTTCTGAAGCCAATGAGTATGGCATAAAAGCTATTCATTCACTTATGAGGGTCTTTCAGGAAGCTAGGTTTTCTGGAATACCGCGCAACCAAATTACCCAGGAAGCTAACAAAAGCATCCAGAACACAAATTGTGGTTTTGCTGCTAAAAAAAAAAGAAAAAAAAAGAAAATTTGAAGCTACCAATAAAAGCAATTCACTTCAGTTGCTGGGGTGAAACTGTCTAATCTATTCTCTATGTCTCTACGTCTCAGGGTAGTTGCACCTGATTTTTAAGACGCTGTAAATTAAGTCATGATGTTGGAAACACCCTCATTATGAGCACTGCAGACATCAACACAGTGCTGTCTCTCACAAGTAGCAAAATCCACACTATTTTTAACATTAACAGCAGTAAGCTTTGCAATGCGTTCGCAAACACCTCTGTCATACATTGCTGGGTGTTCTTGTTACATCATTTTTGCATGCTCTCCTTGATCTGCTTTCATGGGCCATTTGTTGACCAGAATAAGTTCTTTGACTGTTCATTTGGCCAGGCTAGCAGAAAAAACATTTGACAATTTTTCTCTCACAGAAAACTTTTGTGGAAGGAGTGAGCACTGACCATACTGTATAAAGATACAGCAATAAAATGGCCTCAAAGAAGCAATACGCTTAACAGTAAAGAAGAAAAAACACATGCGAGGATAAGTGAGTTGAGAATAGGAGTACTGCCAGGATCCTGATAAAGTCAGCCATGGGAGAAAGGATAATGGATTAAAGGAAATCTTGGAAGAATCTTATGCTGATACTGACAACTAGGAGATAAAAACAAGTGGATACACTCTGTTCCAGCATATTGCATGAAGTACATACTACTGTAATTATTGCATTGTGTGATCATGTCATTCTTCTAAATTAAAGGTGTAACCCTGTACACATCACTATAATGTCAGGGGCAAGTCTGTTTTTTATAATTCATCCCAAGTTGTCCACAGAGTAAAAATAATCTTTTCCTATTTTGACTGGGTCTTGTTTCTTTTTTTCCCCATGAACAGCATTTTAGGATTTTAGGTAGCACAGACCTTGAAAAACCAAAATAAAAGATAATTGTGCACACAGATATAGCCTACTATTCTATTTTCTGAGATTTTCTGAGATATTCTTTACAAGTTTATTTAACCAACTGAGACAAATGGATCACCTGGGAGTGTTTTTGAAAACCCTGTGATTGTACTTTTGTCCATTATCATACACGCATATGAAAATAAATTCATAAGTACAATACATAAAGCAGAGATTACAACAGAGAATTGAATACTACTTTAACTATTATTATAATTACTTAAAACTGCTAAAGGGTCTTTTTCTGTGTTTTGTTGCTGTCTACACAACAGAATCTCTGTGCCAGGAAAAATTCAGTATTCAGAACCACAGAAACCAGTCTGATTTCCTTCAAAATTAATTCCAGTCTTTGTAAAGCACAATCCTGATGTTCACTGTTCACATCATGACAAAGAACCAATTTTACAAAAAGAAATTCTGCCTTCATGCAAGGCAAGCAGAAAAGAAACACTGAGACAAAGCAAAATCACTAAGTGAGTTAACGAGGCACAGTGTTCAGCTGATATCACCGTGAAGAACAACCGCCTAACCCAGGGTAAGTATTATCTTCAGTGATCTGAACAACAAAGAACAAATGTTTATTCAACACCATCTACTCAAGGAGACATCCGGAACATATTAGCACAGTATTTACTACGTAATTAAATTATTAATTAATCATAAATATATTGTGACACTTATGCAGGCACCCATAAAAGCCTCATTCCCCAACTTATTATACTGATTTGAGATGGGTTGCCAGTATTTATGTTTGCAACTTTATTGATGTTTTTGGTGCCTCAGAATTTATTTGCACTCTGAAGGTTAACTGGAACTATGGCTGTCTGATAAGCATTCAGCTATCAAATATACAGAGAATTCAAAGAATCTGCAGTATAATGAATCCTGCGAACTGCAGCCTCCCATAGAGCTATGAAGATCACACCTGCTAGGCTTCCTTTTTAGAAAAAATAATGGTAAAGGGCGATGAACTGCCTGGCCATTTAACACAATTGATTTTACTTCCAACCTCAAAAATCAAATAAAGAAAATCCTATTAAAGAAACATATGCACCTCGAATTCACAGAGCTTCAGAAACGCCTAAGAACATCCGGGGGCAACACTCGTCTTGCACTATTATGTTTAAAAGAAGTATCAAGTCAATTTGACTACTGCAATTTAACATGGTTAACAAAACATTTAAATTGTTCATAAAGAAAACAATGTACTTAGATGTCGCAAGACACTATTAAATATTATAAATTTATTTAATTATAAAATGTATATAAATATAAATAGATTTATATATATATAAATAGATAAATAATATTTATATCTATATAAATATTAATGATTGTCATCAATTTTTTGCTCTGTTGACACTGGTGATAATTCCATCAACACACATATGTAACTGTCATTATGTCATCTTCTGACACCTATTATGAACAAGATCGGGGTAAAAAATAGCAAACAGCAATAAGTAGTACATCAGCTAATTTAACAGCCCACTCCAAAGTCATTAACACATGACAAAAACTCCTGATTCTTGCAAATGGTTGTGTTCCCTTATACACTAAGAGTCTTTTCTGTGCCTTAGAGATCGGTTACCTGAATGTATCAAACCCTGGTCAGAATACTGAAGTATTTTATCTAACCTCAAGGCCCTTACAACAGCTGTGCAAATGGTTTCAAATCACCTTGGACAAAACAAGGCTACATTATATCAACATGAAGCTCTTGGTTGCAAAATCGGACTTTTCTTTGCCACAGATGCTTCGTCAGACATGCTGGACTCATTAGGAAACCCACAGTCTATGAACAGTAGCTCTCAGATTGCAAGCCGAAATTGCCTGGCTGCTGGAAGGGGATTATTATGAAGCCATCCCCTTTTTTGAACACAAAAATAGTACCATCCCCTCCCGCATGAAAAAAAAACGACAAAAATTAAAGAGAAAGAAAATGTCATCCTGATCCATTACTGGAACTTTGCTTTGTAATACCACAATCGTATTGGAAGTTAATGGAGCCCAGAAGAGGCCAGGGGGCTGGGGGTTGCCGCTTGACAGACTGGGAAATCACGCGGTGGGATCTGAACTGCCTGCCTCCTAGAGGAAGATGGCGTACAAGAGGGAGCCCCAAGCCTGCACAGAGCTACGACTTCATGTGATCGACGAGCTTCACGTCTGTGAAAGCTCGAGGTGCATGTCGTGCATCACCTGACAGTGCTTCCTCACAGGCCGCAGTACAAATAATGTCTGCAGGGTGATGTTACTTCAATGAGTTTGTAGAGCTTTCCAGTGGAGAGGATGAACAGCATCATTTTTGCAAGGCGATGCAATTGAAATGGTGTTTTTGGCTGTGAAATTGTTCGTCAAAGATTTTTAATCAGCTAAACAACACCTTCCACTCTACACTCCTCAGCCAATTTTTTTTGTAATAGTTCATTAAACTGCACTAGTTATATTTCTCTGTATTGTTTAATTATGACTTGTATGCTTGTTTTCCTGTTTTGTTAAGTTTATACCCTTAAGTAATATGAAAAGTAACTATTTTCTTGTTTCCTTTTGATTACATTTTTTCTGAAATGTTTTGCAATTTGTTTCACGAATGTGTTCTAAAATAAAAATATGCATTCATAGCAGTATTTAATATAGGAACAAGTCATAGGTTTATTCCATGTGGAAAAGAGAAGAGAGAAAACGCAACGTTTCAGCTGTGGAGCCTTCTTCGGGTGTTGACCTGAGGAGGTCACTGTGGAGTGGACAGATAATTCTGCAACATGTTCCCTGATCAGCAGGTAATCCATCCACAAGGGTATTTCTTCATTTTAAATGTAGTGCAGCACTCGAATCCAAGCATGCCCTTATTGGTACTGGAGGAATGAACATAAACGTTTAGCTTAAACTGTCAACCCTCAGTTTAACGGACTTTGCTTTAACAGACTTCGGATTTCACAGACAAAATCTGCTAAAGGTCTGAAAAATCAGAACTGCCCCACCTTTCCAGCTATAACAATAAAACGCACAAATAAAACAAGGTAAAAATAAATACCACTTTGTATTCAAATTCAGGAATATCAAAGGTGCCCTATAAGAGTAGGCCCATTGCTTACAATGCACTCTATTCACTCTATTGTCACTCTATTTACAATTCAAGAAATTAAGAGCGTGTGTAGTGTATTAAGGACAAAAAAAAGGCACAGGAACAAATTTGATGTGTTGACTGCAACTGTTAAAAAACTAATTCAGAAGATCCAGAATGTAAATGTAGTGTATTGATATATTTTTTCATACAGTAGTGTTTCTTGGCTGAAAAATGTCGATGGTTACTTTATGGAAATTCATCAACAGACACCCCTTATCCCCTATTAGCTTTTCTGTATACACCTTATTTGAACGAGTGAACTACTTTAGACGAGGTTTTTGACGAATAGAATTGCCGGAAAGAAACAAGTTTTGCATTCAGTGATGCACAAGTCCTGAGCTTCCAAACTGCGCGATTCAGCTTCAGAAGCATCGCCCTGCTCAGAGCCTAGAAAAAAAAATCTCCATACAGGTTTAACCCAGCTCAGTTTTCAAACAGGAAAGTGGAGGGATTCCCATCCTGGAATTATTTCAAAGACACAGGACAGCTCTTGAAAGCGCGCCTAGGTCCTAGCATGGAGCTCCTGGATCTGACGCACCGCGCGGTGGCTCAGAGCACTGCTGAACTACAGCTAAATAACAGCAAACCAAAGAGAACAACGGGTCCTGGTCAACTGCAAACAGAAAAACCTGAAGACGCATTAGCTGGAAAACAAATACATTCCTTCTAATTCCTTCTACACTGCTTCACTCTCTGCTTTTAAATCAAAGTTCTCTTGCTATTTCTGCTTTTTCCCCATGCTTTTATAGCAAACATATTTCAAACTTCTTGTAATATATTCACAGAATACAGGGAACAGCCCTTGCTCTGAAGCACAAAAAAACTGAATATCTCCATTTCAATTGCAAAGATGTTTCCAAATATACTCGCTCTTCCACGTATTGCATAAAATTGCTACATTTACACCTGCACCCTTCAAATGGTGACAATTTTGCCTTAAAAAAAGGTTTGATTTGAAATGAACGCACCCTTATCGGCAAATGGGTCATGCTTCGGATAGCCCGGAGAGCAATTAATAAGTGTCTCTCAGCAGCCTTTTGCTCTTTGCTGTTGGTAGAACATGTGCTAAAATCCAAAGCCTAGTGCACACCTGCACAACAGCTGTAAGCACTAACCGTGCGGAACAAAGTCACAACACCCCTGCCCTGTCTGGCACCCCAAAACACTGCTGCTTTCTTTAAAGAGCAATGTCTAAGTAAGGACACTAGGAGGCAGTAGTGTTGACTCAATTTCCGCCAAAAGACCCATCTTCCCTATTTGCCCGAAAAACGAATTAATTACTAGAATGGATTACACGCCATTCGAAAAAAGCAAGCGTGCAAAAGGAAAACTCAAAAACAAGTAGTTAAGAAATTAATGTACTTTTTCAGATGTCTGATTTTAGAGTCAGAAAAGGGCCTGGAAGGAAGAAGAGCAAAAAAACGGGAGTCACTTGGATGCCAAGAGCAGTCAAGAAATGAGTCTCCCGAAATGTCTACTTCTGCCCACTGAGCACAACACAGTGCATCTTTTACTGCAACTCCACCTCCATTGCTTATGTTGAGTATTTTATCTCAAACGGATGTATACTCCTTGTAGTCCTTAAGCCACGTCAAAACCTTTCCAAGGATAAAATATTCCCTGCTGGTCAAAGCCGTCTCTCCAGCTCATAAGAATTTGAGGTCCCCAAATAATCTGCAGATCTGAGGAAGCCACTACCTGCCTCATAACCTCCTTAATGCTGTGGCATTATTCTAAATGTCCTGGAAACAAGAGTTTACAAGCAGGAAAAGGAATACACAGTTTTCATACCGAGTGGTAGAACTGCATTCAATTTTTCAGACATCATTTATAGTATCTGCATTGGATTAATGAGACATTTCACATAGAAAATGCTTGTTAATATTGGGGGCGACCGTCCATTTGAATTATTTCTGAGGAAAAGATAAAAGAAGGTTATGCGAGAGCGCCTGTCAGTCTGAATGACTAATAATTAGCCCAATTTTCCATCGCAATGTCTCAGATTAAACTGCATCCAGATCACAGTGAAAAAACAAAGCTGAGCCATTCAGAGGATAATAAGGAACTTGACGTGCACATGAAGATGCCAAAGACTTTTCTTTTCCAAATACAGAAACTAATCCCCTATAATCCCTTAATATTTTTTAAAATTAGAATCTTTTCTAAAAGGACATTCACTTGCACAGTACTGGCTATGCCATGAACCGAGTCTTAATATTCACAGGTAGAGGAGATGGTGATAAAAATGAAGGAACTCAATTTTAAGTTACTTAAACTCTGTTTCTCTACTTTTGCATATCGTAGTAACAATATACAGTGCAAAAAGTAATACTAAACTTTTTTTTTAGTTGATTTTTTTTTTGGCTTTTTTTTTGTACAAATGTCAAATAGTCTGTACATGTTAAAACCCTAAATCCCCTCTCAGTCCCTCAATGACAAAAGAATCCCTTAATCTTCATGCATAACTTGCAGGACCATTCTGAAGGATCTGTTTTTTTTTTCTATTTTTTATTGACTTTTCTTCGACTATATATATTCACCTGAACACGCAAAGAACAAAGTGTTTTGAACTGCAACACTCTTTCCCTCAGAATGAATTGACTTTCCCCAGTCAAGGAGCAGCTAAACCAGTCTGCGGGAGAAGTACATGACTTACAGGAAAGAAGGCAACCAATCAACTGGGAGCCTTAGAACCGTGAACACCGCGATAAAACAGCATGAAACGCTCTTTGAAATTTAACCTGGGGTTGCAGAACAATATATATATACACACACTATATTGAGGTGGTAAGCCCTAGGTTACTCTCGATAAAAAATAGTGCTCAGTCAAACCAATTATATTGCCAATTCACGTTGAAGGTTTTACATAGAAACGGCACCAGGAGCAGGGTTGTGAATTTGATGCAGACAGTGTGCAGCCCGCTTGCCTACTGAGGCTCAGCAAGGCTACTTGGCGCTCAGGGGGAGCAGGTACTTTCAGCAGCGGAGAAAGGTGTACTCACCCCAGCCTGAAGGTAGCGGCCCCAGTGGATCATTGTCTGTAGGAACACCAGAGGACTAGGAGAGAGAAAGAGAGAGAGAGAAATATAGATCCAGTTATAAACTTTTTTTTCTCTCTAGAACTTGCAATTCGCCTCCTTTCTTCTCCTCTTTTCGGTCAGTAATTGCGAAAAAGGTGGCGGAGCTCAAGAAAATTATTTCAGCCGTGTGCCTCTGGGATGCTTGTACGTTCCTTAAAGTTCTCGCACCACCATAAGAAAAAGAACAAAAAAAAGGCAAGACAGGGGAGTAGAAAATAAAAGGTAAAGTAGTTTCTCCCCCTCCAAAAAAACAAGGAATCCCAGAGTTAGGTACCTATGCGTCTGCACACCGACAGTTGGCTCAGGCAAATGCTATTACACCAGAGCGACGTCTCCTACTCCTTCCAAAAACTACACATTACATTTAAAAAAAAGACAGCCCATTCCAATGAAATCATTCCCTCTACTACAAGGCACGCCCAAACTTCCTGACTACAAACTGCCCCCCCCCCTCCCGCTCCTCTTTCCTCCCTCCCCAACTCGTAAAAACCCTCCTCTTTCTAAATGTGCTGTTAAAGTAAGCAGTAGCCCGCTATGTAAATTCAAACTGAGAGAACATTCATGCCCCGGTCCCAGACAGACACCCCCCCCCAAACCCTCCTCACATGAATGTTTTTATTCATCCTGACAAAAGCACCTTTATTCACACAGGCATGGAAGGAAAAAAAAACTGAACCCTGCCTTTACCCAGCCTGAACTAGAGAAAGTCAACGTTTGTAAGAGAGAAAAAATAAAAGGTTTTTTTTCTGAGTTTCTTCTTTTTCGGGTGGGGGGTGGAGGGGTCGGTGTGCGCGACCACCTTCATGAGTAACTGGCACTTTTACAGTCAACTCTTGTATAGGAGGCTTTATAAAACTAGAAGCCTGCCTGCAAACAAGAGTCTCAATGCCGATTCTGGTCACTCTACAATCCCTCTCACCTGCATGTTTTCCTGCTGTTTTTCGCAGTGAAGTCTCCCAAATGCCAACAGCCCCATCCTGCCCAGGGACTCAGTCTGGTTTACAAGCCCATACAGGGCGAATGTGAACACATTACAAGGCAGGCAGGCAACTGTTCTCAGGACAGCCTTACTGTATCTGGGAAGTCGATCACTATGCGCATTTGTGATAAGTACAGTGTTACTGAAATCTGAACAACCTGGAGATGTTTTTGGCCGATTTCTGACTCGGCGATGACCTGCACACCCGATACGCGATGGCTTTGATAAATAAACCTCTGACACATGTCAAACTTCTGCAAGAGGCCACATCTTGTAGCTGCTGAGCCCGTCTCAAGTGCTGGGGGGAGGAAGAAGCCAAACAGAGTTGAACTGCCTTACTTATCCCATAAACAGACAGGCCGCATTGAGGAATAGTGGTTAGGGCTCTGGATTTGTCATGGAGAGGCTGTGGGTTCCAAAGTCTAGGTGGGGTACTGCTGGTTTACCATTGAGCAAGGTTCTCTACTCAGATTGCTCCAATAAAAATTCCTTGGTGTATAAATGGGTACAAAATTAAGTCATATTAAATAAAAATATTAGCCAAACAAACTATTATTGATGATGATAAAAGAAGAGCCCACATATGAAACACTGTCAAACAAACTTGAATTTTAGCCACCTTTACAGGTTAGGGCACTTTCAGGGAATTTCCCCAAGAAAAAAGCGGCCGAAGACTGATGACATTTAAGCTGAACTAAGTGTTACAATCCCTCAAGAGCAGACCATCACAGCACAGGATGGGTGAGGCAAGGTGTGGATAATATGACATCACGTCGGACTCATTTGCAACGCTTAGAGCCGAGACAATCGCCAACATGTACTATTATAGCAGCGTGCAAACCCAGGAACACACCGCTGCCACTTCTGCAGTTTTCATTTGATTATCATTAAAAAATAGGAAAATTATGGTCTGTCAAACCGCACTGATGCAGTTCACATGTGATGATGCCACAGGACACAGGAGCACAGAACCATGCAGCTATTGAAAGTCAGGAGAACTTCAAGTGCTAAATTGAAAACAGACACCATAGATTTTAAGTGCACACACACCACGCCATTGGGTACAAGACATCGATGTCAAATATTACCTTATGTATTAATGAAATCTTGAGACAGATTTATTTTTGTATATTTACAATGTATATTTTTACAGTATAAACATTTCAGAGGTTTCCAGTTTTATGAGAAATTTATGGATCTCTGTAGCATATAAATTAGTACATAGATTAATGATAGAGATATTAGAATGGAATTAAACATTGTTTGAGCTCTAATATTTATGTTGAGTTTAATTTATACATGCAGATATACATATTCAAAGCCTACTTTATTCAGATTACCCCTACAAACTTGGCTAAATAGTCCTGTTATCTCCACGGGCATTTCCCTGCTTAGCACAAGACCAAGCTACCAGTTAGCTGCTGTGCTTAGTATTGTGTCCCTCACACGCCTGACCTGGCTTCCCTCTGTGAACACACTGTAGACAAAAAGCCCATCTGATTCCGTCACTCTGTGTTTCACCAGTGTTTCATCACACAAGGGCCAACGAAACATCCGCTGTCAGGCAGCTAGCATGGCTTTCCTTTTGAGCGTAACCAACAAGCTTTGAAAAAGCGTTGTTCAAATGATCAAACAGCAGGAAAGCTCGCCTCACTAAAGTAAACTCCTCCGTGTGTTTTCTGTAACTAAAAAAGGTAAAAAAAAGCACAGTTAGGAAATGTGCATGACATCACCCCCCACCCCCTTTTGGTACTGTAGCCACACTGCTGGTGCTGGACAGGGAGTGAGAGAGCCTGGGGTGACTTGGGCAGACAGACGTGCTGATTACAGACTGCACAATACTGTCAGACCGCGAGGGCTAGAGCAAGCCGTAATTACAAATCACTCAGCGCACAGAGCGGTCTGGGCTGATAAAATCCTTCAGGGCAAACCAACATAAATACAGGCAAATGGATTCAGGGCGAGAGCGAGCTGGCACATCCAAGACTAACAAAAAATGATGTCACAGCGCACAGTCTTAAGTTGGACAAGGACTGTCAAGGGACAAGTTTAGCTGGGGTACTGAAGCACAGTGTAACCGATTCAGCAGTTTTTGAATAAGCTTGCCCATGCCTCTTATGCAGAAAAGCTCCCTTCATTTACTTCTGGAAGGGAAACAAGGCTTGAGGAAAATGACTCATTAGGCACGCAGGAATCATTAAGTGAATGGAGGTCTAATTGCCCTGACTTACATAAAAGGGCAATGACGAATTCTATACCAACCACCCAAAAAAAGTTTGATGGGCTTATTTTGGGCATTTTCGACCATTGTTTTGTTTATGTCTGTTCAGTTTTGCGTTTCAGTTGTGCCATATACTGTATACTGCAGGGTATATATTACAGCACACCCTCAACAAGGCGCATACATAACATGCTTCTACTCTTGTACTAAACAAAACTGGCAACTGAAATGATTCTCATTTTATAGCAGGACAGTCATTAACACTTTTTAGAGAAACAGTATTTGATTTGAAATTTCTCAATTTTAGGAAAGAGCATGAGCCTTTTTCCCTAGTCGGTCTAAAGAAACAGACATTTAAACACAACATGCTATCAATTCCAGTACTCATTTCAACAAGTTTTTTTGTATACTGAAGGCTGAACGGACTTACATGAAACTATTTTGAACAGAATGCCTTGATACACAAGAATTAGTGCAATTCATACCCGCCTGTTCTCAACACATGCAGCTAAAGCCTTTTTTCAGCTTACTACAACTGCTAAGTCCAGCAAGAAAAAAAAAATGAAATAGCCACTTACATACTTTGAATATTTACTCCATTAGAAATAAGCATTACATCAAGAGAAGGCTGTCCTGCATCCATCCACATGGACACTTACAGATTTCAATGATAGGAAAGCCATGATAAACCCTAATGGGTTCTAAAGTGCATATATCTGTTTAAGGCATTAAATTGTTTTATTAATAGATTCTTCTCCCAAGTGTCAGATCCTAGGGGTTATAAAAATGTGCTCTGTTCTTTTTCAGTTCCCTTAAGAAATGCAGAAGTCAAGTGTGACATTTTTTTGCAGCTACTGGTAGTGTGATCATCGCACTTACACTCAGCAGAGAGAGATTTTGCTGCGCCAAGGTCTCAGACCAGCTGCCTGCCCTAAAACCGGCCTCACCCACACCAGGGAAAAACAAGGCTTTTTAAAATGCAAAACACAGGGCTCAATTCGATTCTTTTTGCTCCCGGTGAGATTGGGTGGATGACATCCAGGAATTACAATGCTTGGAGTTAGTCAAAGATGCTGGCAAAAATGCTCATACTTAATAGAGATTTGTACCAGGGACAACCCACTGAGGGATGAATGGATAACTCCAAAACTTGTGGGTGCTGATTTTATAAATAAAGCGGAGCTCTGTATGTGGAGCAATATCATTCCAACAGTAATTCCAACCAGCTAATGCTCACTGCACAGTCACACAGAGATGACGGAAGCAGGGATCTGGGTGAAATGTTCCATAGTGGAGTGAAAAATGCAACTGCACGAGTTCAGGGAATCCATGAATCCATAAAATCTCCTATATGAGTGGGAGGTACTTTGTGAAGACCATAAATTCCATGGTTTCCCTGTTATGAATTTTATTAAACTACTGATTTAGTTAACCGTATGTCAAGAACAGTGATAGAGATTGCTTAGAATGACAATCAGTTTTTACCTTCTGTGCTAATTTGTACCAGGTATGAAGTTATGCGTGATCAAAGTGATTTTGGAAAGTCCCTGCTCCTTCTCATACAGAGATACTTAAAAATATTTTTAGACAGCTTCATCATATAATCCAATAATTGAAGACAATTTTGAAGTTACTCTTTAATGGAAAGAATGGACTTTAATGGACTCTGTCAGCAATGCCAGTACTTAAGTGTGCACCCTTCAGCTGCACTTCCCAGATGGGTGTTAAAATAAGCCTTCAAAGTAATACACTGATCACGCAGTGGCCATCTGCAAAGATGTAGCAACAGGGTGGCTGATTAAGTTATATACATTAGTAAGGTACTGTTAAGGTCTAACCGCAACCCTGCATAAGAAATATTTGAGCCCAAAGCCATAAAGAAAGGATACTATTCTCTGCTGTAATGTTCCAGCTCTGCTGCTGCGTTTCCTATGGGTTTGTGGCACAAAAAAGGAGGGGATGACGAAAGAGCACATTTTTGACAGGCACCATGCTGACATTACTCCTGTGTTTCCACATTTAAGAGAAGAATATGCAAGTGATATGACTTTGCAAAGGAAAATAAAAAGAAAATGTTAAATAAACAATGGTCTATGAGCTTAAGGAGATTAAAAAAAAGGTTATGAAGGAGCCATTCAGTCCATCTACATCGTTGGGCCTACAGAGGAAACCTGTAAAATGTCTGAAGACATTAAAGGGCAAAATTAAAAAAAAAACACAATAAAATGGAGAAGTCATTAAAAAGTTATAAGCGCATAAAAAATGAAGTCTACTATCCTGTTAAAGAAGGGAAGAACTCAAGTCTGGTGATTTCAGTGATTTTACATGTTATGCTCCCGATGCCACATTTAAAGATGGAAATTACTTGCTGAGCAGAGGCTGGGAACCTGTTGTGGAAACCTAAATGCAGGCTTGTGTTTTGTGGGTTGAAAATGGATCATGAGTTCAAGAAGTAGGTTATAACACCTTTCCGTCTCGAGTCACACTTGGATATAGTGCACATTTTTGAGAACGGACACATTTTTTAGTTTATTGAGCTTTCAAAAAATGTACTGCAGCAATCAAAACTTCGTTAACGTAAAACTACCAACGCCATTCGTTATTTTTAAATTTTGGTTTTGAGATAATTTGAATCATTCTAATCAAGGATTCTCAGCAGAGTGAAGACCCCCAGACAGTCTTATCATTTCATAGTCATTTTAAAATTACAGTCCTTCAGAAAATCAGAGTATTGATGAATTGTCTTTCAACAACAGTTAGCCTCCTTTGCCAATTTTAAATAAAAATTACTTCACTTTATTAACCCTTTACAATTTCTTGCATTAGGCATGATCTTTTCGCATACCCCAGATTGCTCTCCATGAGACACAAAGACAGGGAGAGAAGCCTGGGGTCACAGTGCAGGGTCAGCCATTGTACAGCACCCCTGGAGCAGTTGGGGTTAAGGGCCTTGCTCAGGAGCCCAACGGAGTAGGATTCCTCTGCCGGCTGCGGGATTTGGACCGGCAACCTTCCAGCCACAGGCGCAGATCCTGAGCCACAGAGCCCTCTGCCCTTTTCTTGGATTTTATAGGCCTAATAGATCTGTAGATGGATATTGTAAAATCAAATTTGGACAGCACTGGGCTTCAGGATCTAACCACCCTGTGCAGCTATTTCTGCTTAAACTGCTGACCAGATTTTTGAGCCAAACAGCCCATAGTCTGAATAAAATAGACCAAGGCCAAAACTAACCTGTCCCACATTTAACCAGCACCAGGAAGCGATACTTCCTAAAGAGGACATTTCCATGGCCTTTGATCTCAGGTTTGATGAAAGTCCTTTTTAGATCTGGCTTGTGATGGTAATACTTTGATTTAAGCTAAGTATAACACTCCGAGATGACTGGTAGAATTTCAAATATTGTGATATAGCACTGCTATTCAAAGAAGGCAAGACTGAGGAACACCCACTGACTCTCTTTCCTCTTAGTCTGACATGTGGGTTGTAGCTAAGGACGGCGTTCTTCCAGTGGGCCAACCAAAAAGGGGGGTTAAATTGAAAAATGAACTTCTTTACTTAAAAGAAGAAAAGTAGGAGAGAAGTCGAACACAACACAATGCTCCTGGTTAGAGTTACAGAACCAAACAAACAGCTGAGCTGTGAAGATGATCTTTAAGTGAACAAATATATAAAACACAGAAGGAACAACAGATCTAAATCTGGATTTAAGTAAGGTGTATAAAAAGAACTACTGTACTACTGAAGGGCACTTGGAGAAAACTCTAATCATGACCTCCTACGTGCTCAATGCAATCCACCCTTCACACCCACACTGAGTTTTTACACACCTCTGTCCACTTATTTTAGGAGGCTTAATTGCAAACTAATTTAAACAATTATGACCAACCCATTAAATTTCTGTTCTGAAATACCTTTTTTAAATCTAAAAGAGTCAACAGAAATTGTTTCTTCTATATATACACACAATACTTACCAAATTTAATTACCTAGGTGGGAGCAACAACTAGCTTGCAACATTTGTTACTCAGAATGGAAAAGTACCATGTGTACAAAATGGAAGCTTCTGATAGAAATGTATCAAACCAGATCACTTCCCACAGCTGGACATTACAAAACAGCCAAATCGGCCAAAAGGCTGAACCAACACAAAAAAGATTCTACAAAGATGCAGTTTACACTAGCTTATTTAGTTAAATAAGACCCTATCTGTGTTAAAGTTAAGTCCTGTCATTCTCAAAACTAGAACTTGGCAGCTCATACTCACTAAAACAGAGACTAGCATGCAGTAGACTAATACAGTATCTTAACTTGCCTGATTTCTTGGCCTACATTAATGCTGAATGTGGAACACCGCTGTCAGATAGCATATTGTGTTGTGATTGTGACATTAAGATCATAATGGCTGTGGATAGCCACATGCATACGAATTAAAAACCTGACTTCACCTGAATGTTTTACTTAATTTGTACTTTCACAGGAAAACGTGATTTCACAGTCTTACCCCACTGACCTACTGCCTGGTTGTTGCAGTGCTTGGAATGTGAAGATATTAAAGTAATCTTTTCTAAGTAAGGGATTTTTTAAAAAAATAAGGAAAAAGGACATTTCAATATTGAGAAGAGCAAATGATTGCTCCTGTCTATAGAGTCATTGCTGAGTAAGCACAGAATGAAAATCTTAGTGAAAGAGAAACTCACAAAACCAGCAGCACTGACCCAACCAAGGAAAGGGCAGGTCTAGTGATAAAAAAAAATTAAATATAGACTCCCAGAAGAATCAGCGTACCCTTGAACAAACTACTGTTATCTAATATAAATAAACTATTTTGTCACTGCTGCGCTTAAACGTGGATGGTAGCCATTTTTATTACTACAGCTTCCCTCTACTTTTTGTAACAATTTATCTTTGTCCTCTGCAGAGCTCTCATCCCGATTGACTGCACGAGTCCAAACCCCATGTTTTCTAGCAGCACGGCGCCGCCATGACGAACGCCCGCCGGGGCAGTCTGAGGGCAGGGCCGCCCTGGCGCCTCCCGCGGGCACACCGTACCTGGTAGAGGAACCTTTGGCTGAACTGCTGCATGGCCCCCTGCAGCTGGCTGCGCTGGGACTGCCACTGCTCGTAGTTCCGCACCGACTCGGCTGTGGGCCGCTGCCAGGTGGTGGTCCGGGTGTTGTGGTCCACGTAGTAAAACCTGCCCCGCTGGTCCACGCGCTTCTCCCACCTGACGGCGTGGAAGGAGGGGGGGGTAAACCCACAGACACAGAAGACAACACTGATCAGCAACTGCCCGAGTGATCCCGAGCGAGCAGGGAACATCGCCAGTCCTACGAGTACTTCTTATGACTTCAGCGGCGGCACAGCGGCGCAGAGGCTTGCGTCACGTTGTTGCCTCACGGAACTGGGGCCCCGAGTTCAACTCCAGCCCTGGGGTGCTATCCGAGTGGGGTTAATATGCTCTCCCTATGTTTGCACGGGTTTCCTCCAGGTGTACCAGTTTCTTCCCACAATCCATAAACATACTGGGAGGCTAGCTGACTTCTAGGAAAACTGACCCTGGTGTGGGCGTGCATGTCTGTGTGTACGCTGCAGTGGACTAGTGTCCTGTCCATGATGTATCCTGACTTGCGCCCGTAGCTTGCCGGGATAAGTGGGATTTTCCAAGTGGCTGGATAATGGATGGATGGACTACATCAGAATCAACAATGAAACATGGACAGGGCCCAGGGGGAAATTAAGATGTTGTGCATTTACAGCACGACTGAGAATGAGAAGCGCTTTTCACAAACGGTGGCCTTTTCATGACCCCCCCCAGTGAATTGTCAGTATCTTGTAATGGAGCCTCCTTTGAATCCATGTGGAGCTGAGGCACTGTTGAGAGACAGCTACTTACTGCTCTTCCACCCAAGCTCTTCATGCTTTTTATTAAGAGCCATGGTATAAAATACTGTAGAATTAAACATTCAGAGAAGGTCCCAACTGCTAAGACTCCAAAACCTAAAGCATCACGCGATCTAAAGAATTGACTACTGTTTGGGAATAGGTGAGCTACTGTATAAAAGTAAACAATTAAAATGCCTTTTTTATTAAATAACCACAAGTAACCAAACAGGAGAGCGTTTATGAATTAAAACAGGAAAAGTAACTTTATAGAACAGTATCTCATAGGTGTGTTCTTCATCCTGAGATCATTGAGTCCCCCCATGCTCAACAAAGAGCAACAGATGAGAAATGTCTTTTCTGTTTCTTTACAAGCTCACATTTCCCAGATTACAATATCTTCAGCAAGATTACTTAAGGCTAACTGCCACATTGTGAGACTATTCCTGCAACATTGACAAATGAAATGGAGTGTGTAGGAAAATAAAGACAATTACAGAATCATCCAAAATAGCTTCCACTTGAGACGCATGTACAGTAGTTAAGTGTTGTGCTAAGGGTACACTGTGCACACCCCCTCAAACATTTTTCAGAAGGCATCCAGAAAAGCATTCTGTGGGACAACTGTGTTGTCTCTAGGGGAATTTTTAAATAAACTGCTTTATGCATTATTTCTTTTGCCAAAGCCCATTTAAAACGGACATTGGAACGGTCAATGGTATTGTACACCCAGCCGAGTGGGAATCGCCTGCTGTTTTCGTGAGACTCACTAGAGTCTCCAGTAGTGGTGTGTGCGCCCACTGAGGACGGAGGAAAAGACGTGGGCATGCGCCTTCAACATGCCCCGAGTTTGGGCCGAAACCACCTGGCTGTGAAGCCTGTTTCAGACGTGAAGCGGTCCCCTAGTCTCCATTCTACATTATTTTATTTAAAAGAGAGGAAAAAAAACAGCCTGTGGTGTCTTTTCGTTTTCATATTCATATTCAGTATGCAAATTCAGGCTTCATCGTGTGATAGGAGGCACTGTTTTCAAGTTGCAATGAAGGTTGTTTCTGGACATAATCAGGCCTTGAGGAGCCCCTGGCAACATACAGAGTGTTTACAGAGAGGATCCACAGGAGATTTAAAGCACTGCATAGCATTTAAAGAGTATTGCACTCTTTAAGAATTCAACACGTCTATTCAAGCCAGTACTAGAAAAGCACTTTTAACAATTTGGATTTCATTTCAGTCGTTGTTTAATATCTTGTTAAGATTTAATATCTTGTTACATTTGGAAATGCGGACATTTATTACTGTGGAGGTAAAAGCATTCCTCCAAGTGATAAATAAGCAGAAATAATTAAAGAATATAATAAAATAAACACAGGACACTTTCTGCTTTCTGCTTACCTGGCCTTCCTAGCACAGTGAAGCCTAGTGTACTCCACCGCAAGATTCATTTTCAACAAAGACCCAGGTTTATAGCCAGCGTAATATTACAACAAGGCGGTTCTTACTACTTGAAAAAGGAACACAGAGATCTTTCTCTCCCTGATATAAAAGAAGGGCTTATGTGTTCTGGGTTCTTAATTTAGTTTCTTGTTCTTCACAGAAACACAAAGGCGGGCCGCGCCAAAGTGGAAAAAGTGAGATTTCGTGTGGAGAGGGAGTACCGCTTATTTGATTTTTTTTTTAACGCTCAAAACTTGGGTAATGGAAAACTTCTCGGTCTCCTTCAATGCAATTTCACCCAATTAAGAGGGCTCTGTGAGCGGAGACACAGAGCCGATCCCTTCCTGCTGCGGCGCGGCGCAGGAGAGGAGACCCCACCACGCACCGCCTCCGCCACCAGCAGAGCCGGGGGGACAGAAATCCAGCTCCCCTGGCCTGATCTGTCAAAAAATCCACACACCCCCAAGCCTCAAGAGAGCTGGAGCACGGGGATTGTGTGTCTGGAAGGGCTGTGCTTCTCTGGGCTTCAAATGAAACTTCAAGACGATTAGTAATTTCCTCTTTTTTTTTTGGCAAAAGATTACAAATGTGTCTGGCCAACAAGCAAGTTACACTTCAAACTAATTCCATCTAGAATACATTTGTCTGTCCCATTTTATTTCTCCTCCTGGTCTGCTCTAATTAGCAATACTCCCTCAAAACATGTTATTTGACAGCAGTTCATTTGTAGTAGGAAGGGGTTACAGACACTGTCCAAACAATTAGTCCTCTAGATGTGAGCTAAGTCATTTGATTGTTAATACAGTAATATACTAACCATACTACCAACAGAATATGCTGTAGGATAACAATGTTAAGTAAAGCCAATCTGATATCAATAATAAATGTGTTTATAAACTGTTATTAAAGGACATCGGAAAAATAAATTATTTAATAGCCTTGAACAGAATTTTATTTTATAGATTACTACAACAATCTAAATCAAGATTCTATTTTCAAATGACAAGACAGAAAAGAGATCTACAGTACATAACCATTTTGATTAAAGAGAAACCGAGGTATTTTCCAGGCAGTGGAGGCCACAGCTGGGGCCTGAGTCTAACTGAAGGGCCACAGTGCCCCCCAGCAAAGAAAGCAGCAGGAAACGGCAAGGCCATTAGATCCTTTCTTATTTCTTAATTGGCCAATAATTTAAAAAAATCTCTAGTCTTTGCAAAATGGAGAATCTGTTTCCTGTTTGAAATCCCTTATGTTTCCAAGGGCCACTCGTTGGCCAGTAGTATTCTGACATACTGTACAAACCGCACACGCCACACTGCAAGAAAGTCAGACAGCATGCCGGCCCCTTTAACTGAGGAGCTGAGGAGGCTAGGAGTTTAGGTTGCCCAGCTTTTGAAGCGCGTTTCTGTTAATGTGGATCAGTGGTGTGTGTGCAATTCCAACACACACAAACACCATTTTGGCACAGGTAAAGTTCTGCTGCTCAGAAGTCAATGTTGGAGAATATACTGTAAATAGACTCGGGTCCCTCTCATAATGACAGACAGCTGCAAGGAGGAGACGTCTTACTGCTTTCCTTTTTAAGTGAAAACTTTCAACAAACAGAAGATTACAATTAAAGCCACAACCATAAAATTGCCTCTCGTAAAGCCGGAGCATTAGAAAGACGTGTTGAGAAAACAAGGGAGCCATTTTTGTTAAATGTGTTATTCAAGAGGGATGGAGGTCACAGTTGCGATTTAATTTCTGTGGACTTTGTGGTCTGAGTAGTTTCAAACCAGGAATAACAGTCATCAATCTAAGTCCATTTCTGGAGTTCAGTGGGTTATCTTTTTTCACTTATGCTGGACATCTTGTTCTTCTCCAGGGCTGTTCCTTCAATTGCACAAGTCTGAGTGTGCAAGTCTGAGTCTTCTCTGAACATCCTACGCAATAGGGCAGGACCAGAAGCACCTAGATCCAGCCAAAATAACATTGTCTATAAAAGGCCTTGGGTTGGAAATCAGGTATTTTCAAAGCTGTTGGAACACAGGAAAAGTATGCAGGGAATTTTTCTGTAAGCGGTTAAAAACCCAGAACAGATTTTTTTGTTCACCCTCTCCTCTCTCACTGACACAAAAACACAGTTCTCACCCTGCACTGCTGCTGCCAGCTCAAGCAGACGGCTTTATTGTGCAGATTACAGCACAATGTGCTGTGCAGGACCTCAGAGGAAAAATCACTTCACATTCCTTTCTGTTACTGTTCTATTATATGCACATGATACACAATTTGATACATGAGCACAACATGTAGTATCTTTATGGTTTCTACTACCTCAGTGCAGACAAATAGCAGACACCAAGGGTCAACCAAGGGACAGTTTTGGCCTTCTCGGGACCTGATGAATGATTTCTTGTAGACTAAAACCCCATCTGTGTTAAAATAATCAGACCAGAGGACTAACTAAAAACCAACAGAGACTCTAGGAGCCCAGAACACAAGGGTTGAGTCTCTTCCTAATTTTAGACAGGAAATGTCTCCTTTAGAACTAATTTCATTCAGTGAATAAGACATTGGGTCAGTATAGTTTTGTCAATGATAATAAAGTATCGTTACAATTTTTATTACTACCACATTATCATCATTTAATTTAAAACTGGCCTAATGATGCTGAACTTTTGCCTACAATAAAAAAGTTGGGCTTAACGACATTTGTTTGAGCTATCTTTTAAAAAGGCAGAACATACTGTATTAATGTATCACAAAACCTGAATTAAATGTGTTTAAGCAGTGTCTATCAATAGTATTTATCAGTATTTGCCATAAACTAGAGTACACAGTTAAAAATCAAAAGAGCACATTCATTTTATTTGTTTTCTAATACTGCCAGGTCAGATTTTATACTATTCTATTAAGAAAACTGTAGAACATCATGCTTATTTTACTTTGCGCATAGCAGAAACGTAATTGTGATCAGTAACTACACATTCCAATGGGATTAACTTACTCTACATCAGTGCAGCATTAGTATCCAATGCAGGACCACACACAGAATTAAAGTATTTTGACACTGGTATGTGATGAGGCCTACAGTATGTAATAATTTATCATGCAAAGCCCGTCTTAAACATTTATCACATGATAACTCATTCACAGACGTGCTGGCAAGGGGGACTTGATCATGGCGTCCATTGGCATGACTCACCCTGGTGGCAGTGGCCTCTCCCAGGTCGTGGTCTTGGTGTTGTGATCGACGTAGTAGATCCTGCCATTGGGGAGGACACGCTGCTCCCAGCTGGAAAGAAGAGGAGGGGGCAGGCAGTTAGGAGGGAGAAAACCAAATCCTTTTAGCCTCACAGACAGTTATGTTATTACAAAGGATACAGTATACTGTAAGTGCCGCTCAAAATCAACAAAGATATAAGTGCCCTTTGCACTACAGTATGTTCAGAAACATTACAGACCGATAACTTGTCTTCACACGGAGATTTCAGAGTCCAGTATACATTCCCCAGCCACGATGCTGGGACTGATACCGCAGGATTCTTTCAGGACAAAGAAATAGAAGAATGATGCAAGACAAATGGAGCTGAGCTAGTAAAAGAAAGGTGGAGAAAGTATTAATAATGAGGAAAAGAAAAGAAACTCGCTTATAACGCAATGTGGGCAGAGAACACTGGTGGTGATCCCACAGAGCAGAAAAAGGTTCAACAGTCCCTCTGTGCAAATCAGGTGAGGAGAGAACCCAGCACCCTCCCCCCCCAGAAAGTCACATTTTAATGGTTCTGCCCATTTGGATTTTTAAATCACAATACAAAGCAACATATACTGATGGAACAAGCAATACATCTGCTAAAGGATATGTATTGTTTAATTCCACGCTGAAAAGAAAAAAAAAGTTTTAAAACTCTTAAAATGCAGACATATGTGGTTCTGCAATCAATGAAAGGAAACCTAAATCATGCAATTATATGATAAACTAGATTTACAGAATATCTTCTGAGTTCTTGTAGTTGTATTAGATACGCCCAAGATACAATACACTAAAGCTAAACTGTAGAGTTGTTACTCATGCAAATCATGGCTTGATTATACATCCACAATGTGACAATAATTATAGGGTCGTATAACTTTTATAAGTCTGCCTCTAAGACTCTGTTAAACATTAAACACGTCTGAATTATATGCTTGTACTAGTGACCGACTGAGCACAAGATAAGTACGACTAAAGAAAAATGGCTGGATTTCCTTTAAAAATACCAATGAAGATCTACCCCATTGTCATGCCTTTTTTTGCTGGAAGGAAATGTCTTTAAATTTTGTGCTATACCCAAGCAGCCCTGTAGTAGAGGTCAGGTGCAACATTACAAAATAAGTTTAAAAAAAAAACTTTTTTCCAGGTTAATGTTTAAGCACAGTGCAGATACAACACCGAGAGATACAGTGGCTTTAGTCAGGTACTTTTACACACAGGACCTGTGGAAAACAGCTATTACTGCATTCGCACATCAGCACACAAGAGCCACTGAGACAACACTTAGCAGTGCACAAATGTCCAAACCGGTTTCATGTGTATTTTTTAGTTTATTAGACTATTAAAGAGTAAGATTTTAAAGCAGTAGTTTTCTGTGATCAGGGTCATGAGTAGATCCCACACTTGACATGTGTAGGGCAGGTGTTTTCTTTACTCACGTGGGCCTGAGTGAGTAACTTTGATAACACATCTAAACAAGGTAGAATATTTGGGCAGAATGTTACATTAGCAAAGCAAAATGAAAAAAAGGTTTTGAAGTTCAGACCTGGCAACATAACATTTATTACAACAAGGTGGTGTGAGGTAGTCTCTGGGGTTTAAGTCTGTTACCAATTAGGAGCTATATGCTCCAAAAATTATCACATTACCTTTTTTCCAGACAGCCTGCTGTTAAAGAAAAAATGGTAATAGGAAGGAAATTAGATTCATTATAGCTCATCTACATTTTTGGCACTGGGGCTTCTGTTTATATTAATCACTAATGCAGGGAAGGCGAATTAATGATTTCAGAGGGGACTG
Source organism: Lepisosteus oculatus (assembly GCF_040954835.1). Classification (NCBI taxonomy): domain Eukaryota; kingdom Metazoa; phylum Chordata; class Actinopteri; order Semionotiformes; family Lepisosteidae; genus Lepisosteus; species Lepisosteus oculatus. The sequence goes on along the minus strand of NC_090715.1, from coordinate 12,370,877 downwards.
CAGCCGTGAATGTGCTTAAGAAGACTACCAAAGAACATTCCTTAAAAACTCACTGAGTACCCACCAAAAACCTGTCACCCTAAACCACATCTCGGCCTAGCGCACACACACACAGAGGACTCAGGAAATATGTCAGGATCTTTAAATGGTCCTTTGAAAAGACAACAAAAAGCCTAGAAATCTTTCACCCATGTCAGATCTGTCTGTTGGGCAACGCTTAACGTTTCTGGCTCTTCTGAAACGTTTTGCTCTGCTTTTTCCTATCCAAACTGTCCGTTCTTTCAGCATCTCAGTCCATACGGACATAAAAGCAAACGAAAGGAGTCTATTCAACCCATCTTACTCATCTAGTTGAAAGAAGCTTAATGATCCAAGACTTCCATCAAGCTGTTTCTTAAAGGGTCCCACAGAGTCCGCTTCAATAACAGCTCAGGGAGTTAATTTCAGATATTCTAACCCCCTATGTAAAGAATTGTCTTCTGTTCCCAGAGCTAACTTGGCCAAGGGCTTTCAGGATCTGGAATACTGCTATCAAGCCTCCACATAATCTTCTCTGTTCCAGGCTAAAAGGATTCAGTATTCCATACCTTTGAATGGAACAGTGTATAAATCATTACAGAGAGCTCTTATTTAAACTTGTGGGTTCTTTGACTACAGTCTTATGGTTTCAGAGTGGTTTGGTTTCTCAGGAAGACAGGACATCACAGTCTTCCGCTGCAACACAACAAAACCAGTACATTTTCATACTGACTGGCTGCAGGCCATAGAGGCTGTTTCTTAATTAGGTTTTATGAAAAATAAAACAGCAAACACAGGCTTATAAAAGTCTTTTCATGAAAGGGAAATACCTCATGTTGTCTGCACATCTCCTGCTGTTCACAATAATGATAAAGGCAGGTAATAAAACAGCTGGAATTTTTAACCCAAATACCTGCTGGGATGTAGAGAAACTTCACACCTTAAACAAACCATTTACAACACACACATTGTTAAATAAATGGGGGAAAAAAAGGAATGTACTAATGTCTGGATGTACTCAAGCACACAGTATGTTTCATTCAGTATATAATTTGGCCTTCTGTTTCCAAACTTCCACATGACTGTTATCCAAAAAAGCTAGATCAATTTAATGAAATAATTGTTTCTTTCTTATGAGTAAACATTGTCTTTTTAAGCCTTTCCATTTATTTTTGCAAAAGAGGACACATTTTTGCCTCCTGAAATGATGCGTTTCCAGATGTGGTGAGGACCTCCTAGGATTGCCACCCAGACTGGGAACTACTGTCTCTACACTCCAATTCACACCAGGGCAATTAAACCCTACTGGCATGAGTACAGCACACTGAGGTCCAAGAACATACTGACACTATGTGTGCAGCTGCCCAAAATGTTTATCTTTGTCCAAGGCCACAGTTCACCATACAGAAGCCACATCAGTGGGCCTGGGAAAGTTTTTTCATGGCAACCTTTTCAAACACCAACTAATGTCTAAGGAGATGAGCATCACTTGGATTTGTCAGTGGATTGCAGGATAGCACTACAAGGGTGTTTCAGATCGTTATTTTTATGTTCTGAGCTGCCCATGAGCTGTGCAATCTCACATTATCAGACAATAGCAGAATAGCTTTGTTTGAGCACCTGATTTAAGATGATCCTCTCGCACACAGCAGTGGGCTGGACTGGTTTCAGTGACTCCACACTCCAGGAAGCAGACATTGGCTGGTGCATTGAACACACGGTACTTTCAGCTTCTACCACATTTGCCCCACTGTCCAGATCATGTTAACGGGTCTGAACGGGCAGTACAGCTGAGGCTTCACACACTAACACAAAGGCCTGTCACGTCAAGATCACGAAACTACAGTCGCAGGGAGAGAAGGGCAGAAGCAAAATGCCTTTTCTCATAATTCACTCCCCTGTGGTAGTTAACCTCACACATCACATTCTGTCCTGAAGCCGACTTGGGTGATGCGACAGCAGCCAGACTGTGCCGGCACACTTGCCACACACCAACTATCGGGGAGGAGGAGAGCCAAGCAATGAAGTTAGTTATTTTGCATCAAAACTCTTTTCCTTTGTGATTTTAAACAGAACCTATTCCTTTACAATTCTATTTGAATGCATCTATGGATTATTGATACAAATAACGAAAATCTATAGCAGTCCTCTCCCGGCCAGTGTTATACTGTATGTCACCCTATATTGCCCTTTCCTAAAGACTGGAAACACTTGCAAGTCATAATGATGAATCAATCAATAATCAAGCAATTAGATTAATTAAGCGACCCATAGTATGGAAAAAGTATTCAGATTATTCCAAATCTGAATTTAACACGGGTTTACTTAATTCCAATTAACATGTTGCACATTTTCAGAACTATGTGATGTAGTGGTTGTCTGGGGATTTTGAGGACTGAGCTGAAGGCTCATGATGTGCAATGTTTTAGCACAGTGCTGGGTTCCCCGGAAAGCCATGTCCAATGTACACATCAAGACTGAAAGTCTCATCTAAATCATCATTTATTCTAAAGTGATTACTTCCTAACATGTTACTGAAAAAAGCACAAAGCTTTGCAGTCTGCAGTCAATGCAATAAGTGATGCAGGGAACCCTTGGATTGATTTTTTTCATCCCTACAAACAAGATGTTTGTCTTGTTTCTGACCCGGGTGTGCAGTATGAACTTCCAGCCAAAAAGGAATAGCAGAAGTCACAAACATTACCTCAGCAAATCTCTTCCCTGAATACGGTCACCTCCTCAATTAACTCATTCATCTGTTTTCTAAGATATGTTCATTAGATTTAAGTCAACTGTACACAAATCGTGAAATGGAACAGACTAAGGGGTCTTGTATTAGATTATACATGGTCTATATATATCTAGCTAAGAAATTGCAACTTTAAAGCAATGCATCCCGGGTGTTTTGTATTTCAAATGTATCCTGAAATTCAAAATTATTTGTTGCAGGAAGAATGAAAATGTGCAATACTGAGATACTGAGAGTCAGGGGTAGCTTGGATGATTCAACTTCAAACTTGGAGAGGCTGTCCTAGAAATCAATATACTGTAATCAAACAAGATACTGTAATTTGTTATACGGGTGTTTTAGAAATAATTATGCAGGATAAATGCAAGAGTCTACAGAAAAGGTTATTCTTCTTCCACTGAATTTGAGTGAGTAAACTGTAAAACTGTTGGCAGTTCTGCAAGTATATTTTTCTGGTCATTTCAAAAGAAATACTACAAAAGGAAATAGTGCCTGGACATTTTAATATATATAATCTAAATGTAATGCTGAGGCTTACAAATTATTTTCAAGAAAAAGTCTGCTGTTGATTAATGCTGTGAGAGATCTGCAATCAAATTTGCGAAAATTATGTGATTTTCTGAAAGGCTATTTTTTGACGTAGAAAAGGTGCGTTTGTGCTGCCAAATTTCACCAGCCGAGCTCTGCACGGCTTCCTCTGACTAACAGACGGTGCAGTGTTAAAGCCTCACCTCTGGGCTTTTTTTTCTGTATACACAAATGTTGGCTTGTAAGAACACACAATTCATACAGCCTGGAGAAAAGAGAAAGTGGCCATAACTCGATGCTTGGATTGAGAAAGAAAGCTTCTTTCAGTGGATTCTGGAGGTACAAAGTTTTTTTAATGGCACGGCTGAGGTTGTGGACAAACTCCAAGTGCACTTTTCCTTTTGCTCACACAAACACACTCACACAGTACCACTGTGTCTGAAAGCACACCGCGCACACAACGCCATTTCCACTGTCCAGATAAGGCACTTTACCGTGAGCATTCAAAAAGGTAAAGAAATACCTAGTATTTGTGAACACACTTCTAAAGACTGGAGAATAAATTTCAGTAGCTGTTTTCTGAACTGATATAATATTAAATAATGTTGGGTACCTTTCCTTTTTAAGTAACTTAATTCTTGTTCCTCAAGCACAACCCTCACTGGAAATGAAAGAGTAAAACCAGCTTTATATGGTTTGTTACTTTCTTTAACATTTGAAAGAAAAGGAATAGGGGTTAGCATTGTTGCTTCACAGCACTGGAGCCCTGGGCTCAGTTCTGGACATGGAGTGCTATCTGCGTGGAGTTTGCATGTTCTCCTTGAGATCACGTGGATTTCTTCCAAGTGCACCAGTTTCCTCCCACAGTTCCAAGGAAAACTGTGTAGGTCAGTTGGCTTCTGGGAAAACTGGCCCTGGTGTGAGTGTGTGCGTGCTTGTATCCGTGTGTGCCCAACAAAGGACCTTGCCTCGCGCCCTGTGCTTGCTGGGATAGGTTTTGGCTCCCCTACAACCCTGAATTGGATATGGTGAGCAGAAAATGGAAGAGCTTATCTTTAATTTTCTAGGAATGACTCCTGACAAAGATGGCTGCAAAACTGACGAGCGGTGCTATGTTTTCCCCCCAGTCTTGTCACATTGTGACAAGCTGTCGTGACAGGCCCAGCTCACTCCCAGCACGGCATGCTTGGCCTGCCATAGCCGCTCAAGCAGAGGGCTGGGGGAATGTCTTTGTGGGGGAAACAGGACAGTTAAATAATGGCATAATTACATAAAACATATAATTACTTTCAGATTAAGTGTCAGGCTCTAGTTTTCCATACTGCATTTATTTTCCAGATGTTCTCATTTGGTTTCTCCAAAATCGTTTCAGCTTCTTGCAAGAGAATGCACAGTTCAGCGAGGCAACGCTATTAGCGTTGATGCATTAATGCTAGAAAACAGGCACCACCATGTGTACAATTTGAGGGCAATATCACAAAACAATTATTCTTGTAGATTATTATGCTGGTGTGCAGACATTGAGGAATATTTCCCTTTGGTGTGGAGTCCTACACCTTTGCAGAAAGAATGCTATCTTCTTTAACCAAAAGAACAAACAAAAAGCAAACAGAAATGGAAGTTTTTGCTTTTCAGCGTGTTAAAGAGGTCATCTGACCCCTGCCACACTGACCTGCGAGGTCTGCTGAAGCCCTGACCTCTCCTTCTGCCTCTCCCCCGCCAAACTCACACGCCTGTCTGTGACCCTAGGGGCTAGTGCAGCCTCCCTGTGTCTCTCCCAACTCCATGTCCACCAACAAAGTGTTCACATCAAGCCCACATCCGTGCTAAACACAAGGGGTGCAATGTAGATGGCACACATTACAATAAGAGCCTTCTGCAACAAAGTTTAGTTCAGAACTTAAACAGATACAAGATTAAATTATACTCGGTCCTCACAGTGTTTTAATATTAACTGTGCTGTTGTTTCCATTAATGACATGCAAATATACAAATACAATGGACAGCACCAGTAAAAAGCACACATCACCACATGGTTACACCTGTGTGAGAGAGTTGCCCGGGATATTCTTGGTTATTAAATCCTGGAGCATTTTCAAACCTAGCTACAAATCCAGAGTAAGTCCACTTTTCCAGACATTGGCTTGTATTCACTGGCATACTCCAGGCTGCTGCCTGGCCAGAGCCACTTCTGTGACCTTTTTTCACAATAAACCCCAATTCTGAGAAAATGTCCCTGTCCACTGAGAGTGACTTTAGACAAAAAGAAGATCCTTCACAGACACATGATTTGATCCGATTAGAAGTGTTACACATTGGATGCACTTTGTTATCCAATTCATTTTTGTTGAGATGGGAAGAGATGACAAAAACAGAAGAAACACAGCCTAAAATCTGGAGGTCAGCACTGACCCATTTTTAAAATGCTTTGTTGGAGCAGTGCTGTCATTTATTTGTCCAGACTGCTTTTTCTATGGCAGGGCTGTGGAGATAAATTTGGCGCAGTGGTTTGTCACTGTGGCTAAATAATTATCTTGGCAGACACTGAACTGGTTTCAACTGGCTGACTCACTTAATTACTCTATCAATATTGCTTCAGCCCAGGCCAATTGCATTTTGCAGAATACTCTCAAAGCCCAATGTGCTACAGTTCCAAAGTATGCAATTTCATAGAAAGACGTTTGTTTTCAGGTTAAACTGCAGAACAGGGAAACGCAAACTGCAGGACTGTCTTTGATGTACAGAAAAAAGGCAGCCAGCTAAAAAGTGACATTGACCATTGTTTTTAAATTTATGCAGAAACTCTTGAATCAAAAAAATAAGAGAAGGTTATACATTCCAAGGAAAAAGGAGTCCATTCTAATACATGAAAGAAGCAAATGTTTGATTTACCTTATTTACTTCCTGAATAAATTCAACAAGTGTTTCCCAATGCCTCCTGAACTCAGCTTACTCGCTAGGAGGACTGATGATCTGAGCCACCCTGAGGACAAGTGTCTCCAGAAACGTCAGGCTGGCACCAAGAAGGTGCTAATGTGAGCTCAATATATTCCTGAGCAGTCTGGTATAGTCAGATCTTATCGCCGACTTGCTGAGAACACACTGAGGATAATGAGAACAGCCACTGCACCTTATTAGAAACACATTTCTGGACCACAGCCTAACAACAGCTTCTTCCTGCTCTTAATGTGGCAAAGTGTTACGCTGAATGTAAGGTACATAACTTGTGCTGTGACCCACGGCTGTGTTTTGCCACTTTATAGCTCTGAGGTCTTTATTGACTGCAGAAGTTCGCAGGAGCCACGGATGGAGAAATGGATAGGCTGATTTACTATAAAATACCTTTGTGATTAGAATGCAATGTGAGGGCTGTCAAATTCAGTCTCCGCTAATGCATGTAGCAAGGGAATATCTAGGAGTGCAAGAGTGCTTCTGAAGCCAAACTTCAGGATCTCAGCTGTTAAGACATTTCTATGTCTGCTCAAGTAATAATAAATTAATTGTAAAAATCAGTTCAAAGGATTGCTTTAACTGTATAACTATATATTTAACTACTATATCCTACTTCACCAGTTTTGTAGTTGTGGTGCAAGTAATTAACAAGGATCAAATCCTTAAAGTGAATCTGATTCTGAATATATTTAAGAATTGGTTACAAAGTAAGACTATACAAAAGATCAAAAATCAAAGTGGGTTGTAAAGAGCTCTCTGGGAACCAAACAAGACATGGAGCTTAACATGTCCAATACCCTATTTTCAGCACTTCCCAAAATTTTCTTTTTTAAAATTGACCATGATTTTCAGCAAACAGAATAGTTTGACCAGCAGGTCATCTCTGACTCGTTTTTACATGCTAGATCTATCACCTGGAACAAAAGACTCCTCACAGCTGACAGCAGCATTGCCTCAATGTTTTATTTCCACTCTTAAGCTCTAGTGAACTGGCACCAGGCTCTAGAAAATCACGACTACTTCACATTACAAAGCTCAGTGTTACATCATGACTAAGGAACTCTACTGCCCATATTATCTCCTGCAGTTTATAAGCCTAGCAGTGTTCAACCCGATCCTTCCCTCTCCTCCACATTAATTCTTCAAGATGTTTTGATTTTGTGGTCAATTTGATCTTACAACATCTTCATTTTACATAGTTATATTTGCAAAAGCAATAAAGCTAAAAGTTTGGCTACAGCTTCTATAAAGGTTTCTTCTTTCAATGTTTTTATTAGTACAATTCTAAATATAATGTTGAGAAATTATTTTGAAAAGCCTGGTTTTGGTGGACTTTAAATTAAACACATCTTAATATTATGAGCATGCCAGTGCTAACATTTATTGCTCTTTAAAAAATACTGAAAATAACTATTGCCAGTTGATAGCAACTGAGCAATTTTGCCGCAGACATAACATTAAAAGAGCCTGTTGCATGACTTCATTCATTTAAAAAGGCTGAAGCTCAATACTCAGGTTTTTATTAATACATAGTACAACTTAATGCATGTTTTAAAAATCAGCTCTTGCACATCAAAGAGGCACGGAACCTGCCTGACACAAAAGGCAGTAACATCTAGTGAGATCCTTGTCTTTTAAAATGTTTTGCAATGTCATCAGGATTGCTCTCCACAAAATGTCAGCTAAGAAGTGGTATTGCAAAAACTATTAAAACGCCAAGAGAGCTGATTATTAAATAGCATCATTTTCTCGCGTAGATCCATCTGACTAACTTCCAAGATGAGCAAGGTACTGCTTAAAACATATTTCAAAATTGAGTGAAGGACCTTCTCACAGAACACTGAAATTCGTTCTAACACAAAAAGCAATTCTGATGGAGAAGAGAACGGCTGTTAGAACTTCTGCATAGACTTATCTCAGGTCTGGATACAGCTATCAAAAGGCCTGTGGAGACTTTGTAAAACAGACTCTGTGATGTGAAAAACAAGCACACCAATACTCAATATTTCCATTTCTGAGGCAGTGCGATGTCATTCAGGCATTTACTGTGATTTTAACAATTTTGACCTGTACAGGTTAAAAGTAATAAAATAAAATCTGTTTGATTTATTGTTTCAGTCTTTAAGAGACACGACGTCATGAAAGGAATGGAAATAAGGAAGTTCCTCCTGTTAGTCCATCATGCACTATCATATCACAGGCCCTGCTTTTTCTATGGTATATTTTTACTAGGTTTTAAAATATTTGCTTACACAGAGACGCATACAATAATCTAAAAGTTTTTTCCTGTGACGCATAAAAGCACATGAGGTCATGCATGCTGCAGACACAGGTATTCATTATTAGGGGGACTGGCTGCAGAGAAAAGTAAACCCTGTTTTTGTTACGAAACACTTTTGTCACTCCTGGTGCCCTCTGCAGCGTTATTCAAACTAAAACCAGCGAATATGCACATATGTATATGATAATGATTATCCCAGCATGGAACAGCACTCATTTGGAGTGCAGACTGGTCCCATGTGGTTCTGGCCTTGCTAGTTTAAACCTGGGCTAAACCATTATCCAACCGGAACTCCAATGCCCATAAAGGCAAAGTCACAATTGACAATACACAGCCGGGGTCAGGCAGGCTTGAGTTGGCCACGGATTCCTCACGTTGCTGTAATCCATGTCATGTGACTGCAAGCTTGTGGGTCATTCAGTAAGCGATGCAGTTCCCCTCCATTCCATAATAACTGTTCTGTAAGATGCTGTGACCCTAACGTAAGGCAATATATTAATGCAGATTGAGAACTCCTTAAATAGGAATACTGCTAATCATCATGAACATAGGTTCTAATTGAGAGAATGATGATAGTGGTGTTCAACAGGGATCAGTTTTAGGACCTTTGCTCTTCCTAAACTATAGCAACAATTTAGATTTCGACAACTGAAAAAATTAGATTAAGGTACATACTAAACTACTGACCCAGCAAAATGAGCCTAATAACCTTTTCTCATTTGTAATGCTATTGTTTCCTAGTTTTATAGGGGTCGTAGAGGTAATATGAAGAATTAATGGTTTTGAACTTTCAAAATGAACTGCATAATCTAAAGTTAAAAAAAAACATTTGTATTTTTCTTGTAGAGAAGCAAAATACAACAGCCTTCAGTTAATGTAGATCAGAAAAAAATGAAGTCAAACTTTCCTATCAGCCTTCAAAAACAATTAGCTGTAACAGCATAAGAATTCACTCCAGCTCTTAGGTTTCATCCCATGAGCTACTAGTTGTTGTGCAATGTTCTGATTACCTTAATCAAATCTGGTCCAAATTCCCTACCCAGATCAGTTTCAAGATGAAAAAAGAAACGCAACCTCTTCCTGGCTCAATTATAGAATCTAGTTCCCTTAATCTAGCTATTGTGGAGTGAGATAACCTGAGGACTCCGACCCGGTCCGTATCCATAACCAGTCACAGGATAATGGTGTTACTGTGAAGCACTTTTATAGTGACCGGTCCCATATACAAACAATTTAGAGCTGTGGACTGTCCACAGGCTCATAGATACCCAATAGTGCACTGTATCTTCAAGTTCTACAAGAAATGGAACTAGACATTAGCATGTTTTTCCATGATCCATATGAGCAGTATACCTTTTACAGTATTTTACTTTACTTTTAACGACTCTAAGTGTTTTAAGTCCACCACGCTTCCTCATTCCCCCTTGGTTTCCCCAATCAACTCAGCACAATTTTACACGCCTAATTCCCAGGAGTACTGAAACCCTTTCTAAAAAATGCATGTGAACATATTGAATATATTGTTAATAAATTACACATGCGTACTGGGGTATTATCAGCAGAAGCAGGTCGAAAGACGCACAGAGAAAGAAAGGGCGTTGGTTTCACAGTACAGCTGCATAACGATGTACAGTACCTAGACACAAAGAAGCACAGCCCCTATTGAGTCAGCAAGTTTGCTGAGGATAACACTGGTTTGGCAACCATGATGATCAAGAAGTCCACTGATACACACCATTTGCTGTTTTCCTGTAAGAACTTTCTTGTGAGCGTAATGTGCCTGTCATGAGAAAAAAAACATGTTACACCTACAGTTCCTCAGGTTTCAGCCATCAGCAAACACTGCCATAAACCCACAGCAAAACGGGAAACACTCACCACATACTTACTTCATTCGACTCACTATGATACAAGTTATCAAAACATTAATTCAAATTAAATTATCCTTGAAAATTATTTTTAAAATGAGTATTGGAGAATGCGCCAACATCTTGCAGCTTCAACTTGCTTCTAATGCAGCTATCCTGCCCAATTAAAAGACCCATCCCAAAAAAATTAACTTAATTCTCCTCCATCTAACACAGTTCATAAGAAAAGAAACTCCCTTCCCTTTCCAGCTTCACTGTCCTTCTGAATGGCAGCCAAGCAGTGACTGCATTTTTCCTCTTTGACCTGCCTGGTGAAACTGAACCTCCAGAAATGCATTTTTGAACCCAAATTGCAAGGAAAGCTGCCTTTTTCTTCTGGGAAGCAGGGAATCCAGGTGCAGACTGCACATGGCGCCTGCGTTTGGCCCACTCAGCTCAGCTTCAAGCCAAACATGCCTGAAGCTTGGAGTTCAAGTTCAGAACACAAATGTTGTGCTGCCATCAATGATTGAAGGAAAAGCCTAATTGCACAGTATAAAAATAGTGCAGAATTCAAACATGGCCAATTGACTCCACTTGGGCTATGACAACTTGTGGTGCGATACGGTGGACTGAAATGGTCTGTGTGTACTGATTTCGTAGCATAAAGTACACCGCTGCACAATGAAAACTGAACAGTTTAAGTTTGAGGTCAGTGGCTCATTGGGAACATACTGTACACACAATGGGATTCACATTTTAAACAGAGATCTTTTGGACAGCGACTGTGAGCAAGTCATGTCATCTCATAGAAGCCATGGGGACTTGATGGCTGTTATTGGAGTTGAGTTACTGTAAATTGAACAAAATAAGCTGATTAAGAATATATATACAAAAAGAATAGAAATATTAACGGATATGATTTTCAGCAGGAACAGCGATGGAAATGACTGTAATTCACCTGAGGAATAAAAAATGTCTGGCTGCCATCAGGACTAGTGAAGGTGACCCGTCTTTAAGTTACTTGTCAGAAAATCGGAACCAGAATTTTTCGTGCTTTATTTAACCAGATGGAGTGAAATCCTGATTTGACAGACTGAAGTGCTGGACAGACTTTGGGCATTAAAGGTCACATGACATTCATGTAGGAGAATAGTCAGATACATTATTTTCCTTCTGAATTTTGCCAAATGTGGTCTACTAGGTTTTAGGTAGAATGGTTTAGGAATATGCAAATGGTCCGTCTTGGAAACAACAAATCAAGCGCCCTGTGAACCAGAATGGAGAATAACATGCACTGCCTCTACTTTGGCCCGCACAGTCAGGGAGGGAGTTTTCAGAGGGCAGCCTCTCAGCATGATAAAGTCTGAGTCTGCTGACTTAAGAATTGTGGGAGTTCAGAATAAGGTACCCACCCATGTTGAAGTCGAAATCAAACCCTCTTTTGAAATTAGACTGGGTACAATCCCTGGATCATACTGTATAAATAACTAATTGCCCAACACGTTAGATGTGTCAAACTGCCTCCTCTAATTTGTAACTGTTCTTATGATTTATGGAACAAACAAAAAGCAATACCACATTTAGCAAAAGGTGAAGAAGAATCTGAAAACGTTTTAACTGGCGTGTAAACAGTCCCCTTATATATGAAAAATACATTTATACATTGGGAAACCATAAAGACCTCTAAGGTTTGTAGACATAAAAAATTAATAAAAGTTCCATCACAAGTAAAAATCCTGGGGATTGAAAAAGAATTCTAGCAGCCTGATTGGACAGCTCAAGCCATTACAATGGGAAATAAGAACGAAGATCATCTAAAACAGACAAGATATAAAATACGGTATTCTTTTCTTCCCCAACAACAGATCAGCAAGAATCTGCCTGTGCTCCACACTAACTCACAAGCCAAGCAGTGATAAACATTGCATGGCCTGGCACAGGACAATTCTTTATTTCAAAGGAAAGCAACAAAAGAGCTATTAATGGATTTAATTAGACTAAGACTTCAAGACTAGAGCGCTCCCTGAGGAATCACTGTGAGCCTGATTAATCACCTCAACTTATGGAAAAGAAACAACAAACTTTAACCGGCCAACAACTAAGAATTCAAAGCCTTGGTCTCAGTTCAAAGCACAGTGTGCAAGGTCTATTATGACTATTATTTCCATATAGACCAGCATTGGATCGCAGTGCACAAATGGGATGAACTTTCAATGATCGGTGAAGCATGAACCAGAGGACACAAGTAAAAAACTATGGGGAAGTACACTTACAACTGAAAACATTAGGCACTTCCTTACACAGTCTGTGCGAGTACAGATCAAGCTGCCCAGCTGTGGCGTTGAAGGCGATTTCCTTGCCTCTTTCAAAAAACACCTGGATAACATCCTTCGAACAATTAGCTACTCACAATCAAACCAGATGGCCTTTATCACTTTCTTATGAATATGTGTACAGCAGAATGAAGAAATGATATTCAAATATTTCCCAAACATCTCCAAATTCCAACCTGTGCTTTCAAGCAACCAATTTATATTTCATCCTAAAACAAGTTCTAAGACCGTAGATATTCACTTATTTGTTATTTTAATTTGAAATCATAACCAGTGTGCAAATGGCAATTGTTTTAAGGTTCAGCTTGCCAGCAGTGACTTCTGTACCCATTCGGGATAGGACATATGAAGAGGCCCCTACAGACTCTTGATAAGAGGCAAGCTCCACACTGCCCCAAAGGAGAGTCAGTTCTGATTGGTGGAGCAGAGCATCTCTCACTGACATCACTGGAACACTGTAGTGCTCGCATAGAGAAGCTGCTGTTAAACATGGCAGAGGGAGCCCTGACTAACCCTAGTCCTACCCCAGACATACACACTGATAAAAAAGGCATCTCAGTGCCCATCCTATGCTCCCAGCAAGCACCACTACTTGGTTGAACCACATGAGATCCCAAAACCTTTTGTTTTAATGAAGAATCTTAACCAGGAAAATTAAAGGAAATGCTGAAAGAATTTTGTTTGATGAGTCAATCTGATCACCTGAACACCAGGATAAAAGAAAGTTCTACTAAATACACTGAACGGCATTACAAAGGTGAGTTTATAATGTCTCTCTGTATAATTTCTGTTGACTAAAGGTATAGTAAAAACATTGAGAAGAGGTCTAAAGCCCTTTTGCAAGGCCCTAGTCACAATTAACAAAAAAGGAATCCAGTGTATGGAATATAAAAGACAAGTCTCATCTCAAAAAGTATTATTAATCCCCCAAGACTGGCAAAACTAGGCTGCTTGCTGTGGAAAGAACACAGCTCACTGAAAGCTGGATCGGCTTCTGGAGGTGTTTAACGCTTGAATTAATACAGCCCTCTGTAGATAAGAAATACTAAAAGTGCCTTTGGTTCCCAGCAAGAGGACTGTGTAAGAGGAAATTAAATTTAGCAGGATGGAACTTTACCAATACATTAGATGGAAAGTGGCTTCCATATGGAACAAGCATCTCAAAATACAGCCTCTGTACAGATGTGTGAGATTACAACATTCGCCTTGTTCCTGCAGTCTGGATCTGTTGTGCTTCCGAAATCAAACCCCTGGAACTGAAAATCCTGGAAGACTACCAAAATCACTGACTGTCTAATTATATTAATGACTTTTAAGATGCCACACATGCAGTTAATTTGAAATGGGAAGAGGAAAGGCGCACAGATGGAAATGGAAAACTGCGTTAAGTTTTAAGTTTGAGAATCTTGGTCATCTTCTTGCAGCTGATCAGCTCAAACCAAAATATTTTACTCTACTCCCCAATTAGGAGGAGGGATCTGGCCAAAATATTATATTCCAAAAAGACAGTGAACTCAACCAACATCTCATTGAAATATGGGAACAGTTTTTGTTGCGAGACGGCTGCAAAAAAAAAAAAACACTTTTTGGAGCCATTTTCTGCAGTTAACGAAAACTTTGTGCGCAAAGCTCAATGAGGCATTAATTAATTAATTTCTAATTAAAATTTGGAAATTCTTCTAGCCATCCTTTGACTTCTGGTGTTCTCAACTCAGACCACCTGCAAACCAAACGTTGTTGTTCATACTGGTCTCCAAACGAGCTGAACCATGCTGGGAGTCCAAAAAAGCTCCAGTGCGATCAGGCCTCAAGCAACATCATAAAAGTTAAAAATGTGAGGAGCTCAACCAGGCCTCACTTTTTAAGCTCATAATCTACAGCTCATCTAACTCTGCATTGATAGAACATATGTATACAGTACATGTTCCACCCAGTCATTGCCTTTTGCAAGCCTCTGTTGCTTCTCAGATTGGACCTTTTAGACCTTTGCAAATGCTTTTCAGAACATAAGGAGCAAATTTCTATCTGCGCTATCAAAAGCTCTGAACAGGACCCTGATAGCGGTGTGTGTGTGTGTGTGTGTGTGTGTGTGTGCGCGCACACAGGAGGGTTCCAGAAAGCCCCGGAGGCCACTATCCTCTTTACGAAAACTAACCTGCGTGATGCTGGAACCTACCGCACGTCCTCTAGAGAGACTGCACAGCTCCCCCAAGCCCCTCTTCAGCACGAGTCCAAAAGCCTTCGCAAGCTGATGGCTTTGGATAACATATCGCTAGACCCTCAGCAGAAACCTAGAATGAACTGATATCTTGAAATAAAAACTGCAATAAGAAAAAAAAACAATGCTGCCAGTGCCCTAATTTTGTTTGACTTGTATTTGGGATAGGTTTACAATAAAACCTAACAAGAGCCAGAACCCCCCTTTACTCCCTTGCCAACATTAGAGGGAAAAACCCAGGACAAACCTTACATTCTGTTAATTTCTACATTTCATACCCTGCCAGAATGTGAATTAACCTGAATGCTTGGTGGATTTCCAAGTCTAGGCCTATCAAAGGCTCAACCCTTGTTTTAATGCAATCTCAAAACTGCCCTGAATTTCAATACAGAATTGACGTGTAATGCAAGAAAGCAAGTGACCTTAATGAAGCAAACGTACTCTTGATGATGTTTAGGCGACATGAGTTGCATTCAGTTTTGGAGCCCAATTAACTTAAAGGTTGACATAGTATTTGGATCTGGACCAGTCATAGGACGGAGCTAGGGTTAGCGTTATAGCTACTTTAACCTTAAAAGCCCAGCTTTGTAATGTTTGCATTTGAACTGGGACTTCTTACGTGGCTATGTGGGATCTTATTCTTAACTTGACGTTTTATGAGGGCTTAAATGTGCAGGATGACTTCCAGAGCTTTTGGCTGCACTTTTAAGAACCCCTTTCCATTAATTCCAGCTAAGATTCCAAAACTAGCTTTAAGAGAAAAAGAAAATCCACTTTCATTTATCTTTCCCACATCTGATGGCAGATAGGTGTGTATCTTCGATCTTCAACAATTAAATTCCAGTAACAACACCTGAAGATCACCCTGTCCATGTTTTTTTTTACGTGATTCCCACAATGACATTTAGAGATACTGCATTCAAATGATATCTGAAGTTAGATATTTTTCTT
The DNA here is from genome assembly GCF_040954835.1 of Lepisosteus oculatus. NCBI lineage: Eukaryota > Metazoa > Chordata > Actinopteri > Semionotiformes > Lepisosteidae > Lepisosteus > Lepisosteus oculatus. The sequence continues at coordinate 12,354,997 of NC_090715.1, read as the reverse complement.
ATAACTGTGTTTGACCACATCCATGCTTGGTAGTCTATCACATTAAATTATCTTTATTGTTAAGGCTGCTCATTTTAAAACGGTGAGCGCCACAAGAGCACATTCTCTGTTCCGCAGTCTTACTTAATCTAGCCCACCCTCAATTACACCCTCCAAATCCTCAGTCCAACAGCTACACTTCAGAGACCCAAGAGTCTCACAGCTGCTAGACAAAAACCAAAGAGAAGAAAACCTGGACTTAAAACCAGACTCAATAGTAATTTCCCATGACGATCTATACATCTTAGCGGTAATCTCTGGAAAGGTTAAGGATGTACAGTCATTTTAAAAAAAAACCTGTTAACAGCTTTGCAAACACTGACCTTACAAAGTCAGGACATTAGCAGGCACAATTTCTGCAGGAACCAAAACCTTAGTTGCTGAGAATGTTGAGAATAAGCCCCCAACAGCCATGCCTTGGAAGAGAAGGAGGAAAGGAGGAAAGAGAATCCAAACTGTACACTACTGTATTTTGGCAGGGATTCTTAATTTCAAAACAGTATTCATCAAAGTTTATGTCATCAGTTCAAGACAGGGAAAGGTGTAGAAAAAAAAGCTTTATGTGAAATCTGTGAAATATGTGACACATATTGTAGTAAGATAATATAATGTAGGATTAATATAATCCTGGCTGGATCGCACTGCTGTCTCTTTGTCTACCAGGAGTTTGCTACACTATAACTCGAGGGCCCTTCTGTCACCCTAGAAACTCACCTCTGCACAATGGGGTTTGTCCAGTAGCAGAGCAGCTGTGGGAGTTATTAAGGGGGGCTGGCTGTCCTCCTGCCATTTACACCTCCACTTTCTCACACAGTCAGGTCTTTCTCAAGTGGACAATACCAGGTTTGTGCTCACATGCAATTCAATGGGTGCTGTTGTGCAGATCCCCCAGCTCGCTGCCCTTCACATCATCAAGGCTACATTTACACAGGAAACCTGCTAAACAGACCCAGCCCCGCCGCACTGAATTGATCTGTGTGTTTGATTTTTTTTTCCATGAATCACTGACAAGGAACACAGTTCACTTTTTAAAAAAAAAAACACTGTTCTTTTTATGCGTGTGTGTTGGGGGGGGGTCAATAAAGCTATAAAAATAAGTGAGATTTTAGGTTGCATAGGTTTAAGCCACTGCTCTGTCTTAAAGTAACTTTAAAAAGGCACTACTGGGACAAACTGATGGAAAAATAATCACAGTCTGCACCAACTGCCCCACCAGAGCATAATCCCAGAGCTCACTTGAATTTGAGTCACAATACCACTATGGCTTCAGAAATGTTTAGCATAAATTCATTCTTTCCGTATTACAAATCACTTTGATGAACTATCTAATCTGCAACTGCTTCTTAGTGAAATGTACAATAAAATCTGAGTAAATGCAATCTTGCACGGAGACCTTTTTGCCAGGTACTTTAAAATTTAGGTTCATGTAGTATGAGCAACCAAAGGATTTTAATAAGATGGCAACTCTCAGCCTAAGGTAATGTTAGTAGGATTGCTTGACAAAAAAACAGGGTTCACTAGCTGAAAATGCCCAATGAATTGAGACCACCTAGCATTTTTAAAGTCATAACTGCAGAGATTTCAAAATATTTGAACCTTAAAAATATTAAAAACTCTAAGAATGGGGGGTTTTCAAATTGCAGACATTACACATAGAGGACTGACTATCATTTAAAGACTTGTACAATGGTAAGAGGTGCTCGAGAATATAACTCAATACAGCAGAAATGCAAGTGGCAATGGTGCACAGAGAAAAAGGTGTGTGATTTTGTTAAAAGAAATTAGTCCAATTGCCCAATAAAAAGGCCTGGACTGGTCTATCAATACTGCAATTGTCACTTCTGTGGTTTCCAGGAAAAACACCTATTGGATCTCAGAACAGAAATAACTAATTCATTATTTCTATTAATTTCTATAGCCATACTTTCACTTAGTAGACATACTTGATTTGCAATAAATGTTTTTTTAAATGTGTAGGTACTGTACTATTGTTATTACTAAAGAAGCTGAAATGTATTATCTAAACTAAAAGTTTGTCAAATAAGACTAACTGAATACATACTGATACTCCAAACCGAGAATAAGAAATCCTTTTCTTCCAGCTCTTTTCTTTTAACATCAGCCTTTTTGGGATGGAGCCCTTTTCAATAAATTCTTAATAAATACTGCCAATTTAAACACGACACACGAGAATATTAAATATTCATTAATATTAATACATTAACGAAAAAATAGCTAATGCAGCACTGACGTCTTGGTAGATGCGCTGTACTGAATTTTCACATTGCTGGACAAAACATGAGTCTTTTTCTAAGGACCTCTCAGTTGAACTCATATCTCATGTTTAAAATACTACAGTAACAGTGGGTAATTCAGACCACTGAATTATCAACCAATCCACATTTCTGATTTAATAAAAACAACTCATGCCTTGGGACTTGCCTTAGCAGAATCTGGCAAACATTATTAATATTATACATCCGATGCTTTTATTCAGTAAGGAGTCTAAAGTCCTAACCACAGATCCACACTGATAGGAGATTGCCCAGATTTTTCAGAAATATTTATGTATTAAAATGTAAACATGTTTTTGTTATCCCATCCAATTTGTAAAAGGCAATTGTGTTTAACATGTCTCATGGCATGGCTACATCCAGAACCCTACAATCAGACACTAGAGGGAGAGCAGCAGACTGTCTTCCAGCCCCTCGACTTTTAACATGCCACAGGTGCAGCGCTGATTGGAGGAGAGGCGAGTCCCTCGCTAACAGTACTGCGCGCCTGCAAGAGCCCAGGAGGCCACAGGGGGCGCTGTGCCACCAAGAGCCCAGAGAGGCCTGGCCTACCATCCACCCACTCTCGGGCAGCACTCAGCCTGGTCCACCCTGCATCAACCCTGCAACAGTGCCTGGGGGATCCAGGTCACAGTCAGCTAGTGACACGGCCCAGGCTCGAACCCGCCCTGCCTGGACCACAGGGCTCAACCCGTGCTGGCCGAGAGAGCCAAGAGCCCTCTGGACTCTGTGATCTGGACATATACCAGCTACTTAGTCAGCAGCTGGTGTGTTGTATACTTCGCTGTTCCGTCACTCTCTCCAACGGAGTCAGCCAATTCACTTTGTTCAGTTCTGGACTAAAAGGAACACAATCCAGTCGTTATCTATGAGGTCATCAGGGAACTCGCAATCCCCTCTCGCAAACTGAAGGCAGACAGGATTCCAGATCTTACTTTGGACCTCCTGCCTGGGGCAAGGCACCACTGGACTCCACAAGTCTAACAAGATGAAAGTGCGAACAGGGAAAAAATGGGACTTCAGAGCTGCCCAGTGTACAACAGCGATTTTCTGTTCCTCCCTCTGTGATGTTTATATTTAACCCACTTCACACTCTCCGCAGTGCTACACAGACACAACACACGTCTGAAGAGCACACTGTGTTTTCCAAACGAACCCCACCCCCAGCCGACTACAAGCTGCGGGGCCCAGCCCATCCAAAATAAACACAGGAGCCGGGAGGAAAGTTCTACAGAGAGACAGAAGGGGTCAGCTGGAGAAGAAGCAGGTCTTTCACCACACTGTGCCTGACAAAGCAAACAGGCCGAGGTGAAAAAACGTCTGGCAATAGAGCACGCTTTCACATTCGCCCCTGGTTCTTTTGAAACTTGCTCACAATGTAGCATTGACTGCAACGGCCCACGACTAAAATTCCTCCAAACCTCTAACTACAGGGCCTTCTTTACTTCCCTGCTGGCTGTTCAGCCATGGCAGTCTGTCTCTTTCTCACTTTTATTTTGTGCCGTGGAAGTGTGGAAACAGACAGGGTAAATGTCTTGCTCTGTGGGGAGGACCTCTCTGGTTAAACCTGAAGCACTGCTTTGATGTCACCTGCCAAATCAACAGGGCACAGTGGATTCACTAACTCGTTCATGTGGCGCAAAGTCCTGTGGGTCAGCTCTCAGGGAGGGGTGAGGAAGTCATGCTAGGCAATCGCTCGAAATGACAAACAAATTAAAAGGGCAATTGTGTGGAGAAGTTCAAAGCATTTGGCAGAAAAAATACTGATAGCAGCTTAGATACTGTACAATCATGGCATTTTATCCACTTATCCATGTTATGCACTAGGATACATTGGACACTCAGGGGCCTGACATGAAATAACTAGATTCCTGTTTATTTTGCCATTGTTATAACTCTGACAGAAAACACTTGTCATCAGGTTCTTCAAGTGGCTCTTACCCAGGAGGCAGGGACTCCATGTTCTGTTCGGGTGCTGCGGAGGCCTGGTCTGGAGTGGGCGTGCCTCCTGTCTCTCCTGTGTCGCCCTGCGGGGCATCGCTGCCCGAGCTGGGGGTCCCGGCACAGGGGGTGGTGCTGGTGGAGAGGGCCGCTGATGGGGGCGGCGTCTGACACGTGGGGCTTCTCCTCCCATCCTCCGTGCCGTTGGCTGCCACCTCCGCCTTCCCTGTGCACACAAGGCAGGGAGCGAGAGTTAATGCTGTCAGAGCCGCGATCGGCGGAGGCTCCTGCTGACCCTGCAATTAACCTCCTTCCCTGTCGTAATGCAGCTGCTGAAGGGGACGGCTTTGTGTTCTCCGAACCGGCAGGAACACATGTTCAGAGCCCTGTTAGAGCCAGGGGCACAGGGGACAAAGCTCTCTCTTTAGCGGTCCTCTGCCAATACGTTAAGGCCTGTATTATAACCTATGTAAATGGAGTGAATGTAAATGTTCCCAGATCGTAATGAATTTACCACAATGCCCAAATCTTTCTCCCCAGTGCGTATGATAAAATCCTGAAGCTAGCCAAATTATAATGAACAAAGCACCCAAAAATAACCTGTTTGTTCAGATTACCCACAGCACTTCCTCTTCCCTGGTATCCCTATCTGCCTTGTGTGTGGCCGTCTGCATGGTGATTAAGACTAAGCTGCAGAGAGGAGACTGGGATACATAGCAAAGACTCGAGAGGACAAGTCAACAGAAGTTAAACTGAAAGAGTACAATGATGCCCTAGTTAGACCACATCTGGAATACTCCATAAAATCTGTGGTCACCAAGTCTTAAAGACAGAGGAGCCTCACAGAAGTTCCACTGCTGAGCTGCTAAGATTTCAGAGCTTAAGGGAACAAGCAATGTCGACAGGCAGGAGGTACTTAGACTTTTAATCCTCTGCAATGTATTTTACCTGAAAACTAAAAAGAGGGAAAGAGTGAAAGCACAGAGCTGATCGTTGACATCAACCGTATGAGGATTCTGCAGATTAAGCTCCGCATTTTGAAAACGTTACCTTAGGTTTTGCAGTTTCTTTTTTGTCAATGAGGTTTCTCTTATTTATCGCACATCTTGCGTGTAAAGGAGTTCTATTTTCAGCACACTGAGCGTGCAAAGGCACTCACTATGAATACAGATTTAAATTTAAAATCAGATTTTTCTAGACACAATCTACTGTTATTTAATTACTAATTATCTCTGCTTTCTACTACCAATTCAGTACATCCTAGATTACCTAGCCACGTGACAGAGCCGGAGACAGTTTGGGATCCTTCAAAACCACACTTCATTGAACCTGTTCTCCCCATTAATATTTGCTTGCGTGCTAACGTTTCTATCTCTGTTCAGGCTCAGGATTTAGACGGCAGGGATCAATGCAGACAATCAAAGAGAAGTGGTTTAGCTCTGAGCTGTGCTGGTAAAGTAGGATCTCTTGCCATAATATCACATTTTACGTTTTGGCTTGGTACAGTACACTGCTGCCTGCTGAAGAACCTCAATGACACACTGCTTTTCTTGGCTGAGGTCCTTTTTTGTTCTGTAAACTTGTGTAGGAGCAATGCATTTTGCTGCTTTACCTAGAAATTAAAGCTACGAGATCGCAACTAAAAATAAAACGACCAAATATCCACCCAGCAAGAGGAGACTGAGCATGCTGTTCCCAAAACTGGGACAAATAATGCATTGTTTTTACGTTTTGTAGTTCAAACACGAGGCCCAGTAAATACACATCTGCCCAAGTTAAATCCACAGATGTTTAACAGGCCAAAGTAAAATGACTAAGTCTTCTTAATCTGTACTTTGGCTTTCTCCTCCTAGGGTAATTTGGAGAAATACAAACCCAGGACTGCAGGCAATCAGAGAAAAGCTCCCTCAGAAGCTCATGCAAAGCTGTGAAGGCCTGGTCTGGCCATTTCTTCACACTCAGCACAGAGGGAGTGCTTGGTTATCTTTCTGTATTTCATTTATGTATCAAACAAATTGAATCCTGCTAAATTAAAAGAATGAGCTTTACTAAATAAAAATACATTTTACAAAACTATGTTTGTCCAAAGAGTTTTTCTAAACTGAAACCATGCTCCTTGGCTAAAAGTCACAAGTTTAAAGATTAAAACCAAGGATGCCTGTGGAAAACGTCATTACAGGAGAAGGTCTGAAGCAAAAGTCGGACCCCTTTCTCAGATTCGAAGAACTCCAGAATAAAATAATTATTATTTCATTGCTACTGTCCATACCAGCAAACATCTTAGATTTGCCACCAATCTTCACCAAAAAAAACTATTTTTTTTGCTCAGGAAAAAAAATCATCCGGCAAACCTTTTCCTCTTTTCCATCCCAGTTCTGGGAAAATTAGCTTGAAGATATTTGGCGATATTAATAGCGGAATACAGGCTTAAGAGTTCAGTTCAGAAAGCAGTCCTATTTTAGACACTCAGGTTTCAGAACTGAAAGGTGCCATTATTGTAAAGGAGAGAACTCTTATTGAGCCACGCGTGGATGGTAAGTGCATCTCTCATTTTAATCCACTTGGCAGAACAATTTTTATTCCTGTACCTCGCTCTGCACAAGTGACATCCAGTTGACTAATACAGATGATGTTAAGACTGGTAGCCGGCTGTTCTCTCGTAATGCCATCAATAAGTGTTTTGAAAAAACGTCTCACAGAGCTGCTTCACACGCACACAGTGTTTTGAGAAACAACACTCCGGTCTTTTTCTTAAAGATGCCCTTGTCTCAGTCAGGAAGCGTCTCCCTCTCTCTCCACCAGCGTGTAAACAGCTGCCTGACTTGCCCACAGGCTGTGTCACGCCAAAACTGACCCACCGCTAAAATCACAGCGGGCCGGGAACACTCCAGTCGTCACCTTCTTGCACTTTATTTGGAGATTGTGTCAGAAGAAAGAGAAAATATGGCACACAATGGGAAGTGAGAAAAACCTGTGTTTGCGACAGTATTTTCCACTGCGACATTAGCCAAACCCCACAAAGTGAGAAAACAGTCTACTACTGGCATAGCGAGCTTGAGAAACAGGCTCTCAATCGCCAGATTAAACAGGAACCACTTCTTTTTTTGCAGATGGACATTTTCTATAAGGATTGAAGTGGCTTGTACTTTATTGGAGTGCTTTCAGCATACAAAGACCAAAAAATGTGGAAAAAATTCATCCGGATACCCGTTTAAGGACAGGGATGTCCAAAAAGCCCACTTAGGCACTCCTCCACTCACACTAGCGTCTGTCCGAGCTGGCGCACACTTAGATTAAGATGAGTAAGATTTACTACTTCATTCATATTGTCATTTACAAGGTATGTTAGACTTCAACCTTGGCACATATAGTGGCTCCCAATGGATAATTGTATGTGGCCTGTAAAAACAAATAAGTTTCAGAGACACTTTAACAAGGACCTCTGCAATAAAATGGAAAATTATGAAACTTCAATAGCACATAAAGAACAAAATTGATAAATGGAAAATTCTTACAGTCCAGCTTTGAAATTCATTTTCACTACAGACACAGAGGCCAAGAATCGGAAAGGTATCTGAAAAAACCCAGTAATATTTGGACTGTAACCCTTTCTGTCTTTCTAGGACCTGTACCTATTTCTGCACAAACCCCTCACTAGAAAATCAAGATGGGTTCAAATTCTACTCTCCTCCTGGGCAGTGGTATCAGAAACTAAGTATATAAGAAAGATAGTAGTTCAAGTGGGTAGCTGCGTCAGCATGCGTAGGCTGCAAAGGAACAAGTAATAGGTTTATTCCATGCTGGAAAAAAAGAAGAGAGAAAAAACACAACGTTTCGGCTGTGGAGCCTTCTTCAGGTGTGAAAGATTACAAATTAAGTCTTTCTTGCTCATTTTGTTTTAAGCAGCATACTCATTTTAGGACCAGGCCTAGAGGTTTCATAAAGGATCACAGGGGATCTGTTTTAAAAACATGGCTGGGCAGCTTGTTCCAGATTGCCACAATTCTTTGTGTAAAGCGCATACTGTTTTCAATGCTAAAAGTACTCCTCTTTTTTTCCTTCTGTCCTTATTTCACTACCAAAGCTGAAGCAGTTCTCTTGGTAAACTCTGTCAACATACATGGTTGATGAGATGTCCATATTGCGTTTTAATTGTTTATGAAGCAATATAAACATTCCTGTCACTAGTTTTGCCCTGCGTTATACCAGGGCATGCAATTACAAGGGTGTCCTATATATACGACCGTCTTGACTGACAAAGTCCCACTCTTTAAAATCCACTGAAAAAGTGGTTTTGTATATTGTCAGACTTTCTTACATCCAGTTCATGTGAGATAACATCTCAGAGAGGCTGGATCTGATGGCTGTGAGTGCTATGGTACATTTAAAAGCCCTACACTTTCCAGGGTGACAGCATAGTAATTGCAACCAGGAAAGTGCCATTAGTGCCCTTTCCCCTTCCCAGCTGCTAAGGATCACTAATAGAAAACAGAACTCAGTCCTACACAGCCCCTGCAGTCCTCCAGTGCTCTCAGCAAACCTCCTTAATCTCTGCCACAGCGGGCCAAAACAAATTCCATAGTGTGCTGAATGCATTTAACCCGAGTATGATGTAAGCTCATCGCCTAACTGTCTTTGCTCAATAAAACAAATAAGAGACAGGGAAAAACATTTTCTTTATGTTGTGCCAAGTAAAAATTGAAGAGCCATCATTAATGTACTTTTTGTCAGATTTAGTACTCTTAAACTTGGTCATTGTACTTTTTATTTATACTAATAGGAGCTTATACACAAGAGGGTCTTTATTTGATTTACAGCAAGTCTGAGATGCTGCTAGCTAAGCTGGCTGCTCTGGGCAAGGAGGGCTTCAGAATGGCATATCAGGCTGAATCAGAAGAGAAATCACGCAGAGAAGGTCATTTGATTAATTCTGACAAAGGTTGTTTGAAAAAACAAATGCTAATTATCACAGAAACACGGTACTATTTTAGTTCAGGTGGGTAGCATACATAGGCTGCAAAGGAACAAGTAATAGGTTTATTCCATGCTGTTAAAAAAGAAGAAAGAAAACACAACGTTTCGGCCGTGGAGCCTTCTCACTCACATCTGAAGAAGGCTCCACGGCCAAAACGTTGTGTTTTCTTTCTTCTTTTTTCCAGCATGGAATAAACCTATTACTTATTCCGGTACTATTTTATGTCTTTTGTAGCTATAGTTCAGGCGATTACTTCAGTTTCTCCCACATTTTAATTTAAGAATGTCCAGTGGGTAGTCCTACCTGTGTATCTGAGACAGGATGCAGGTTTCCACTACACTGACCAGGAACAGGCAGCATTCTGACTTAATGGATGGATGGTCAGACCATTATCTCCATCTATAAAATACTTGCTGTTTTTATAATGTTGTCCTCAAGACACTTCATTACTGCACTAATTCCACCCATCCATTTTCTAACCATTTCTTCAAATTCAGCACTGCTGGAGAGCCAGAGCCAATCTCGGCAAGCAACAGGAGCAAGGCAGGGTACATGAGTTCCTCAAGGGGCACACACAGACACAGACACACTCATACCAGGGCCATTTTTGCCCTGAAGCCAATTAACCATTACTATCTGGACCAGAAGGTACAACCTGTGCTTGTGTGCTCTGAAATGAACACTATTCAAAGCTGAGTTCAGTGACCCTCTTGATCATAATTTCTCTTACTTCAAACTGCAAATAAATAGGGAAGCATAAAAGTTGGATCTTGCAGTGCAGCATGCCAAAGTTACCTAAAGTAACCTTTCAGATTGAAAGCCACGGTCTGAACTCCAATGTGACGGCACTAGAAAACAGATCTCACAGCGCCCTGTCACATGTCACATTCCTGGGAGAGGGCATTTCAGGAGCACACACAGCATCCTGCTCAGTGCCCAGTCATACGGTGGTGCTTGCCTGGTGTGCCGAGGCCAGTGTTACTGCTCAGGGCCTTGCCAGTCTGTCTGCGCCGGCTCCTTGCTCCGGGGCTGTGTTCTCCATTCACCGCAGGGTCTCCATTCGCCACTGGCCCTCCTCTCGCCATTCCTGCAGAGTGTCTGTGTGATCTGAACCACAGGAAACAGAGAATCAGACCCACGCCGACAGCACACATAACCAAATCACAGTTTCTAAAACCTACCGTACCAAGATGTTTTGTGGAGAGTTTCAAGAATACAAGGGATATTATTCTGGATTCATCAACTAAGGCAATATGCTTTCCAAACCGGTACCAAAAGGAAGACATCATTAATTAATTTCAATAGCAACATACAGAAAGAGCACCACAGATTTCTCAAATCTATGTCCCATTCCCATCTCATCATAACGTATTTAAACAAGTCAGAGAACAGATTTTCATTTATTATGACAAAGCAGCCATGAACACAGTTATGAATAAGAAAAGCACAAAGAAAAGAACAATCAGACAAATGTTAAGAACAGGCTGTGGTTATAAGTGCAAGTGTCACACAACTGGAAAAAACCTCAGATCAGGACCAGTCATTGGCCACGTTCAAATTTGGTAGCCGAGTTTGGAAGATTCACAAAGAAGCCTGCTCTCTGTCAATGGGCAAGCCCTGAAACCTGGACAACCCTCATGTGCAAATCTGTACAAAGTATGTGTCTCTGAAGTCTGATCTGAACAAAATGTCTCAGCCTAGTTAGGATCTGAGTGAGTCTAAGGACAGTAAGGTTGCTAGTAGTTTACCTCAGTGCTCCACGCAAGCTGACCCAGCTGTATGTGCTAAAACCCATGTACTGCATTAGGTACCAAGTGACACTGTAAAGGAAGAGGGTTGTGTGTGATAACAGTGATAAGGACATGTAGTTTCACTGCATGTGGTTTTATGTTTTATGAAAATGATTTAACAAAAAAGAAAAGGTATAGATAAGGTTTCGCAATATTTAGCGACAATGACATCAATCAGAGTACATTAAGACAGTGATTTCGCAGTCCCAGCGCAAGAGGACTAGTGGGAGTCAAGAAAGCCATACCTTTAAAATAGTTATTTTACGTCAAGAGTTTTTCCTTTTTTCTTTTTAAAATTGAGGCCCAAAAGGACACTGCTAGTATACTGTAACAAAACTTTTAAACAGAAAATAAAATTATATTTCCACCTGCATTTAAGACATCTGGGAAGAATCGAAGTCGCAGCCTTCTAAAGCATGCTAAGCCCAACAGATGCTCACGCAGTAGGCCGATATCAATTCAATGGGCGCCAAGGTCACCTGAAAAACTATGGCATGCTTTTGTTCGGTGGTGCTCATTTTAATAAGAGACAGCACACAATGTTTTATCAATAAATCACAAAAAAAATGTTCAAAAGCCTTTAAGCTTTGAGTGCCCCTGAAAGAAAATATTCCAGTCACACAGCAAGGCTCTGCAGGATCTGTTAATTACAAAATGGCACCAAGGAGAAAAGCAGCATTTATACACATTTGTTTGTGTGCTGTGAATTTTAATACAAAAGAAATCTGCTTCAGATGTGAACCACCTGCAATTTTTTTTTTTGCTAGTTCCGATAAGTTTCAAAATCGGAAGAAAAAAAAGTCTTGGACTAACTGTAAAGCATTGTGGTTGAAAATCTCTTTCCCATTCCTAATGCAGAAAACCTGGGATGTCCAAGAACATGTGGTCTTTGCTTTATTATTTACTACAGCCCTTTCCAAAGGAGCACAGCAAACTTTTTCTTGGAGTGGGGAACAGCAAACTCAGATTCAACAACCAAAGAACACCACAACTGGGCTGCTTGATACAGACAGAACTCTGTGGTTTTACAACAAAGAACAATACAAATGTCTTTTTGAAGCAGGTCTGGGGAACAGAGGAAATGCTGAGAGAACACACAGCAGTGGCAATGTTGGATTCGTAGCAACACTCTATGCCAAATCATACACAGAAACCAGAACTGACCTAATATGGTAGAAAAGTGCTCTGACAATTTTGCATGGCTTTAGTTTTTTCTGCTTTCAGGTTACCAAATGGGTGACTTGAAAGTGGAGAGGGCAGAGTTTAAGACCCTGTTTTTAAATACAGTGTGGATACAGTATATACAGTAGATCAAAGTCTAGTGAAGTTAACATTAAACAATGCAATTGGTCTCACATTCAGTTTTGGTCAATAAACCAAATGGTTGATGTTGCTGCCCCACAGCTAATATAAAATAGAGAACTCCGATTAATCCCTGATCTGTAAGGAATGCCACAATCAGATTAATTTTAATAAAATAGTTATTCTTAACAGCTTAAGCAGGACACGGTGCACATTTTACATATATTCTATAATATTGGCTCAATCAAATGCTATTTTTTCATTTGGAATTAACTTAACTGAATGAATAAACCTGCTTCAGTGGATGAAATTAAATTGTTCTCCGTGTGCAGAAAGTGCTGATTTAAGGTTGGTCCATATACACAGCTGGAGTGTTTCTCCAGGACCAGGGCTGGGCACAACTGCTCTCATGCTAATGCAACCAAAACATTTCTTTTGGTCACTAGGAAACAACCTAAGCAGATTGGCTACATTCTGCTTACTTATGTTTAATACTAAAGAAACCTGTAGGTTCCACGTCTGTTTCGGTTTTGACAACCACAGATATAAACACCCACTATGACCAAATGTAACATTGTGTGAAAAATGATTTGGCAAATGAAACCTGTCTGAATTATATTAGAGGAGACGTCTGTTTTTCCTCATCATGAGAAGATGGGAAACAGCTGCTTTCAGGAGTCCACTGGTGAAAATGACTCCTGGTGTGGTGGGAGAAAGAACTGACCCAAGAGCAGCACCACAGTGCGGTTGAAACCAGAGCTTCTTCGGTAGGAAAGCTTCAGACCTGTTTCCGTCAATAATCGTCACCTCTGCTAAGGCAGGGCATAACTCCACTGCCTGGATCAGCCATCAGCTAGCTGGAGTAAACACCACATCCTTAATTGTTACAGATAGCACCTTGGCTGAAAGAGAAATCTCACAGAGAGCATGGATGTCACTGTTATTTCTCATAAGGAAAGATCCAATAAAAACCGGGGATCAATTCACAGTGAAAGAAAGACAGGGCCCAGGGTCCAGCTGTAACCAGTTTAGAGGCCATGGACTAGTCTTGCTCTAATCCATCAAACTCTCAGCCACCACTGATGGGGGGGGTGGTGGGGGGTTACTACCTTTGCCTTTATAAATCATGTAGCTCAGAAGCAATAATTGTTGAGATTTAGGATCTCTAGAACTGACACGTTAAAATTCTCATCTTGAATATTCTATTACGACTGCAGAGACATCACAACAAGATTATTATGATGACTGTAAAACTAAGAAAAATGCGCATTTACCATTTACCAGTCCTTATTTATTCTCACAGGTGATGTTTCTTTTGAAGGCGTTAGGGGAGAAACTGAACACCCCACCTCAGATTCAGAAGATTGACATTCTGAACCGGAGGAAATGAGCGTACTGTAATTCTTTAGACTTCAGAGAGTTCTGAAAATAAATAGTTTAAACTAATCCCATGGACACGACCCCACATGCACTTCATCCTATCCCTTAAAACCCACCCCCGGCCATACCCACTACAAACTGCCAGTGGTGTGAAAAAACAAAAGGTTTACAGGACCATACGTCTTCCTGTCATACAGATGCCACATGTCAGATTCCTCACGGTGGTGTGTTAATATATCTGCAGCACTGTGAGGTCAAGCTGGGAAGATTCTGCTTAAACTCTTTGCCCTCATCCATTTTCCTCTTCTACACATCTTTTCCTTATCCAAATGAGAAAAGGGCAACTTAAAAGGATTCATAAATATTAACAAACCAAGTCATTTAGCAGACACTTTTATCCAAAGCATGTGAGAGATTTAATTGTGAACTACTGAGTTTCGTTTCCTTCTGCTCCCTGTTAAAGCCAGCCTCATTGCAATCCAGTGGGGAGATTCCTCAGCTTTACTTCTTCTATGTTATATATTGTAGGACTAGTCACAGCACATGGGTTAAACTGCAGCCTCTTTGCTGTTTTTCAGAACTCAGTGCTGAACCTTCTGGACTTTCCTGCAGGTTTTACAGTACAGCATTTTCTGTACATCCCTATGAAAAAGATCAGAGAACAGAACTCTTTTGTTCGGTGGTTTTATTTTCATTAAGTTTTTAGAGATCCAAAAAAACATGTCCAACAGGACAAAGAGCTGAGAAAACTACTCTAATGTTCTAGTTCACTTAAAATTCAGATCAACAAGCCTAAGAGACAGAAGAACACAGTTACATTAAAATGGGATTGTTCCATGTAATCATTTTGTTATAAAACCTAACAAAAAAATAGTTTTAAATTTCCAACACATGCTATGCTATTATCGTGTACAAATTCAAAAATGGGAATTTAACAGTCATTCTGTTCACTAGCTGCACAATAAGCTTACTGCATGTGAACAGACAAGCAGTTATGACACCAACATGCCAAAATCAAACTTCTTAAGCATTTCACAGCACACTGAGAAATGTGATACCCACCTCCCAGAATTCAAGAAGACCTCTGTGTACCATTCTCCTTCAGAAAGATGCAGTCACGCGGTGTAATTTTTCAGAGGTGGCAGACACAGTCTATGAAACCTACAACTGTAGGTCACCAAACAGATTTTTCCCTTTGTGGCCAAAACTCCAGAGGGAGAGATCCATGAATCATCATGACTCCCGCCTGACTAAATCTTCTCCAGCCAAACAAAGACAATGAATCATTCTCTCTGAAGCAGGAGTGGGAAACGTGGGAAATTCAGAAGTTGAGTGGGTACTTTTCCTGTCCTGTTTCAGGGAGCTGGGGGCATGTGTTCAAAAGGTGTCTCAGTCCAATCCATTATATCTTGTTGCTAATTTTCACATTCCTTGTAAAATGTTTTTCCACTTGGAACATAAGGAAGTTGTGTTTTACCAATAGTTTATGGGTACCCAAATAGTATGCACAGCACTCTCCTTAAAATAAGCAGCTTTGACTTTGAAAGTGAATGTGTAAGTGACAATACAAAGCACAATGCACAACAGGGAGCAAACAGCAGCAGCTGGTAGTCCAGTCCGTTATTTTGTGCAAGGTTGTAATACAGATGCTGATGCAGAACAATGATGTTTATGACACACATTTGGGGAAAAAAAGGAGACATCTACTCATATGAGTGTTCTCTGTGGGAGAGCTTCCATGAACAACTTTAACTCAAGTCTTTAGCCAAGACTAAAACTAAGGCTCCTCATTCTTGCACCTTAGCAAGAATACTCTGAACCACAATACATGACACCTACACTAGTATATTCTTACACCATATTTTGCAGCATTGACAAGATACAATAGCACATAGGAAGTTGTTCATATTCATATTTTTCCTTTTCCATCATCTTTCCTAAGTAAAACCGAACTACAGACAATATGCCATTAAAACTGCAAGACTGCAAGCCCAGTTTAATCAGGTCACTCAAGTCCACCCCCGGCATTCTCCTCAGATCCAGGGACCAGAACACGACATAACATTAAAATGCAGACGGCAGGCTTTAGGCTTTCAAGACAGTCTTCAATCAAAAACAATCCCCCCTCCCAGAATTCTTCCCAAATCCCTGCAGCCTTAACCCTTCCCTTGTTTAATCCCTAGTGTAGATGTCAGACAGCAGCCGTCACGGGAGAACGGCAGAGTCCTGACCAGCCACTGGCCGGCTCTGTGATGACCACAAAATAATCTGAGGGCCGTGACTCTGCCCGCGGTCCCACAGACCAGCGCAATGTAAAGCCTGGGAGGATGGAGCAAACAGGTCGGGCTGGTGAGAAGATCTGTTAACGGAGGAAGCCTGTGATTCAAGACTGTCAACACACCGGAACAGCTGGGACCAAGCTTTTGAACTGCTCGGCTATTCCCAGTTCAAGTCCCCTTTAAACACCCTCCTCCTGTCTGTATAGCATGAAGAAAAACCATCCCACACCATTCACCAGACAGGGAGTTACTCCAGATTCAGCTTGGAGAATTCCTCAAGTAGAATATGCTTACAGAGAGGAAAACGCTTCTTATTTTCCTCACAAGCCTCAGAATTTCACATTTAGGCGCCTACAGGATTTATTAGAATTAATTTTCTTCATGCCATCATGCCATTCATTTTATCTGCAAAAAGATCCCATGTTTCTACATCAAATAAAGGTGTAATAGTGTGTGCAGATTCTACCTTTCAACTTTTATTTCTGCCATCCTTATCTGCCTGTGAACTTCTAATTAACGCCATTTATCTGCCTGTTAAATCTTTTTTAAAAGAATATGGCAATCACCATCCACTGACTTATTGTATTCTTTATACAGCCCCCCTGTGTTCAGCAGGAGAGTTATACTGAGCACTGAAAAAAGGAGTGGCAGGTCTCTCTGATGTCACTGAAGTCACATAGGCCTCTGTTAAAAACTACTCATCTTTCAGGTTTCAAAGATCTCAGAAGACTTCTAAGCTGTTACTGATAAAAGGTGTAGGAGGTTCCCTGAGGATTCTGTGGATGGCTGCTCCTGTCCAGGGAGCAGTTGTGGTTTGACACGTGTGGATACAGTACCCACCTTCCTCTGGGGCCAGAACAGCTGCCGGAGCTCGAGGGCGGTGAATCCTCACTCTGGGTCCGACGGATACCATGGCCATCGCTCTGCTGCGGTTCTGAAGGCAAGAAGAGTGATCCAATCACACATGACCTTTCTGCTCCGTTACCTTAAAAACAACTGTAGAACGCCCATCGGTCTGTCTTACTGGTCCCGTTACAAGTTGTTTTTTCCCCCCACAATCCTTTTACACACAGCGCACCTTCCTTGCCTCGGTTTTCAAGACTTTATAACACAGATTGCCGGCAGCCACATCACCCTGCAGCTCACAACTGGCAGCCCACTGAAGCTCAGCAGGTGTGAGCCTGGTCAGCACCTTGATGCGAGACCTCCTGGGAAAAACTAAGATTACTGCTGGAAGAGGTGTTAGAGGGGCCAGTAGGGGGCACATCAGCTCTCAGTGGGGAGGAGAACAGAGTAATGAAGCCAATTCAGAGATGGGGATTATTGGGAGGCCATGATTGGTAAGGGCCAATGGGAAATTTGGCCAGGATGCCGGGGTTACACCCCTACTTAATATTTAATACAGTAAATTAATGGTAATTCAGCTGAGCCAAAAATTAGGACACCGGATCCCACTAATGTGACGAAGGAGCACGTGTGTATAAAATACCATGAATTTGGTGCACAGTCTGCACACTACACACTGAAACAAAACTTGTAATGAAAACACTGCCTCTTTTCCTCAATGCCTATTTTGTTTTATTCTTAAGCAGACAAGGAAATGTCATTGCTTCTCCAGATAATGACCAAGACAGAAACAAATATTTGGATCGTTTTCTTTAAGACTTCCTGGATCTTTGAGAGCAATTTCTCCTACATTAGGTTCAGGTGCAAAACAGGCCAAAACCTGGTCTCCAGTCATCGATGATATACAGAGATTGCTGGTACTGTATGTTAAAACCGCTCTGCCAGATCAGTAAAGCAAAGCCACCCCACAGCTCTTTTGATAACAAAAGTCTGTTTATGAGCAAATTAATAATGTCCTCATGTGGGTAAACCAGGAAAAGGAAAAAAAACAGTCCCTTTTTAAGAAAGCAGCCATTCAGACTTAAGAAAATCATTTTCTCTCCATAATACTGTGTGACGCTGTAGAGCCATAGGTCACCCATTAAGTCAAAATCTAAGAAGAAACTTGCTCTGTGTAAGGATCACTGGACTTCACTGTTCTGTGCTATACGAGATCAAGACCCCCAATTACACCATTTGAAAAACAAATTACACATAAACGTTCCTCTGACAGCATGAACGCAAACAAAAAAATCCTTTTTAACCAGCTCTTTCAGCCCAATGCTTAGACACTTGAGCATGTAAAACTTTAACTGTTCACTATGTTTGGGAAGTAAAAAATAAGGAAAATCAAATAGTTTAATTTCTTCTATAAATATCACCATCAACACCCCCAGGACTTTGATAACTTACAAGTTATCAACGTCCTTGGGGTGTTGATGGTGATATTTATCGCCTCTAACACTTTTTTCTCCTGTCAAGCGCACATATTATCTTTCAAAAAGAAAGATCAATACTTCTTAGAAACTAGCATACTATTGTGTCATACTGTATATGGAAAACTGCAGGAAGGGTTGAAGGTTAAGTCTAAATATATTAATCCTAAAATGTGGACAATGACAAGCAGATCAGATAGGGAGAGAATCACTCTTCAGTCTGAACACCAACTGGAAGAGCAATGAATTTCTCACTGACATCACTGCTACCCTCTATTGGTGTATAAGCAGTGCTGTACCCTGCAGAAGGCCACTCCACAGCTAAGCATGGGCACTCAGTAAGAGTCTTACCCTCTGGCCCACAGGGGTCATAGGAACATCCACATCAGAACTAAAGAGCAAATAAGATCTCGTCTAACAGATCAAGGGTACACTGCACTGCAACAAACCAATGGTGCAGAAAGACTCAGATGACCGTGGACGAGAAAGAAGAGACAGGAAGAGGAGAGCAAGGGTGTGGAAGGAGTAAAAAAGATCAGCAGAATATGAAGGCAGGAGATGAGTGCTGCCAAGATATGTTTTGCAATGCAATACAACTGTTTTACAGCTACATTTTAATGAGATGAAAAATAAAATCTGTTTATTTCCTTGCAAGAAGGTGCAATTTAAATATCTAATTTTTAAAACAGTATTTTCAGTACCTGATTGAGTTTCAATAATTTCAGATCATTATTCTCTTGAGCAGCAGAAAAAGTAAGATTTTCTACAAGTGCAGCAAAATACCAAGCTGTTGTTTTTTAAAGATTGCCTTTTCATTAATGCTACAATTTTGGAATTAATGTCAGAACATTTTTTTTCAAACAACAGCATGACGTCCAGAAACCCCAAACAGAAAAACTGGCAATCATTAAATTCCATTCAGTAGCTGAATTCATCTTAACCGGTATGGCAGAATTCCAAGAAATAACAGTCCCACTCAAATAATGCTCAAAAGAACCAGAAAAGATTCCAAAAATAAATTTATCTTTAACAAAACAGTTATGTACAACTAGGCCAGAGCACTACCATTCTCTTCACTTTGAAATGATCAACAAATTAGTTTTACAGATTCTTGAGTATTGCAAAGCAACAATAGTTTAGACTTGGCAAAGCTTTTGCACAGCTACAAATTAACTATAAGGAGTCTAAGTGAAATCAGTATATAGGGGACAAATAGATTGATTTATTTTTAGCTGGATAAAAGTGAGGCATGTTTATTTATTTTTTGCTGAAGCCTTAATCAAGCGAGAACTGAACCCCAGACTCAGACAAGGCCCAGTGTTCCAGTAATCTCAAACCAGAGAAATCATTAAAAGTCATTACCGAGACGTCAAAAACCAACCCTGGTTAAAATGACTCCAAGACAAATCCAAGTACTGTTATTATAGTGCCATTCAGACAGCAGACAGGCTAACGATAAAAAAATGATACAGTATGTGGCATTTTTATTGTTCTGCAGTGAACATCTCGTCTGATCACTGCCTTCCAACTGGGCTGTAATATTCTAAGATTTATCTTTATCAATCAGGGAGACAGAACAAATCCAGTTCTAAAGGTTAAGCTTGATTCGTGCTAATTTGTTCTTAATAATATTGTGACCTTACAGGCAAAAAATAATGAAGATCTTGGCTTCGACTGCATCAAAGCTCTCTTGTAGAGCTTACGAGTAGGATTATTAACTTTAAATTGACAGTTAACTGCAAAGAACCCATTTTTTGGAAAAGACGCAAAATATGACACAACCAGTCAGCCCCATTATATGCTGCCTGAAAGAGCACTTTCTCAATAAAAGTGTCCAATTATCCTATTAAAAGAGTGCTCTGTAATTTTAACTATTGACTGCTATTTAAATTATCACTATAAAGACCAATGCAACAAAGCAACAAGCATTAAAAAGAGTAGGCAAATACTCATATCTGGCAGCCTAACCTTGTGCATCCTGCAGGGTTACAAAGCACACAAACACCTGGACACAGATGCAGCATGTGAAATATGGTCAATTCCACCTGTTTTAGGGGCTGTTTGCACTCTTCCTGGAAAAAACCAATGCACTGCTCCCCCGTTACATTTTTTTGGCATGGCATGTTTTTAATCATCTTTTACTCCCCTGGAAATTGGCCTTTTACAGTTTCTAATGAGGCTGTTTCTGCCAGAATAAGCCATTAACGTGGTTAAGTAGAGATTAAACAGAAATGAAAACAAAGTGAATCATAACATAAATTATGCTTATGACACATGCAGTAAATAATAAAATTAATAATGGCATTATTAATAGCTGCTGCCTTCAAAGACCCAAAGGTCCTACACAGATCTGAAAAGGAATTATTACAGTGTGAAGTTTGCCCTTACTTTTGTCACAAGATAAACAAACCTCTACTTTTTTAAGGACTAAAACAGCTGGAGTGAATACGCATATTGCTGCATTAATCCCCGGTGCGCCAGAGAAGTGCTGCGACACTGCCATGCCTTGGCAGATCTACAACAAAAACAGTGCAAGACCTGCCTATAGAGTGCATATTGCTTGCTGCGTCTGATAAAGACAAAATAGAACGACCAATTTATCTTTCCTTAAGTTGTAAAAGGCATGTACACTGCTGTGGCTGAATTTGATCTTTTGGACTAGCGGCAAACATCCCCTGTGGCATCTGTACAGCTAGAGTCAAAACCCCTGTGTTTATCTGTGTCGTGGCCACGTGGCTGAGCGCCTGTGTCCACTGTCCACGTCTGCGCAGTCCTGTGAAGAGGAGAGATGTCGGTATGCAAGAGGCAGCGGGGTACCTGCAGGGGGGGCGTGTGAGCGAGCACAGGGAGCCCCTCCGCCTTACCCACCTCCACCCCCCATCTGCGCGAAGGGGTGCTGGGGGGCCTGCGGAGCACGCGAGGCCTGGTGTTCGCGCCTGCTCCATCCTCCACTCCCTGCGCCAAGAAGACGGCGCGCTGAACGGCAGGGCCCCCCCCGCGCGCGGGCGTGGCGGCTCTTGTGCACGTCGGCAGCTCGGCACTTACTGTCCGTCACAGCGCTGCCATTAGGCAAACTTCCCAGATCAACAGCCAGCCCGTCCAGGCACACGGTCAGCTCTCCTCCCGGCACAAGGGAACCTTTGTTCTCCGTCTGCAGGGCCAGGTTCAGCTGGACGTTCTCCACTGCACCCAAAGACACAAAATGAATAATCCGTTCAGTTACGGATGGGCGCCCCACCACACTTACCCCCTTCTCCCCTCTCTGGCACTCAACCCCCACTTTTCCAGCTTTGCAGGAGTTTTCTGACCCTTTGAGAGATATGAACACAGCTCCAGGCAGAGGTAAATGGCTGCCGCTGACATGCTGCCAGACCCAGGCACCCCTGCCCTCAGCAGCCAGTCTTCAGAAAAGGAGCTGCCGCCTCGTGTAAAGACAATGGATTTTAACATTGTGAGTAACTAACAGGATGGGGGAAAAGACCTCCACTGCAGAGTGAGTCATCTTCAGCTTTTACACAGTGCAGGCACTTGTACAAATTATCCCCACAACATGGAAAAAAAGAGAAACCTCACCTTCATATCTGTGCCTACAAAACATTTACATACAACTGCCTATTACTAGTAAAGCACAAAATGGCTCGGATTTTAACTTCCAACCTGTGGATGGTTGTGGTGGAAAAGCTTTGGCAGCTTTGCGGATCAAAATGCGATTTGCTCATCCCTGTTTTTGAGCCAAAATCCAGATGTTGCATCATAAGGACAGTTTACGATCAATAGAGGCCATTCCGTCCATCTGGCTGGTTCGTCCGCTAGCAGCCAATCGATCCAAGGATCTCATCCAGGGATTTTTGGATGAAGCCGGGGTACTGGCTTTGACAACAAGGCTGGGCAGCCTGTTCCAGACCCCAGCAACCCTTTGGGTAAAGAAGGGTGACGGGTTCTCAGTTTTGAATGAATGACTATGTAGTTTCAACTTGGGTCTTCCAGTTCACTATGGGCTGACTACGTAAATACCTTTGAGAATTCTGAATACGTGATTGAGGTCCCTTCGTAGTGCGCTCTATTCAAGATGACTATCAAGGAGGGAACAATGACATTTTATCTATAGATGCAATTACCTCTTTATACTGCATAATACATTAGCTAAGCAATATACAGGATCATCGCAGAACGTTTTTGAGATCATTTTATGCTGCATTTCATTTAATAACTTATATGTTCCTTTAAAGTTTAAAACATACAGGATCTGGAGGTTTTCCCCCCCCCCATGCAAAACATTTTAAGACCTTGAGCTTGTCTGGTGTCTTCTGCAACACTGAGATGGTAGACATTACTGTATAACATTACAGTAATGTAGACATCACTGTAGAGCTGCACTGCAAAGATTATAGAATAAAATTAAGCATTCCTTTCTGTGTTTCTACACAAGACCACATGTATGATTAAACCATAAAAAAAGATTAATTAACAAAAGAACTTGGATATTCTGAATGATATTGTTTTTTGTTAATTTATTAGGTTCATATTATTGTATTTCATTTTATTGACCATTGTCATGCCACATAATTCTATTACACTGGTTTTCTTGGGGAAATAGGACATCAGGAATTCCATAAATCCACATGGAGACCACATCCTCCCAGAGTTTAGAGGACTCTTGTACAGTACTTCCTGTGAAACTGCACACCCCTGTCAACACGCTCCATGCTCAGCTAATCCTCACCTGCTCCTCAATTCACTGGGGATTTCTATAGACTGTACCTGGTTAATGTCAACACCAACAGCTTCGCTTTCTCCCATCTCATGAGCACAACACCCATCCTGTTCATCCCATTTTTCAGGTTTTAATTTCCAAGGAGAGAAGATGATTTTGATCTGTTGCTAGGAAACTGAGAAACGTTTTGCATCACTCATCTTTTAACAATGACCGCCTTATCACTTTAATCCTCTTTTGTAGGATCCTTATTTGTAGCATTATAATAATTACATTTTATGTTTTAAGACATCTTTCATATTATGGAAGACTGTAAGTAAATATGAAAATCTTTGCCATTTTTAAACACGACCTTGATAATATTGTTTAAAATAAATTATGTGAAGTCTCACACATACAACAGTGTTTTTACTATCCTATTATATTCTGTAACTATATTCTGTTATTATAATCCTTATATTATACAGTAATCATATAATAGTAATAGGAAAGAATAACTGGAACTTCCACTTCTGAAGTATTTACACTTCCCATTGCAACTTCCAGTCTCGATAAAGAGATCCTTGGTGGTCTCAAAACATTGATGTCCTTTCTTCCACTACATAGTTATGTATGTACAGAGAAAAGGAAGAAGTACATGATTACCTTTTTGGTTAGACTTTGAAGGTTTTTAATATTGTTATTCCTTCATTCCATGGAAAACCTAAATTTACACACAGATACACTGCAAACATGGATTAATGGGTGGATGTCGAGATATTAGTCAGGAAGGCACTATTCTCTGGAGGGTGCCTGTGCCAGACTGACAGAGAACTGTGGAGGCAGCTCATTCAGTTACTTTGTACAGTTTTTTTAAAAAAATGTAGTTTCCACTGGGCTCCTGTCATAGCTCATTTTCAAAAATGCGGCGTTGTTCATTTTCCCACCTAATCCCTGTAACCGCAGAACAACGCTGCATATATGTCTACAGCTTTCAAGAAAGTTGATTTTTAGGAGCCAACAGCTCAGGTTTTCAGTTCAGGTTTTCCAGACGTTAAAAAAAAAAATTATCTAAAACTACGTTTCAAAGAAAGGGGCTTTAGATGACCATGTCACGTGGTGATTAGGTAACATTCAGGCTCTGCCAGTATGTTTTCAATGGTATCCGGCCAGACCATGACACACTTTCCCATCTGCTGGAACACAGCAGGAACACAAGAGTTTCTCTGACGTACAGCGACATCAAGATGCTTCCAAAAGTGTTGATGGAAGAGCATGTGAATGTGCTTTCCTCACTCTGAAAAGTCTCACTCACAGACAGCACTTGGCATAACATAACACCTCAGTTATTTGCATTACATGGGCATATCCAATGTAAAGTCATGGATCAGATGAACTGCAGAGCTGGGAAACTGCAGTTCTGCAGTAGACAGCTAGACAAGCTACATATAGACAGCAGGATGAAGTGGCCTAAATGAAAACTGGCCTAATTTGCGCAAGTTTTAATAAGACAAATTTGTTGCATTAAATTCCTTCCCCACCGCCTCCCCAGGCCTTTCTGGAGTTTAAATAACATCCTGGGATGCGCAGAGCAGCTAGGCCGTTTCATGTAATTGTACAAAGATACGCAAGCGCACTGGGCAGAAAAGTCTGATAAAAAGCTCAGATCCCTCTCATGACATTTTTAAGCAATTTTGAGACATCCAGGGAGGGAGAAACATGCCTTGAAATTCCTTGAGTGCTGGCAGATCCACTTCACAACAATCTGCATGCAAGTGGTTAAGAAGCCTGGTGGTCCGCACTAAGGTTGAGCCGACACACAAAGCTGATGTGCTATTCTTGCCTGGTTCTACTTTTGCTGTTTTTTTTTTCTTATTTCTTCACTGCATGAACTTGTCCTCAGTGCTCCATCTCTCACTCTCATGACTTGGATTACAGAAGAGCTTGGCAGGCAGTGTAACTGCTATCCAAACTGGGCTCCAGCCACTAGCTTTTTGCAGCAAAATGTCAAATCAGCAAGTGATTACACCCCAACTGATGCTTTCTCTTTCAACTTGTGAGAATCTTGGGGTTAACAACACATATAAGTTCTGTACACTCACTACACGTCTACGCAACAATGTTTGTATGGTCTGCATTCAGGGGTACTGTCCCAAGACAAAGAAAAAAAAAACTTTAGTCTGGTAAAGATCATTTTGCATTCTGAGTGGTTTCCTGCCTGCTGTTTCTTTCTGGCTTTTGGACAGACACCACCAAAAAGCAAAAGGATTGTTATGAAAGGATAGAAAATTATCACTTGATACCATGCATTTGGAATGCAGAGCAAGGCATATCCTAATGTGTAATCTGCCTTTTTAACATCTCCAACTACCAAAAGAACACTTCAGCTTCCAATTCTAATGCCTTCCTGGACCCCCTCATCCTACACACAAACGTTGCTCTGTTGGTTCTCACTGGTGACTGAAACTCTTCCTTTGAGAGAGCTAATTGCTGTACCTGTGATCTCCACAGGTCCAAAAATGACAAGAACAAATTGGAATTGTTTAGAACAAATTTTGTGTGTATGTAATGGAAATCCTGAGGTTTTTTTTATGGGTGTTGAAAAAATAAAAATCAGTATGCTTAGTTTTCCACAGCTTTTTGGATTAGCATCATCAATCCCTTCAGTCTGCATTCAAAATCGAAGCCCCAGCTGTCATTCCTTTTTACATCATACAGCTGTGTGCCTATAAAGAAAGTGCACACTTGCAACAGCAAAGCTCAAGCAAGAACAGCTCCATCACAGAGCAGACAACATGTCCGACCCATTGGGTTAGAACCGGTGCTAAGTACAGAAGCATGACACAGGGAACGGACTGAAGGGCCCTAAGAAGAGATACTACAGACATCATAAGCTCTACTGGCACAGCACAAACGGCAATACTGCACTTTACCATACCGCGGCCTCATCTCAGAACCTAAGCAAGGCTGGACGACCTCCGAGAATATCCAGGTCACTCCTGCAAATAGTGTTGGTGGACCAATAGGTGGTGCTCATCCCTCTGTACCAGAATTTCCAAAGCAATGCCTCACTACAGTGAGTGGGGACATTGTGCAGGAGGAGGTGCAATCCTTTAGATGAGACATCAGACTAAGGTCCTGACTACAAGCCCCCATGTGACTTTTCCAATGAGCAGAGGGGTTAAACCCACTGTCCCAGATTCCACTCCAGGCTTAAACAAATGTGCAGTGGGACTGCAAGCAGAGAACGTCAGCCTGACATCACGCAAGTGGGTGCTGCACTTCAGATGGGATGAAAATTGCTATATAAATGCAAAGAATTATTTATTAATTCTAGTTCACAATATGAGCAAAAAAAGGCCGTAGGAGCTCTAACAAGATACAAGTAGCACTGGTACAGACAAAAGTATTTCCCATCCAGCAGTAACAGCATACTGAACCCGATTACAGCAGTACTGTAGCTGAAAATCTACAGAGTTGCTAAAACACCAGCTTATGGTGCACGAACAGGGCTGATGATGCAATGACCGAAATCAATGCTATAGCGTGGGTACAGTACAGGAAATATAAGCTCCATGACAAACATAGCAATGAAAGCACCATGGAGACACAAAGCAAGTACATTAAAAGGCAGATTTTCAAAGTGCTTTCCTGCAGAACCAACCTTGCTCCCCATTTGTTGACAGTAATCTTATAAATGTGAATCTCTCTAGAGGAAAGAAATAGAGGCTGGGAAAGAAGAAATGAAATTAGTTCTCCCCCCCCCCCCCACTTTAAACCGTTTTTCAAAAAGAGCTATTCCAAGGTGGGAAAAGAGGAGTGGATGTCACCCAAGACTTCGAGCCAATCATTCTGTCACCAAACAGCACCCCCCACCCCTTTAATGTCAGATAAAAGCGGATTATAAATAAATCACAACTGCACTTCGGAAGACAAAAACAGTACAGAAGCCAATTTAAGAAATGCAAACAAAACACAAGTAATCATTTTACAGAGGTGGGTGAGAGAACCATAAAGCCTTAAGGTACTGCACTGCTATCCTCAGCACGGCTGCAATTATCAGTCTTTCTGAATAATGGGCTTTTTTGTCCGGGTTCACAGGACAGACTTTTGCAGCCTCACTGGAGGCTTGAAGTGGGAGAGAGTAAATATTTTCGTTGACATCTGAACCGCATTTGAGCCCAGCTGCCTGGTGAAGACAGGCTCACCGGAGTGGGAATAGGAATACACCTCTGCCAACTAACACCTACTAAGTGGGTGGCATATCTTCAATACAATAGATACCCACATACTTGCTGTGAGCACCAAGGACCTTTAGTTTATTCTGTTATGCCATTAGCAGGTACCTGAAAACAAAAAGAAGAAACTGTTCCAGATTGTGCAAAGCTCTGTTAAAGCCACAGCAGGACATTTTAATGCTGAGAACGGTCATGTGTAGAAACTCAACACATACTGAGGACTGCAGCTGGTAATATCTGATACATGTATGACCACAGTTTCAGCACTTTGTGAAATTCTGGCAGGATGAGACTGTCTGAAAACATACGAATGGTCTCGGGTCTCCCTCTGCCAGCAGGGAATGACTTGCACACAAGCTAGTAAGTAAAGTGGAAAGGGATAAGAACTAAAGCCTTTGCTCTCCTCTCAGTTTTTAGAACCAGAGTGTTTATGCTGGGAATGGCCAGTCATTGTGTGCATCATCCTTTTTCAGGGTTGGTGAAGTAGGGAGGAAAACATCTGAGGGATCTGCTCTTGTACTTCCAAAGCCTGCCACCAAGACCTGTCAGCAGATGTTAGATTTGCTGTTGATATTTGTGGAATACTCTGTAAACTAGGCACAGGTGAAGCTATGTTTAATACTACACAGGCAATTATGGCTGAACATGCAAAGTCACAGGAGGAGAAAAAGATTCAGTTGCAGAGGTTGACAGACCAAATGAAACTTTCCTCCATCTGCTACCTAGCCTATTTTGTGTCTGCCAAACCCTACAGCAGCCAAATTCTGGGAATCATTTGATGTCTTGCATCTAACACAGAGGCTAGTCAAAGGGTCTGAGCTCTTGTTTTCCATTTTTCAACTTTGAATCCCAAATTAGCTTTTTCGTAACTGAGCTCTTAACAAGCTCTGGGTGTATTTCGACCTCTAAAGGCAAGGAATACATGTTCAAACAAATGGGATTAAATAACTTACATCTTCTTAGCAATTTTTCTTTAACAACCCACTCCTTACAGGTGAGTCACTGCTTCATATAGGATTTGTACGTAACACTACCTTATTGCTTTTTACTAGGAGTAGCGTCTTGTCAATGAACTTCTGCATCAGGCCCTGCACAAGGCCCAGATTCAAGCTGCACTGACAGCTTATTTTAGTGATAGCTTATTTTAGTGCTAAGCATTTCTAATCATCAGATCAGGTTCATCAAACCTTTACTGCTGAACTGTCTGGTGGTCCATTTATTGAGAACTCAAAAGAGACTGGCGAAACGCATGCTAATTTAAACGAAGGAAAAGCCCAACCTAAATCGTACTAAAAACATTTACAAATAGCACACAGGAGGAAAAAACATTTAAATCCAGACAGCTTTCTTTTCCAGGAAACAAAAACTGTACAGTGTAAAGAAAATTCGGAATTGCGTTTGAAAAAGACCCGTTCTTTTAAAATCCCCCAAAACAGAGGAAGGGACGCTACTGATGTGGGTTTCAACAGCTCCGCCTGCTCCGGCCGGCCGCGGGAGCCTCGCTTCGCCGCCCGGCTTTTCAACAGCGCGGGTTATAAATCACGCGCGCAGAAGCCCGGGCCTGTTCCCCAAAAGGTCTATTGACTGTCGTACGGAGCGCCCTCTCCACAGAGGGGTTTTTATGCAAAAAGAATATGCCTTTAAGCTGGCAAAATAGAATCGGCCTCTGTTCGCTGGGCTGGTGGGTTTTTTTTTTAACTGCGCCCGGATCGAGTTTCCCCAGTAATTTCAACCCAATTAAAACGTGCGTGAATGGGGTTTCAGTTGTGGAAGCCCAGGGTCCTGCTGACAGGCTGCAAACAATCTGCAGGCTGTAGTCAATTGCCAGACTCCCAGGGCTCCCATTAGCCTGTGTTTCTGTACCGGATAGTCACTGCGGCCTTCATGTTTCACCCTTCTACACACCTCATAAAATAAAACTTCTTCCACACAAGAGCCTCCCACTTTAATCATGGAGAAATGAATCGCATGGAAATCTCCTGTGAGAAAACAGAATCTGATCTGAACAATGAGAAAGAGACTAGGTTTTCTTTCATTTGCGGGGGTGGAAGAACAGACACTTCTCGACTCAACGAAGGGAGGTTCCCTGTACTAGAAGGATGGGATGTGACAAGATTATGCCCAGTCTGTCCAGCTTAAACTGGGCATGTTTTTTTTTGCAGCTCACAGATTATCGATATAGCAGTCACCAGGGTTTCCGAATAATGTGGCCAAATGAGTGTGCAGCTTTTCTCGGTTTTTCTGAGAATGCAAACTACCCTACCAAAGGTATAATACATAAACAAGCATCTAGCCCAGTGACACTGTGCCAGGGCTGGTCAGTGTGTTTTGCTGTGTGATTGTGCATTGTCATTACTGCGCATACGTTAACAGTACTGCGTCAGGGTGTATCAGTGGTAGACCGATGCACCTCAGTGGTCAGCATGTCAGTGCAGCAGAGTGCCTGTGGCTCTGGCTGCATGTTACCCACCGAGTGTGTGCATGTGTGTTTGTGGCACTGAGAGCACCTCTTGTTTGCGTGCTAGTGCGTTTGCAACAGCGTGCGACCCTCACAGGGCCGGCACCGCACTCACTCTTGCCATTGTTGCTCTTGAGTGTGTCGTAGACGTCGATGGAGGCGATGCCCAGCAGCTCGTTCCGCAGAGCGTGACAGCTCCACAGCTTCAGATCCAGGTGGCTCTGGGGCGTCACGTTCCTGCCGAGGGAGTCAGAAGCACAGTTAACCCACTATCGGCATCCCTATTTACTAGAATACGTGAACATCCCTGCACTGAAGGCAGGGTACACTCGCGAAATTTAGTGCAGTGCTCTCACAAATGTAAAAACTCATCAAGATCTGAGCAAAGAAAAGAAATATTTCAGGCATGCTATTTAAGAAGAAGAAAGTAGCTGGCACACTCAACAGGCATCATAAATTTAAGGCTGGGCATTAAATAAAAGCACTCTTGTTACAGTTTTCCTGACTTCTTCAATTTCACATGAATATTTTTATTGACTGCCCAGCCTTAAATAAAATCCCCCTTTTACAACACTTTTTGAGTTTGCCAACTTCCTGCTTCTACTAACACTTAAAAGCCCAAGCTCTTGGTATTTTAAAATACTTTAATAAGAGGATAAGCTCAATTTAACTACAAGCACGTAACTGACACAATTGCAACCACACAATGATTAAGCATACTACAACACTTCAAGCTGTAGGAAAATGTGTTCATCACTAAATATTTCTATCTTAAGCACACAGGACACGTATAAATTAGTCCTCTTCTACATCTCAAGATGCTTAAACAAAAACTTTTTTATTGCAGTGATCAAACTTGTACAATTACCATCCAGTGCTAGCATAGTTCTGAACAGTGACAACCCTGAGTTATTTTCCTGATAGACATCATTATGAAGGAAAAGACTTGAGCTAGAAATCTCAAGTAACGTGCGCAGCGTTCACAGAAATGGAAAACTGGCATCAGGGTGGAATGTGAAAGAGTGAGCTATTTCTTCCCCACGCAACTTGCCTTTCATGACATTATCTGCGGCTGAGGTTCATAACTTGTGCCTGAATTAGTTCTCTTAATAATTTCTGAACTTCTTGTCTCAATTTTCTTTTGCCCCACCAGTTTCCATACAAAATAAAATATTCCTCCCAGTACAGGGAAGAAGTTCTCTGAAATGTACACGGCACAATCGGCAAGGTTGTTCGATTACTTCCAAGATTTGCCATTTACCAAACATCGCAAAAACAAAAATAGAGCGGTACAAGAATTAGATAAATGCAAACTGAGGTTACGAAACAACTAAATCACAGTTCTGTCTAAACCTTTTTTACGCTGGTCAGCATTTAATGCAAACAAGATTCATAAATGGTTTGTGCATTCATGTTATTTTACAATTTTAATGGGAATATTAAAATCATCAGTATCACAGGAAAACAAAAACACCACATCCAGATGTGTTACTTTTATGTCTAGACAGCTATGAAAACATAGATCCAGAAATCCCCAACACAATGTATGAAAGAGAAATCAATGTTTTGCCAAAAAGACATAACTATCATTCAGTCTATTTTACACAGAACACACACAAAGGACTTGTAAATTATATATGAATCTAGTCCTGCAAAAAGCTTTCTGCCATTTTTTTCAAAATCAATGACAGGTATACGCTCACTTGAAGGAAAAACCCTGGCTGCCTTCAGAGCACTGGTCAACTGGGATACATGTGGGTTTATATTCCAGGTGAAACAGTGGTCTTGTGTCCTTGAATTGATCCAGTGAAGTGCCCAGCTGCACAAATGAGCGCAAATGTAAGTTGTTTGATAAAATCACCAGCCAAACAAATTGAGTGTGGTGTACACCAAACGAAGAAAGCCCTGCCACTGGTGCTGGTAGCGGCAGGGAGCTCCCAGCAGGCACTGTATTGCAATCCCCAACTCCTGTGAGCTTACAGGACTTAGCCCAGACCAGAACCGGTGGTCTCCAAACTACAGGCAATAACTTACACTGAACAGCGTTGACTGCCTGTGAAAGATTTTTATTCTCTTTGTTTAAAATACTGCCAAACCAAACCTCCAGCTTGTTAGACATTTTTTGTGTTACCCTCAAAATAACAGATACAGCAAAGAAAAAGAAAAAAAAGCCATAAATAACATACACCTATTGTATGCAAAATACAATAAAATGCTACATAACAGTGATACAAAATCCACTCACTGAGTACAGAATACAGCCCAATCTCTCTGGTGTATCATCAAAATTGTGCAAAATTAAAACTACATATTTTTATGTCAGTGTTGAGTTAAAAGACCAAATAGCCTGATGATAGGTGCTCTTACCAAACCGCTCTGTTCCGGATTGTACAGAAGGAAAGAAGCTCAGATAAGGGAGATGTTAGATGAGAGTGGTCACTACTACTAAATATATGCCTCAAAATAATTTTCTGATGTAACAGTCTTGTATATACTGAAACAACAGATGCAAAGTCACAGACAGTTACTTTAAAAGCTGTGTGGACCACTCTATTCAGCTGTTTTCTCCTTGAGACGCCCTGTTCCCAAACCAGGCCACAACAGAAAAGGTTAACACACTCAACTGCTACCCCGTAAAAGGGACCATGGCTTCCTGAGACGCACCAAACGTTCTGAGCAGCCTGAGAAGATAGCGGGCTTTTTTCACATTATGGTGTACAGTGGCCCCCCATTTCAAGGTAGAGGAAATTGTTGTGCCAAGAAACTTCAAGATATCTGCCATCTCCACTATCTGATCATCCATCACTAGAGGATGTAATTCAGTCTTGTCAAGTCTGAGATCAAAGATTACCTTTTTGGTTTTACTTTTTATTGTGCCAGAGAGTGTTTGACAGTGACTTCCTTCCTCTACAGACATTCATTGTTTTTTGTTATTAGCCCCACCAGGGCAGTATCATCTGCAAACTTGCTTTTATTTAGATACACAGTCATTAGTATACAAGGAGTACAGAAGTGGTGATAGACAGCAGGTTTGGGGAGCATCCATATTAAATTATATTTTGCCAAAAAACAGTTTACATGTAGAATGCTGCAGATGTTGATGTTTACTGCATCCTAATTTGGATTAGTGTTATTTACATCAGATGCTGCAAATACATCTGTCCATCTGGGGGGTGATAGTAAAAGAACGATGAATATACTGAGGACTTAATACTGAGGAAAAGCTGCTTGATGGTGACATGCCCTGATTTTACCAGCAGACAATTCTATACGTACTACATATGATTTACCTGTTAGACACACACTGAGTGACAACTCTGCCCCAGGCCAAAGCACAATCCCAATCGAGAAGAAAAATCATCTCCAGATATCTGGGTTGATTCTTCAGCCCTCCTTTCCTTGAGAGCCATGGAGGAAAATACACTCACTTGACATTCCCATCCTAGACAGAATCTTGGAAGGACCTGCGCCTGAACCTCTGTAATTAATTTTAATTGCGCTTTGATTACTGGAAGCCCTTAAATTTCAGACAACCCACATGCCAGATGGAGGCGTTTTTCCTTGCTTCTTCATTTTTTCTTGCAAGAAGGGCCTTGCAATCGTTTTCTCCCGCGCTGCACATAAAAAAAAGGAACTGCAGGGGTCCGGAGAATGGCACATCTGAGGCGATGGGCACGTGGGGAGGCACTTACAGAGTGAGGTCCTCGTTCCACTGCAGCTCCGGGTGTCCACAGCGTTTGCCCGTCTTCTTGGTCTCACTGGAGAGCCCGTCGGCCGTCACCTCCACGAAGGAGTTCAAGCGAGAGTGGCGGCTCGGGGACTTGGGCGACTGGGGCTTCGCCGACAGCACTGCAGCAAGAAGGAGAGAGAAGGATGGAGTCAGTGGAGAAGGCAAAGGGAGGGAGAGCCAGCCTGTCATCAGAAGAAAGAACAGCCACAGTGTACCAGGATGTAACGCTGTGAAAGAATGAGAGAGCGTACTACAGAGGGTAAGCATTAGAGGAAGACACAGTCAGTGTAAGAGTCGCAGAGACAGTGAGATTGGGTAGTTTTGGCGTTACACCTGATCAACTGTTCTTTTTTCAACACACACTATTATGTCCAATATGGATAACCATAAGATTATATCACAATCACACTCTTAATAGCTACCTGCATTTCAAACAATATAACCATAGGTTATTATTGTCTTCGAGAAGAGAGACACCAATCTGAGCAGATACACTTTAACCCAGGGCGGTGACTCTGACTCTTCAGGCGCCGACAAAAACAGTAACACGCAGTTATGACAGTGCTGCTGCTGTATTGATAATGATGAGCACACATATGCAGCAGGAAAACCGGCAGGACTTCCATCACACGGCAGGCTGTAATACAAGACAAGACTAGACAAGAAGCTAGATATTTCAGCATTTTTGTTTTGTAAA
This sequence comes from Lepisosteus oculatus, assembly GCF_040954835.1. Lineage (NCBI taxonomy): Eukaryota > Metazoa > Chordata > Actinopteri > Semionotiformes > Lepisosteidae > Lepisosteus > Lepisosteus oculatus. Next base: position 12,320,860 of record NC_090715.1, on the reverse strand, counting down.
TATGCACTAACAAATGTTTAACATATATTCTGCTCTCGTGCTTCTTCAGCAGGATTTGTACAAGAGCCTGAATTGAAGTACTGGGCAATAGATTTTAAGCTGATAGAGGGGTAACAGTACTCAGTTTCCACTGAAGGCATGAGGCACAAAGAGAAACCACACCATCTAGTGGTAGTTGTTTGCATCACTTGGGGCTTTATAGACACTGAGAAAATAAGATTCCATGGGATCACCTTTTGATTAGCAACACTTCAACATTACATTTCTGACCATGACACCCCTTTGAACTTACTCTGAGCCCATTGTGTTATTTAATTAAATGACTGCCAAATCAATTTGTACATGACGGGAAAAAAAAATCAGTTCAGTTGCTCTGATCTTAACATCTTCATTAGGAGACACTGACTTTCTCCTCATGTGTAATTCTAAAACAGGATGACAGAGGAGGCATCATGCATTCCTGCTTGTCCCCACCAGTTTAACCAGCCTTGCATTCCCCGATTTTTCTCACAATGCTCATGCTGCCCATTCGCAGATCACAGGAGCGGTATTTCAGCGTCCAACAGTATAACGAGAACTACCCAGGTTGTACTGAAAACTTTTGTCTTTTTTAGGATGCACTTAAAAAGCACAAACTGTGGATTTAAGATCTATGCTTTTTTAAAGAACTATCATGTATGTTAAATGTCCTGACTGACCAGCCTATCAAGTCTTTGTCGGTTTGAAATTTGTCAAAAGGACATAAGTATGACAATTAAGCGGGGGCAATTCAGTACATTTGATTTACTGTTTTGTAGCAGGTAGAATAGGAACCCAGACACCCGGTTCATGTTGACACAGCACACCTGATTTGAGCTTTAGTCAGAATTTTTATTGGAGACTGAACCAGACTTTACAGATACCAGTAAGGAACAGTAAGAATCATATAAGCATTTAGGAAAGATTAGTCTTCAATCCTAGATAGCTGTGAAAAGCAGTTTCTACCTTTTTAGATATTTCTGAAGTCTGGCTTGGAGAAAGGGGCTAAAACTGGTCCAATCAAACTTTAATTTGAGTGCAAAGCTATTTTGATCTTAAAGATACAGGGAAAACCTGTTGATAGACACTTTGTAGAACTAAAGGTGAGAATCCTTGATCAAGCATCTGCTTCTTAGAGGCTGTGACAGATGTTCTCTGTACCACAGTCCCACAGAGGCAGTTTGGGCTTTTAATTCTTCCACTAAATCAAGAATTATCCATAATAATTAGCTTTTACTGTATTTCAAGATATCAATTTCTATAAGATTTTACATTTTATTTCTCAGAGATAGAAGCCATTTTGTTTATTTTGGTTTTCACTGACATATTTCATTTGTGGAAAAAATATAACAAAAAAAACATCCACATTTAACATCACTCCACTTCTTTTAAGAAATGTGTGTTTTGACAGCCTCATTTTTCCAGCCGGTGACGGTAATCCCCTTGGGTTAGTAGACACGACAGTATGGGATACAACTGCATGAAAACAAACCAGACTGAAGTTGATTACAAACTCTGAATCTAGTTTTGTGTGTATTGGAGGGGCAGCAAAACAAAAGAACAAACCAATATTGGCAAACAAAAGCAACAGTACAGCGATCCAGATTTGCATGTACTGCTGTAACATACAGGTTCCATGCATCCTTTGATAACACTAGCAAGCCCTCAATTAGAAAACTGCACACAACTTTATTTGCCAAGTTAAAGAAAAACTATTGCTGCTCTAGAAGCAGGCTATTTGAAATATCAACAATAATGCCAGATGTTTCAATGACTGGGTAATTTTTCTTCTGATTTTCAAATGTAAATGCACCCAGTCACAGTAGTCACCACCTCACAGTTCACAGTCAATAACAATGTGAAGTGTGCTTCTCAATGAGGAATACTGCAGAGCATCAAGTCTTTGATTAGTCAAGGTCCTTGGTTACTGTCGAAATTGAAAACGGCAAGAAGTGATTACCTCCGCCAAGTTTCTTCTTTTCTCTTTCTACCTTAGGATGAGCTACAGTATACATCAGTTCACTTGCAAGAAACCATACCGCAGAAGACCAAAGTCTGATGTGTTTCTTAAGAGAAAATGTGACCAACAGGACTAACTCTTCTGGCAACTGCAAGTTCTGAATTTTATTATCAGACCAACAGACAAAAGATGCAATATATATTTTAATTGCACATTCGCAGACTACACAGTATTTTGGGCAAATTTGTGAGGGATTCGTACAGTGCTCTCATACCTTCTTAGCACAACCCTTGGCTTGGACTCCCATTGTATACATAAGCTGGAATAACGCAGAAGAGGTTGCCTACCTTTCAAGGTCAACTGTGACTTTTCGGAGCTCTGGCCAACACCAGACCTGCTCGAACTGGCAGATGCCATGTCATTACAGCTCTGTGGACACAGGAAAATATTAACGTTAGTGGTGCAGAGCATTTTCTAAAAACATCTGATCACCTTGTAGTTTTAAGACCCATATTGTTTTTCCGTGAAGCTCCACTCAGCTCCAGCTCTCACATTGCACCAGGAGGTAAGAGGAGCTGCAGGTGTGCTTCTACTCATCGGGAAGGAAAGCAGCTCCACAGCAGCTCACAGGAGAGTCAGAGCACGTCACAGGAAGAGTAGCAGCTCACAGGAGAGTCGGTCCATGCCACAGGAAGAGGAGCAGCTCGCAGGAGAGTCAGTGCATGCCACAGGAAGAGGAGCAGCTCGCAGGAGAGTCAGTGCATGCCACAGGAAGAGGAGCAGCTCGCAGGAGAGTCAGTGCATGCCACAGGAAGAGGAGCAGCTCGCAGGAGAGTCAGTGCATGCCACAGGAAGAGCAGGAGCTCCACAGCGGCTCGCAGGGGAGTCAGAGCACACTGCAGGAAGAGGAGCAGCTCTATAGCAGCTCGCAGGAGACTCCATGCACACTGCAGAAAAGGGCACCTCTCTCACTGGCCTGCGGGTGTTCATCATGCTGGAGTTGCAGTTTCTCTGGAATTCAAGCAGGCCCTGCCCAGCTAAGGAACACAATACCACAGAGGCTCACTGCCAACTGCACCACACCAGTTGGAGAATCCAAGTCAGGAGGTGGCATTGTCCAGCCCTGAGACAAAGATATTTGGGGCTCCAGACAAAAACTACAATTCCAGAAAACACGTTTACTGAGCCACTTTAAAGCCTCTTAGGTGTTACTCTTCACACATGTCAAGAAGAATGGAAGATGGAAGATTAAGAAGGTACCGTTCAGTATTTGGGTAGGGTTAAAGTTTGAGTTAGTCCTATATTTGGAGTAGTAGGAGGTATTACTGTACCCAAGGACAACAGCAATGCCAACTACCACTCATATTAATTCAGAAAAACATGAAAATCTAAAGACAGATATTGAAACAGGATCACTATAGAAAATCACCATTAAATGAGTGTTTTATTCCCCCAAATCACACTTTATCCAAAACCTTTTACCAGCCCGCGTTGAAATATTGTTGGACTAAGCTAGAATTTCAAGTCGGAAAAACCAAACCAGACAACGGATTCGGGTTCAAGATAGCGACTGTATTTGAAAGCACCAAGACAAAGTTCCTGTTAGCAAGATGGCAGCCATAAATATCTTTTTCCCCCATGCGTTTTGGCTTTGTCTTATTTTAATTATTATTCTGCAGCATTGTCTAAATATGATTATGAATTAAATCAGAGAATGACTGCTTCCAAACACATCTCAAAGTATTTTTAACCCTTGGGCTTTACCCTCAAAGTGTAAAGATCTAGCACTCCTTCCACAGTCTTATTTCAGTTCAGTTTTAGTTATGGATGGGTAAAAGAGTAGGACCTCCACGGTACACCTGGTTTTACAAGCCACAAGACTAAAGTGATCCAAAAGACAGTTAAATGGTCCAGTTTTCCCAAAACACTTCTGCACATTAAATCTGTAGCTATGATATCCCCATCTAGGTGCAGACTGTCAGGGATTCTTAGTAATTAGGTGGCAATCTAATTAAACCATCTGATTGTTCTTATCTCCCCTGCTTTAAACCCTCTTAGATCAACAAAGTCTAAACAATTGAACAGCTTACTCCTGCAGGTCATTATCAAACAGAATCATGTTATTCTCCCACAGAGAAAAAGAGAATTGAAATGATGACCCCTTGTACATTATGATTCATTCCTTCTCAATAATTACTCTATAAGAACACATACAGTAACAACAGATTACAAAACCATCAAAAAGGCTGATGTGTACAACATATAATGTTGTGTAATTCTGCTTATTAATAAAAACATTTAAGATTCTGTGCTGTATGTTTCTTCCAAATAAATAATATGCCATAACTTGGGTGGTATTACACTCAAAAGAACCCCCTGGTATAAACAGTGCTCTTGAACTGTGAACACAGGACATGGCCCCAGATCCATTGCTCCAGCTTAGATATCTCTTAATAAAATTTAATAAAAGGGGTTTAATAAAACAGAGGCCTTTTATTCTAGAGGGGTTATGTGCATTTGCTTGTTTTAACATGCATAATTGTCCATGCTATGAGAACTTATCAATGTCCCTCATCTTTTACAATTTATAGCTCAGCCATAAATTCCCATTAAGACTTCAAAATGGGTTATTTTTCAGAAAATGCCAGCGTTCCACAGCCACCACCATATAGGATATAGAGGCGCACTTCTTCCTTTCTGAACTACACCAGGTGAGTCATGCCAGCTTTAGTCTTCAGATTACCCCTAACAAACACAAAATAGCCAATGAATCAACAGTTACCACTTTAAAGCCCCAAAGCCTCTGGTCAGTCTGGGAAAGCTTTTAGTTAACGTCAATTAAAGTACATTTTGTTAAACCAGCTTTGACTGGTGAGTTTTTTACTCCAGTATTCTGTGACCTTAAAAAATAAATGCCAAGACGTACCAAGTCCCAAGACTCACATGATGACAGTATGCCATTCAAACCACCACAGCTGGCCATCTTCTAGATCATCACTGCATCAAGCCCAGTTTTTGATAGATCCCAGAACATGTGCTTCCTCAGCAAGATTTGATAATTAGGTCTTTAATTCTTTGTGCACAATAAGTCTCCAGTTATGCCCTTGTATTTGCGTGCTGATTGGAATAGTTGCTAGGGTCAGCTACTTCAACAGCTTTACAATGAGCCTCAATCACACCTCCGGTGAGCAGACTCTTACCAAGACTAAAAAAGAATTAAGACTATAATCAAGATTCTCTCCTGGAATTAGTCCATGCTGCTTCTCTTTATATTCTATTCAACATCCCTTTTAAAACGTGGGGGCAGAGCTGCAGGTAGTATTCCAGGTGTGGGCCGACTAGAGGGCTGTGCAGTTCTTTAGAATCACCTCCATAGGCCTGCAGTGCTTTCTTTCTATATACAGGTATCCAGCTTGCAGCTCAGCCTTTCACATCATGCTGGTGGCCATGCACAAGGTTGTAGCAATACCCATGGAAGCAGAACTGCAAGAAAACTGGATAATTACTTTCTTTCTGGGCAGCACATTGTACTGAATGTGTGGGCTGAGCTTCTGTATATTTTGTAGGAGGTCAAATGCATATGAAGTACCAGGACTATATAAACACGATTCATCCAACCAGTCACTTCATCAGGAGCCAGCAAACAGCAAACGCAAGACTGCAAAGATGGTTTGCAAACAAATCAATGCATTACATTAAAAGATGAATGCATGGCAGAAAATCTGTAATTCATACAACTTGATAAACACACACAACACTATACTCATTAAATAAACCTATATGCACTCCTTTATTTTTCTGCAATTTGCAGTGGATTAAATAATCCAGCCCACCTACCCCACCAGTGTATCCAAAACAAAAGTCTAATTACGAACTCCTGCTATGAAAAAACCTTTTAGAAATGGGCGTGCACTCAGTATACATTTTAAAGAAAGCACAAATGTGGGGCTTCAAATTCGGCTGGCACACAGACACACACTGGCTGTAAATTGAGGTTTGGAAGGCCCAACAAATTTCAGTGGCAATATGAAAATATTATTCATACTTTGAAGTATCTCATAAACCGGAGGTCTTGGTAACCAATTCTAACAAAGCCAAAACACATGGGAACTATTTAGCCAACATCAACAAACATCATAGATTTTAGTGACTAATTTCACAGGGAATAACCTGACGTGACTCGGAACACAACCACAAAGTGCTGCCGAAATACGCTGCCTGTCATGCAGACGGCACTACGGAACATACCTCCCCCTCCATACAAAATCAGAAAGGTGCAGAAAGGTTTTGACCCAGATAAAGCCGTTGCCCAGTGATTTAAATGGATCCAATTAACATACATAACATGCACAATGAGGTATATTTAGTGTAATTACTGGACCTCCATTCAAATACAAGGGTCAATGACCACAAAGATCAGGGCAGAATTAGAGTAATACGATATATCTGGATTTGCATAACAAAAATAGAGGTGCAGTGTTATCCCAGGCATGCCGATATCCAGAAAGGCTTCAAACTCATAGGCCTATATAGTATTAGCACTAATAATTCAAGAAGAATTAGAACTAAAAATACATGGGAGAAGTAATGCTCACTTTAATGTGGGAGTACTTTCTGTATCACAGGAACCACATTTTAAAAGCATATGGCTTGTCTTTGGTACGTCAACAACTCGCTTCTTAGTAATTAGCTCTGGAACAGCAGTAACAAGAGTCAAGAGGAGCTACAGCAGCGAGAGCTAATGTGTCAAATCACCATGTTAAAAGGTGGCTGTGCAGGATCACACCAAAGAAACACTATCATTAGTAAATTAGAGAAGTGGGAGATGCACAAGAACTCCTCCATCGACAGAAAATCCCTCAGGCAGCCAGTAACCAAACAGTCAATATGTTTTCTTATTTTCCACAGTTATGTCAGTCTTGCAAGAGGATGTAAACTGGAAACTGGACAAATCTGCTGCTTTGGACACATCAGCACTCATGGAGAGCACACACAGGCTACCTTACCTCAGACTCAAAACCTTCATATTTAAGATAAGATCACTATTATTGGCCATATACAATCTCTTGTATTAGGCATTTGTCTTTTCGCATATCCCAACTTGCTCATCATGAGACACACAGACAGGGAGAGAGGCTTGGGGCTCAGAGAGCAGGGTCTTATATGTTTTATACGATGCCCCTGGAGCAGCTGGGGTTAAGGGCCTTGTTCAGGGGCCCAACGGAGTAGGATTCCTCTGCCGGCCGCGGGATACGAACCGACAGCCTTCCAGCCACAGGCGCAGATCCTGAGCCACAGAGCCTCCGCTCCGCCCCCTTTAAACGATATAAAATCTTCTATATTATATTTAGCATGCCGTTTAGAAGGGCTTCTATTTAATTGTTTCTGCGTCTGCCCCTTTGCCTTCCTACTGCATTCCAAACTCACACTGTAATCGTGTAACTCTGCTGTCTTCTCTCATAGAGCACCTTTTTTCTTACTATAAAGCGATTTTGAGAAGCCAGTATTAAAAGCAACACATAAAATAAAGTTTATTGTTACTACCTCATGCTATGCACAGAAACTAGAATCAACCCAGTATGCAAGAAACCTGCTGTGAATCAAATACACACACCTTATAGTTAAGCCTCCTGCAGTATTGAATGTACTCAAAACTTCAGCCTGGCTCGAAAAAGGTTGTAGTGCCATCTGTTCAAAACTAGGTCCCATTGGAAAATAAGCAATTGGGCTTTTCAATCACCAGTCAGGTGACAGAAGCACTGTCTTTTACCACTGTTCCGACACAGACTACGTTTCAGCTTTATACGTTTTCCGTTTTACCAATCCTTTGTGAATCGGGCTCAAGGATGACAGATCCTTGCTTTAATAGAATGCTTTACCAATGTACTTCACATATAGGACCCCACTTCTTCCGCCACTGAAGCGCTACCGCACCTGGATGCCATGCGACAGCAGATCAGGTGAGGAAGCGATAGCCACAGACCTAATTAACACTCTCCGACACCAATGCCGCCTAATACTCACTTACGGATTAGGCGTTGCGTGATTGGACGGATTGTATGGGTAGAAATACCCCTTTGCATTGCGTCTTCAATTAGTTTAGTTATTTGAAGTCTTTACCACAAAGCAGGGAATGCACTGTGTGCGCCATCAATAAGTTTGAAGAAGGAGTCTGGCCCCAAAACCGTAACAGATAGAATTTATTAGATTGACTAAAAAAAATGACGAAAGCTGAAGAGGCTTATCAGCAGAACAATCGTCTTTCAGCATGCTGTCTACGAAGACTGTTGATCAGAACAGGGATGGTGGCACATCTTGGGTAACCCAGCATTAGTTTCTGTTTCCCCTGCCGCCCTTAGGACCGACCTCTGCTGACCATGAAATACCCTCCATCGCTCAAGAGACGCTTTGTGTACAAGCAGCCCCTCCTGCGAGTATTACGACCCAGGAGAGACTTCAATACCGCAGTCCTTTGCACAGCTGACGAAATTACATTTTCCCTTCGCAGGTGGAAGACGCCAGCCTTACGTACGATACATTTTCACCTGCACGCGAGGAAATCAATCAAGCAGTAATTTTATCCATCCTTTTAAAGAAAACTCCGGTATGGGAGATGAATTATATTGTAGTCGTATAGTTCTGGATGCCAAAAGGAGTCAGAAGAGAATGTTACAACACCGAACTCCCCATGACTAAACGGTGCGAAATGTTTCCTCATTTTTGCTTGCTAAATGCGGCAACAAACACACCTTAAACTGCGTGCTCCGAGAAATAAGGAAGAAACAGAGCTACAGTATCACTACGACTCGGGTTTCAGTCCTACCCACCGCATCTCTGTTCTAGCGTACGTTACAAACCCTGGACACCCCCGGGCACTGCAGACTGAACCCCCATATGAGCACGTCAGCCCCGCGTTTCCCCTGTATCGCGAATGGGAACAAAACAAACGCTGCTGTCTGTTACCAATACGTATCCGGACTAGAATAACACACACAAACCACAAGCAAGCGGGCAGCACTTCTAAGCACGGTAGCAAAACAAGCTTCAGTAATCTGACCCTCCGTAAGAGAAAAGGTGTCACTTTGGAGAAAGCCGGCTCCAGACAGAAGGGAAGCTTATCGCGGTAGAGAAATACAATTTCCAAAAGCTCTGGCGTACCTTGCTCCTGCTCAGCTCCGGTGCCTCTAGTTAACTTTCATTTCCGCCTCAATGTCAGAGTCACATGACTCTGGCTGGAGAGCCGCAAAGCCTTTCGGGAAACAGCGGAGTGCAGCCCGATCGTCCCTGGCTGGAATATGATTCTTCGTTTTATTCCGTGGTATTAGTAGGGACCCCTCAGTTTTAACAAAAACGAGACTGGAATCCGGAGTTGTTATGTATAGTGTTGCTGCAGATCCTCTAGTTCACCGTTTCGTTAAATTTCGCTAATTTGGTAACCTTTCCTAATGTATGTCAAAAAGACAGCTGAGACCATGACAATGTCTACCGATTAAATCTCTGGGAACCTCATCGTGTGACAGCATAGAGTTAGAAACAAAATCTTGTCATGGAAATTTGCCCCCGTTTAACTGGTACTCCCTACTGGGTCTACATTAAATGAAAATAAGTCTCTAGTGTCTACACCATGGAAAATAGAGTACCTCATGAGATATTTGGAAGATGGGACGAAGACATGGTTTAATCCAAACGCTGCTCATTATGCAGGGATGTCGGATTCAAATCCAGGAAGGTCATGGCAATGATTTTCATTCCAAATAATTTCTCTTCAATCCAAACCACCTCATTAAGGGATTTAACCAATGTACAGTACCAACCCCTCCCCTGGGTGCTGGTTCTTTAAAGAGGCTTAGAAAAACTGTAAACACAGTGGCCCTCCAGGACTTTATGACCCTGTCATAGAGAATCACAGCTGTTCTGGTTATTCTTCATTCTGAGCTCTTTATTTCTTTGATGAATAGGTTAAGTACACAGCTGGTCCCACAGCAGCTGCCAATAAGGATTAAAGTTACCTTTAAAGTTACAAAAAGTTACAAAGCAGTAGCTCCCCAAGGAACCCTGGGAGAAGGATCTCTGTCTTATACCAGGGGTAGGCAGCCTTGACTCCTCCGGTCCAGGCTGTAAGAGCCTCATTACTGACTTGGCCTTTACTTGCTAAATTGATCCATGAGCTGAAGTCTCTTTAATAAATCAAGGATGATCTGGAATAAACACGTGATGCAGACTGGAATGGAAGCCCCAAGGATGCCTTTTGTCACAGAGGCACACTGGGACCTACTGCTGCTCAGTCCATGACTGTAGGTAACCCAGACAAAGGTCCTCTGCAGGATGCAGTTTTCTAATAATCCAGTGACTGGCAAAAGTCCCATTTCACATCTTCCCAATGTCTTAAGAAGCTTGACTCCAACAGCCGTAGAATATACACAATCAACTACGTTTCACAGAGGTCATCATGACTGCAATTTATCCCAGAAATATGCTTAAATAAAACAACTTCTCATTTTTCTTGTGCTAATACCAGTGAGTGCCTTTTGTCTCGAGCTTCAGTTCACTGCAGTCCTTGCAGTGCAGGCCATATTTCAGACAGTGCTGCCCGTTTCTCCCATGTGTGAATAATGAGACTGCTGTGCTTTGCACCCCTGCTCTCCTGTAAAAAGGACAAGGGCTGATTTTGAATGACAGTTCAGATCTTAGGCAGCGAATGCCCAACAGTTACATCAATTTGACTATTAACAAGTATGGCATTTGGAATCAGGATTAACATCAATGACTTAAATGGGTGTCAAGCAAACATTTAAAGGAGCATAAGAATGGCAAAACACTGAATCCAGAAGCCATAGTTACAGAGCAGAAGAGCACACATGGCAGACGCTAGACGAGACGGGGCATTGCTTTCTCCAGGGGAGAAGCCTTTAATCGGCCGGGTTTCCCACAGAGCTGGTGGTCTAGAGTGGTGGTAAAATAAGCGTCCAGGAGGAGTTTTCCTTGTTCAGGATGTAGTAGTCGTGGAAGTAGGTCATGACCGCGATGGGAGGGCCCAGGAGCATGCAGAGCCACACCATGCCGTTGCCATAGTTCCCTGTGAAATAGTGCCCCAGGAAGTACGCCACTTTGATCTGGGGAGACAAGACTCTGGAGTGAGGCACTGTGGTTTGACCTTCAAGAAATGAAAGAATATGTGAAGCAGACATACTACAAAGGAAAACATGCACAGTAAGCTGTCTGATTGCATAAACAGCCTTACATACAGTGTCAGACATAATTAGGAAAACAGAGGACAAGATGGGTATTTCATACATGTAAACATGTTAATGTTTTAGTTAAGAAAGGATACTCCTTTCATCAGATCATAGCACGGTTTTTCACACAGTGCTAAAATGCAAGATCCCAAAGAGAGTTTGTGAAACAAGTACTTCTGACAATGGAAACGGTTCCAAAGTGAGTCTCTGTGTAATTTCTTTGCGTTAGAGTACAGGGGCTAATGTTTCTGCTAGAACCTCAAGATGCACATGAACACACAGTGGTCACAGGGGGGTGTCGCTGCTCAGAAATCTTTCCTGAGATGAGGCAAAAGGACAATAAGACAGGAACGGACAACAGACATGAAAACAGATGATCAAATCTAATCAAGTGCTCTTTATAGGCATGTCTGTTGAGCTGTTTGGCACTAGTCAAAGGCAGTTTGAGGGTGGACTGGTGAGCAGGGTGTTTGCCTGTACCACAAACACCCTGGATCAATGAACAAATTCAGAGCAGTCACTTGTCAATGACAGTCACAGGGACAAGCAGGACAATTTGCACATGTGCTAGGATATAAGGCTTTTACTACATTCTGGAGAAGTCTGTAAATTCCAGTACAAAGAGTAACACCTGATTTATCAAGCAAATTCAGATCTTACCTCTAGAATCATGATGATGAAGATCCAGAGGCGAAACATCTGCAGAGGTACAGCAATGAGGAACTGTGAAGTACAATATCAGACAGAGAGGGAGGATTGAGGTCTGGATTGAAGTCAGGTGAACTGAATGACAATAAGGAACAGTTCAGTCAGCTGAAAGACACGTCTCTGATCCAAACAATGCAGATCATGGAAATTCACTAATGCAAGAGTAGCTTTAATGCCCTTACATGAAATCCACTCTTTTTAATCAGAAATTCCATGTTATCCATATCAGAAGCTGTTAAACCATGTACTTTGGAGTTCTGCCTCTCTACATCCATGGTACTGTAAGTCATAATGTAAAGGTCAACATGTGATTCATGTTGAGATGAGCAGGTATCACGATGCTATAAAAAACACTTTAAACTCTTCCCTGAGACTTAAAAATCTTTACCCAGTACAGGACAGTTATCCACTTACTACTGAAACAACAGCCATTAGAAACAGATCAGTGCCAATATTCAGCTTCAACAGTCTTGATGTTGTCGTTTTGTTAAGTTGTGTTTGTTAAGCTGATTTTTTTTTTTTGATTCTTGTGAAGTATGGTTTTCTTTTTCTTTTTTTTTACAGACCAAGAACAGTGATTCCCCAAGTCTTTTGTTACCTTGGTGAGAAAAACCTGAAACTGAACAGGATTTCAGGAGAGGCCACAACAGACGTGAAAGAGACTGAACCAACCATTTGCCTCAGAATAAAGAGAGCAATCTCCTGGGTGCAGGAAGCTTTGTGGGTCCACATCTACAGTTCCAGGTTAGATTTCTTATATAATATAACATGATAAGATTCCTTTATGAAACTGATATGTTCAAATAACACAATGCTCCTGTCCTTAATTATCATTAATTATAACTATTATATAACTACCTTATTCTTCACACAATCTTTAGCACTGAATGACTTGTATAAAAATGCACAGGTACACAGTTTTGTATCCCTTTGGTGCCCCTGATCTAGCTGACCCATAACTCATTCTCATAGAACAACACACATCATCAAAGGAATATCACCTGCTCACAAATCAATAGAAAAAAATGCTATTTAGTGTGCCGTGACGCATTAGTATCTAAACAATTCCTAGGGATTTAGACATGTCCGAGCTCCTGCACACCGAAGATTCCTGACATGAATGATCTCCTGCATCCACAGACTGTTCTTTCCCCGTGCACGGTGGACAGCACGATGTTGCAAAAGCGAGAAGGCAGAAAAAAAGCAATCAGGTGAAATGCAGGGTCAGAACTGTAATGGTCTTTCCATTACGTCGTTTGTTTTGGGCAGGTGGAGAGAGTTGTGGATGAATGTCTGGTCCCCCAGGGCGTGGTACCTCACACATGGCCGCAGACATCACAAAGACGGCCAGCTCTGCGTGCTGAGGGGCCAGTCTCCTCCGGAGCAGGGGTCTGTACAGGTGTCTGGCGGACAGAGGAGAGCAGGTCATCACCCAGCACGTGACCACACACTTCCAGCTTTGCTGCAATTGCATATCTCTACCTTTAATTTGATATCTGACCATATGTCACAATATAGTGACAATATAGTGGAATAATCCTATGCTGCTACCCCTTGCTTTTGTATTATGGGAGCTCACAAGCTGCAACCATGTGACATTTTTTACTGTTTTATAACATTTTGTAAAATGTCCTCTAACTTGTAGTTGTTTATAAATACTCTTTACTTCTTACAGATAATTTCTTCATTTCCCGTTCTGTTTTACATTTCTGTCTGCCTTTGACTGCTCGGTTCTGTAATGCAACTCACAGAAAGGGAGCACACCAAGTAAAGAAGCTTTGTGAAATAGAAATGACTGGATTCATTATTGTGATGTTAGCTGTTCACAGATACTTTTCAAACAAAGCATGGTGTTGTTACAGTACTGTATGTGATTCTGTCTGTCAAAAGGTGGGGAAATAAGATCAACCAGAAACTCTGAAGGCAGAGGATGAGAAGCACATGGAGATCTCTCAGGTATCTGATAAGGTTTAAGGAGAGCAGGAGTGTTACAGAGCTTGTACTTTCTCACTGCCGGTCAGTGAGAGGATTAAACCAACACCAACTGGACTTTGTATCTCTGATAAAAAGACAGAATGCTGTCCTGAAATCCAGGAAATTCTTTGAATGCCTAGGTCTATAACAGAATGCCTTATCTGGAAAGAGATGCCGTCTGTGCAGATGTTTTTAGAAGAACAGAATTATTAGAAGGCATGATTTTACAAAAACAGCATCTACTACAGGAATAATACTAGTTAACAGGTCATCAGTGTTAACCTTAGCAGCCCTGACATACACCTGGTGAAGCACAACACCAAGCACAAACTATAACAGGCGCACATGAGCCTGCATCTGAAAGACCTGCTCTGGCATCAGGCTGAGGTTTGTACCCAACTGGACAATTTCTGGACAACTGCTCCGCTCCAGCACTGTTGGGGGGGGGGGGGGGGGGTGAATTTTAACAGTGCGGGGCTCTTTATTATGCCTAGTTCTCAATAAAAAGGTAATTTTCAGATTGAGACAAATGAAATACAGATCACATCTGCATTCATCTATAGGTGTAAGGATACTGACTTATGGGCTGTAAAGTTGCAGATGGGAGATCGGGAGCATGTCTGCACATACCTTGAACACCACTTGTGGAAAGGAATATTCCATTTACTCCAGAAGGCCTTCAGGTTATCAGCATTCCTGGGGTGGACAGACAGCACCATTACTCACTGAGCAGGGCACATAGGAAGTTGGATGGAAAAGTTCACACATGGCAGGCATTCATGTTTCTTTTGGATTTTCTGTAGCCTGTTTTTGGCCACTAATCCAATTAAAAGAAATCGTTAGTGCTTCAAAACCATGGTGAGCAATGCTCAGCACAATGGGTTGTTAGAAACTATTATTGATCAAAAAGAACAAACATGAAATTAAAAGATGAGCTCAAAGAGGGACCAGATTAATCTTGTTGTTTAACTAAACCACGTCACATCTCTAAAGGACTGTTACCACACCCTCCTCCTAGCTCGGCGGGGCTCACTTACCACCAGTCCCCATAGAACTCGCGGTCTCCAAAGCACAGCAGCTCGGCGATGAAGTTGAGGCAGGAGTGAGAGAGCAGGTAGAACAGGATGAGCCAGAGGAAGTGATTGGGTGCCTGTAAGAAAAGGCCACCGTCAGGACCGGTTAACTTCAAAGTTGCGAGACCAAACAGTGTTCATTCAGAAACAACGGGCTGCCAGGTGTAAATGAATTGGGAGGAGTGAGCACTCCAGATAAAGCAATAATTTCCCTGGACTCTCTTTGTTTTTTGAATAGCACAACAGCCAACAGGAAATGTTGACAGAATCTTTATAAAAGGAAAAAATTATTAAAAAGAGAATAAAGAAGAGTAACTACAGAGGCAGTACTGAGGACTCACCACCAACTCCATCAGATGCTCAATCTTTGCAGTGGTATCCATATTCTGAAACAGGTCAGGGAAAAGGAGACCACCGTAACTTCAGATACAAAATCAACTGGACACAGAGTCAAATTTCAATTCAGAACTTCTTGTTTTATGCTTGAATGTCAACGCACAAATTAAATTGTCATGAACTTAAAAATGTGGCTGGATATAACCAAAGGCAATGGAGGCATCCTAGTCATCCAGCTGTATGGGACTCTAGAAGATACAGTCAGTAGATTTTATTGGGTATCTTCTAGACTATAGAAGTCTCCCACCCCCTTGCATAATCGTTTTCTGCTGATCCATCACTGGATGAAAACCTCCTTGCCTACAGATTCCGCCAGCAATTGGGTCCACACCCTCCGGCATGGTTTGACACCACACAGGAGTTCTTGGTTGTTTTCCATTACCTGAGATCCAGTCCAATATTTTTCATGGCTCAACAAAGAGCAGTTCTGCACAGTTATGTGTAACAGTATTATTTTATTTCTTTATTTAGTGTGATCGGCAGACCTTTCTGCCTGTGGTTGTGTTACATACATTTCTCTTTGAGGAACACAGACTAAGACACCATTTAACTATACCTATGGAGGAGACAAAATCTCACAGGGATTCAAAGGATGAGAAGGACTCTCAGATTGCCATAAGAGATCAGTGTTTCTCGCATCCTTATTGTCTTTGTAGTTTGTAGAAAGTTAACCTTCAGCCTTTCCAGCATCTCAGAGCTGAGAAGAACAGGGCAGGTGGAGAGAGATTTCATTTGGAATGCTCTTGGTTGGTGGAAAAATTACAAAAACAATTTATATCACTGTTGCCAAATGTTTGGTGTTTTTTTTAATTCCTGTTTCTTCTCTCCTGACCTTCAACTTGTTCTTGTGCATGTTATACACACATTATACTTTGTGTCTGTGGTACATATTTCGTGGTCACTGACTTAAACTAGTCTTTTATTTGTCAATTAAATATATAGTTTTGCTATATTGATTGGTGGCTTCAACAAAACTAATCTTCTATTTTTGATGAGTTGACTTTAACCTTCAAAATGTAACGAGTTATTATTTAGGAGACAAATTCATGTAGTTAGAAAATAAATTGGATTTACCCCTTTAGTATGTCTGAACATTTGAAAACATGTTTCAATAGGATTTTAAATAGGCCCTTTTCCCAATTTCAGTTATTTGTTTGTGAAATATTTCTCTAAATAGGAAAGGAAAAACAGCAAACAATGCTTTTAACAGGTAATGACTTCTTCCAACTGACAGCAATTAGTTTGAACTGTTGTAAGGGGACGTATTTCTAAATCCAGTTAAATGGCCGTACTATGCCACTGGTTTGTTTCGACAATTTTGGTGTTTCTGAAAAATAAATGTCATAAAGGCACAACATACCCATGTTGCAGTGTTTTATTTCTCAGCTAAAATAAAAGTGTTGTACACAGTCTCTGCAGACTGATGGCACCTTGGTGAGGCCAGGTAGCACTCACCTCCAGGGGCTAACCAGCCAACAGACCCTGAACACCCACTCCTAGGTTTTCCAGTTGATTCATATGACATTGCTGAATTAACTTAAAAAGGACTTTTGGATCAGTATGGCGGCACTGTTCATCTCATACTCCAACCACCTGAGGCTATTCTACGAAAACTGTCCTGGGTGTTTGAAATGCAGTGTTGGCCAGCCTACACACTGATCTGAAGGGCAGGAACTCCTCACTGCAGACACAGTGTCCCTCCTCCCTCATCCTTTTCCCTTTCCAGTGTGTTGTCTGGAAGCTGGGAGCTGACAAGGGCATCTCCTGGGGAATACTGATAAGAGCAGCTGCACGTGAGGAAGAAACAGGGGCTGGGAAAGCCCAGCAGGCTGCAGCGGACACCTGCGGTGACTTACTGTGAAGGTGCACTCTGACCTCTGGATGATCGGCCCAATCCACTACGAGACAAGAAAAATACATGAATCTACAGCAGACTCCTGGGAAAGAAACTGAAGGACCCCCCCTGCTGGATGCAACCTAAAATACAGGGGCTACCTCAAGGGCCTTAAGTAACATGTAATTTAATAATTAAATATGCACACCCTTCTGCTTTATTATTAGTCTGTTGAGCCCCCATGTTAAACACTCTTGAAGTTGAGGAACAACCCATCCATGGCCCTGGAGGAAAGATCAGGGCCCTTACCTGCTGAGCTATCCCTACCATCAGCTGGATCAGGATAAGCTGAAAAAGAAAGAGCAGAGGCGATAAAACACAGACTTTTTTTTTCCATTTGTCATTGATTGTTGGCAGAACTGATCCGAGTTATTCGCGTGTGGGTAGACGTGACTCTGACTGCTCTTTTCTTCATTCATCCTGACAGGTATGTGTTGAGGAAACTGCATTTATTCACTTGTGAACAGCCATCTGAAAGCTACCCTGTCAAGAACAGGACCCGCATAGGAAAAGACTGGAAACATCAGGACGGTACTTTCTGAAAAAATAAAAAATAAACCCGAGGCACACACAGGGAGCTGCCAGAGCTACACTCCGAACCCGTGGGCCTTGGGCAGCTACTGCCCCCAGGGACATCTCAAGCAACTCCGCCGACGGCACCGCCCATAATCTGAGTGAGCAGCTCTGGTGATTGAGCCACATGGGAGTCCTCACTTCTAAAAGGCAGATGCCACTTCTGAACATTTCTTTCCCAGAAAGCAAAAAAAGAAAACCAGACAGCAACGCAGCACAGAGAAACAATAGCTGTGTTTTTCTGGCTTCCCCCACCCTCAGCCCTGCTCTCCTGCTATGCTTTCACAGCGGCACATGGGGCAGAATGTACTTTTGTGTTTATAGCCCAGCTCTACGGCTTACTGTTTGGAGCCACGTGCCAAGTTCTGTTGACCGGGAGGGGGAAAGTGGGTCAGAAGGTACTGCACCAGGAAACCTTGCTTAGATCTCATCTTATAAGGAGAAAATGCAGTTAGCCCTTTTGCCATTTTGTCTTTGTGTGCAAATCCTGGCAAAAACAAAACTAACAAGCCCCTGATTTCTCAACTTCTGATGCAATTGTTCCTCCAGCTGTTTTTTTCATGGTATAAAAGAATAAACTGTCGTATTCTTTAAACATACATAAAGTCAATATTTCCTTTTTGTGTCCGGAGATGGGCCAGGGCCAAACCTCACCATTTCCAAGAGCCTCTGAAAGAGGAAGTTCTTGCGGATGGTTCGAGTCCGAGGGAAGTTCAGCTGGTAGCACAGAGTGGGAGCCATGAGGAAATAATACAGATCTGAAAGAGTGAGAGTCAGAGTCAGCAGAGCTGCGGTTTGGTAGATGAAGGAGTCACTTAGCTGAGTAATACAGGCTTCTCCTTCAAGTGCTGAGTACTGATCTGTGGGTGCATTCTCCCTTATGTGAAATCAAGGGAAATGTCTTTAGTTCGGGATATGATGGGTACCTGCTCAAAATAAGAAATACTCTATCTCATCTCTTTGCAATTGAGAGTTCAACAGTGCCTATCAGTGAAGCACTCTGAGAAGCATCACTACTGAGAGTCAACTGTATGGCTTCAGTCTACACGTGCTAAAGACACTTCTTCCACACTAGCCTTCGCTGTTCATATGAACACTAAAGCAGAGGTCTCGCACAGGCAGCACTGAGAGTGAGGCCTCTGACCGCATCGGATTCAAATATAACCTGTAACGGCTGAAGGCCTTTTACTGCAACTGTACTGTATGTCAACCGCATGATGTCGCACAGGGCTGACTATGTATGACATGGTCGAGTATCACTTTGTGCTGCGTTTTGGCTGGCCTCTGTCTTTTCTTTCTATTCCTCACTTACAAGTACGGCCCAAACCCCAGAGACCTCAAACCCCGACCGTGTTAATTCACGGGCACAACAGCGTGGAGACTCTTGCCCCTGCACTGCACTAATCACGTTTCCAGTTCTGGGTCCACAACCCACATGGGAAGCTTGGGAAAAGAGGACCTCCTGTGACACCTCCTATCATTGGAACAATTAAATACTAAGGCAGCAGCACCTAAATGAAAACAAAACTATCAGGATGGCCAGGTCTAGCTCAGTTCTTGTACCTTTCAGCGTCAGGCAGTCTCGATACTCCCTCCTTCCTGGACAGTCCTCCTGTTCCTCCTTCATCTCTGCCGACCCTTGAAAACAGTGATCAACCACATAGCACAGATCCCAGAAGCCACGGTTTTATCATCTGTACTTTGCCTGCTAATCAGGGAGAGGATCTGAACATACATTACTTTTGACATCATTCCTTTTCCCGAAAAAAAAAATTCCCAATAAAGTTATGTTTGCATTTGTTGAGGGCCTAAAAATAAAACTGAAAGTGCTGTTACGTCGTATGTGCATGGAATTCTTTCCTTCTCTTAGATGCATCGCGTTCTTTATTTCTTTCTGCTCGAGGTGGAACAATCAATATCCATTCTTGCAGCATTTTCCTTTATTTTTAAAGTGCAATGCACATTAGTCTTATCCCCTCCCAGGAAAGCCCCATATATGGGCACCTCTGTTTGCACCAGACACAAAACACCTGTTTGTACTGATTGCTCAAATGAGAGAGCAGCAGCAGATCAGTCAATACGTTTCAATGGATTGAAAGGTCAGTTTCCTGTTGCTTTTTTGCATTGACCTTAGCCAGAGAAAGATCAAATCAGACCTGAGTTTCCGACTTGCCCTTGGCGGTACCAGCTGTTCACATCATGGTAAGAATAGATCTTGAGGGTGAGGACAGTGTAGAAGCACAGAGAGAGCAGTGACCCCACTTGGAAAAAGAGAGAGAGAGAGATGTTTTTAGTCCTCACCATGAAAGTAACATTTCTGTGGGTATCAATATATTCAGTTTTTTTTCTCTAGTGCAACAGCACTATTTAGAATTGTTCAGCTGGTGGACTTGCAGGTGAGACAATGATGTATACTCATAAACAAATTCACCTTTATACTGTTTACACACAGAAAAGTCTCATAAAAATCATTTAGAGTAGGTTGTGGGACATACAGTAGAAGTGTGGTCTATTCAGTACAAGAAAAGCTGCTTTGCAAGCTTTGCTGCCAATAGTGCTGGCTGCTAAACCCAGTTCACATGCAGGAGGAGGAGGAAGAAGGAGGCCGCTCTTCCTCACCAACAGAAATGGAGGTGGACTTGTGCAGGATGACCGCTGTGGGAAACACCATCAACACAAGCAGGTTTCCTGCCTCCAGGACCCATCCAGTCCTCTGAGATAGGAAGCCCTGTGAGGAAACAACACATACCCGCCTGAAAGAGTTCATGCAGCCAGCTGGCCGCCTCAAGAGACTCTGCTGTGAAAGCTGTGCAGAGATACAGCTGTGCCCAAGGAGAGGATCATCCTCTGCTCATGGCTGCCCCAGAGTGGCCGTATTCGTGTCTGTGATGGCTTGCACTCATTGCTTCATGGTCACCAGTGCGACGCTAGTGCCCTCTAGTGTGAGCTGTGAGTATCCCTCTCATGTGTTGCCTATGGGTCTGTTTGTGTACAGTTTTCACCATAAGGTGAGATGAGACCAATCAAGTTAATAAGCACTCTTCTGAAAACACATTGCTAAGGGACAGTTCTGGAGTCCTTCTGACACTGTTAGCACCATGCAGCTTGGAGAATCAAGAGAAGGAGAGGATGACAGCACACATCCCACATCTCTCAAGGTACAGTATGCAGCACTGAGCCAGCTATGCATCAAAGTTACGTTAAACAAAAATAAATGCAGGCACATTAAGAAGTACTTCAGATTTCTTATTTCTACATAACTTGGAGCAAAGAATCTGGGCATTAATGCCTGGTATGAGTCCATCAGTGAGCCCTTAGTGTCTTTTGGACATCTGCAGACCACTGTCCACATTGAGATTGACATCTCTTCTGCTAATGACTTTGATAAACTGGGCCAAGCAATGACTTTCCCACAAGAACAGTCATGGAGTCATTAAACCATTTCACTCATGGTAGTGCTTTAGTGTCTCCCAGTGGATAAGAAAAAACTCCAGTTTAAGGCCCCCATAGCGTGCAATCTTCAAACAATAAGAATACCTGGCATTGCTTCTGCTCTACGGTGGCATGAAGAGCCTGTTATTTTATCAATATCTAAGAAGTTAAAATGGGGTGATGCCATTCAGCTCATCTTGTTCATTTGGCGGATAGGTGTGAGTCAAGCCCAGTCTCTCATCTCCAGACGTTACAAGGACCGCAGACTTGTTTTTGTATTAATTTCCCTGCCCCCTGCTCAGTATAAACGAGTTAGGATCTGTGACTTACCTGCTCCTGCCACTTCTCAATCAACAGAGCTGTAGCCACAAACACATTGGAAACTGTTAAAAGACCAGAAAGTTTTTTTTTTAGTTGGTGAGCTTACTACTGCAAAGGGTTCAGATCTCTTCATTCAGCTTGTCTAGTCATCTCTTTGCAGTTTAGGTATCGCGATTTCTTAAATAAAGTATGTCTATCTTCTTTGAAGAGAATTCCATTGGAACTCCAGATTATGTGGTCAACCTGTCTCTGGAAGAGATTAATTAATGGTTTTCATTAAGGAGGCTCTATGTCCAGCAGGATATGAATGACCAAACTGAGTGTCCAGTGTTCTGATATCTCACCTGCATGTATATAAAGTATACGAATATTTAAAAAAATTGTATTTAATATTTTAAAATAGTAGCTCTATAGTAAAAACTTCTAATGCATTAGAATCACAGGGCTTTCCGTTTTCCCTGCCACCTGGGAAATCAATCACAGTACTTCAACCTGAAGAATGAGCTAAGCTGATTGGCGTTTCTTGGCCATTAGCCATTGAGATTTAAAGATACCTGTAAAAATAATAAGAGCCTGGAAAACCAGGGTAGGTGACCAAACTTAGAGATCAGGTTTACTAGTCACCCTTTACTGTTAGCATAGGTCTAACAATCAAGAACATTGTGCTCTGCTATCATGCCAGCTGGTCACCTTGTCAGAAGAATCAGTACGGAGCAGAGAGAAGCAGATAGAAAAAAAAACACAGTTTTCTAACAGTGTTTTCTAACATCTCTAACAGGTAGGCATGTCAGCAAAACATATTAGGAGGTCCTAATTCCTCTTGTGTGGGTACAAGAGTCATTTTCCAGAAAGGGGGGTCTCAGAACAACTGGCAATTTCAAATCTAAGGAAAGCAAGCCTGTCTCTCAGCCTGGCTTACCGAGGATCAGGTAGACGGAAGGCCAGTTATAACCGTCCTCCACCAGAAGTCTGAGAACCTTCCTCAGGTCCACCAGGAAGCCATGTCTGTGTGGGAAATGACAGTGGTGTTATTAGGACTACTATGTCCCTGTTTTTCAAGGTAAGGAAGTTCTTGTTATGAAATGTCGCAGCAGTAAGAGAGAATCTGACTGCTTTCAAGTCCAACAAAATAAAGCTGAAAGGTGGAGTCTTTCTGTTTTTCCAAATTGTACAATTTAAGCCTTTGTGCACTATTGGGCGGAGCGGTGGCTCTGTGGCTAAGGATCTGCGCCTGTGGCTGGAAGGTTGCTGGTTTGAATCTTGGGGCCAGCAGAGTTATCCTACTCAGTTGGGCCCCTGAGCAAGGCCCTTAACCCCAACTGCTCCAGGGGTCCCTATAAAAGGCTGACCCTGCACTCTGACCCCAAGCTACTCTCTTTGTCTGTGTGTCTCATGGAGAGCAAGCTGGGGTCTGCGAAAAGACAAATTCCTCATACAAGAAATTGTATATGGCCAATAAAGTGATCTTATCTATCTTATCTTATTTTGAATGAGAACAATACGAATTAAGACTAAAGGCATACAGACAGCTGTTAAACCACATGGCCAAGTACAGTCCTGTGTAGTTGAATTGCTCTTCTGAACTGTACCTGTAATACTCACACAATGCAGAAGGTAGAACAAATTGTAAAACCTGTGCACTTACTGAATGAAGTTCTCTAGGAACAGGTGGGCATGAGTGAGTACCTATAAAACACCACACAGACAGGGATTTGACTTTGAATAAAGGCACTTTACAAGAATCTACGTGTACCATAGGTTGTCAGTCTGCAGTACTTCAAGCTCCACAACAAAAACAAGACCTCATGCAGACCAACACTAGTTAAATGCGAGTGTGTTTGGTGAGAGGGTCTGTAACAAATGAGCTAGTGATGGTGTTAAAGTTGGCTCTTTGGAATACTCCACAAAATAGCCAGAGCATAATTTTGCATCTCTTCTATTCTCACAGGCAAGATTGGGCCTATGGCTTGTCCTCTTAAGTATCCTTGTGTCTGTCTAGAAGCTGCATTCACCAACTTCCCTCTAAGCAGAACATTGCTCTATGAGGTCTTATTAACAGCACATCGCTCAGCTGCGCACAGTGCTCATCAACACAGCCAGCATTGCCACTGGATTGTTACAATTACAAAGCCACTGAAACAGCCCCATTCTTCTGAGGTGCACCAGATAATTCTGATTCACCCGGCAGGAAAGGTCAGACTGTGGACTTTCTCAAGATGCTCAAAGAGAAACGGGTGGCCTTGGCCAGCATTCCCTTTCTGAGCACATGTCCCTGCTGACGTCTGAGCCAGACCGATGGTAGACAAGGCACCTGGTAGGAACAGGACGCTTCTGACCTACCAGCATGATGACACACCAGTTGAATATCCCTCGATAGTCAGTGAACCTACTGGCTGAGCTCAGCAGGGAGTCCTGCACCTTGTGACAGCTGCAAAAAAAGCCTTTAGTCAAGACATGATCTAGGAGACAACAGGAAAGGGTCACTCCTGAGACTGCAGCATGTGAGGGATAAAGAAGGAGTTATAATTGAGTGATCATTACTATTTAATGAGCCTGAGCTACAGATGCTGGACATGATGTAGAGCACTTTCTACTTCATGCCAGGCTGTGGCCAAATAGAGCCCACCTCATTTACGCTCCATCCTCCTGCTTTAACTGGCAGGGCTAAATGCAAGGTCAAGGACATGGGAGAAAAAGAATAACTGCGAACAATGCACAGACCAGATTAACCCTATTAACAGCACAGTGGAGAACTACAAATAGTGGCTCAATGCAGTTTCCCTTGTCCATGCCTGAGATTGTGCTCTCAATATCAAAACTGATCTACCTTACTAACAGATACTTAAGACAACCTGATTGTGCTCAGACAACAAAAACTCTGCGCATCAACCAAGCTGGGTTTGTTGGACTAGCTTGAGCACAGACGTTTCAGACAAGTGAAATGTTTTAAGCATACTGACCAATAAGGTATAGTCTTGGATATTGCTGTAAATGTACACTTGTACACTGCCCTTCTAAAATAAGATGGACACCCCCCCCTCACACTCCATATATACGTATCTGAGGACTGCGATCGGTACCAGAGAAGATCCAGCTTGAGGTCCAAAGAAGCCATCGTCTCCTCCTCGCTCTTATCCTTGGGCTTGGAGGAGCGTGACAGGAACCAACCCCTGGATTTTCTGCTCATCTTCTACGCAGGCTGGCCTCTGCCGAGCTGGGCACAGCACCCAAGTCCCACAGGGCGATCTGCGGGCACACAGGCTGCAAGATCAGGATCAGCCCTTGGGGCAGGGAGAGGCACGCGGACCCATACGATTTCCTAATGAGGAGGACATTAAGAGGAACATTAGAAATTGTCTGGCTTTAGTTGGGAGAACTGCTTCTCGACTAGGTTTAATGGATAAAGCCTATGAACTCTTTAGTTATGGGAGAGCGACAGACTAAAGATGAGGGCGACTTGAATGGGCAGAATTGTCACTCACCTGACAGCATCTCTGTACCTTGTACCAGTCAAATGAAACGCTGTCCCGGTACAGTAACGTCTGTCTATTTTGCAGGGGCCTGGGATCATGTTAGTTTACAAATGCAGTCGGTAACATGTACTCCCTCGTTTCACGAGTCACGTACCGTAAATCATTAACCAAAGAACAGTTAGGGATGGATTTTGAAATTACGTACAGTAGCAACAAAAGATCGCCTGCCTCCCAGCCTCTCCATCCCAAATATAGGGAGATACAGTGTACTGTAACTCCGCATTTTCCGAAATCAAGTGGCAAGATCCCCTCCTTCGCTATTAGATCAACCATACCTGACAGCCGCCTGTCGGGATGTCACTATCGCTCCCGTGAAAATTATCCGCCCGTTTATTTATGAAAAACGCCTGCTGGTTACTTCGCTAACGGAAATGAACGGGCTGTAATCAGTCTCACCGACACCGCGGTCCTGCTCGGAAGGCCGGCGGACCCCTTTACAAAGGAGAAACTCACATTGCTGCTGTCATAACGGCAACACATTAAGATAATACTGCTACTAGTAACGAAAATAACAACAATAATACATGGATAGAATATACCGTAGCACGTAAAAGTGAAATACAGAAGTCGACCATAAGTACTGCTGTCGGAGAACTGTGGATTTACACAATTAGGTTTGAGTTTTTCTGGGGACAGTGATCCCCCAAACCCAGCTTCTTAAAACCCCTGCAATACAATCATCTCACTACATTATAACCACACATCCCTCTTATAATAATCCTAATATTGACTATTAGAGTGTGTTAGAAAAATAGAAAACATAGTGAGTGAAAGGCCTTTATGAGCTGTATTTATGTTTCTGAATGTTTCAATATTATACTTTATTTTAATGTTACTTAAATTGAACTTTATGTAGAAAAATATTATTTTAAATTGAATCTATTCATGTTTTAAGAACATGATGCATCACTGGGAAACGCAACGCAACATCAATTTTGAAAAATAGCGCCCATTGGTTTCTGGAATATCTTTATTGGCTTTTCAATACTGAAACAAACCAGAAATAGATCATAAATAAGCAAAACAAGAAATGACAAAAATGACATCAAGAACAAAACAGGATAATAACATATGAAGGTGAGCACACCCCAGATGATACATTGCTTATGCCACTGAGGAAAACCCACAACATTCCACTTTTACACTGACACACTTAAAAGAAATTCAGACATTTCTCCACGTCTGCACTCCATCCTTGTAGGAGAGAAACTCCGCAAACCACTGATCAAGCATCTGCCGAGTGTATTGACCCAGTAACGAAGAATATAACACATTTTAATGCTGGAAATGTACGACGTAAACTCTACCTGGTCAGTTTGCACTCGTTTATATTTGTTTAAATCCTGAAGGTAGCTATCAATCCTGAAAAGGTACAAAATTATTCCACTACTTTTTTTAGATTTAGAACATATTATGTCCCTGTTACGTTTATGAAGAACATACGGTAATCTGTACGGTGCAAAATTTCGTATTGGGTCTCATTTCCACTGGTTATTATTTTCGGCATTTTTTTTAGATTTTAAAAAATAAGCCTCTTTAGCTCGTGGTCTGCTTCACTGTGGAAACACGACACTCGTGTCATGTGACGGGGGTGGGCGTTGCTACCGAGAAAGGAAAATGGCTGCGCCCTTGCCAGCAATGCTGTCTTAATGTTGTCGTAGGGGATGAGAGTGAAGCACCGTTTACCCATTAATCAAAGCCGTGTTAAATGAGCCTCTCCAAGCAGGCCGAATTAAAAACATGAAGACGTTTTGTGGCCGGGCCAATCCTACCACCGGAGCTCTGGACTGGGTTGAAGAAAGCGAAGAATATGATTATCATCAGGAGATCGCCCGGTAAAGTGCCGCACATGAACTCCCATCACCCGAATCTTGTTTCTTTGCGACAAAGCTGCTTTTAAAGTATTAGGTCCTTTGCGTCTGAGATAAAATTAACAAACCGAACCCCGTCCATTATTAAGAAACCGCAGATAAGTACTCATTAGATCTGCAAAAATAATCAAGCACTTATTTTGTTGAACGATGAAGACGTTTACGGTTCAAATGGGTGTATCTGTTCTATCTCCGACGTTTTCGAGAAAACAAATACGCTGCAGAGAAAGCTACGGACAGTTAATTAAGGTTTTGATTAGTGCTGTAGTTTGTTTCCTCTTACTAGCGTCCATTTTGTCCGCTGTGTGACTGACCAAAGTGGGTTATTTGTGTGAACCCCGCAAATCGCAGAGGTCCCCCCTGAAAGATCAGTGAAAAAAACCGTCTGTCGGCTAGTCACTGAACAAATACGACAGTGTTAGCGAAGCACGTACCTGTCGGCATTATCGGATGACTGGGAGCTAAAGATGTCATCTCACTGCCCGCCTCGGTTGCGCTGAACAACCCGCATGAGAAAATCGCTGTCCAGTGTACTGATCCTTTTTTCATTTACCGATCAACTGATTACTCCCTGTGTCAACATAAAGGGTTAATTGATATCTGGATAAAGAAAGGGGGTTAGATTATTTTTTCAAACATTCTTAAATTATTAGCTCACAAATGATTGCGGGAATGATAGATTATTTTGGTTATTTTGTGTTAGATGGACCAACCTTGCACCACATACTGTAAAACACACGCACACCTAAGGATCCGTTCATTAATTTATACGGTTAGAATTTAATTGACAGTAGGCGCCGGGATGGGCGGTTTTAGGCGGTCAGTTATCATGGACTGCTGTGAAATACCATGACGCTGCCAAACATCGAGTCGGATGCAGGAAACGGATTAAAGTGGGCATCTACGGTAGATGGCGGTGATGGCTGAAAACACATAAAAACTATTTGTCGTACGCTGTCAATAATCCAGGGCGCAGTACTGAAGCTAAATCTTTGAAACTGAACACCTGCGCAGCACATCTTGCTTTTTCAGACACGAAGCCATTGTTTAAGATGTTCTCTGCAGAGAGGTGCTTCACAGAGGTGTTTGCCTGAGTTCGATTTACACGTCTTTCACTGATTTACAACGCAGTAGCCTGACGTTTTTAATTAACTGTATATTAAAAAAAAACTGTAAAAACATTAATCTTTAAGTACTCCCGTGTGTCACAGACCTACAGAGTCCGTTTCCAACCGGAATTATGTCCTCTTAAGAATTTTTTAATAACTTTGTAAGTATAGACAGTAGAGGCACGGTTCAGGGTTCAATTGAAGCCAAACTACATGAGCAAACATTAATCACAGTCCCTATCAAGTGCTGCTCTAAAGAAGTAGAGAATGCTGACCAACTGTGACTATTATGATTATGATGATAAGCATAACTTTGACTTCCAGTGCCCGTTTGCCCAACAGCTACCCTTTATCCTCCTGGTGCCCTATTGATCGCCGGCCTTCTCTGTATTGATTGCCGCTTTTTAAACAATCTATCTAAAGGCCATTATGACCAAGAGGGTTTGACTGACAAAACCGAGCTGGGGATGGCTTCTCTTGAGTTGAACATTTGAACCTTCCCAGCGCCAAGTGTAAAGTAGGCATTTGATAGTTTAAGGTCATTTTGATTTATCCCAGCTCACGGGCTTGAATAAAGCTCTTGGCCTTCTCACCAAGCAGCGTAACAGAGGCACAATTATAGTCGTTTGAACATTTTTAAGTTTTAATAGTTGTTCGTATGGTTACATTCAGTCTAATATTTTGCATGCATAGCCAAAACAGTTGACCCCAGTTCCGTGTGCTTGTTTCAGCCCACCGTTGTGATTTGTGATGTATTTGTGGCTGTTCTGTCTGTTACAGGTCCTCGTATGCAGATATGCTTCATGACAAAGATCGGGTAGGTGTGTCTCTCTGAGCTCAGCCATATTCTTTAACTAAATGCAAACCTTTGATGTTCTTGTCTGACAAATATTGGACCTTAACGTGAAATGTTTAAAAACTAATTAGACCCCTCAACTGGAGCAATCTTAGACAAGAGACGGTCTCCAGAATTTTATGGAAGTATGAATGCATCATCTTTTTTATAGCGTAAATTTCTGACATGGGAGAGGAGTTTAGATGGTACATACTCACAGTGCAGGAGAAGAGTTTTGGGCTCAGCAGGATAACAGACGTCCAAGATCTTTGCCCCCAGAGTCAGGCACTAGTGAAGTGAAGCTGAACGTTACTGTGCTCAGCGATATTGTCTGCAGCCCATCCACTCTGTGGCTCTGTTGTTCCTTTATCTGTCCCCTCTCTGCGATCCGGCAGAATGAGAAGTATTTCCTGGGCATTCGGGCTGCTGTGGCGCGCGTGCGGGCTCGGGGCCAGCGGGCTGTGGTGCTGGACATTGGGACGGGCACCGGACTTCTGTCCATGATGGCCATCAGCGCGGGGGCGGACTACTGCTACGCTGTGGAGGTGAGAGAGGAGATGGGAGCCCGAGGAACGTGAGAATTAAAGCCCAGAGATGGAATCAGATACATCCAACATACAGACATCTTAGTTATCAGTGTGTGCTGGCTTGAGCATGAAGGCTTTTAAACCGGAGTCTATGTACAGTATTTGATGCATACAGTTACCTTTATAGCTGTCTCATTACGAGTTAAGCTAATGATTTGAAAGTAGTGTTTCAGTGCATTATGAACATTGTTTAGCTCTAACTGAAGGCTGAAACAGATACAGGTTGATGGAAAAAATTCATAGCATAAAACAGAACAGGCTTGTCACTCTTTCCCAGGAAAAAAAAATCCTTCCTAATAATTTCCTGGACAACTGCTGAATCCTTTGGTTTTCATTCCAGTAAAGCACTCCTCCCCACTGATAGCTCCTGTGTGGTGAACATGTATAAGTGTAAGGAATTCTTATTGTTGTTGTTGTTGTTGTTATTATGATGTGACTGTTGTCAGTCTTCACCTGCCACGCGTGGATGTCTGTGCTTTCTGCAGTCTGTGCTGAGTGTCTTGTCCTGTTGTTTAGCAAGGCGGCTCTGGCCTCAGGAACGGTGTCTCTCCGTCAGCTCTGCTCTGAAGTGCCCTTATCTTCTCCGACAGGTCTTCAAGCCCATGGCTGAGGCAGCACAGAAAATCGTGCAGAAGAATGGCTTCCGGGATAAGATCAAGATCATCAATAAACACTCCACCGAGGTCACAGTGGGGCCAGGTTAGCTCACTCCAGTCCCTGTCCTGTTGCAGCACTTCGTCTGAGAAGTACAGGGTGCTTTTAGCTCGTGTGTTCAAAGACAGTGTCATGAAAGACCTTTGATGTCAATCAGGAAGACATTTGTTGTCCATGCCAAGTTGCAGTTGTAAAAGGTGGCTATTCCTTGGATGGGACATTAATTTAAGGTCCGGCTATCGGTCATTAATGATCCCAGCATGCTACTGTGAGAGTAGGGCTATTAGTCCCTGTGTCCTGGCTGAATTGCCCCCGGGCTTGCACAATGTAGCCTGCCTAAAATTCCACCTTACTTCAGCTGGTGAAGTCATTTCTCACTCACCAGATCTGAAGTGCACTGGGGCTGCTGCCCTGTAGTGGGTGGATGAAGTTTGTTCCCTTTTACATGTAGAGTGCTTCTTTGAGAAGGGAAGAATGTTTATGAAATTAAAGCATCTTGCTGACGGAAGCACTATTTCAGGTCACCATTGACTGATTCGTCCTCAGTGCCCTCAGAGCTGTGTTTACAAGTGGTAATGCTAACATCCTCTTCTGTGTCTGTCAGAGGGTGACATGCAGACACGAGCCAACATCCTGGTGACAGAGCTCTTCGACACGGAGCTCATCGGAGAGGGGGCCCTGCCCAGCTACGAGCACGCTCACAAGCACCTTGTGCAGGTGAGGAGCGGTCCGCTCACTTCAAACCACAGTTGTGAGAACAGAGCACTTAGCTTGTATCTGGCGTATATTCAGGCAACTTGTAGAAAAATATTTAGAAAAATATTACCTTGTTCCTCTTTTTTTGAAGAAGAGCTTTGTCATTTATAGCAGTCTTGATAGATTTCTGAGAGAGAGACAGATGAATGTTATTAGCATACTATAATGGTATCAGTGTCACTGCCCTTACAGACGTTAACAGCGGGTACCATTGTGTGCAGCTAGCATGGTGTAATGATTCTTTGGGGAATGTAGCAGAGCATTGTGAAAACATGGTGAATGGTATTAGAGTACTATTACCATACAAATTCAGAAATATTAAGTCATGCTGCAGCAGCACAACACTTCCCTGTAATCCCCTTGTTATCCCTGTTCTTTCTGTTTTTCATTTTGGTTCTTGCAGAAAGAAATGAACATTATTTTTTCCCCTCTCTGTTGCGGCTGCCCATTGGCGACAGATTGTAAATGAGCAGTCATTGTAGATGTGCAGAGATAATGCTTTGTGTGAGTGCTGACTCAGGAGCAGAGCATTAGCAGAGGGTTGTGTGCACACCTGACATGTGTGAAGAACTCGGCAGGCCCAAGGCTGAGCCTGTCCCTCCTCTCTCTCTGCAGGAGGGGTGCGAGGCAGTGCCCCACAGAGCCACAGTGTATGCCCAGCTGGTCCAGTCTGAGAGGCTGTGGAGCTGGGCCCGCCTGCTGCCCATGCGAGTGGGCAACCACGAGCTGCTGCCGCCCCCCGAGGTGGGGCTGTGTGCTGGGGCGCCCGCGGTCTGCGACATCCAGCTGAGCCAGGTGCCCCCCTCACAGTTTACCCCCCTCAGCCCACTCTGCACCGTGTTCAGGTAAACCGGCGTGCACAGACACTTCTGAAGCTCACCCCAACACAGCCACTTAGCACACCCTGGAGGGCAGCCCAGCTCCAGTCACGTCCACGTGTGGGCTCACTGCCTCCCTCCCTCAGTTCCTGGAGAGGGGAAAACAAGGACCCAGTCCTTCTGTGACACAGTAGGAAGCATAAAATGGAGGAGACTTAAACACTGCCGATTGACCATAGTGCTGTAGGTCTTTTTCAGGACAGTTTCAGGACTCCAAACAGGAAAATAAGAAGGGTTACAAGGGACCTAGCTCGTTTGGTAGTTCAGTAGTGTAGCTAGTTGGTAGTGTTATCCAGCTGCTTCCTGCAAGAAGCCAGAGAAACAACATGACCGAATATCTTGTTCCAAATTCCCAGACCCCTCTGGGTAAAGAAGTTCAAGCCTTTCTCACTTTAAATGTACCCCAGTATAGTTTCACCTTGTGTCTTCTGGTCCACTGATCATAATTCTAAATAGCATTATAACTACAATGAGTGGTGGTGTTTTGTTAAATTGAGTAATGTAACAGGACACAGATGTTAATACCATACAGCCCTCAAGGACCAGGATTCTCTTAATTGATCAATAACTTACAAATGCTCCAAATTGTTAGAATGTGGATGACCTAGGTTGGGGAGACCTTTAAAACTGGAGATTAAACTGCTGGACTGAAGATCCCAAGGAAGAGGCTCTGAGATTCAGGCTTAGTCTAATCTACCAGAAAGTATTGGAAAGAAGCTGAAATTTGAGCAGGAAGACTTATATACATGTGCACAGTCATTTCTCACGAGCCAGTCTCAGTCACAGTCCCGTAGACACATTGTCATTCTGCTTACACAAAGCCCCAGCAATGTACGATTGTGTTTGGAAGCTGTTGTTCTAGAGCTGTTGGCCAGAGTACTTAGTATTGTCAAAGTTGTTATGGTCACCTTCAGCTTATCACTTGTGACAAGTGATGGCAGCATCACTTGTCACATGTGCAAATATTTTGCATTTTGCAATGCGTTTTTTTAATTTAGCGGTTATACAGTCTGAGCCACTCGGGAGCCCCTGCAGCTCAGTTTTACTTGAATTTAAAGTACTGGACTCAGACACTGTCTGCGTTCAACACCCTTCTGAGAGTAAGAATCATAATGCCATCTTTCACTTGTGACTCTGCTCAGAATACAGATACCAACCCTTTCCACCTTCATCTAAGATATGTTCATTCTTCCCTGTGTTGGTGAACTCAGATTGGTAGGAATCCAGGCACAGAGCATCTTGTGTCTGACAGACGCTGCTAGCACTGTCATATCTGTGGCATTTAGTTTTACACATGACTGCCACCATTTCCCTCTTCCAGGGTGGATTTCAGTCAACCAGTGAGCAGTGCCCCCCAGTGGCACAGCGCCAGCTTCACAGCCCTCACCACGGGCCGGGCACAGGTGGTCCTGTCCTGGTGGGACATTGACATGGACCCGGAGGGCACTATCACCTGCACTATGGCTCCGAGCTGGACGTACCCCGACTCAGACACATACCCGGTGAGCGATCGGGCTGGGACTGTGTGTTGAGGAGGGCTGGAGTGGGTGGACTTCAGTAATTGGCAGAGAGGGAGCTTGAGTGGCTAGAGCTGAAACTGTGGGAAGCAGGATGGGTTTAAATAGGATACTCAGCTGTTACTCGTGTGTAATCTTGACATAGTCCCTAAAACTTGACCTCCATAAATTAATATGGCTCTAAGTACCCTTCTTCTTACTGGTTATCATTGGTCACTAATGAAGGTTTTCTTAATGGCTGATCTCACTGCTACTAGAGGTTCCTCATTGGCTGTGGAACACTGGGGTGTTGTTTGATTTCTGATTGGCTGAAAGGTCCATTAGGGTATGGAAGAAAATGCTTCCAATTGGCTGCACAGCGTAGGGGCGGGGTACTGAAAAGCACATGGGTGTGACTGCGAGAGTCTATGTTTTCTGGTTGTCCAAAGAGCTCAGAATGACAGCTAAAAGGAGCTCTGATGGGCTGTTTTGTGCTGCAGTGGCGTGATCACTGGATGCAGTGTGTGTACTTCCTTCCGGCGGAGGTGCTGCTGGCAGAGGGAGAGAAGGTCAACCTGACGGTTAACCGTGATGACTACAGTCTCTGGTACAGCCTGCGCAAACACAGGTAACCAGTCGTGCTGAGTGTCGTCATTCTCAAGCTGGCTGAATGCATGATTCTGGCAGGCGTCTAGACTATATCATCTCTTTTATCTTATTTCACTTCAGATTGAATGACGTGTTATTACCAGTATCATTCCTCATCTCTTCATGATGACAAGCTTGGTTAAATGTGTTTAAGTGCTGTATGTGTAATTTGTGCCTCTCCTGTGCAGTCAAGAGGGCGGTGACAATGAGCTGGGTGTGTGCATACCACGCTGCACCTGCCAGGCGCATATGGTGTGGACGAGGCCGCGATTTGGAGAGCTGAACGATCCCCACAGGACTGAGAGCTACATCCAGGCCCTGCGCAGCGTGAGTGTCCAGTATCTGTGTGGGTGGGTTCTTAGGCTTAGTTAACTGAGTCTTCAGAGAACCGGTGAGCTAAAGGCTTGCCATAACACTCTTGGCTGAGGTGGAAAGTCAATGTGAATGTATGTATATGAATCTGGTCATGAAAGCGTAGCACTTTGTTTCAGCCAAGATGGACACATCATGATCCTGCGTATGGTCTAGGTATACAGGGCTCTTCCGTAATGAAATACGTAGTGTTAATATACTGAAATGAGATGCACATTAAAAACACTCCCAAAGGCAAAAGAGATGGGGCACCACCAATGTCTGCACATCATGGAGGACGTAAAGCAGAAGACATGGTTAATGGGAAATGGTTAGTTTTGACCTCAATGGTTCTGGCAATGAAACGTATTCAATCCCTCAACGGCAGAGGCGTTGTAGCCTGGTTGGCTTTTTTAAACTTTAAAAGTCTTGAGAGTCAGAGGTGCCGTCGGAGATGTGTCCTTGAGGCTGCTGCCTCTCGGATGTCTCTTATAGAAGACACTCCAGCAGCAAGAGCTCAAGGCATGGACAGGTCACAGTGATGTCTGGAAGTAAATGACCGCGAGGAATCCCGCTGGCGCTGCGCTCACAGGCCACGTCTGCTGCGTTGCAGGTGCTGCGCCAGGACAGCGTGTGTCTCGGCGTCAGTGACGGGAGCCTGCTGCCCGCGCTCGCTCATCTCCTGGGAGCACGGAAGGTACTGCTCTGCGGCTCTCCACCACATGCTCCGATCCCTTTCTCGTTACTGTGAAAACGACAGAGGAGGAGGAGCGCTCTCGTGCGGTAAAAGGTCTTGTGTATCCATGGTGCCACGCAGACTGTAAGATGAGATCAGATCACTTTATTGGCCATATACAGTTTCTTGCATTAGGAATTAGTCTTCTTGCATACCCCAGCTTGCTCTCCATGAGACACACAGGCAGACAGACGGGGAGAGAGAAGCTTGGGGTCAGAGTGCAGGGTCAGCCATTTATACGGCACCCCTGGAGCAGTTGGGGTTAAGGGCCTTGCTCAGGGGCCTAAACAAGTAGGATTCCTCTGCTGGCCCCGGGATTTGAACCGGCAACCTTCCAGCCACAGGCGCAGATCCTGAGCCACAGTGCCACCTCTCCGCCCCTGTGGCTGGGGTTCTGCAAGCAGTTCTGCCTGACTGGCAGAGCGCTACTGGGGTTCGGGGTGGGGGCAGCTGGCCAGGGCACCACCACTCCTGCTGGGCACGGCAGCGCCTGGAGGAGGTCTCATCATTCACCTCCGGCAATACAGGGGCTGAGATGCAAAGCAAGAGGGAGGATAATGAAGAAAATGATTAATTCACTAATGAAGGGGAACTGATTGGAAAAGAACCTTTGGCTTTTGGAAATCTGGTTCTGTGTCCTTCTGACAATGGTGGTCTCTCTCTGTCCTTGTCTCTCGGCAGGTGTACAGTCTGGAAAGCTCAACGATGTCTAAGCAGGTGATCGAGCGGGTAAGTTGACTGTGGGAAAGGGGACTGAACTGCACTACACAAGTGCTGCTGCTAACTGCTACTGCTGTGAGTTTTCACGCGAGCCCTCCGAATTATTACAAAGCAACAACAAAAAAGGCTGCCTTGATGCAGTGGAGAGGCTGGCTCGAATGAAGCTGTTTGCATGTCTGTGTCCTCTTTCATTTGCTCCTAAATAAAACCCCTAAATCCCAAATAAAGACACATATGGAGTTTTGAACCGAAGTCACATTACTTGTACTTTAGTGTCTTCTGGTCGCTATCCTCCGTAACTGCACCCTGCCTGCTGTGCTCTGCTTTGTCTGGAACAGTGTAGTGCTCCAACAGTATTAATAAACTGAAGTGCCTTCTAGTCATCATTCAGAAGGCATGAAGCAATTTTAAGGATACAGAAGCCAAAAAAAAGAAAGCTGAAAAGAGATATACTCTATATTTTGATTCACGGATGAGATTTTTTTTAAATTTGAATCAGCCAATTGCAGTATGTTTTTACCATATATCCGCCCAGTTTGGAATGGCTGGATTGTGTACCAGTGTACCAGTGTACCAGTGTACCAGTGTACCAGTCCCAGTCCCAGTCCCAGTCCCAGTCCCAGTCCCAGTCCCAGTCCCAGTCCCAGTCCCAGTCGTCTAGTGACCCAGATAAAGCTAAACCTCCAAATAAGAGTTTCTCGAAGCATGTTGCTGAATAAATACTTCACAGCGGCTTGCTCCGTATTCAGTAAATACTGAATGCGTTTTGAATTTTGATACACTCCCCTAACAAAAGGTGTTGTTCACAGCTGCTTGTTGCTTTTCAAAGTCCGAGAGACTGACACAATTTGAAAAGAGTCTCCTGGTGCTCACTCCCCGCCCCCCTCCCTCCTCTCTCTCCGAGGTCCTGGAGGCCAGCGCCCTGAGCGGAGCAGTGGAGGTTCTGGAGAGTCGTCCCGAGCAGCTCACCGTCAGCAGTATGGGGGGGAATCAGGTAAGACAGGGCCCTGCAGGGGTGCCGGGTGGCACTGCCCAGTGGAGCTGCCAGGGAGACTGGGAACAGCCTGAGCCTGCCTACAGGCCTCTGTTCAGTCACAGCTTCACGCTGCCTCGATCCTTACTTTGCACTTTGCTTTGGGCCGAGTGTTAAAAAAAACCAAAGGGCAAAACGTTGTGCTGTTGCGTCTGTTTTTTAACTTACAGTGGCAGCCGGTGGCCGTTGTACCATGTACTTTTAGGCTATCCAAACCCGCTTCTCACTGCGGATGGGAAAATGTAATGAATACGCAAATAAAGACACATTCTTTCTGTGTGACACTGTGAGCTTGTCTGTATCTTCAGATTTCAGATGCTAGACGGAGGAAACTGAGGTACATGTTTGCGAGGGCTCATTAGGCAGAGGCTGACAGACTAAGTCGCCTCAGAGTCATTTAACCTGTTGGGAAGTTACAATTTAGCTTCCTCCTGGCTGAAGAAGGTGCCAGCCCGCCCCCGTCTCAGTGGCCGTGTCTGTGTGCCCGCAGATCTCTGTGCTATTCGGAGAGCCCTACTTCAGCACCAGCCTCCTGCCCTGGCACTCCCTGTACTTCTGGTACTGCCGCACCGCCCTGGCAGGGCTCCTGCACCCAGATGCCACCGTGATGCCACGCTCGGCCTCCCTGTGCATGGCAGCCGTGGAGTTCAAGGTACAGGGGGCACGCACAGACTCGTATCTGTTCTTAAGTGTGCAGAAGTACCCCATGTTACTTTGCAAAGTAGGATTCCATTAAATCTTTTCTCAGTTTTGCAGATGTTTTGAACCTGTAGCATTAGTGTCCATTTGACGTTTTACTAGTGTGAGTTTTGTCCATTTTTAGAAGGCAGTCGATACATTTCAAAGACAGGCAGGCAGGCAGGCAGTCCCAGAGCTCACAGCTGTGTCCACCCCTTTCTTCAGGACCTGTGGCGGATCAGGGCTCCGTGTGGGTTGTGCGAGGGGTTTGACGTCAGTCCCATGGATGAGATGATACAGGTAGGTGCTCTGCTGAATTGATGTTTGGTACATGTGTGATGCAGCAATGGTCTGTCTGTGCATCCTGGTGGTTAAGGAAAAGTTAAATCACTAGAATTCACCGGCATGATGAAGGGGAAAACTGTATGTGAACCATTGAAAGCATCTTGTTTCTTCATCTGACCTTTGCATAACGTTTCAAACATTTCAGTAAAGTATCTCCAAACTATGGAACTCGAATATTGGACCTCCATGTCCAACTGGTAGTGTGAAAGAGTTCATTAAAGAGATCGTTACCCTTCCCACCTCCCCCACCAGCGCTCTCTGGATTTTCGGGAGTCCCGGGAGGCTGAGCCTCACCCCCTGTGGGAGTACCCCTGCAGGGCCCTATCCCAGCCACGCGAGGTCATGACCTTTGACTTCCGACTCTGTGTGCCCGAGCAACCAATGAAGAGCCAAGGATCAGCAGCGCTTGTGCGGTAAGACTATAAGTAATTATATGTTCGAGCAGTTTTGTTAGATACATGTTCTGTACATTTTCTACATCTCATATCTACAAGTACCAGTACTTAAAGAGCCTGGAGAAATTGCTAAACTGGTTCAACTGAGCCAATAACTAGCTGATTTATAATGTAACTCTGCAGATACACTGATCTTCCAGGATCAGAACTGGAAAGTCCAGCCTAAGAGCGATGAATATTGGATGATATTTGAATATGATGACAATTCCTTTGGCAAGTAAGGAGCACTTCCCATACAGTCAAATGTGATCTCTGCTGATGGGATTGTTATTATTAAATAAGGAAATGACAATAAACAGCCTTCTACTGAGGAGGTACTGTAAATTCTGGTCTTAATTGCTCTCATTTTTGACTCAGCTGGACATATTTTCCAGTGTTTTGAAACATCCAAAGAAACTGTTGGTTTGAAACTAATTCCAAAGGACTTTTGAAGTGCATTTATATGGAACATAATTATTAAAGTGTGGTATTAGAGTTTGTTTTCCTACAGTTTGGATATTCTCACTGATTTTGGGGGAAGAGCTGAAGCAGAGCCATAGTATTACTGTATGCAGAAAACACTGAGACATTCTTGCTGATTCTATAGATGTAAAATAAAATGTGATTTTTGTGACTGAGCTGTGGTTGTCCTGATCACGTGTTGTATGTAGGAAGGGTAGGTGCCATGGAGTGGCCTTGTGGATGGAATACCACCTGACTGACGACATTACTGTGAGCACAGGCCTCACAGGGCTCCCCAGTGAACAGGTAACCCCTTTCACTCTGCATTGTGTGGAAGTAGCTTGCCTACAGGTGTGGCTTCTTCATTAAAACATAAGAAAAAATAGGCTAGGCTAAACTGTAGCATTCAAAGTGTTTGTGCCTTCTCAGTCCTTAAACATATAGTCAACTTGTTGGATAACTCCAGGATCAACACCAAAAAGAACCTGGGAAGTTAGACGCTTATCGGGTGCCGGGATCAGGCTCTTCACAAACAGTTAAAACACTTATTAGGATACATTGCAAACATTTCGAGTCATTTTGCTATCAGTCATGTTAGGGACTGTTGAGTAATAAACTATAGGAAATGGAAAGAAGCAAACGTTAATTTAGAGAATCTGATGAGGACACAGGACAGCAGCCATGTTTGAGTCGGAGTAAAAGCTTAACTTTCACGTTTGGTGCTTTAGGGAAACCTTATTAATTCAGACGCCACATGCTGGTAAAACCTTAAGTTACATCCATGCCATTTTATCTGTCCCTTCTTAGGGCACCTGTGAATGGAGCCCCCACCGGAAACAAGGTGTGTATTTCTTCAGTTCCCCCTGGGACAGTGAAGGAGATGGCTGTGACTCTGTGAGCTATACTCTGACCTTTCACCCCCACAGTGGAGACATTGCTATGGAGTTCACCCCTACAGCTGCACATTGACCAAAGACTGTTTTTAATAAAGGATTTTAAAATATCTGCAGTTTTCTTTGGTGTTACCATGAATAGCTGTACAGCTGATGAATTTCAGTAGTATTGCTCAGGGCATCTTATTTACGGGAGTTTCAGCTCTCAGAAGTATGTCTTTTTGTTTTCAGCTTAAAAGAATGTTTGGATGATATATTCAGCCTCTGATAAAATGTTGTACTTTGTAAAGAGACATTACTCTTTTGTAACATTTTCAGAATGAGTATTTAGAAATGGAGAAAGGATCAGACAAGCAGACATTTTCTCAACGTTAAATTGTGGCATAACGCAATTCTTTTATAACTAAGTATGATAACGCAATAAGATTGTGTAGTATAAGTTGTATATAAAGGGGTTAATACTAGAAAAGACAAGCTAAGTCTATTGTTTCAGATGCAAATGCACATGAATTGCATGGTGATTAGAGACTGTTGGAAGACAAGACCATGTTTGAGATGGAAGTGGGCTCAATGACAGAGCTGGATTTGCAGCGACAGTGAAACCAGTGATCAGAGGTTTCACACTGCTGATGAAGAGATCTAACCTCCAACCCCGTCGCTGGTGTAAATGGAAGAGACTGATGGATGCAGAACCAGTGTGAAAAACAATACACCCCCTTTATTAGCCTTTGTTTCTACAGTGTACATGCTACAGAAAGCTGCTTTATTCACAACCTCATAGGACAGAGGAGAAAGACACCTGTTTGATTTTTTTTGGAAATATGTACATTTTAATATTTGTTTATCTCAAGTTAAATTGGAGATATTAATAACCATTGCTTCTCTACATCCCTCAGACATGACATACGATTTAAAACCTCTTTCCTGCATAATGGGATGACAAGTGAGAGCAATGAAGTGAATGGTTCTGCTCAGAAGAAACTGCTAACTGGACTGGTTTGATTAGATCTGATTGTTGTCCGTCTTTCTTATGGACAAAACTGGTAATTGACATCTACAGTGGGGAAATCCAGACTAAAACGCAGCTGTGATAATCCCTGGAACGCGACCTGTCTTTTCCCAGGGGCTCGGCAGACATGCAGAGCAGGAAGGGTGGAATGTGTCAGCCCTTGGGATGGGGGGAGCTCTAGGCATCTGTGAGCTGCGTCTCCTGCAGAACAATCTTCTCTCCGGGCTTGAAGGCGGGCATCCCGAGGTACGGGCAGCTGGCACAGCGGAAGGCATCTCCGAGGTAGCACTGAAGGAGACACAGTAGCATCAGAGCTGTCTAATAATCAATGACAGAACAACAGAGGGCTGGGTCTGGAAAGAATCCCTCTGTATACTGGAACTATTCATTGATTTTCGGGAAAAACACCAAACACAGGTCCAGCCCTGCTTAGCTGCAGAGATCAAGCCGCAGGGCGATACTGCTGCGGCCAGAGGCAGCGAGATCAGAGGAGCTGGACGGGCGAAGGGTTAGACAGGAGTGAACTAGAACGGCCGACGAACTCACATTCCCGCAGGCAGACTTGGATTGGGTCTGCTTCTGGGCTTCCCTGGTCTCCTGCTCCAGCTCCTCCGCCAGCCCGCATGTGCTGAGAGAAAACAGGCAAGATGGTGGTCAGTTAACTGCTACCCACACTTACAAGCTCGATTTAGTTTCAACGATATAATATATTTTTGTAACTTCAATGAAAAGTCATAGTGCTACTCTGAGTCTGCAGAAACTATTCCTTAGTTTTACAAAGATGGCTGCTTTCCAGAGCTCTGGATAAGGTCTGATGTGTTTCGAACCAGCAGGCACGGACTCCCTCTTCTCACCAGTTCTTGCAAGCCTTCTTCTTCGTGGCTGCCCCCTCTCCACAGCTGGGGGCCCTCAGAGAGGCCGGGTCTGGCTTCTTCAGGTCCTCCTCGTCAAGGTAGGCATCTGTGTCCAAGAGATCCTGGGGGGACAGGATCAGGACATCACTAAGGTGGCCAGAAACATTCGTTCAAGAGCAGATAAACTACAATGATCAGTCAGCTGTTGGTTTCAAAGTGTCAGCTATACTTTTCAGTATTCCATGTTGAACATGGAATTTTGCTTATCGATTTAATTGGATGTTTATACAGGATTAACATATCTCCAGAAATATATATTGTACCAAGCAGGCGGTTAACAAATGGTAAAAGCAAACTTCAGCAGCTGCCTCAGAACCACCTTCTCTCACTGGACAGCAGACATAGGTGTGGTGTAGCTCCAGAGCCTTTTAGGTTGCACCTTACCTATTAGTACTTTAAAAGTCACTGCAAAGCATTTTATAGCATCTGTGCTGCTGCCTACTTTCAGATTTAATGGCAACTGTCTCAGTCCCACTGAGATAACTATATCCTTATTCATGACACTATCCCCTGGAAGATACTACTACCACAATATGCCGGACTTGAGTAGAAGACATGGGACCCCTACCCTGCGCACACGCACTCACCACATCATCATCGTTCATTTCATTGGCAGACAGTGTCCACATCTTCGCTGTGCTGGCATCCAGGGCGGGCTTCTCTGTGGAGAAAGAGCGTGTGTTTGGTCACCTGCTTGCTTTCAGACATAACTGGGGGGGGGGGGCTTGTAATGTTCTCCCATCACAAACAGGACTCAACACCACTTGGTAGGAAGACTTGGCTCCTCCGCAGCCACTGTCCTGCATCTTCAAACGGCCACACAACTTCCTCGATTTTGCCCAGCGAGATCAAGCAGCACAGGAAATGAGAAACCAGGCCGACCCCCCATTTCTGTCGCTGCCCGACAGACACACCTTTCTGAGCCACTTTCTTTCCCAATGACAGCTTCAGCTGGCTGGATGAGCCCACTTCAAAGTTGGGTTTGCTGGCAGACATCCGAACTCTGGACAGGTCACTCTCCTGGTACCCAGTGGCCTCCTTCACAGTCGTGGCGACTTCAGAACTCAAGGGCTCGGTTCTGACCTTTGAACAGAAGGCATTTCAGGAATGGGCTGCTGTTCTAAGAGATCATCATCCAGATAAGCCAATTATGACCTCTTTGATCTAAGAGAGACCAGTTTCAGTTTGAAAACAATGACAAGATCACTTTCTAGAATCTACAGGCCTCTTTCTGAGCCATTTTACTTTGTTTCTGGCGGGTGCAGAGTACTTATAAATCTAGTCGGCCTTTCCAGACAGCTATTATTAAAGTTCTGCTGTGTGGGGCAAATGTCTGGTCCAAATCCACAGGGTCCACTGGTCCACATTCCCACAGGCGGAGCCAGCTCAATGGCACAGACATCACCTGTGTCACCCGAGGATGCATGGACACAAAAAATGGTCACAGAGCCAAAATAGGGCCCACTGATGTGGAATATCATGCCCAGGGGAGTATCCCTATGGGCCCATTTCAATACAGGCTCAATCCCCATAAGATTTTTTATGGGTAAAACTTAAAAGGAAATCCCCTACCCATAACAGCATAGCTGCAGGTCCACTTTGAATGTTCGCTTTAAAGAAGTACAGTGATAGCAGAAATAAAAGAAGAAGTTATTATGATGAAGTTAATAAATGGGAATTATATAAAAATGCTGTTTGGGGGAAATGATCTTAGAATACTGAATATAGTTCAGGTTTGGGTTCTTCTATCTTATTCTGCATCATCAGGAACTCAGAATAAGTTTCAGAAAGTACCTCAGACACGGACACCAGTCCCGACATCTTCATGGCTGAAATAAGTTTGCTAAGAGTTTTCACTTTGTTGTTGTTACCTAAAGAGAAGAACAGAATGCAAATTAAACATGAATGCTGGCCTCACAGTGTCCCAGCCCCTCAGTTCGAAACCACAGGGCCGCATATCCACCAACTCGGACTCCCACATCATCACACAGCAGACTCTCGGCCCTGGTTTGTCTGCGCCACTCATTTTGAATCTCGTCTCCTCCACCTGGTCGCTCAGCGTCAGCTGCAACGGGCTCATATAGCCTTCCTTCCATCTCTGTCCCCATATCAAGACAAGATGAAAATCTAGACTCCTGCTCCTGGCCAGCTCCTGTCCATAGACAGCGGAAGCAGGCTTCAAAGCAGGAGGTCCCTGGCCATGTCCTGGGCCCTCCAGCACCTGCTACCTTTCACGCAAAGTGCTTTCCTGTGTGTATCAGCTGCAGTCTGTTAAATCATTCCCGCTCAGGGGTGCTTGGAGCCCAAACAGCTATTTTAACAACAACTTTTTTTCCTCTTTCTGGGAAAAAAAACATAACAATTAACCTCAAAAGGAGAGCAAAGGTACTTTATGTCAAAGGGAGTAAAACATAGAAGCTATTTGTTATTTGTAATACCTGACTTATTTTTGCTTACAATATATAAATCAGTAACTTTTCTTAAAATACTGTCACAATTCACAAAACATGGAAAATTTTCTTGGGGACTTGAGGGATGAGGGAACATTTCCATCCACATCAGTCCGGGATTGACTTTATGGTGAGTGATTGGAGTGGCCCTGCAGTGGGAAATAAGCTGGGACACACAGGCCCTGGTTGCCTGGAGACTCACCTGAGGCCGAGACAGGCTCCTCCAGGATGACATTTCCGCCTGGCTTCAGCACTCGGCCGATCTCCGCCAAGGTCTCTGAGCTGTGGATGACAGTGCTGTCCGGCAGCAGGCCGGACAGGACCCAGTGGAAGCTGGACTCCGGGTGAGAGGCTGCAGGGACAGGAGAAGATCAGGAGATTCTATGATTCCAG
The DNA here is from genome assembly GCF_040954835.1 of Lepisosteus oculatus. Lineage (NCBI taxonomy): Eukaryota > Metazoa > Chordata > Actinopteri > Semionotiformes > Lepisosteidae > Lepisosteus > Lepisosteus oculatus. The sequence goes on along the minus strand of NC_090715.1, from coordinate 12,276,490 downwards.
TCCAGCTATGTCAGAACGTCATTCATTTGGCTAAATGATGTGGCCAGTGGGTATAAAGCTCACCTTCATGGACGATGCAGTAATTATGGACAACTTTCATTGATTTTCAAAACAAACATATATATTTTTACTGAACAGAAAATCACAAAAAAATGAAAAAATCTGTTTGTTTCAGGACTATGGATACAAAATTTAAATGAGTAGTTGCTATCTTTTTTAGACATGGGGACATATTATAATACGTGATTCAGGCATTAGTATTAGAATTAAATGCCCTAGGAATTATGAATTAACTAGAATTATGTTGGATAATTTCATTTTGAAATGTAGCCATACAAAAACGAAAAGTCTTGACAATCAGGTCATAAACAGGTGACACAACACCAAGCTCAAAAGCACCTGACACCAACACAGCGACTCCTGGATTTTGCATTCCGAAATGCCCAAGACAGATTTTTAAACAATTAGGCTGACAATACCCCAGGCAGGAAAGTGGGGTATGTCAAGGGACCTCAAGTGGAAAATTCCCACATATGGGGGCATTACTAAATACATCGGCTCTCTGAACAGTAGCAACAGGTACAAAATGCTGCTACACTCTTCAAAAAACAAAAACAGGTTTCACACCATGATTCTTCAAAAGGCTTCCAAATGCAGAAATGAATCAACTGCTTGTACTGCCTCTATGTGGTACAGCTCCTATAGTGTGCCCAGAGCTACTGAGCCTTTTTAAAGTTAACATGGGTTTGTGAAGTAATACTCACACAGCCGTAGTCTGTCAATGTTTTCTATTGCCACCTTGCCCTGGGATCCCACTGCTTTCTGCAGGCTCTCCACCTGCTCCTTCACTGCCGTGGGGCTGGATGGGTGACCCCACATCAGCAGCAGGCTCTGCCCTGCCTGCACGCCCAGCTCTGCCATACCTCTGTCCTGCAGGCACAGCCGAAAAGACTGCTCAGTCTCAGACCTCCAGTCCCCGGACGAAGGTTTCAAACTCACAAGACAAGCAATGCTGTTAGGTCCACAGAAGGAAATTCCCAGCCCTAACGGACTGCCCTAAACAGACAGATTCACAGAACTCAAAACTTTAGTCTTGAGCAACTAGCATGACTATCCAGGACCTGAAAATGAAGGGTGCTAGAGCTCATAAGTCCTGAGGTCTTCTGCTCAGAATTAAATTAGAATAATAAACTGAATTGTTAAAAAAATTATATTTAAGTATTTACATCAGTGAGCTCTAATATGAGCCTGTGTCCAGAATCTTAGGGCCATGGTAAACCCTACACAACTGCTAGCTGTAATTGCCTTCAGTAATTGGTAGCCAGTTTTCCAGTTAACCCTGGTCAATTTATAGCTGATAATTAAAAAAGGGTGTTTTCAAAACCTTCCATTGTGCATCTCAATCACGCCTGCATCAGATTTTACGATACTTGGGTTTGTATTTGGATCAGACCGTCGTGCAGCTGAGCTTAAGTTTCACAAGCTTCTTGTCGATTTCAGATGTCGAATACAGGCCCAGTCAACTGGCCACACTGGTGTAGAGATGCCAGTGAAAACCGAAAGGGCCCAAATTAAGACATCCAGCGTGAAACTAACAGGACAACATTCAAAATTGATTTTTTTCCTGCAGTGCCGAGATCTTAACTCTCTAAATTCTTATAAAATTCCAAAATTATCAAAAGACAGTAATTCATTGTCTGTTGTCATTTAACCTTCAAATTTAATTTCCCACACGAGAAGAATATTTTGAGACCGTATTATGCTTTGAAAAACCTCCCCGTCAGCCTGGATAATTAGAGGACAGGTGCAGAAGTGAGTCAGCGCTTCAGGGTGATTCGAGAGACGTTCCTATTGGTTTCAGTTTTTATCTGTTTTCCTCAGGCGTTTGTAAAGAAGCTGGCTGACAGTGTCGACGTCGGGACTGAGATCGCAGCATGTAAACAAGCTTCTCCAGACGCAGTTGCTTTTACTGCAACCCACTCCAATCGCCTTACAAATCCGAATCTGAGCGGGGGCACCAATTAAATGTCCCTTCCGAACCCCATCCCGCCGGCATTTGAGCGATTAAAACTACAGGGAGTCTAGTTAAGCAGTAACATTTCACGTTCGGTAAAAAAATAGAGAGAAAAGCAGATTCCGGCTGTACAAGTACACTCAAGACAAAGCCCTTAACGCACAGATCACGTGCTTATTCAGGTTGTGTCACGTCCCAAAACTCCCATCGTGTGCGGTAGAGCTACAAAATAGATTTATTTGTAATCTGTAGCATGCCTTTCAACCAATGTTGATTTTAGCTGCACTTATCCTGAGTGAGCTGTATCAGAGCAGAATTCCCTTTCTCATTTCACAGAAACACGATGCTTATCATCAAAGAATCATAGCTGAAGAAACTGTGTTCGGACCAAACGTGATGATCTACACTAATCATAAAATGTCTCTGGACATGTAGCGGCCCCCAGCAAACAAATCGTAGTTCAAACCATTCTAATGAATTCGATATATCACACGACCTTTCCACTTACCTGAATCTTCAGTTGTCCTTGGTTATGAACTGACATACAACTCTCGTCCAACGATGTTTTATGAGTGAACCTGCGCAGAGTATTATATTAATCTTACTGAAACACGGTAAGATAAAGACCGGTTTTTGTAACAAACCTAGCCAACACTTCGCTTACTCGGCTCTCTCTTCTTCTGCCGATCCGAAGCCGGGAAGATCGCTGACGTCTTTACCGAGAGGCGGCCGGAGACTGAAAGAGTCGCAAGCGAATGACGTGCGGCAGTTGTGGTGGGATATGGCGGCGCTGCTCAGAGGTTGGAGAGCCGGGAGGGTTTTGTGGGCCTTGCGAACTGGTGAGAGAGGGAGAATCCGGCGGGCTGGGACTGGGGTTATAGCCTCCGATCTGGGGTGCGGGACGGGCAACATGTTCCTGCTGGTAGTCTGGTGACCCCTCTGGAACCTGGGTCTGAATCTGAGACTAGCAAGGTGATCGTGAAGGACAGTCTGCATTGTTGTTCCTATGGATTCAGAGTTTTAATGAAACAATTGTTTTTGTTTTAATGCGCGCATATAACACATATACGTGTAAACTGATCAATTGATAAATCCTGATCAGTGTAAGATATATTAATGTAGCAGTGCGTTATACATTTGTTCCGTGACGACTCGTAGTTACATACTTGTTGTGTAACTAAAACAACTGGAAAGTTAAACAGACGAACCCCGCGTATATTGTTTTGATTTCTTCTTACGGCGAACGCCAAATGTATATTGTTTTAGTTCTTTTTACGTTCCCGTAGTTTCTATGCCTACCTATCGCTAAATGCGAGTTGCGCCTTTGTGACAACACTTTGTTTACAAGCTTAGCGTGGGGGCAGTCAAGGAAATGTATAAAGTACGTCAGTCAATGACCTGTAAAGACAGTGATGTCATGAAACGTAGAGCTGGAAATGTTTGCAGTTAGAACAATACCATCTCCGGTCGCCTGACGCAAACAACCGAAAACACCTCCGCTCCAGGATGCTCGGAGAAAATGCTCGTTTTAAGAGAAGCCAAGTTTAAACCCCCTTACCTTCAGCTTGCTCTCCTAGAGGCTTCACAAAGGCACCAGCATTTAAAAATCCTGTGCAATTCTTCTCTCCTTGCCTACCTAGCACACAGAAGCCAGTGTCCCCATGTGAAGAGGCGTTTCCACAGAGCTGCGCTGCTGAGATTGCAGGAGGACTCCAAGCAGGAGCAGACAGCCTCTTCCTCCTCTTATCACCAGCACTACCAGGCGTCACCTGGCTCCGAGTCCTCACAGACTAACACCAGGTCTGCTCCCAGCCTGGACTGGCTGTGTCTGGGCTCTCTTATCTGTACTGGATTTGGATGTTGTTGTGAAAGGAATATTCCATATGGATAGCGTGTAGCTGGCTCACGTGTTAACATATGTTGATTGTTAGTGGATAGGTTCCCACTTTGCCATTGCAAATGGGATATCTTCAGCCATTTCTTTTTGAGCCCCTACATTTTCCTTTATATTTATGGGCTGGGGACTGCTCAGGTGCCGTTAGTGTAGCAGGTGGTGGTTCTGTGCAGCGGCAGACCCTCACTCCCACTGCCTTCGTGTGTGTCTGTGCAGCTATGCAGACCAGAGCGGCGAGCAGGGGGAGGATTACGAGACGGAGGAGCAGCTGCAGAGCCGCATCCTCGCGGCCGCACTCGACTTTGTGCCGCAGCACGGTTGGTCAGTGGACGCGATCGCGGCGGGAGCACAGGTGATCCCGGAGCGCGCATGTATGTGTGCCCTTGAGCATGTGTGCACATGCGCCGGCCCGTGAGAGGGCTTCCACAGAGCTTGAGCAAACACTCGAGGTGCTAATGCAAACCACTCACATGGAGGCATTCCGTGAAACATTATTTTAATCACGCATTTTATAATGCATTTCTTGGAAGAAAACATTGCATGCATCTATCTTTATTGGTTATAGTATGACAGATGTTATTGTAGGTTTGGAGTTTTCTTTAACACTTAATAATGAAATATTAATAATAGTATTAAAAGAAGGTTTAGGGAATAAGACATAAATGAAAGAAACTGTTGTCCCATTTCTTCAGTTACAGAGAGCAGCTTGCTGTAGTCAGAGGATGAGGATGATAGACTCATCACTGACCATTGCGTTCTGTCTCTTGGTCTGTCAGGCTCTGGGTCTGTCCGCAGCAGCTGCAGGGATGTTCACCAACGGCGCCGGAGACCTAGTCCTGCACTTCATCACTCAGTGTAACACCCGCCTGGCCGACAGTCTGGCGGAGCAGCACAAGCAGGTCCAGCTGGGCCAGGCCGAGTGAGTCACCCCCCCCACCCAGTCCAAGCCTGCGGGTGTTTGTGGTGTGCTGTGTGATCGGGACAGTGGCTGCTGCACTCTTGCAGTGTGCCTAGTTGTTCTGGAAGGGAGTAATAACCTATTTCCAGAAATGAGGAAATGGTCTTTTTTTTTCTCAGATGCTGCGGCTTTTTGACATTGCTCACTTTTTGGTGCTTGGAGTTTCATACCTATTACCCATGTGAAAACTGCTTGTTTCAAAGTGGCAGGGCCTTGTATACCCATTTATTGTTCTGACAACTGTGGATCTTCTCTGTTTGAGACAATCATTTAATGCTAGGGATAGTCTTGTCTGTTATCTCTTAAACACACAGTCATAAAATTCAAGAATAACACACAGAGTGAAAGGACAAAGGGACTCTCCTCCTGAATGCAAATATTGAACACATGTTTGTCCCCAATCAGCTGTTCTTCAACAACATGTTGCAACTGACCCAGTGTGCAGCTTCTTTGTGGTCTTTGTGTGGGTAAAAGTGTGGGTGTGTTTTTGTGTCAGGTCAAAGAAGCCTGCTGAGTTTCTGAGAGAAGCAGTGGAAATGAGACTACGCATGCTCATCCCATACATCGAAACCTGGCCGCAGGTACTGTGTTGTGTACTGGGGAAAGGAGCTTCTGATTTCATGGCTGACGGCAGTCCTAGGACGAGGGGGGAGTTTTTTTGGAACGGGAGGTGTAGCTGTTCTCCTGAAAAATGGTATTCTTTTTCCCTCCCCGTCGCCAGGCCATGAGCATCCTGCTGCTGCCCCAGAACATCCCTGAGAGCCTGAAGCACCTGTCCACCCTGGTGGATGACATCTGGTACTACGCCGGGGACCGCTCTACTGATGTGAGTGCGGTCACGTCATTCTGCAGCATGTTTCCAAACATGGCCATGATCTCTCACTGCTGTAGCACGATTAGGTGATTAATAATGCTATAATTTTAGCATCCCCACTACACACTGCTTTTGACAACTAAATGAGAAGGGTGAACCAGACAACCTAGATGAATCTGTAACTTTTTGTAGTGTTCTTCTGTGCCAGTCTGGTAAGTGGTGTGATTGTGTGCCCACAGCTGAACTGGTACACACGACGTGCAGCCCTGACCGGCATCTATAACACCACAGAGCTGGTGATGGTTCAGGATTCCTCTCCCGACTTCCAGGACACCTGGACCTTCTTGGACAACCGCATTAAAGACGTGATGAACATGGCCAACACTGCCCAGCAGGTGCTGATCCCTGAGGGAAAACACACATCTTTTTGACCACATGTGCTCTGACCGCCTCCCTGGTATTGTTCCCCAGCTCTGAAGAATTCTTCACCTGATGCAGAGACCCATAAGCAACTAGCTTTTTTAGTTGGTCTTTAACTCCTCAGGTGTTAAAGAACTGGGAAACATCCCTGCGGATGATTGAATAGGTTTGTTCTTGTGCTTAGAAGCTGAATGAACAGTGAAACACGAACCAGAGGACACGCAGGTGGAAACTAGGTGGAAGTGCATTTAAAATTGAGACCAGCAGGCAGTTCTTTACCCAGAGTGATGTGGAAGCCTGGAACGAGACACCCATCCACACTGGTGCAACTGATACCCAGGTTTCTTTAAAGAAACGCTAGGATGAGATCTTTGGATCAATTAACTGCTGACCACCAAATGGGCAGCATGAACCAAATGTCCTAGTCTTGTTTGTAACCTTTCTCGTGTTCTAAGCTGAGAGCACAGGTCAGATGAAAAGCAGAACCTCCAGAACTTGTGATACTCTGGAATCATGCACAACACTCTCATGGCAATCAAATTTTCCCAGTAATGACCAAGCTTCAGACTGCAGGATCTGGGCAATGAGCTTGGCTATTTTACCTTGCAGTTCTGTAGCATTAGAGGTGCTGAGAGCAGGAACCCTGCTGGAGTCTGGATCTCAGTGGTACTGTTTTGTGAATTTCTCATTTGTTCATTTAACAGTGTTTTAGGTAACACATGCTCCAAGTTTGAAAGACTGACCTCTCCAGAATGCCCTCTGACAAATCTTTTTGTAACTAATGTGTTGCTATGAAAACATTGGAATTATTTGTCCTCTTAGTTTGGTCTTTATTCACTGTTCAGTTTGCAGCATGGCTACGTGGCTGTACATATGGTACAGTAGATATCACTACACAGGTTTGCTTTGTGTACTTTGCTGATGGTCGGCCTATGTCTTTACAGGTTAAATCCACTGGGGAAGCTGTGGTACAGGGGATTATGGGAGCTGCCATCACTGTAAGTTGTTTCTCTTGCTCACTGGTTCATCTCAGCAATTTTCCTAGTATCAGATGGCTATTTTTTGGACTCTCACTCCAAGCAGTGTGTGTAAGGATCACACCATTTAACCAGTTTGCTTTGGGAGAAGGAAGGAAATATGTATAAAACAAAAAGCACTTACAGGGTTTGATATTTGCAGTCTTTAATTGATTTAATTTAGACCAATCACCATTTTAGTTTTTTTGCTTTTGTTTTCTTTCTTTGATTTAATTTAGCCTTAATTAATTAATTTGGAAATTTCCAAATCTCAGTTAAGTGGTCAGAACAGAGAATTTTACATGAAGTGAAACAAATGCAAGCTAAATTAATGCAGCTTAGCATGTGTTTTTCACTCTTCATTCCAGATCCATGTTCATTTTGGCTGCTATTTTTTAGTTGAAAGAAGATTTGTATTTCATTGCACAGACTGAGTTTGAAGAGGACAAAGAGAACCAGACTGGACCTGGGACACTTTATCCTTTTCCATTTCTGTTGTTTTGCAGCTGAAGAACCTTTCGGGGATGAACCAGCGGCGGTGATTTGGTCCTGCCCATCAGAACGGCTCATCCCTCTCCCCAGCTCAGCCCGTGCACACACTGACAGACGACTGTCCTCTCCCCTGTCCAGGAACCAGCACAACACACTCCTGCGCTCCTGCTGATCATCACAGGCCCCCTCCTCACCACACAAGCCCACTCCCTTCTCTCTCCTAGTGCACCTCTGACAAGGTCTTAAAATCCGCAGTATTACCATATACGCTGCCTCACCACCCTCAACAGTCAGTCCACTTCGAGATGGACTGAAACATAAAGGTTTCTTTGTCATCTGACGTTTGAATGTTTTCAGTCAGAGCTCCTTCCACAAAACTGAAATGTAGAAATAAACAAAAGAGATTCATATCGTTTTGTTTTTAGTTTCTCATTTGAAAAGGGGCCCTTTTTCATTGTGAGCACAACCCAAAGCAGCCCTGTTGTTCCCTTCCTTCTTCCTGAATTTGACAATAACAATATGGATGTTTTCATACTTCTCTTTTTTTTTTTCTTGTGAGCTTCCAGTCAGTGCTAAAATCCTGCCTTGGAGGGATGAATCTGAATTCTGAAGCCTGCATTTTGTTTCAAACTATACATCGTTCTGGTGTTACACTCAAGCCCATGAGCAAAGACAAAATGCTCTTATGCTCTTAATTTATGTGCCATATACTGGTTCATAGTCACTTTGATCTGAAACCCGATGGACGCAAGTGGCTTATTTTCTGCGCTTCTTCTTTAGAACCCCCTCCCAGCTGTGAAAAAGAAGAACGGTATAAGAGTGAATGTCCCTTTTTTTGTTGAGATCATTGAGATTCTTAAATAAATGTTATGAATGGTGTTTGAGGGCTGTTGACTCTTTTGTTAAGTAGCTCGACTGTGACAGGTCAAAACATTAATCTGAGTACAGAAATGATCTTTGCATGAGCGTTGAGCTTTTTGCTGCTGTTCATGTGTTGTGTTCAATATCTATTACAGCACAGTTACACATGTAGGCTGCCCCTTGTGTCAAAGCAGTAGATTTGAAGCAGCTTTTAAATTATTGCAATAATGTACCCATGTGCTGGATTACCTCATCACCAAGAATTTTAAATGTCTGTATATTTTGACAGTTTGATGAAAGTACTAAATTCTGATGTGAGGGCTAAGTCTGACGCAAATGTCTTGCTTCCAGGTGGGCAATGTGACACAAAGAATTGAAATTATGCCTTTTTGTACAGCATCAATGACTGCACGGCTGCAGAATGATACACCTAGAATCCTAGCAATGAAAATTTGTGTTGTGCTCTTATATATTAATTACATATACAGTATACAAAAAGGCTACATTATCTCCTTAAAATGAATCCAGGACACAGCGTGGTGTCCCTTGTCCCTTTTAAAAAGGAGGAGGTCCAACTTGCATACAAAATATGCTCTAAAAGAAGACGTGGTCAAAGTGGTGTTCTCCCTTTAAGAAAGCTGGACAACACAACATTTTCTCATGGAATCATAGGGGGGCGCCTTAATATGCTATTTACCATAAGGAGCGATTATTAGTCGTCATCTGTTTATATAGTGATACTCTGAGCGGCCTGCGATTGGCTATTCGAAACTCTTCCGTGTCAAACATCCCGACCGACCGGAAGTCCCGCCTTAATTCAGGCGGCGAGTAGATGGGAATAGTTTCGTTACAGAGAGTTCGTGAGTTGTGACTAGTTTTAATTGTCTTTAAGACAGTTTACACTTTAGCGGGACGCTGCCATGCCGTATGCCAATCAACCGACAGTAAAAATTACAGAACTTACGGACGAGAATGTGAAATTTGTTATAGAGAACACCGATTTGGCGTGAGTATCCAATAAACACTCACATGGGTTTTGTTACAATAGCACAATAGTAATTTAAATTAAAACAACTGTAGCTAAATCTTTATTTTGTAGTTTTGGTTCTTTATTCTTTTTATTTTTAGTAGTTTGGTAGCAGTGTATATGGTATGCTGTTTAGCAACTATTTCATCTTTTGGTTGAGATGAAGACTGATCAGTTGTTCTATTTGTACGTTCGTTTAGGATTCTGTCTTATCCTCCAAGAATTCACATGAGAAAAAAAAACGTAGCTTTAATTAGATATTCAGCCATAGAAACCGTAAAATGAAAACAGATCATCAGACTAGACGGTCTTATCTTATGTGTCAACTTGCATTGTCGAGCTCTCGGTCTTTAACAACGTTGTTAGCTAATTTATAAAGTGTAACGAATATGGTTTATTCAAGTGTCCCTATTTAAGTGATCTGCTACTTTGAACATTATTTCACCCTAGAAGGTGGTACGTAAGAGATGGTGTGGTTGTTTGTTTCCCCAGCTTTAGAAAGAGGGAGATATTCATCCTTCTTTAAAGCAACCCATTGCTTTACTGCTATTTTTTGGTTCAGCCTGTACTGTAGCCCATTTCTTTACTGTTTAAGACTGAATTTCCAGATAAAGTTTAGCCATTTTATTTTTGAATGCATCTCTATGTCCATCTTTTTCGCTCACTATTGTATGTTTTTGCTTGTCTTTCATCTCCTACTTCACCTTTAGATGCATTGATTATGGTTCACTGACTCCTTTGTATTTCACAGCTCACAGTATATAAATGCACGTAACTTTAGTTTCAGAGCTGACTCTCCTTGGTCATTACCTGTAAAGTGTAATGAGTGGAGTGTCCAGAAAAGTGCTATATGGGTGTATGTAATTTTTTTTTATCATCATCATTAGGCTTAGTATTATCAGCTTTCTCAGCCTGTATATGTTAAGTAGCAAATCTAGCAGCTTTAATCTGGCCAGCAACGGTGGATAATTCAGAGGACATCCTAAGCCCTGTGATTGTTTCTTGTATCTTGCCTTATTTACTGTGTAATACTACTTTTTATTTTCTGAATATTTCAGAGTGGCAAACTCCATTCGGCGGGTGTTCATGGCTGAAGTCCCGACAATAGGTAAAGAATACTTTGTGTGTGATGATTTAAAGACGCGTGCCTGTATTTTCTTATCCAGCAACACACGGTAACAAGAAAATCATTTGTGTATGTGAGTTTGATTTATTGACTTCTGCTTGGTTTTTAATTTTCTTCTACAGCTATTGACTGGGTCCAGATTGATGCCAACTCCTCTGTCCTCCACGATGAGTTCATTGCCCACAGAGTGGGTGAGTTCAATGGCTGTCACCAGCTTGTGTTTATTTCCTGTTCACTTAGCTTAATTGGTTTTGGAGAACAAATATTCCCTCACAGCTGCATATCCACACTCACCATGTTTTGGTAATCAATTTAGGTAGAGTAAAATTCTTAATACCAGTATCTCCTGTATGTTTTCATATGGGAAAAAATATCCTCAAGTTTACAAAGCATGAGCCGTCAGGAAGAAAGTGCAGCTTGTGAAAAGAACATGCAAATTAGATCTGTGGAATGTTTTTGCATGTTTCTTGTTTTGTAGTTGAATAGATAGTACTGTACATGCTTATGGCCTTGTGGCTGGAGACATTATAAATGACACTTTCATGCTAAAGCAAACACTAATAAAAGTGGATGTGTACAAGCACAGGGAAGTTTCTTTGTTTTCCTGTGGTGCTGATGGCATTTTTTTTTCCTGGATCTACCACAGTTTTTTAGTGAGTAAACACCTAGGTTCATCAGCTCTTTAGTATAGGTGTTTCGATTGGGTTAATGGCTAGTTGGCTGTTACAAAATGACTTAAAAAAGCGTTATGCACCAAAGCACAAGCTATTTATTTTTTGCTGTTCTTTTCAGGTCTGATTCCCCTCACCAGTGATGACATTGTGGATAAGATGCAGTATTCAAGGGTAGGGTCTCATGTTTTGCAGCTTCATCCATGTAGCTAAGTCATTATTTTTAACTCATAAGCATCTATATAAAAACTGCAAGGAAGTGTTTTCTGGAGAAAAGGAAATTCGTGATCCAAAGAAGACAAGAAAAAATGTGCTGTTGGAATTTTGTTACGATAGGAATTTCAGTGCCTTGAGAAATCCTGGAGGCTGCATTATAGAGAATGTCTACTTGAAGATGCAGAAGAGCCTTAACCCAGTGACAAACCCAAATAGCCCCATTGCTATTACTTTAGGTCACTTGAATGGCAGTACTCTTTTTTTATTTCATGTGCGTAGCTGCGTCAGCATGCGTAGGCTGCAAGGGAACAAGTAATAGGCTTATTCCATGCTGGAAAAAGAAGAAAGAAAATGCAACGTTTCGGCTGTGGAGGCTCCATGGCTGAAACGTTGTGTTTTCTTTCTTCTTTTTTTCAGCATGGAATAAACCTATTACTTGTACTCTTTTTTATGAGAATGTCTTTCTTTGTATAATTTATAATCTGTCATTGCCTTATTGGACACTTAAAAGCGCAAAAGGTGGATGTAAAAAGAATGGGATTGGGAGGGGGGGCAGGAGCACAGGCTGTCACGGTCCTGGTGTCGTCTTGCGGGGGCGTGCCGGTCAGAGAATGACCCTTCCTCCCCTCAGGACTGCACGTGCGACGAGTTCTGCCCGGAGTGCTCCGTGGAGCTGACTCTGGACGTGCGGTGCACGGAGGACCAGACGCGCCACGTCACGTCCCGGGATCTCCTCTCCAACAACCCCAGGGTCATTCCGGTGAGTCGCCCAGAGCCCCACACTGCCTCTGTCTTTACCCCTCATACGTCCGACCGATTGCAGTGGACCTTCATCGCTTTGGCTGAGATGTGAGTTTGGAAATAGCAAGAGGCTTTAAGTTCATAATAGTGAGCTATTTGGGGCTACATAAGAGAACTAAGGTGCTTAAATTTACGGTTCTTCATGTGGACAAAATCAAGTGGGCAGCAGCGTCTGTCCATCATAGGTATACATGGTATCGTTGAGTTTGTCATTTGCCCTGGAGATTCAGGCACTCCTTAAATGTTATAGATGAGAGAAGAGCAATTTGTTACTAGCTGCAAGTGCTGGCAGCCTCAGGAACACATCCCTTGCATGTAATTGTTGCAATTCCTTGGACTTTAAACTCATAACTAGCTAGTGTTGATATGCAATATTACAAATGAATTAATTTGCCCAGTACTCCTTCATCACATCAATTCACTGAGTGTCCTGCAGTAGTTGTTCGTAAAAGAACTATTCATGGAAATTGGTTTTGTGAAATAATATTTATGAGATACCGGTTTTCTGATTTAAAAGTAACAGCATTCTTGTCTCTTTAGGTAACCTCACGGAGCCGGGACAATGATCCTAACGATTATGTTGAACAAGATGGTAAGAGTTGATACACTTGTCAGTTGGCGGAATGGCCAAAACGTCACCATGATTGGCCATGTTTTGTCATTTCTTCTGTCCTTTTCTGTCCATCACTCATATTGTTGCTCATGTGAAGCAGTGGTTTAGTCTTTACCTAGCTCAGTTTTTTTTCAAATTTTTCAAATTAAAAAAAACTCATGGAAGCATTGACAATATCTTCCTTCAAAGATTCCCCAGGTGTTCTAGTTGTTTAATCCTCTTACACGTCTGTGTCCAACTAACGGTGTTATTTGCAAAGCTTTCTGGCAGACTCTTTGTCATGTTTTTATTTTGACAGTATCACATTTCATATCACGTTTCACTGCTACATCGCAGTGCCCGGACTAACCCCCACCCCTCCTGTCTGTGTTGAGATATCCTGCTGGTGAAACTGCGCAAGGGCCAGGAGCTCCGACTCAGAGCCTATGCCAAGAAGGGCTTTGGCAAGGAGCACGCCAAGTGGAACCCCACTGCGGGGGTGTCCTTTGAGTACGATCCGGACAATGCACTGAGGCACACCGTCTACCCCCGCCCAGAGGAATGGTATGCTTTGCACAAGCTGAAGACAAACTAAGACATTGTGTGGCTGGTTTCTTTGTGTGGATTATTGAGATGTCAGATTCTTAGGTTTCCCCTTTTCTTATACCTTTTGTTGTTGGGTTCTTCTTCAGGCCGAAGAGTGAATACTCGGAGATTGATGAGGAAGAGGTACAGGCACCCTATGATCCCAATGGAAAACCGGAGAGGTGAGTGTCACACTGGGAGAAACCAGCTACTGGAGGTGTCTTCTTCAGCGGTGGAGGTGCATTAACGCTCTTGATTATGTTGTCCAGTACAGTCGCTGTAAGAGCCTACCACTTACGCTCTTAATTCTCTGCTCAAAAGTTCTGTCAATCATTGTATCAAGTTACAAGTTGACTGTCATATGTACCTGAGTACAATGAAAAGCTTACTTGCCTGTGTACTCGCATAACAAATGACATCAAATTTGTTAGAGGCAGAAACATAGAACAATAGCATGTGTGCCAGCTACAGTTGAAAGTAGCAATATAAAATAGAAGTATGGGCAGTATGCATAAATGTATAGGTAACAGTAATATTCATGAGTTTTGTAACTATGGCTTTGTTTGAGATTGTGATGAATGGAGAAGTGTGGGAGTGAACTGCACATTCCCCCGGTTTAAGTAGGATTGAGATCTGGTGATTTTTGTGTTCTGGTAAAATGATTAATGTGTGCTTCCTGGTCCTGGAGGTGACCTCGCAGTGCCGTCCACTGTTGCCCATTGATTTGACGGAGGATTCCTAATGTTGTGGCCAGTGAGTGTCCAGTATATGAGGCACCCTGGCCTATTAATGGTGTTGACGTGGGTGCCAAGTGTTGACTTTTTTCTGTTTCCCCAAGGTTCTACTACAATGTGGAGTCATGTGGTTCTCTGCGACCAGAGACTATAGTCATGTCCGCCTTGGCTGTCCTCAAGAAAAAGCTGAGCGATCTGCAGACCCAGCTGAGCCATGAGATACAGAGTGATGTCCTCACCATTAACTGAACCCTGCAGCTCAAGCCCTCGGCTCAAAGCAGCCCAGAGACCATGGGCCCCTCCGACAGTGGTTTTCCCACACTGCTGCCTTCCCTTCGTTTGAATCACCGTCTGCATTGCACCCCCCAAGACTTCTATACTTTCATTAAAGATGTTTTTTACTTTGCTGAAGCACCTCAAACTAGGGCATAGTAAAATAATAATGTACTTTATAATATTGTCCCTATGTAAAAATGTGATTTTCCAAGCAGTGATTTGGATTTACATGGAGAAACATTAAGCAAGGTCCAAGATACAGTTCTGGGTATGTTTTAACCAGGTGACAAGAGACTCGTGTGTCTGATGTAATAGAAAGGGTAGCATTATATCAGAACGGTGTAGTTTTATAACGCAGGAAGGCATAACCTCTGCTAGCCAATATAAGGGATTAAAAGTGTCCACTTTGAATACTTCAAGGCATATAGCCAAGGTATAAACTGTTCAGGGTACAAGCCCTGGTATTGCTATTAGTGTCCAATATCTGTATTGGATCAGATTGTAAAATATTGCTGAAATAAAGAATGGCAGAAATTGTATGTTCTGACTATTTTTAATATGTCTAGACTATGTACATACTTAGAAAAGTAAAAGCACATTTTAAGTTAGAAATATAGAGACAAACTGCATGAAGAATGACGCTAAGAACATAATGGTTATAAATGAGAGGCCATGTAGCCCATCTGGCCCCTTTGGTAGTTGTTAATTGACTCCAGCATCTCATCCAGCCATTTCTTGAAAGAAGCCAGCCTATCGGCTCCAGCATATCAGCTACCTGGCTGGGTAGCTTGTTCCATAATCCAGCAACAATGTGGATAAAATGCCTCCTGTTCTCGGTTTAAAATGCACCACTCTGCAGTTTCTACTTGTGTCATCAGGTTTGCGTTTCACATTTGATTCTGAAGAATGCCACTGGGTTGACTGTCAGTGCAACATTTGGAATACTTGAGTCAGTTTCTTTTAGCCTGTCCAAGTAACAGGTTATTTACACAGGTGTGAGTCTGTCCACTTTCTTTTTTCACTTTTAATCACTGAAGCCTGAATAGCTGCTGGCTTCCCTTTTTGTGCTACAGTACAAGTAATATACTGTAGCCATGTGACAGTCAGTTGGTGTGACAGGTCTCAGGCTAAGAAACTGCAGTGACATCATTCTCCAAGTCTGTGAAGAAAGAGAATTCAAATCTCGTGTGGCACTGACCAACGCTGGTACCTGTGATTTCTGGAGCCCTGCTGTATGTACTTGGCTTGGTTCTAATTACAACTTGTCTGATTCAGTTCAAGGAGAATCCTGGAGTCCCTGATCTCCATCATCACATGCTTTTTAATCCTGACAGGTGTTATTAAGTAAACTTTCAAAGCACATGACTTCTTTCAGATGTGGGCTCAGTTTCTGTTGATGATCTCCAAATATAAACAAATAATCTTCATGTAGATTTCCAAATTGTATTTGAATTTGCTTGGTGGCTCTGCTGTTCTGTTGGCTAGAACAATGATTTCCATTATTGGCAGTAATGCATTCTGACTCACATCTTTGTAAACATTTGTATATCACTTGCATGTGGGCATGTCAAGCCAAATGCAGCCTAGAGCTTCTCCTTGCAGCCTGAGCTCAGAAAGCCAGCAGTAAACCTCATTAATGCAGGAGCAGGGGGCTGGGGACAGACACATCGATCTGAGAATTCAGTCTTCTAACTTTGAGGTGGAGGACACCTGAAAGACGTGAGAGGTAATTGAAGGAAAATTACTTCCTTAATGTTTCCTTTTGATTTTGATAGGACTTAGCGAGCCTCATAAAAATTTCCCTGTAGTGCAAATTATTTAATCCGCTATAAATTAATCCAGAGTAGTTTAGAAATGATTGTACATTAGTTCCAGAATAGAAAATCTTTTCCAAGCTCAGATTGCATCAGATTACACTTAATTTGTGTTCCTGGCACATCAGTGCCTTTTCTCTGTTCTTGTGTATTCATTCCCCTCATGGGAGTTTCCTTCCCAGATCCTGGACAGTGACTTCGGACACCGCTGTGAGCATGAGAGCCTTCTGGAGTCTGCTGCTCGTCAGTCTAGCCCCACACCTCAGCAATGGACTCAAGAAAGACAGAGAAGGTCGGACTTATTATCCCAACCCCTGTTTCCAACAACAATAGACTTCTATCTCTTTTGAGTTTTATGATTTTTAATCTTTCAACCCATTTTAAAAATATACAGTACGTTATATTCAGCTGTCAGAAAACCCTTATTCATTTGTTTCATAGGCGGCTTCTGAAGGTCAGATATCTAAATGGGACTACCTCTCGCTTCCATCTGCTAGTTTTAGCCATCATTTAATATCTCTAAACCATTCTGCCAAACGCAAGGTTTCTGTAGTGTTAATTTCACAGAATCTCTGTGCCCCTATGCCTGAGGTTTCCTGCCGTTTCTGTTCACAGAAGCGTATGAGACAGTCTTGAGCTGTGTGATGGTGTGAACCCCCACACATCTTCAAATTCCCCCTCCAGATCTTTCCTTTTTCAGTACACAGTCAGGTTATTAGGCTGCTTCACCCCCTGACAAGGATCTGATTAAGCTTTTAAGTTCCATCATATTGCAACTTCTGGGCTAACAGTTGTTTTCTATCAACAGACACTTGCATTTAGCTCGCTGACATGATTGCTAGTATAATAATTACTCTCCTATCCATGCCTTTTTTTGGTCATTTCCAACACCCACTTTCTTCTTACTACACTTCTGATTGACACTGACTTCTCTGTATGTAGTAGGTTTACAGCAACGTCCTGTACTAGAAAAAAACACTACACATTCTACACACTTTCTTCATATTCCTGATCTGCCCCTCATTCCCACACACCACCACAGAGGCTCCGCAGTGCAAAGATTGTTTTTTTTTTTCTTTTCAGGGATCAGTATCAGTGGGAACTATACTTTATCGCCATCAAGTTGCTCATGTGTAACATGCTCTCGGAGACCAAATGAGATTTTAAGCTCAGATGTGTGTAACATCTTAAAAGAGTGTAACATCCGGCTAGGATGTACGTGTTGCCCGAAAAATGTAGACAACAGGTACGAATGTCAGAATGTCGTTCATCTGTCTCTTATCTGCTTATTCCTGGTAGGATCTCAGCAGAGTTTTGGAAGCATCAGGAACAAGGCAGGACTAATGCTGTTTCAGTATGATTATAATCCTACCAGACAGGAACAAAACTGTGCCATTCTTCCAACTGTCTTCACAGTGTCGTCTCACAGGTGAAGCACTTCTGCCTTGTCAATTTCATGGAATAACTCATATCCTGACAATTGTCAAACCAGTGAGGGGAAATAATATGCAGTCCAAGGAGCTAGTGTACATTTGGAGCCAAATCATACCTTGATTCATTTGGCTCAGTAAACAAGATTATTGAACACGTATCCTAGCATGTAGTATTAAAGATCCCAGATTAATTCATAAATATTAAAGATAAATTTACCCAGCCCTACTTATATTCACACTTACTCATTCCAATAACAAAATGATGTCCCTGGCAATGCTGTCCAATAAGTTTTTAATCTGTGTTGATTGACAGACAAGTGGTTGATATAAACGGCATGTATTTGGACGAGAGACATGTGGAAGGAACCGATTACAATCCAATGACCTTTGAAGACTCCACACGTGAAGAGGTGAGAGAAATGAGATCGGGGCTGCCCTGAAGACACAGGACAGCAGAGTTATCAGAACTACCCAACACCCTGACAGCATCAATCTATTAGTAGCAAATTTATTTCGTATTTATGAGTGTTATACCACTACCTTTCTAAAGCTGTTGTTCGTTTTCTCATTGGAAGAGTGAATCTCTGTGTTCAGTGAAAAATCCTGTTTTGACAAACCTCCCAGAAGCACGTTCACAGATGAGTTTGTCACAGATGCTCACATCTCAGTTTCCCTGGACTGACCCGGTCTTTGTTAAGAAGACTGCTCCAGTTTGTTCCTGCTCGGCCTCAGTAATCGTCGAAGTAATTGGACTTCTTTAACACTTTTCCGACGGCCTCAAAAGATCTTTTTAAATTTAATTTAAATGGCAAAAAATTTTAAATATTATAAATAATTTAGGTATCAAACCCTTAAGCTGTCATGAAGACCGGTAGAACCTAGGTCTTTGGAGCTGGACTTTTAAACGCCCAGGGGTGTATAAGTCTTTCTGGAAGATGAGATCTGGCTGAATTCACTGCGTCCTCTAGTGGCCAGGTAAGCGACACTAACAGGACGCATGGAGGTTTTCACCTCTGTACACCGGTAGACAACTTTGAGACATTTGGCTTCTAAAAAGCAAAGATAAGCTTGTGATTTTTTAAGGCAAATTTTTAAAAAAATAGAAAATGTAACTGAATATGATACTGACTTCTGATCAACTAAATTTGACTACATTTCCGTTTCCATTTTCAGCCACTTGATAGAAAGCAGTGCACAACAATTACACACTGCCCTTATGAATTAGGCCTTTCTTAACGAAACAGTTAATTAAAAAGGCAGAGATTTAGAAAGGGTATCCTTGTTTTGCGATGTAAACAAGCTTATTATCAATAACTGTAATATTTTTGAACCTTTAAAGTTTACAGTGTTAAAAATAACTTCAGGTCAAAACAGACCCACAATGCCAGCAGCTTGTACTCGTCTTTATCTGATGCCCGTGTTCTTGCTACCACAGGCAATAGCTAATGTGGTCATTTCACTTTCCAAACGTCAATATGCCTGTGGCTTGGTCCACAATAAAAATAAGAAGACCCCACAATGTCAGTGGCAATTAGGTCAATTGAAGGATGGTCTCCAAGGCTGTTACAAGTTGTTACAATGAGACACCAAAAGCTAATACAGTGGAGCACCTTCAATTCCAGGAGAGTTAACCAGGAAACAGGTGATTCATTTTGTGTAATAACACCCGCACTTTAAGCTAAGACACAGATATATTGATATTAGTAAATATCTGGGCAACTAAAATCCTGTTTTCGCAGAAATTACAGCATCTGTGTGTGAAATTGATGTGTTTCTTTCAGGAAATCGATAACTGGTGCGTTAGCATACCAGAGGAAGCCATGAGACAAGCAGGAGGGCAGACCTCAGGATCCTTAACGGTTGCTGTTGTTGCGTATAAGAACATATCTCAGTTCAGGGTAAGCAAGAGAAGACATGTTTAATGCTGACTGAAGTTGACAAGGCCTTGGTAGACTGATGATCATCCCTACCCTGAGCCTCTTCCATCAAGCACCTTGAACATCTCTGGATGTTACAGGCTGACGCACAATGAGTCCAAGGTTTACATCAATGGCTCATTAGGAGCATACAGTACATAATGCTATTTACACATTTAAATAGTAAACAGACAGGTTGGTGAATGAAGTGGTATTTCTCCTGGAGATAACACAACGCTGGGCATAATTCATGTGGTTTCACAAAAATGGCAGGTGAAAGCTGAGGTCAAAGTGACAAAATAAGCTGGTTACAAATCTGAATAATTAGCAGTCGAAATGGGCGGTCTTCTGATGTGAACACGAGAACAGCCAAAGACGTTGCGATGCCCTGTGTGAGTCAGGAGGATGGGCTGGTGGCTGCTGGCATGATTGAAGATGACCCGGAGATGGAGATGTTCTGCAGGCAGAACACCGCCTTTGTGAGAGGAATTCTCTTATATTGGCTCTGCTCCACCTCAGGTGTTCAGTGCCGTACGGCGTAGGCAGGGTTGAAATTCCTGACTTCAGCACCACCACATGTTAGCGAGACGTCCGTCTCGGTGTTCCTTCTCACCCTGCGTTCGTTCGACAGGACGAGCAGAACAGAACGCTCTTCGAGAACCTCGTCATCGGGGTGGTCCTGGGGAACTCCACTATCTCCAATCTCACAAACACAGTCAACATCACCTTTTCTCACAAGGCAGGAACAAAGGTACTGTCCATTCTGTTCTACCACAATCAAAGCCACGTCATAAGACTGTATGCTTGTGAGAATGCATTTGTAGTGTGTATATGGTCATGTGTTGTGGACGTGAATGTTAACGAGGTCTTCGCCCAGCTGCAATGTTGCAGGAGACTTAAGTGTCTCACTGACTTCTCATTCTACTTTTTGATTTATATGAAGTCAAAGTTAGCAGCCATGGGCAGTTGTTACAAACAGCTAGTTTTCACTGTTGCAATAAAGGTCTATTCAAAGACCTGATCCTTTTCCAGCTCTGAAACTTATTGAAAAAGTAACCCTCCCCCCTTAATCTAGGTGGGTTTCTTAAATGTTCCCAGTTGTTTTCCAAATGCCATTTCATATACGTATCATATTTACAGTAATTTTAGCTGCTGTTTTTTCTAAGTGCGATAGGCCAATGCCCTTTTTGGCTTTTTTTGTTCTCTTGGGAAGCTGGTGGCATTGAGCTCCTTCATTGTCAGTGGTGAGAGACCCTGAGAAAGTATAACCCTGCAGAGCCACGAGGCGCTATGAGCTGGTAATCTGAGACCTGTCGATTTTCCTCAATTTCCCTTACCCATCTAAACCTTCTCTTTCAGGGGAACAGAACATGCTCTTTTTGGGTTCCCATGGAAAACGGTAAATATAAAAAAATAGAATGTCCCTTCTTTTCCTGAAACTGACTGGTTTTTTCTTCCTAGTCCAATCCACCCTACTTTCTTTCTTCAATATGAACTAAACTTTTCTGCCCAGTGACTTCCTCAGTCAGAAGGAACATCTGAATGAATATACAGCAGCTGAGCTGGTTATATCCTGATTTGAAATCTCCCATATCCCATGATGGAAGAAAAGTGTATGAATTTGAATTTCTTAGGAACAACTAATGAGATTACGTATTGAGATTATGTAATGAGATGTGTATATAGCATACTGTATATGGCATAGTAGGTACTATGTACAGTATATACACAATATATATAATATATAGTTAATATTAAGGGGCATGATCTCCATATACAGTATATACTACAAATGTTTGATTTCTGCACATAATGATTGAATATCACAAAAGAGCTTCAACGTTTGAACCACAAACCACTTTTGTTTCTCCTGTCTTGGAGATGTTTACTCTCCAGTTACACTTCAGGAGTTGTAAAAATGTAATAATATCCCAGTCTCTAATAATCCATAGTGCTGAAGTTGGGTTTAAAATCCCAGTGTTCTGTGTTTGAGATGAAAAAAAGTCCAGAGACCCCTACAATTCTGGAGCAAAGGACAATAACAGCGACTTCCCCACTCGACAGCCATGGGTTTGCATAATCTGGCCTTCCTAAAGTCTCCCCTAATGAAACTGGTGGCACGATTCGATGTGCGCTGTGGAGGGTGGAGCAGATGTCCCGCTGTCATGTCTCCCCTGTGCTGCCAGGCAGAGGTCAGTGGAACACGTCGGGGTGTGTGACGATCTCAGGCGACAACCAGACTGTGTGTCAGTGCCAGCACCTCACCTTCTTTGCCCTGCTGCTGGTGAGAACATCCGCCCCATCTGGCCTCACTGCAAAACTGGGAATATATGATTATGATACAAAAACATAGTCTGCTCTATTTTCAGTCATTTTCAGATTTGTTTTTCATTTTAGTTGCCTTCATTTTAACTTTGCTTTTTAAATTTATCATGAAAATACATAATTTGTCTTTTTACTAAGTGTATTCACCCTGTGGTCTGCCTCCTCAGACAGTCAGTGTTTAGTTAAAATTGTTTGCAGGAGAGGTAAGGGTAGCTCAGCTGGAGAGAGTCTGTTCAAATTAGGGTGATATTAAAACGTTGTCCAATAATGCTATGATACCAGATTTGGAAAGTGTAGCTTTCATAAGAGTACATATGTTAAAGTAAGTATCAGTTTAGCCAAAGGTTTAATGCTTAATGTATGTGTTAATTCCTCTAAATCCAAGGGTGATTTCAAAACCTGTTTTTTTTTGCATTATTATTTTTCCCAGCAAGTTCCTGGGACAAGCAGTGTGCTGAACCAGGTGGCACTGGTGGCCTTGACCTACATTTCCCTCATCGGCTGCGGAGTGTCAGCTGTGTTCTCAGTCCTCAGCATTACCATCTACTTTGTCTACAAGTCAGTGTGGAACAGTTCTTTGATTACTTTTTAGAACACAGGAAAGGTTACAAATGAGGAGACCATCTGGCCCGTCCAGCTTGTGTGGCAGTTAGTAGCTAATTGATCCAAGGCTCTCATCCAACCATTTCTTGAAAGAAGACAGGGTATCAGCTTCAACAACATGGCTGGAAAACTTGTTCCACTCTCCTGCAACCCTTTGTGTATAGAAGGGCCTCCTTTTCTTAGATTCAAATGTACTTCTGCTTAGTATCCGCTTTTGTACTCTAGTTTACGTTTCGCTGCCCATTCTGAAGACACCTGCTGGCTTGACTTCATCAGTGCCCCTGAGGATTTTGATTACATGTATATGGACCCCTCATAATCTCTCCAAAGGTTCAAAAGCTCAAAAGGCTTTGTAGTCTCTGCCGGTTTCTTCTATTTTATATTTCTTCTGAATTGGCTGGCTGGCGGCAGCAGAAGAGAAGGTGTGGTCAAGTGAAAGGCAGTTCTATCTTGACAGAAGCACACATTTCTGCTGGCAATGTAACCTTGGACAGTACCAGGGCTGTTATCTTACCCTGTTGCTCCAGAGGGTGACCAGAAAAACAGCTGTATTGGGCCTGTGTGATGAACCTGCACAGGTGTGTCTATACTGTGGCAGGACTCAGCCTGGTTGCGTTTCCCTGTCCCGTTCACACTGCAGGCAAGCCCGCAGAGACCAGACGGGCACCATCCACGTGTGCCTGAGCGCCTCCCTGCTCCTGCTCTACCTGCTGTTCCTGGTGAACGAGAAGCTGGCGTCCCTGGGCAGCGGCGCCCTGTGTGCCCTCGCCGGGGGGGTCATGCACTACGCCCTGCTCAGCAGCCTCAACTGGATGGCCATCGAGACGCTGCACCTCTACCTGCTCGTCATCCGCGTCTTCAACTCCTACTTCCGCCGCTACGTGCTGAAGCTCTGTCTCTTCGGGTGGGGTGAGGCCCCGGCTGCAGGCAGGCTGCGCTTGCGGCCAGACGCCGTCTTGAGTTTTGTCCCAGCTGGCCTGTGGAAATAACCTGCGTCTGGTACACGTAGTGGACGAGCGGCTGGAGTTCATTCAGCAGCAGAAGTTCCAAGCTGCTGCCTCCATACGCTGGCACTAACGCAGAATCATTGCTGTTAGCTACATTGGGTTATATAGCTGGCGCTAGTAGCGTGGAGTGTATAGCTCACATGTAAGCAAGTCAGTCCTCAGTCAGGCATTGTAGTAGAAAAGTACCCATCCACAGTCCCCAAGAGCTCTTTTTTTCAGTCTGTGACCTTCCCTCTCCCCTCTCTTTCACTCTGTTTTTTCCCCACCGTGTCTTCTCCTTTCTGTCTAGCAGCCTCTCCTGTGACTTTTCTCTCTGACCGCTCTCTCCCCCGAGCTAGGGTCACCGCTGCTGGTGGTAACCATCGTCGGCTCCTTGAACCAGTATGGGCGGCTTGAAGTCAAGACCGCAGGCAATCAAACCTATGGACACTTGTGAGTACTTGTCCAGTACTGAAAGGCTTCATTCACACAGCAGCCAGTTCTGACTTGGGCCACGGTGTCCTGTTAAAAACAGAAGACAGGACAGCACCAGGATGGAATTGAAGGTCACAGGACATGACTGCAGTGTTTGTGGACTAGAGAATTGACTGCCTGTCAATTGCATTTCTAAAATAGTCTTGATATTGATATACATGTGTCTGGGTCCTTGGGATTCTTGCATACCATAGGCTGCTGAGGTCAAGCACTGAAGGTTGTGAAATCTGAAACTGATTAAATCATGGCCCCACCTACACAGCACAGTCTGACTGAGAAACGTAATGATGCATTTCGATCACTTTACTACATTGAATTGAAGCTAGAATTAATTGAGCAGCTTTGGCATAGACTTCCAAGCCCTGTGACATGGAAAACGTGAAAGAAACCTGGAGAGTACTGGTGTTTTTATGTGGGGATACTTCTTCTAATAAGGTTGGGCTCTCCCCAACAGGAGAATAATCCTACCAGTTAAGATCGCCACTTCACATACCAGTGTCTCTCCCTCCTGTCACCTCCCAGTTGCTGGCTGAAGACGGAGGAGCTGCGAGGGGTGTATCTGCTAAACCTGGCCTACCTGGCCCTGCTCTTCCTCTGCTCCCTGGCGGTGCTGACTGCGGTCGCACACAGGGTCTGGGCCATGCGCTGCTCCCAGCCCTCGGGAGGCAGTGGGAGGCATGGCTGCAGGGACACCTGCACTGTGCTGGGCCTCAGCCTGCTGCTGGGCAGCTCCTGGGGCTTCACCTTCATGGGCTACGGCCCCGTGGCTCTGCCTGGGCTCATCTGCTTCTCTGTGGTCAACTCCCTGCAGGGTGAGTCCTGTGGCTCCCTACGAAAAATGTGTTCCCGCCGGCAGCTACACTGGCATGCGACTGTCCTGCCTTAGAACATTTTGAAGACAAAAGGCTGAAGTTGCCCTGGTACCAAAAGAAATATTAAAAATTGAAGATGAAACCCTGCAAATATATTGTTACTTCATTGCTGTGTGACATTGTAACAACACAGTAGTATTTTCATATTCATTCATAAGGATTAAGTAACATATAAAGTCCACAGCCTGAAAACATGATCTATTCAGCTTGTTCAATTCAAGAGTTATCTTATCCCATATGCAAGCTGCTCAGAGCAGTTAAATACTCCTCCTGTCAGCAGCCCTCTCTGCCTGTCGTCTTCCAGGTATTTTTCAATTAGCAGCTCTGTGCCACCTAAAAGAGCATAGTGACAGGGCAGTTAGCTCCACTGCCTCAAAGCACCTGGGTCCTGGCTTTGATTATGACCTGTCTGGAGCTTGGTGATGTCTGTATGGAGTTTGCATGTTCCTCCAGACATGCTGCCCAGTTGACTGCTACCTCTAAACTGCCTTCAGGATGCTTTTCTGTGGGTACTGTATGCCCTTGCAATGGCCCAATATTGTCCCGCCCTGTGCCTGCCAAGTTAAGGTTCAGCTCACTGAAATCCTGGCAGGTGGATGAAATGAATGATCCAAATAAAATTATTATTTCCCTCTCTCTCACACCCAAAGAAGGCTCCAAAGCCAAAACATTCTCTTTCTTTTCTTCTCTTTCTCCTTTACTTGTTCCTTTATAACTTACACATGCTGACACAGCTCCCTACTTGAACTAATCCAAATAATTATTACTGATTAAGAAATTGAGCTGGTGGAAGAGAGCAAAGGAGTTTGCATCATTCTAGTGCTCGTTAAATGTTTTGACTGTCAGCCACCTGTATTCAGGTAAATATATTACAATTGATGACGTCTGTTTTTTTTTCAGGATTCTTCATTTTCCTGCTTTTCTCCCTCACAATCCTAAAGGCGAGAAAAGAATTGGCTTCCGAGATGGTCCTATGCTCCAGCGAACATCCAGCGACATCCCAGGACAGAGCAGGCAGGGCGTGAGGGGAGAGAGGGTTCTGGGAACAGAAACGAACATAAAGGCACACAAATGCTGCCTCATATTTTACAGAGCTGTACTTCCACCACACTGTGACATCACACCAAATTCTGAACTACGGAAATAGGAATCATTTCCTCTTCAGCCTGGGGAAGCAGCAGCACATAATCCCGTTTCCCCGGGCGTACCGTCTTTCCTGAAACTTCTCATTTTGGAATAAAGATTATGAGTTTTTGGATAACTTTATCTTGTGTATTTTTCTGTTTCTGGGTTTCTGTTTTACATTTGTCCGTTGCTGTAGACGGACTGCTGATGTGGAATATAGTTTATGTGCATGTGATTTGTGTAAAGTAGAGGCATGTTGATAATGACAACCTCTTGCTCAGAAACGTTTGCTTTTTTCTGTGCAGTTCCCTTCCACACTCTTTGGTTTTCCCCTGAATATTATCATCGTCTTACATAAATGCATTAGAGATGCTGATAAACATTTTTTGCAGCTGTGTGTGAGTCCTTGAATGCATCCATCTGCTGTATATTTTATCATCTTTGAATGTCTCATTTATACAATAATGATGTGGTCATGCTCTGTTCCTATTTTTTGGCATGTACTTTTTTGAGAGAATTGCCTCTCAATGTAAAGTGTAAGTAAGTGTTCAAATTTACAGATGCAAAAATGGTACATGATTATTGGAGCAGCAAATACAGTAGCACATGCAATGGAAATTTGCTGCAAAGATGGCTTTGTTGAAGAAAGCCTGTAACAGTGAACTTGTCTGACAGATTGCAACGTAACCTTTACATAATCTCTGCAAGCCTACTCTTGCCTACCACAAGTTATTGTTGTAACACACAAAAGCAGGGTACGCCAGCCACTTGAATGACTTGATATGTTCTGAAAACCTTTCTCTTCGCAGGAGATCGGAGGAGAAGGTAAAGTCACTAATTGTTTTCTCCCTGTTTCTCAGATAGCGGAATGATGGCCTTGGGGACAGTACACTGGCCGTGCTGGCCTGGAGAAAACACACTGAAGAAAGAGTCTCATTTTTTAGTACAGGGAGGAGCAGCTATGAGAGTCACTGAAGCCCTTTCAGGTCCTTACACAATTTCTGTTGTCACTGGAAATGTACGCTGCTATTATGTTGGACCAACGGTGCACATGACTGGAAAAGCACACTACTTTCACGGAATTAAATACTTTACATCACTAGTCCATACTCTGGTAGATGGCATAATATCACTCACTGCACAACAACATCTTAACACAAAGTGCTAAAAAAGATTTTGACACTTGCGATTCTCAACCGAAATATGTATTTACATTTGAATATCCAAATATGTCAGTTTGAAAAATGAAGATCTGTAACCTCTGAGTTTTTTATAGCAATTTATAATTTCGATATCAAGTATTCACAATGCCGTTTAGGTTACTGAACTAATCCAGTACATTTTCATTAAAACTTTCTTTTTAACAAATCTGTATTTTTGTGTTTTTACTGCTTAAAATTTGGGGGGTTTTTTGCACTTAAAAGGGGAACGACGAAGCACCCTACTTGTAATCAGCCTCATTTTTGTATGTATCATAATGTTTTTCGTTCTCCTTTATTCTTACGAAACAAAACACTCGCCTCTTGCCCTACGTAGGTCAGGCACCACGGTGACGACATCCAGTGGAACTTCCTCACCTTTGTGACAGCCCCATCCCGTCGCCATGGTGATGGAATATTTAAGCCCACCTGCAGAAATAGCGTCTTGTCTTCTCTCTCTCCCAGGTACACTGACCATGTTCCTGCTACCAGGGCGTGTCATAGTCTCCATCCAGTGCTCCGTGCAGCCTGCATTACTGCAATGAAAACCCATCGCACAGGTACAGCACACAAGAATTTCTGACTCCAACCAAGAAAAAGTGTTTAAAATTAATTTTACCAAGGGTGAAATGCTCGCTGTGATTTCTCCTACTCATCAAGTTTAATAACATTGGGAATTAAAACAAAAGAGAAGAGGTATGTTGTTTTTTTTTCGTACAATTAAAACCTATGTGCCTATACGAGCAACTGGATAAACGCCCATTTAAAAATTACGCGTGGTGTGCTGGGACAATGAGGAGGCTGGGCGGACGTGGTCTGGGCGTGGCTTTCGCGGGAGCTCACTCGAGGGGGCGGGGCCCCGGCACGCAGGGGGCGGGGCCCAGTAGACGCTCAGACAATGTGACCCATCAGCTGCTTCGGTGTGTCAATTCCGAGGGTCTGGCAGCATCTGCTTGCGCCGGATATTAGGAACCGCTACTTCTGCAATTGTGTGCTGCAGCAGAAGGCGCCATGCGTTAACCACCAGAGAGAATCCCCCAACCACAGCCAAGTAAGTTGTGTTTACGGTCGTTGTTTTTTACATGTGATGTTAAAGGGTGATGCGCCTCGGAACGCTTTGATCGCTGCATCCGGACGGAATTTAGCACGCTGGTGTAATCGCCACATGTTGCTTTTGTTCTCGCTGTGTCTTACATGATGAGTGGGTTTTTGCACTTGGCGATCCCTGCTCGGTTTAAGCTGGGAAGCAGCCGGCGAATCCATAGCAGCGCTGCTGTGTACAGAGCCTGAGACAGGCCTGGGGGGTGGCGGCGAGGTCGTATAACGAAACAAGGTCTGACTCGTCCCTGGAACAGGCAAGCTCGGGAGTGAGTGGGCATGCGATGGCAGTGCATACGTGCCGACCCGTGTCGATAATCCGGCGGCGAAAACCACCTTCTCCAGCAGCGTGAGAGCTAGGCAGCGCCTTTACTGGCACTGCGGCCAGCCAGACGTGGGTCCCCGGCGGTCCTACGGATACAGAAACACAATTGCGGGCTCGACTGTCCGACGATCTTCTCTGGCTGCGGTCCGGCTGACCCGCCTGTCCCGGTACCGATCGGGATAACGGGACACCGACCCCACAGGCTCGCGGTTTCGAGGCCGGTGCGTTTCGAGGATGACAGATAATAGGGATGCTTTTCAGTTCCTGCCATTTGTGTGTGTGTGTGGGGGGGTTTAAAGAAAATTTGGAATTAGCATCATATAGTGGTGAAGTGTTATGCTCTATATATACAGTATGGGTGAAGGCAAAAAATGCGCTTCCATCTGCTCCCTCTGCGGAGCTCCAACAGCGGGGTGAATTGTCAGCGAATTCGCCTGAAAAGCGAAAGACCACCGAAGAGAGAGCTACCAGAAGGGTTTCTTGTTTTTTAAGCTTTATGTTCTTCTGAACCCGTAGGCTCCCGTAGGAGCTGTGAGACTTGAGGTGTGGACACAAGCATTGTCTTTTCTCGAAAGGTAGCTAGGACTCTGATGAACACTTTTGAACTATTACAGAAGAGCTCACACAACTGTATACCAGAGCTTGTGTGAATAAAGAGCACAACGGAGCTGTCATTTCAGTGAACTGCGTTGGAGGTTAGCATGGCCCAGACTCCAGGCCTGTTACTGAGGAAGCACAGGCGTGGAGCTAGCTGTGGTCGCACAACGTCTGTAAACACACAACCTAGCCCGTCGTAATACAGCAAGAGTGATCCAGCAGGTGGATTTTCCGCTGCTGTTAGCCTTGCAGGAAGGGTCTCCTTCTGATACAGAATCAAGAGACAGGAGTCTGAGGTGGATGAATGGGTAGAGCTGGCACTGAGGTCTGAGGCTCACTTTGGAAGAGACCAAAAGCAGAGAAAAGCAATGAGAAAAACCAGAGGGGCTTTTCTCCTCCTGGGACGAATCTGCACCAACTTTGTCTGAACAGGTGGAGCTCGTCAAAACAGAAGATAAAAAACTCTTCCCTGCCCAATCTAACCCTTTTCACTGATTCTCCCAGAAGAAAGGGGAAATCGTTTTCAGTTTTCAGTTTAGCACAGTACATCTTTATGAATATGAGTTTTTTTTGCTTTGGCTCCACTGCCGGAAAGGTGCTCCACTGATTGTTGCTGGGTGTGTCAGCACAAGCCCTAGTGCCATCCCAGGCAGCTGCAGCCTCAGGAGATTCTGCGGTCCGTTCAGATGGAGTGGTTGTGAATCCGGGTTTGGTGGCAGCTGACTCGGCACACACCCCAGGACACGGAGACGCTGTTTCTTCTTGAACTTTACTCCGGTCTTGTTCATGTCTCTGGCGCGGCTTCCCTTTGGAAATGGCAGGAAGTGGGATCTTCCAGCTGTGTCCGGTCTGATTATCACATCTGTCTCGACAGAGAGCAGTGACAGCTGACTCCAGACCAGGCTTCCAGACAGAAGAGCAAAGGGAGTTTAACCCCCTGGGCTCTAGCAAATGGGAAAAAGCTCCCATGTTAAGCATGCTCCCAACGAAGTTTGGAAATTAATGTCTCTGCAAGCCATTCCTTTTTAAATATGCACCATTCCTGCATGTTTTTCCCCAAGTCCCAGGGTTTGGAACCTGCTCGGTTAATGAAGTTGTTCTTCGGAGTCATCGTTGGAGGTTGAAACCTGGTCTCTTGAATTGCAGTACCTGTTAGGCGTGGCTGTAGTTATACACTTTGAGCTGTGTCTCTCGCACTACTATCATTACTGCAGCCCTTCTAGCAACAAAGGAGAGGTCTGGCTTGTACAGTATGTGCACAATCTAAGAAGCCTGCAATGACATCACCTGCATTAAAAACGTATTCATTGCATGGTGTTGTAAAGCATTTTGCGTTTATTAAAAACCCAGATAAGGTATATCTTTGTATTTTGTGTTTGCTTAGCAAGAGGAAACGGACGTTATCCAAACCACAGTTTTGTTCACATGCGGTAAAAATAATTTGCCATCATGTGACTGTCACAGTCTTTTTTTTTCTCCTGATAATGAGGTTCTTGCTTTCAAGAACTGGAGAGCTCTTCTCACATGGAGCTGAGACCACTGGGAATGAGCCTCAGTTCTGAATAATGGGTTCTGGTTCCAGTCCGGCGCTCCTTCCTCTGTGCTAGACTTCCTGTTTAATGCCCTAGGCCCTGATCTGAGTGCTGTGCATTTTTTCAGTATTGCAGTGAAAGCAGGAACAAAAGGAATTGTTTTTTTTAATGATCATTTTAGCTGTCATCCTTGCAGGATTATTCTTCTGTGTTTTATTCCGTGTTTGAGTTTTGCATTTTAGGTCATGATTTAGACTTTTTTTCTTCTGGTGTAAATGTATTATCTTGCTCTTCATCTACTGTATGTGCATCATTTTAGTGTTTTGTACTGTATTTCTTGTTTCACTAACTTATAAAGTAACCCTCTTACTACTAAATTACTGTACACATTGCATTATGTAACTTTTTGATGGAAAAAAATGTGCTTTTGCTTTGATAAAAGGCATGAATAAATTAGATTTATAACATTACTAAAAATTACAAGGTAACAACATATTACCCTCCAAAGTGAAAATGGAGGTGACCTGCGTGTTCCTTGATTTTTAAGAGAAAATTGACAGTTTCACTACATGATGGGAGATCTTTACTGTTCCTGTAAAAGGTGCTGCTTGTCAATATGATCATAGGCGTTTGGGTAAATAATACAGAGAATTTCTGTAAGAGGCTAAAAGCATGATTTGCGTGCGAGTGAGTCATTCTGCACTTATTCTGGGAACTGTGTTGCCCTGCCAATTCACTACAAAAGGCATGATTTTAAATTGTTTAAATTGGCTTGCCTTTTCTACTTCAAGCTCCTTAGATGAAGAATAGGTTGTATAGTGCTGTACGCTGGGTTTGAACACAAGAGGTGATGACTGTGCAAAGTGGCAGATTGGCGCTCTCAGCAGGACCTGCAGAATTGGGCTCTAACAGCTGTCCCATCGACAGCACCTCCACACAGAAGCGCAGGCACAGCAGCTCCTTTCTCATGCTCTCTTTAACTGCCCAGATGTCAAAGCAGGAGCACGGGAGATCCCTGCAGGTCCAGTTAAAAGAACCTGGGAATGACTCCTTGCGCTGCAGAATGAATTGATTCTGTTGCGCTCTCACCATTGTTAAAGAGAGGATTCTGAGCATAGCAGAGCTGCCTCTTTTCCCTATTGCTCTTGGCACCTATGACCCAAATGTCAGTCTTCTTTCTGACCTTCTGCATCACTTGGAGGCACATCAGGGTTAAGCATAATGTAAGCATCAATAGAATACAATCTACCTTTGTGTATTAAATCAGGACTTTATATTTGATTGGCTGATGTACCTTTAATGGTAATAGTCTAATTCTTGCAATTTGTTGACATATCTGGATTAGATGATGTACAGTACTGTAGTTTTATCCCCTTACAGTTATGATTTAATGTACTGTAAATTGAACGGTGAAAACGATCAAAATAATATTAGAAATGCACACTTCACAGCAGAGTTAATACTAACGTCAAGTAGTCACCACCACTGTGTACTGGGCTACTCTCTTCAATGGGCTCTAAGATGTTTGAATTGATGATCTCAGGAACATGTGATGTTTGTCGACCACACACACAAGTCATGAGACCTGAACTGAATAGCAGGACTGCGTGATCTGTGGACCATCACCCTCTGCCATAGTTGAAAAGGCTAGAGATGATGTGCCACTTGATACAAGGGCGGTGACCAGGTTGCACCGGTCCTCCCAGCTGTAGAAAAGGAGCCGCGTGCGTTCCGTCCTGTCACCGTGATAGAAGCTGAGATGATCATCACTCCCCGGTGGAGCCTCGAACCCCAAGTGTGAGTGTGGCTGTGTGTGCCTGTGACTGATCTGGCGCTGTTGCCCTGCGCTCTCAGGTGGCTCGTCTCGGAGGGAGGGGAGAGGCCCGGCTGCCGAGATGGTGCTGGACCCTGGCGGGGGCTCCGTGGAGCGGGCAGCCGGCCGGGGCACCCTGGCCACCGAGCGGACGGGCACGGCCAAGAGGGAGCCGCCACGCAACGGGATGAGGCCCCACCCTTGTCCTGTCTCGGGGACCTTTGTCAAGCCCAAGGGGGCCGGGGGCGCCCGGGGCGCTGAGGGAGAGCACGGGAAGCCGGCGGGTCCCGAGGTCAAGCGGCCCGCGAGCCTGGACGCGAGAAGAGAGGAGGAGCGGCGGGGCCCGGCCTGGCGGAGCTCGCGGGCCCCCGGGCCGCCCCCCCGCAGCCTGACCAGCCCCGTGTTTACGGGCCGCGGCAGCTGGATGCGCCGCAGCGAGAGCACCTGCGCCATGAACGGGGGGCCGGCGGGGGGCCGCGGGCGCATGCG
This sequence comes from Lepisosteus oculatus, assembly GCF_040954835.1. Taxonomy (NCBI): domain Eukaryota; kingdom Metazoa; phylum Chordata; class Actinopteri; order Semionotiformes; family Lepisosteidae; genus Lepisosteus; species Lepisosteus oculatus. The sequence continues at coordinate 12,243,371 of NC_090715.1, read as the reverse complement.
GCCGGCCACCTCCCTCCCCCACATCGCCCGGGCGGGGGCCGCGCCGCCGCCCGCCACGCCAACGGGGCCGCGCGCCACCTGCCTGCTCGTGGCCCTGCGCCCCGTCAACATCGAGCACGAGCGCGAGGCCTTCTTCCAGTCGGGGTTTCAGTACGAGCCCCAGTTCGAGTACGCCGAGCCCCAGCCCACCAGCGTGCTGGAGAAGTACTGCGAGGGCTCGGGACAGTTCCTGTCACAGGTGTGTCCCCCTGCCAGCGCCGGCCAGTCACTAACACAAACCTTTCCTTTCGCTGCTTGCTTTGTGCAGTCCCACGCAGATTATACAAAGCGCTGTACACCTCCAGGTCATGGTTAATAAAAAGCGTTGGACTGACTTGCGATTTCGGTTCAGATACAATCGGTAAAACCGGGCATCAGTTGTTCACTCAGTCCACTAGGTGGCAGGAGTGGTGAACCTCAGGATCACTGAACAGTAATGAAACGGCCAGGTGTGTTTGAGAAAAGGCATAATTACGTGTTCATTACTTGGGGTTGCATGGCAAGTTTAAAAAGCTGCCTGGTCTCCAAGTGTCTTGGGCATTAAGAAAACATCACTCTTGGTGGCAAATTATATTCTGATCTACACAGGATACCAAAGAAACTAGACTTGCAAGCTAGAATGTCAGATATCTAGAATGCAGATATATTTGATAAAGTAGACACTTTGAGCCATTAAGATTTATTTTACAGTGGGGGGTTCACTGTACTGACACCAGCACTTCATTAAAACAGTCATCTCCCTTTAGAAATACTGCAGAGTGAGCACATCACTCTCTTGCAGTCCTCTGTCTCTGATCAGCCCAGACTGGAGGACAGGCCCTACTGCAGCCTTCAGTGAAACTCTGAGGGGCAGGAATCTTTCTGCGGTGCCTGAACATGCAGTTAAAGCTTCCTCTCATTTGGCTGGTAGCAAGAAAAAGAAAACTCAAAACAGTTAGCAGAAGCATGTTTTATGCAATTCAGACTGGTAGGATATTTGAGGATATAGCTTCCTAAGAGTTCAAATGCACTGGGTCGAGGACTGTGAACTTATTGAATCCCTTTTGTATGTATATTTAGTCTCACACCTCTTTCCTCCAATTTGGAATTGATAATCGTCTTAGATTGGGTGCAACCTCCCCCGCACCCACAGTGGGAGAATGAAGGGCTGGCTTGTCTTCTGAACCACCGGCCTATCGGAAACAGTGACTCACTGACATCACTGCAAGTCTGCAGGTGCCCTAGAAAATACAGGAGTCCAGATCTTAAGGAGCCCAGTCCAGACTGATCCCATCCCTTAATCGAAGGGTTAAGAAAACTAATATGGTGCTAACAATGAATCCCCATGATTTTAGTCTTCTTTTCACCCTGTCCAGTGGACAGTGCCTCAGTATTGCTGCAGTTCGCCAGCTGTGACAGCTGTGTCTGTGCCGTCTGTTCCTGTGCAGGCTGTGCGAATCATGCAGTGCGTCCTCCAGAAGTATGGATCCTATGAGAGTTTTGAGGTGGCCACCGGGGGCAGCATTCTTCCCAAGAGCCGTGTCTGGACAGCGGTGCGCAAATACCTGCAGAAGGAGGGTTGTGTGGGCGAGGTGAGGCTTACTGGCAGTGCCCTTTGCTCTCCGCCAGCAGGGCTGTCTGTCTGCTACAGAGGCTTTAGTCCAGGCGGAAGTGTCAAAAGGCTTATACCAGTGATTCCTTGCTTTTAATATAGTGTTTGTCACCCCAGATCACTTTTAATATAAGGTTATATAAGAGCGTACCCACCCCCATACTAAGGCTTTGATTTGAACATTCTGATCCAGAGGAAAGAGCACCATCTACTGGTCCACCAACACCACCAGTAACAGGAGCCTGGTTTTCTTCAATCTCAGTACTAACCAGGCCCAACTGGGCTGAGCCTCTGAGATCTGACGAGATCAGGTGACAGGGTGGCGACACTACTTATCCTTCTTGTGTGCCGGGAGATATTTATGCTAATAAAAACATTCAGTTCTGTTCTTTGGTCAGGAGTTTTCATCCCTGACTGGGAGTCTCCCTTCTTAAGAGACTTCTCTCAGTCAATGGTTCCATTGTAGCCAGGCATTGAAACCAGATTTTGTATCATTCGAAATAGTGCTGCACTGATCTAGAAAATACAAGGAACTAGTTAAGAGCTCTATAAGCACATTTTTAACCAGTTTATTGTCTGAACATTGATTTTACTGTTGAGCAAGGGATGAGAAATTTACTTTTGCTGCTGGTAGCCCTCTGGTCATTCTCTGTGATAATACTGTTCATAAATTTTCTCAATAGGTCTTTTTAACACGAGGATATGAAGTGGCATCCTGGATGACTGTCCGCAGATGCTGAAATTTGCTTTGTTATTGAAATTCCATCAGTTTTGTGAAGTCCCTGCACTTTTTCATGCCCACGTTCTTTTGTTGCTAGACATAATTACATAGACCATTGCCTGTTTTAGCATTTTTCCAGGCTTTTCAACAATTTGAATTCTATTAGCCTGTGCTAGAAATATATAAAGGTGTACGAAGAGTCTGAAGATTTTTTTACTGTAAATATGTATTGTGTATTGTAAGTCCTACAGAATAGTTGATAAGGGTGTCTTCTAAGATGGGGACAGTAATTTGATGATGAGCCTCATTTTGACCTCCGAAGGAGGTGTAAAGTAGCCTCTCTTATCACCCCACTGACAATGAATGCTGCCACACACAGGAGCCGGAGAAATAAAAGTGGTGGCAGCTCTGGGCCAGTGCAGAGACTTCACGGCAGCCTGCCTGTCTGTCTCTGTGTCCCCCCATCAGGTGGTGGTGCGCCTGTCCGAGGAACTGCTGTCCCAGGCGGTGATGATGGTGGAGAGCTGCCGGCCGACCCTCACCATCAACCTGGCGGGGGCGCGGCAGCACTGGCTGGAGGGCATGCTGCGCCACGAGATCGGTACCGTTCCCCTCACCCGCCTCTCTGCCCGTGCAGCTTCTCATTATCGCGGGGTGGCACAGACGGACACCTGACGTCTCTCTGAACATTTCAGGGACTACTTACATAATGATAACAACAGAAAAAGTAATCAATGAGTCCAAGTTGTTTTTATAGGGCAGTAACTTATAGAAGAAGGAAATCAAAGATGTATCTGGGAAAACACAATACAGCCAGTTTGTCACTTATATTTAGTTTTGACAAATAGGGAGAATGTGCATTCATCCAGCCAATTTATAAAGATCTAAAGTGTTTAGAGCCAGGCACCCACCTAGAAGCTGGACTTTGCACCATACCCCCCAGTGTGATGCCCTGTGACCTCTGACCTCTGACCTGTGCAGGGACACACTACATCCGGGGGGTGAACAACAGCCAGCAGCCCTGGCACAGCGCGGCCGGGCGCAAGCAGTTCGGCCTGAAGCCGGCCAACCCCACGGAGGAGGGTCTGGCCAGCCTGCACAGCGTGCTGTTCCGCCGCCACCCCTTCCTGTGGCGTGCCGCGCTCCTCTACTTCACCGTCTACCACGCCGGCCACATGAGCTTCAGCCAGCTCTTCGGCCACATCAGCCAGTTCGTCCACGACCCCGCCGTGCGCTGGGAGTACTGCGTGAGGGCCAAGAGGGGCCAGACGGACACCTCTCGCCCGGGTAAGCAGCACCAGCCCAGGATGACTAAATCACTGCCTGCCCCCAGGTAGCACAGCCCCAAGCACATCTGGGGAATCCACTTTCACACTGATTGCAGGCTGTAATCAAGCACAAGAGTCAGGCCATTGTCCGCCATAGGTGTTTCTTGTGGGAGCCACTGATTTTATATTGTACATATTTGTGTAGTGTAAATCCTACGGAATAGGGATGAGGGTGTCTGCTAAGATGAGGCCGATATTTGGATGATGAGCCTAGTTTGGAGCTTTGAAGGAAGCGTGGTAAATGCAGGGCAGTGGCCAGAAGGGGCTCTAGATATTTGCAGTGTGATGGTGGCTCCAGGGTCACAGGTTCGATTCTTGTCCATATGGAGGTTTTGCACGCTCTTGCCTTATTCATGGGGGGTTTTCCCAGCTGCTCCATTTACCTCCCACTTCCCAAAGCCTTAGGCTCATGGGTGACTGTGGGTTGTGCTCGCTCATGAGCTAGGCAGCTGGTCTCCCGTCATGACCTAACAGTGAGTGGTGGGCTCTGGTGCCCTTCTGCCCTGTGTCCTGTTCCCAGCGTTCACGATTGCACAGAGAGAGTGCTTTTCACAGCATCTGGGTCCGCAGCTCACTGTGCTCCCCTGTCCTAAAAGTAATAGCAACCACTTCAAAGATCAAATTTAACAAGAGCCAATGTGGGAGGCAACTTAATACAAGTACCTTATGTAAAAATAGCCAAAACCCGAATTCAACCCAGATTACTACTTCTAGATCAATTGTGAAACACAGACATGAGGACGCAGGTACGTATAAATTAAAAGGATGTGCATTTATTGCTGGACACAGGAAGCAGTTCTTTATCCCCAGTGTGCAGCTCAATTAGAGAGACAGGCTGAGTGGACCCCTCTCATTTGTAACCTATCTGCTCTTCTGATCTCTCCTGTGTGGTGCTCTGTCACTCTGCTGTCTTTCCTGTACACCTCCAGGGTGTTTCAGTAAGGATCAAGTGTACCTGGATGGCATTCTGAGGATCCTGCGGCATCGGAAGACTATTGACTTCAAAATGTTGGTGTCTCTGGGCAAGGTCAGTGGAAGTCTGATGCTTTCACGGCACACAGTCTTTTACATGAACATTGTGGGATTGTTCTATGATGAACAGCGTGAAACGTTCAATTTTAAACCCAGTTGTCGGTGATTTACACCAGACTTGGTACTTTTTTTCAGGCCAGAAAGGTCAGATTTGCGTTTTTAGGATGTTGAGGTCAAGGCGTCGAAACTCAACGAAGGGGTGTAAATGGGGCTGTTTGGTATTGCCCCCTAATGCTAACTGATCTTTGTTACTCAAAAGACGTTTGTGTTATAGGTTTGTGGAAAGTGTCATTTTATGTAAATTGCAGAGTATCAAAAGCAATTATTTGACAGCTTCCGAAAAAACAAAAGAAAATTGCACCTTAACCAGGAAATTGTTTTTTTTCTCAGAAGGAAAAGGTTTTTCTTGTCTGTGTACAGGACAAAATGAGTGCTCAGCTGGTGCAAAAATGACTACAAACTGCTTTGAATAAAAGGGAGGTATAAGTTACACTTTCACCTCTGCAAAACCTATGAGTCTTTGACATCATCAGTCTGAAAATGGAAGTTTGTTTGATGTAACGGTAAATTGGAGACAGTAAAGCATGAATTGTCACGTCGTGACACAGCAGTTTGAAGAGATGCACCAGATCTGGGCACTAGTGTTTAAGACTTCAGCTGTTACTGGAGGGCCACTCTTAAGTACCATCTTTTAAATAGTTTCAGTCCTCAGTACCAAAGTACTGCAGCCTGCCTTGCACGTCTTGTTAACAAACTGGTCAAGAAATTTGTCTTTCTTATATTCTCTGGTACTTCTGAACAAAAAGGGCCGTTATGAAATCTGATACTAGCATCTTTATCATCTATCAGAAGATTGGAAAGGTACTGAACTGGTACTCGTTTGAGTCGAACAGCTTACGAAAAGCGCTTTTGGAAATGCACGTCATTAAGGTTTTTTTGGATCTGAAAGTAAATATTAAAAGAGAGCTAGTTGGGAAGATGCCTTCAAATTGTATGGGATTCTGTGTGGAGTATAGCACTTCATGCGGAGTTCATGTGGATCCTTATCTCTCCTTCCTGGCTCCCGAAGGTGTCCTACGAGGATGTGGAGCACTTAAGGAAGTTTGCGGTCCTGGGGAAGACCCGGATCCCGCACTTCATGGAGGACCAGGAGCGCTACCTTCAGCAGCTGGACCACATCGTCTCCGTCAACGAGCTGAGCGACGAGGAGCTGTGCCAGCTCCTACCCTAGTGCGCCCGCGCCGCCGCTCGGAACAGGACAGCCACCGCCAGCTGGCCCCTCCCAGTTGGGTCTAATTCTTACGATAAAAAACCCGACTGAAACCAAACGTGATCTTTGCCAAAGTAATCATACCTTCCCCACTGGGAGGACATTTGTCTCGTTTTAAGCTGAATACCGAGTCTTATCTTTTTATGTCTGCATTTGTGCAGTTTTCAATGGAGCTGTCCGCAAAAGACGAAGTCTTGATCTGCCTTTCCTCACCCAGCAGATTTATTCTGCGGAATCCTTAATGGCACAGGAAAGGCTAGGAAACCAGAATCGTGTGGGTCAACATGAAAGGCTCATCTTTTGGGGTGGTCCTGTATAATTACCTTGGCAACTCTTCTAGCTTTATTTCAACTGTTTTTAAATCCTAAAACAAATAACAGTGGGTTTTTTTTCGGTGGCAGCGCGGCACTGACCTCAGAACAAGGGACTTTCTGCCTTAACCCTTTGATGCTGAAAGAGAGAGGAAGCATATCCGGTTGGCATATCTGCTTCCTGGAGGTGAAGGCTCAGTGTGTTTTTGCTTCCATGGTCCCGTTGAACAAAAAACACTGCTACCCCTCCTGGAACTAAATCCAGGGGACTTCTAAGTGGAAATCGTTATTCAGTGGCTCCTAGCGTGGTTGCTACTGACTTGACATCCTTCAGAACCTCTGAGTTCAGAGAGAAGGGACCTTCTGTATGGTCCATGTTAATTAAGTAATTAAAAGCTCAGCATCCTCACACTTTGCATTTGTACAGTACCTCAGACCTTTCGATTGAAATAAATACCTCTCATTGTTTGGCTACAGTAAGTATACTGTGCATTTTTAGTGTGCCTAGAGTGACACTAGTCCCGTATTTTGTCTCGATGAGCAATATTCAGAGATAGCACATCCCTGAGGTGTTTATTTACAAAACTTGTTTTTTGGTACAATGAGCATTGTGGAAAAAGACAGTCCTGTTACAGCAGCTGCGGAATGCTGGGATGGACAATTCGGACGGTCTCAGCTGACTTCAGTGCTAGAGCACTTAAGTGTCCCCAGCTGCACTGGTATAAATTGACACTTTGTTAAAGCTGCTGCTAGATTGGGTTGATATTCGGCACCGAACAGTGTTGATATGTTCAGAAAACAAAACCTCATATGAGTATTCCACCTCTTTAACCCTGAAGTTTTGAGGAGTTTGGCACACTAGTGAATTTCCTTGAGGAAGATGTTTTACAGTTTTAAGAAGTATAGAAGCAGATGATAACTGTAAGTAGTTTGTCATTCTGTTTCATTGCAGCTTGCTGCAGCTGCAGTATTTCTCATGTTTATTGCCAAAGGAATAGTGAAAATGGTTATGAGTCTTAAATTTTGCAAAGTCACACTTCCTGTGATAGCTTGGAATGCTCTCCACAAGCATTCCACAGACAGGATCTGCCCCTATAGTACCCCCATCCCTGTATGAAGATTCCTCTAATATTCTTTCAAAAGCTGCAGTATATTTCACAGGCTGAAGATATCATGATCCGCTCAAACAGTGTACAGATTAGTGGTGTCTTGATTTTGAAACAAAGACTATATCGAAAGCAAAAAGATAGTTGTGGATGTGTGATAACGGGGCTCCCGGTAAAGTTGGAATAAATTAAGTCAACAGAACAAAATGAGAATAACGTGGGGGGGTTGGTAGAGTGGTTTGGCAGTCCTCTTCGTGATGCAGAGTTGGTACCATAGGAGGTCCACTTTTTATGTCTTAATGGGGGGTGGGAAGAGGGGCACACAATAGGTGTTGTGTGCTCCTCTTATGAGCCTTGATATATTAAAATGAACCATCTTGACGAGAATTGCCCAGGAGCACGTCTTGGTCCTGTACACAGCCTGACATAGATGCTGGTGATGCCAGAGATGCTGTGAAGAAACTGGCTGAATCCATTCTGTCAGAGGGTCCCTATTTTAATACATCAGTTAGTGCCTCTGTAGTAATGTCTTATTAGGGAGTCCTTGTGGTTTCAGCTTGCATGTTTTCGTGGCACAATAGCTAGCCTTGAAGTATACCTTATTAAAAATTTGCTCAACACTCCTGGGCTGGCAGGTTGCTACTGTGAGCCATTTCCTCGAACGTACATGTTCTGTGCAAAGTCCCTGTGCTTCCTCCTTGTCTTTTTTTCAGAAATTTTTCTGGGATGGGAATAATTCAGCAGAATAAATATATAGACCCAGGCCTGGTCATGGAGAGCCACAGTCCCCTCTGGCAGTGGTCAAAAATAAATGTATATATTACATTTGTAATTTATAGCTTTACTTTGGTGGCAGTTTAGTAAAAGAAGGGGAACCCTTTTGGTTCTTTTTAGCTAAAAACGATCAAGGCATTTTGCACAAGAAAGAAAAAAAAAAGCAGAAACAATCAATTTGGGGAAAGCATTTATAATTTCCAAAGGTTAGCAATCAAAGCATGATTCTCTGTCCGGGGTCATGCTGGGAGATAAAGGCTCCTTTGACAAATAGGAGCAACTATGATGCTGAGCCTGCTGGGGGAAGAGTTACCGAGATTTCGGGGAATGAGAAATCCGGGAATAGGCTCTATGTGAGCTTGTGACAAGTATTTAAAATTTGAAAAACTGTACCGATGTGAGTCTGTTGAGACTGACCTAGCGATTGACACCTTTCTTGTACTTTTTTGCACGACTGTTACACATGTAATTTTCTTTTCTTTATATTTATTATAAAGTCACTCTAATCCCTTTTGTTTCCTGTGACTGTTGTTTGATTTCTTGTGGTTTTGAGGTACAGGTCTGCAGAGACGCTGGATATTTCTGACCTACAGCTGGACAGTCTCATTCAATGTTGGATGGACAAAGTGCCTCATGGAACCTCTTGTTTATTCTACTACTGACCTTAACCTTAAACTGCTTTAGTAATAATGATTTTTTATGCCACCAGCCTAACATTTGTGTAAATGTTAACAGATGCCAACATTTTGTTTACAAATGTTTATAAACGTTGAACATGTTGTGTGACACGTGGATATGCGATCAGTACAGAACACATACTGTAGTAAGTGCACATACAGTAGTACTACAGGAATGAGCAATTGCATTGGGGACTTTAAGCAATCGTTCAATTGTCACTGATCATGACTGACCTTGGTCTACCTAAATACATCCCACAACACTGCAAATCAAGGTCTGCCCCAAAGTTCAAGCCCTGAGTACTGATTAGGCAGACTGTAGTTCAGGGTCCTACGATGAACCCTTAAACATAAAGGGATCCCAAGAGCTCTGTTATTGACACTGGGACAGGAGAGCTCAAGTTTACCCTAGGGTATTTCACTGGCCCTGAGTCAGGCCAAGGAACATAGAGTATCTTCAGTACATGTTGAATGTTTATTGCATCTGTTATTTTTGTTAAAATAGTGCACAATTTTATGAATCAGATTTCAAAACGGAACGTGCCTTGATTTCACTGAAGTTCACTGTCCATGCACACTACATAAAAGCGCAGCGGCTTCAAAACGTACAACTCCTTTCGGTCGAGTGATCTGGCGCGCGTGCTGCCAACCCCAGGAAGTGGGAGCTGCGAGGGCGGAGTCAGGAAGTGCCCGTGGCGGGTGTGCGGGTGTTTACTGAGCAGAGCGCTGCAGATGTCGTGAAACTTCATCGAGCATCGAGGTTTCGGCTGCAACACAAAAAAACAAACAGCAGCGGCCGGGATGGGGGAAGCGACGTCATAAAAGGGCCATGGAAGGGAGCAGTGCTTCTTGGAAGGCATACTGGGACAGTCGCTGTCATGGTTGCTGTGAGTCGAAGCGCATCATCATTTTTAGTTGCATGCTAATCCGAGTGAGTTTGCTTCGAGGACAGCGGTGTCCACGCATGGTGCAGCACGGCTGTGTATCTGCGATCTGAAGATAACAGCAACCCTCTCCCTCCGGACCAGCTGACACCGCCCAGTAACACTGTAAAGCTGCGGCATGCATCGTCATGAATGTGGGGTGAGGTGGACCAGGGTGCGAGCCTTTATCAGCCTGTGTTACCATTTAGCACCTAGGTGGCAGCGCTGCCATCGCGCAGCAGCAGACTGCCAGTGTGATGCCCGTTTGTAGGAGGTAAGCACGAAGAGGTCCTAAAATGTCTCCTGTTAACAAATTACAAGTTTTGGAATGCATGAAAAACATTAAGATAACACTGACGGATGGATACGATTTTGCATTTTACAGATAACTGTTCAGATCGCCTCTAAATGCCCTGCAGTATTTTTAGGTGAACGACGTTTACAGTGAGAAGGAGTGCAGGAGGAATCTGGTGAACAGACTGAGAAACAGTGCAGGAGGTGTCTTGTGAACAGACTGAGAAACAGTGCAGGAGGTGTCTTGTGAACAGACTGAGAAACTGCAGGAGGAATCTGGTGAACAGACTGAGAAACTGCAGGAGGAATCTGGTGAACAGACTGAGAAACTGCAGGAGGAATCTGGTGAACAGACTGAGAAACAGTGCAGGAGGAATCTGGTGAACAGACTGAGAAACAGTGCAGGAGGTGTCTCGTGAACAGACTGAGAAACAGTGCAGGAGGTGTCTGGTGAACAGACTGAGAAACCGTGCAGGAGGTGTCTTGTGAACAGACTGAGAAACCGTGCAGGAGGAATCTGGTGAAAAGTGAAAGTAACTGTGATTTAGGACCCAGAAGCACAGAGAAACGCCCAGGTTGACGGATGGGCAGGGCAGGAGTAGGGCTGTGTCCGCATTCTTTGCTGCTGGAGAGCACACTGACTTGTTGAAGGCAGTGGAGTGGGGCTGCACCGGTTATATTCAAACTTTCCTCTTTCGTGCTGGAGAATACAGGCAGAAATACAGAGGCCAGCGGCCCTAGGACCTCCAACTCTTCCTCTAACAGGTAATAATCATGTTCTCTCACGGCCTTTCTCTCACTCGGGTTCCTCAGCAACTTCCTTTCCTGCGCTGTGTTTAACAGGATTCAGGGAAAGCAGGGGAAACCGGCTTGACAGTGTTTTTGTTCGGATGCTCCTCCCTAAAATTCCAGCACAGTGCATTTCTCCTTTCATACTCAGTACAAATCCAGGAGCAGCAAAATAAAATAGTTTGTTCGTGTGTTCAGGATGACAGTTCTCACACTAAGCAATTCTGTAAGTTACCATGAGAAACATGTAAAGGGTTTTGGGTGACTAACCAATATATATATTGAAAGTATTGCAAAATGTATTGCATACTATCACTGCAGTTCAATAGTATTCAGGCTAATAATACATTTGCACAAAGGACGTATCTCCATTTAGGAGGTAAAAGGAAACATTGAATCACTAGCTACCTGGACTGATCAGAGTGGATGTGGCCAACAACTCACTCATTAGGGGACACTGGTTTTAAAAACATTTTTATTTAGCAACAGAACATATTATGTACAGAATCCCCGTATATAAGTGGTACATTATAAAAGTTTAAATAATTGTGGAAAAGGTTGTATAACTTACGGTACAGGTACACATTTATTTAAGATTTGGAGGAATTTGCTAATTCTATCATTAATCATCATGTGCTCGAGTGATCAGTGGGTGGAGTGCAGTGTCAGGGATACAAAATTGTAGGTCACAAAGCAGAGTGATAGTAATTCTTTAATTGATAGTAATTCTTTTAAGTTTTTCCTGTTTCTTGTGCACAGGTACTACTGTATACAAGGTTTGAGACTATTTTCCTCTGTTTTGCTGCACAGACTAATATAAAACTAATAGGTGCATTTGTAACAGAGCAACATCATTCCATTCTTCTGTATTATGTCATAGTGGGTAAAGGTTCATTATTCAGTGTGTTTATGTTGATTAATTGAAATACTGCCCTTTTCTAGTTTGAGCAAACCCTTAGTTGACTGAACAATTTGCATAATTACTCCTTCTTGGTTTTCACTTCAAGAACAGCTGTTTTAAGTCGTTGCCTTGTTTATTTATCAGTAGCTTAGGTTTCAGTCTTGAGAACACTGTGAAAGATCTGATTTGTAGATTAACATTAATTTAATGAATAGTTCCTTTCAGTAGTTGCAGGCTTGGCTGAAATGAAACTCCGAATCATTAAGGCAGCAGCTAACAAAGCCCTGAGTTTGGAAGTGTTCCCTACTGAAAAATGATGGGATGAACTTACCAGCAGTGTGAAGAAGAGCCACTGGCACTCACAAGTTCTGTGGTCAGGACTGTGTTGGCAGCAATAGAGAGCAACACACAACTCAACATGTGAGTTTCCCTTTCAGAAGCTTAAAAAAAGGCTTGATTGAAGAAGTTAAACTGACATTTTTAGTCACATTTCTGTGGAATTGTCTCAAGCTGCAGGCAACAGCTAACCTATTCTTTACTTACATTTCTGTAAATATATACATATTTTGACACTTAATAGAAAACAAAGAATTGAGCAGTTTCTTGACCTGTATTATTGACATCTTGGTTTTACCTTTGGACGGTCTGAGTATTTCTGGAGTGTGCAGTTTCTCTCGTTGATTCTTATTTGCTGTGGACGTGTCTGCTAGAAGTCTTTTTTTGCTGTTTTGCCTCTTCCAAAACACAATCTTGTGTTTGAATCTATGCAAATTGGTGAAAGAGACACGAAGTAGCTGATGCTTCCTCCACAGTCACCTCACAGTGGATCACTAGCCCTTTTCAGCAGGAATAGTTCATAACCAGGGATACCCTTTGTAAGCAGTGTGCTTCTGTGAGTTCTTGTGAAAGCCCTGAGTGTGTTCTGTACCAAAAACTGCCACTCTGGAACATCCTTGATACCAGTAACTTGGTTGGTGGGACGAATTGGTCTTTTGTGTTCGGAATTCATAAGACTGCTGAGTGAGAAACTAGTTGTAATCTTGTTTTCATTGGCCAGTGTCAATATACCTGTACTTTCAATTCCGCTGTGTGCATTTAGGATTAAAGACAGGAATTACTTGTTTACACAAAGAGTTGTGGGGGTCTAGGGCAAGTTGCCTAGCCATGCTGTTGAAGGAGATACCCTAAAAATCCTCAGCGAGATACTTGTAATAATACAATCCCAGAAACCTAAATGAGTAAGATGGTCTGAAAGGCCTCCCCTGATTTTCAAATTTGAATACTCAAATCCTCTTTTAGTCTTCTCTGTTCAAGACTAGAAAGGATCAGTTCTCTCCCCCTGTCATAGCAAGACATTGTTAGGCCCAGGAATTGCATGTGGTGTCTCTTTTCTTTATTGATTCAAGAACAGTGTTACTGTTTCCATGTGGTTTTACTGATACATTGTAATGTTTTAATACAAAATCTCTTGATTTAAATTCTGTACCCAAACATTGTTTGCCTTTAATGACTATGCGCCAAAATGTGTAAACGAGTTGAATCTGGTGTTTTTCTGAAAGAGACCAGTAGCGACCGTGTATTGATCAAGTACTCTGTGAAAATAAGCTACGTTACCCGACTAAAATATCTTATGTGACCCAGCCACACTGCTCTTTATTCTGAAATACTCTGGTGCCTACTCACAGCCCCGGGTGAAAGCTGCAGTTCTTTTCAGAGACGACTGGCTGGGCTTGTTCTCCCACTGGGCGGGGGATACAGAAGAACACACCCGTGGTGTGAGTTCCACTGACTTTGTGGATTTTACGGGTGTGAGTCTGAGTGGTTGTGAGTAAAAAGCGTAAACTTGAATCGACAGCTTGAGTAATGTTACCCTTCCTTTGGGAAAAAAAAAAGTTTTACTTTCATTAACAGTATAATAAACAATGATAAAAACAAACCTCCACTCTGAGATTACACTCTCATGTCACGAGCTCCCAGTTCTATGGTATAATTCAGTTTGAACTGATACAGTGGAAATGTCCAATTCATTGTAGTATTTCAAAGCTTACTGATTCTGTACCTGCTGGAGTGTCTGTGTTAGGCCCTGCATGTACCTCTCTGCCTTCTCCACTTTGTGCTTGGTTTTGTAACACGGCTTTATCATCTGTATTCAAAACTCGCTCACTTTGGAGTAGGCTTTATATGTGCTTCCTAGTCAATCAGTACCAAATGGTTTATATTCAGTAACTTATATTAACTGTAATACAACATGCAAACTCTCCAAGTCAAAATGCTAATTCTAGTGCAACTACTAATGTCTGCAATAATATACTGCACTTCTAATAAAATTATAGACTTGAATTCCCTACTTATTAATTTATAGTGTATGTCAAGACTTATGCTTTCAAAACACATTCTCTTTAGTTTTATGGTTACTGAACTGGGAACGGAGATATGCTGAATTCCAGGGCCTTACTGTGTGTTTCCTCAATTCTCCGCAGGAGCTGACCGCTGACTATGAGCTCCTGGACTCCAGTGACCTGCCGGTGCTGCGATTCGGCTACCGTTCAGCCTTTGGTGGTCATAGAGTTGGCAGAGAATGTCCAACCTGCCACCAAACAATGGATCATCTCCAAGATTGAGTCTCACGCAAAGGACGGAGGTGAGAGAGGCTGACGTTTCCTTTGGCGAATCAGGACTGGGCTCTGTGTGCAAGAGCCACCCATGGTGTACATATCAATTACTGTACACAGTCTGAACCTGTGCTTAATGAACGCATTGGAAATTATTCATAATACTAAGGTGTTTTGTCTGACATTTTGCTCAGTTTCCATGTCATAATTGTGTTCCTCTTGTAATTATGTACAGATATCCTGTATCTTTTTTATTTTTCATATTTCTTATGTTATGCATGTCATATTTCTACCATTTCTACCATTTCGGTCTTTGAGTCACACTTCAAAATCCACGGAGAATGCATCTATCTCACGTATTGTTTAAATAAAACTGTTAAGCTGTAAAAAGTTTATGCTTTCCAACACCCTTGGTTTGGTAGTTTTAATTCCTGGCTCCATCCCCTTTTTAAGGAGCTCAGCTGCTGGCTCACCCTGGCGAGGATGATGATGGAGACATGATCCTGGTCTCAGCCCCTCGCTGTACGCTGCTCCAGGCGGCGGAGTATCTGGGCCTGGCCAAGCGCTACAATGATGGCAGCATGATGATCTTCTCCTACAAGGACAGAGCTAACTTCATGAGTGCAGGTGAGAGACTGGGCACTGATGGTCATTCACAACAGCAGGGGGGTGTTCTCTGAAAATCAATAGCATGTACAGGTGGGAGCAGAGGGGGAACTTATCTGGGGGTCCTTGCCTCTGTTCCCACATGTCATTTAGTCGAAGGCAGTGATGCTTACTTCTGGTGATAGAGAGCCACAAGGTGGTCAGATCTCACTGTATCTCAGCTCTTAACTGTTCAATTCAATCAATTGCTGACTGACTGGGTCAAAATTAACCTGGCTACCGGATCATGAGCCATTAGGGGTTGTAATTTCCCTGGGCGGGCTGGGAAACTCCGGGACCAGGACTGTTTTATGGTCTACAAAGAAACAATTGTGGACAATACTTTGTTTTAAATTTGAAATGAATTTGCAGATCACGAAACGAAACCAGCGATATGCCATTTACATTTGCAGTTTTATCGTCAGACCCCATATTTTCACTGCCGATGCAGACACACCTCCAGATGCCCAATTCTAGAAAACTCTGGCCCGTGTGGTCACTGGAAACTTATTTAATTTATTATTAAATAAGACTGTAAAGATGACGTCCACCCACAGATCTCCTAGAACCAAGTAAACTCCTCAAAGGAAGGGACTGGTCACGATAGAGTGAATTTAGCACTTGATGGAGTGTGTGATTGGTGTGACATTGGTTCAAATTTGAGGTGGAGGTAACATACCACAACACACCTAGAAAACTAGTTTTTGTTGACCTCGAGCATGTAAGTATAATTCATTCATTCTGTGCCACTTACTGCTGTTTATTAAGCCAAGAGGCAATAATATCTGCTCTAAGACTTGTGTTTAGCTGAGGTACCGTACTAATGTACAACCCCTCCTGGAAGACGGCTTGTTCCCTCGGATGGGTGGATTCAGCTCTTTTCTGTCACCGTAGATGACGTGGAAGAGTTCCTGACCCTGGCAGAAAAGCAGTACATCGTTAAGTATGAGCTGAATTCGGTCAAAGCACCTCAGGCCGATTCCATACCAGGTGTTCCGGTTAAGAAAGGAACTTTGCGTCCCAGACAAACAATATGTAAGTGCCGCTTTATTTAAAAAAAATCCCAAAACAAATGGAATGGGAGCCTCTGTGATGCAAGATGAGAGTCTCTGTTTGGGAATTTGGGATGTTTTTTGCCATTCATGTTTGACTTCTTAGAAAAGAGAGAATGGGGTAGTCCATTTCAGTTCACTAATGGATCTGAGGTGCCTGGAGCATAGTTTCACCTAATGTTCCGGTGCCAGCTGCCTGGTCTCTCATACAGTCTCGACTGCTGTGACTGTATGAGCTACAGCTGCTCTGCTAGGAGCTTATTTCTGTCAGTGCAGAATTATACCCCCTGACTTGGCGTAGACAGTCGTGTGTTTTTTTTGTGTTGGCTCTCAGCTATGCACCCCTTGACCGCACACAGGATCTTTTAACATAGCCCAGGCTGCATAGCCATGTCCAGAGGAGCAGCGCCGATGGGATGAGAGATGTCACTCACTGACAGGACCACATGCCTGCAGGCACCCAGGAGGCCACAGGGGGCGCTGTGTCACTGAGAGCCAAGAACACTAGTACTGCCACTCTAATGTGAAGTAGTCTTTAAAGAATTGGTACCTTCATTAAGCTCTGGCACAGTAAAACACATCCATGCAAATACATACAGTGACTGACTATTTTATAGACCATCAAGCACAGCAGGTAAGAGGGCTTTTCAGAAGTGTAAATAGTCCCGCACCACAAGGCAGACTGACAAGAGCCCATCCTGCAGCACTGCTCACTCCACAAACAATTAACAATCCATTAACTGTTCACAGATCACTATGTACAAGGTTTGGTGTTGAATTTTCTTTTCGTAATGTGATGACAAAAACCATGCACAAAATATTTTACATGAGGTCTAACAAATGCACCGTATAGTCTCTGAGTCATGGTGGTGCACACCACAAGGAGATCCCCATAAAACAACATGAATGTTATTGGGCTGTTCTGCACTGGGAAGACCTTTTGAGACTGATTTATGTTTTCTTCTGCAGTTCAGAAGCTGGAGAAAATAGGAGTCATAAAGCAAATGTACCCACTTCACGAGAAGCAGAAGCTGGATGCCTTGGCGAAGGCCTGGTACTCCAACAGCCGGTACTGGGGCCAGCCACTGGGTATGGGCACCGCCAGTCCTTGCTGATCGATTGTCAGACATGCCACGCAGCACATTTTTAGCATTTTTTAAATCGAGCTCATCTCTCCATCCACCCCTTCTTTAAGCACTTGGGGGTTGCGGGGGAGCCAGACCCTGTCCCAGCAAGCAACAGGCGCAAGACAGGGCCCACTCCTGGATGGGACACTAGTACATCACAGCGCACACACAGATACACATGTGCCCTGGGCCAGTTAATCTACCAGTATGTCTTTGCACTGTGGGAGGAAACCCACAAGAACATGAGGAAAACGTACAAACTCCACACAGACAGCAACCTAGGGAATTGAACCCTTGAACCCAGGGCTGTGAGGCAGCAACGCCAATCACTGTGCCACCATGCTGCTCTGAGCTCCTCTTATCAGACAATTAAAAACCAAGTACTGAAGTATTGAAATATCCACTCCTTCTTATGCAGCTTGCTGGGAAGCCTGTAGGAGTCAAGTCAGATATGCTAATTAAACAACTGTCTGTGTGCTATCGCTGCTGATTGATCTTCTTCGGCCTCAATGCACCAGTGCCTAGTCATCCTCAGCTCTCAGTGTGCCACTGTTCTTTCTCTGCACAGATTCCATCCAGTCTTATTTTGGTGGGCCGGTGGCGTTTTATTTCAGCTTCCTTGATTTTTACATACTCTGCCTGCTGCCCCCTGCGGTCATTGGACTAGTCCTGTTTCTTTTACCCTGGGAGTCCATGAACGGCTACATCCTGCTGGCGGTTTTCAACATGCTGTGGTCCACCGTGGTCATGGAGTACTGGAAGCGCCGGGGCTCTGGACTGGCTCACCGATGGGGGACGCTGTACCTTACCACCCATTTCAGCGAGCCACGCCCCAGTTACTGGGGCACCCTGGGACACAACCCAGTGACGGGGCGCCTGGAGCCCTATTACCCCAGCTGGAGGCGCAAGCTGCGGATCTGGCTGGGGTCGGTCCCGGTCGTGTGCTCCTTCCTGCTGCTGGTGGTGGCAGGAATGGTGGGGTTCTACAAATTCGAAGCTCTTGTGAGTGACTTTCACCGCAAGCACGGCTCCGTTCTCACATCGCCCCTGCTCTACCTGCCCTCAATCACACACATTTTCTATGTGAACGTACTGGGCATGATCTACAGGACTGTGGCACTGATGTTGACTGAATGGGGTAAGGGTTGTAAAACTTTTGTGATAGAATGGCGGAAATAAACTTGTTCTATTGGTTTCCCATCAACACCAAAGTATCCTGTATTACCAGTTCTGTTAAAGCCTCGTCTATGCCTTGTTACTTCACTGAACAACAACACAGCCAGCAGTGTTTGGCTCCCTCTGCTGGACTGTGGGTGTCAGATCTACGTCTGTGGACATAAATCTCATCTGACAGGAGTATCAGCAACAGCAAAAAGGCAACTTGTCCTCCCTTGAGTTCAGGCAGCAATTCTGGAACTCAGATGAACTGCTTTTTAAATTGTTTTTAGCTACAGATATGGTATAACTGAAATATTGAATATATAAACTCAAAGAGGGTATTTTCAAAGGCGGTAATTTAATTATTGTAAATAATACAATTAAATAAAGTATCAACTAAGCTTTAATTCAGGCTGAAGAACAAAACAAATAATACATTTTTGCCACTGACTTCTGAAACCCCCTGGCAATGTGAGTTCTGTCATAGAACCTGAGATATCATGGACTTGCATGAATTTTTAATGAGTTTAAATGGCTTAAATACTCTGACTTCGCCGGCATTGTCATGTTCAGTGATGTACAATTTGTTTCCTCTAGAGAATCATAGAGTGGAGTCTTCATTTCAGAACCATCATACTGTCAAAGTGCTGGTGGTAGGTACGACCTTTTATTTTTTTCCTGCCTCTTTGCACCACACCTGGTGCCTGTCGGAGTCGCTCAGCTTGTCTTCGTTTTTCTTTTCCAGTTCAGCTTCTTCAACTGCTTTGCAGTTTTGTTCCACATCGCCTTCTTCAGGCAGGACCTGCAGCTCCTCCGGAAGGTATATCCCACTGCTTCCCGAGATCACAGTGACTCGTTCTTCTTTTTCACAAATGAAGAATGACACAGGTCGTTCCTCATTTACACACATTACAAAGGACATCTCTGGGCATCCTCTAGTCTCCTTGGTATTCACACCTTGGACTTTGGACAGGCATTTTTTCATGTATATACAGGACCAAGAGGGGATCTCACTTAAGTTACTACATGTTCTTAACACTGTCTTGCTTTGATGTTTACACACATCATTATATGCCATTTAAAACTGTTTATCCACTGGTATGAATACTTTACAAGTGAGCACCTAAAAATAAACGTAATTCATTCCTTTTATCTTTTTCTCTTAAAGCTCTGTCTACATGTACCTTTGTACATGTGTTCAGCGTCTCAGTTTTCCTTAGCCTACAGCCGCTGCTGCCTCATCAGCCCGGTTCTCATCTTGTATCTATGCAGAGGCTGGCCTCCCTGCTGATCGTCTCTCAGATATTAAACCAGTGCACTGAGGTGCTTGTGCCCTACATCACCGACAAGCTGTTTGCCGGCCAGGGCAAGAAGCTCAGTGAGGATGATCCCCTGGTGGACCGCCTGCGAGCGCAGGGCTCCCTGCCCGCCTTTCCCGTGAGTCTGGTCTCCACTCAGGATTGACGGAAAAGAGGGAGGAGTTTCAATTCTTTGATTTATTGCTACAGTACTCATTGGCCAGCTCTGAGGACTTGTTCTTGCCAGAAGGATTTGCCTTTAAATATCTTGTGCCGACAAAAACAGTGATCCAGAGCAACACCTCAGATGGCTCCATTTCTAACTCTGAGCAGTGGCGCAACTAACGGGTTTCTCTTTTCCAAAGCAGAACATCTCATTTCCAGTTCGCAGGGGCTTGTAGTCTTCTGGCTTTGTAACTGAGCTCTCAATGACTGGATTGAACCTTTATTGTAATATATCAGTGTTTTTAATTTCATGAAACTACTTGTTTAGTAGTTTTCAGAGTTTAAAGATTTGCAAAAGACAAGAATAGGGCCGGATTAAGCAGTTATGACTTTCATTTGGGTTTTCAACAGTTCAAAAGTTTGGAGTCACAGTCAATAGAAAGGATAGGGGGTAGCAGTGACACTCCTTCCTAGATTTACAAATATCACTGGATCTCTGAACACTAGATAACTGTCTAGTCATACAAACCACAGCACAGCCTAATGAGGAACTTGCCCAAGTGTAATACAGCTTAATGCCTTATTTTGATAAGTTGGTAAATCAACATAGGAGACTCATATATTAAATTTTACTTTCTTCTAATAATCAGAAACGGCCACAGTGAGACTGGGGACAATATTAGTGTTTCTTCAGGTTATAATACTTATTTGGACTGTTGCTTAGATTGCTTAGACTTCATGTTAAATTTTAAACTTTTGGGTTAGACTTAGCCCAAGACCTTGTTGATTTGCTGCAAATGGAAGCCTGCTTGTGTTTAGTGGATGGGACTTGTCAAGACGATTTGAATGTTTACCTTGTGTGCTGGAGATCAGTACTCCTGGTTTATGAGCCAGGGAGCCACTGCTAAAGATTCAGCTCACGATTAGCAGGTTTGGACAGTAGTGTTATATGGGGTGCTGATAAAGGCAGTTGGCCTGTTCAAACAGCTGTACACCACTGTGTACTCTGGAGCAGTAAAATCTGGGACCATGGAGTACACACGCCAGTGGACAATAATAATAATAATAATAATAATTGCTTACACTTATATAGCGCTTTTCTGGACACTCCACTCAAAGCGCTTTACAGGTAATGGGGACTCCCCTCCACCACCACCAATGTGCAGCATCCACCTGGATGATGCGACGGCAGCCATAGTGCGCCAGAACGCTCACCACACATCAGCTATCAGTGGGGAGGAGAGCAGAGTAATGTAGCCAATTCATAGAAGGGGATTATTAGGAGGCCATGATGGGGTAAAGGCCAGGGGGGAAATTTGGCCAGGACACCGGGGTTACACCCCTACTCTTTTCGAGAAGCGCCCTGGGATTTTTAATGACCACAGAGAGTCAGGACTCCCCTCCACCACCACCAATGTGCAGCATCCACCTGGATGATGCGACGGCAGCCATAGTGCGCCAGAACGCTCACCACACATCAGCTATCAGTGGGGAGGAGAGCAGAGTAATGTAGCCAATTCATAGAAGGGGATTATTAGGAGGCCATGATGGGGTAAAGGCCAGGGGGGAAATTTGGCCAGGACACCGGGGTTACACCCCTACTCTTTTCGAGAAGCGCCCTGGGATTTTTAATGACCACAGAGAGTCAGGACCTCGGTTTTACGTCTCATCCGAAGGACGGCAATGACGACAATGGCTGCACATGCAACAAGGTGCCACATCATTGTAGTTTGGCTCCCATCTGTGTGCAGGATGTTGACATTGTACACAGCTGCATGAAGCATATGTACCTAATTTCTTTGAAGGACGACTAGCATTAAAGGACTTCAGTACATGTACATTGACTAACATGCTATATAATAACATTTGGAACCACCAGGGGTCTCCACTGCACCTGCCAGATGTGTAACAGTACTGTATATGTTCACTAGCGTGATACAGGCTCTGCTGCTCAGTGCTCAGACCTCTTCTGTCTCGCAGGGGCTGTTTGGCGAGTACATCGAGCTCTTCGTGCAGTTTGGCTACCTGAGCCTGTTCTCCTGCGTCTACCCTCTCACAGCCATCCTGCTGCTGCTGAACAACATCACTGAGATTCGCACTGATGCCTTGAAGATCTGCAGGCTGTTTCGCAAGCCTTTTGCAGAGCCTGTAACCAGCATTGGAGTCTGGCAGGTGGGACAGCGCGATTACCGATTTGCATGCTTCACAGCAGAAAAACACAAGTGTGTACGATCCAAATCCGAAATAATGTATTTTTATAGAAAGGATCTAGTGATTTTATGAGCTGTGCATGTACAGTATGAAATTCTGGGGAACGTAGTGGTGCAGTAGTTAGTATTGCTGCCTCACAGAGCTGGAGCCCTGGGGCCCTGCGTGCTATCTGTGTGGAGTTTGTATGTTCTCCCCGTGTTTGCTTGGGTTTCCTCCAGGTGTTCCTGGTACGTGACTGGTATCCCATCCAGGCTGCCCCTTGCCTTGTGCTTGCTGCTTGCTGGGATAGGCTCTGGCTCCCCTGTACCCGAAATTGGATGAAGTGGTTAGAAAATGGATGGATAGAATTTCCTAATAATAATTGGCAGATTTTCCCCATATGGGAGTGATGTTTATGAGGATGCTTATAACATGGCATCCTGCTCATACAGTTCATGGACCTGCTGTTGTCTGCTGTTGCTCAGAGCTAGATAGTTTGACTGTGTATTTAAGAGGACATCTGCCTGTCAGCTTTTTTATGCTGTGATTTTAATACAGTGGTAGCAGTGATCTAGGCTGACTACTAATCGATGTGAACTCAAATTAAGTTTTCAGAAGCCCAGATCTGGGTTAAACTCAGCAATTAAATATCTCTTTTGCTAACAGAATTTTCCTGAATCACCCTTTTGGCTTGTTCCTTCACAGAGGTGTGAAAAGTCACATAGGTTTGGCTCAGTGAGGTATGGTGACTATGTGGCCCATCAGTCCTCCCCCTTTCTTCATTCTTCTGTTTTCTGCTGTCTTCTCAGGGAGCCTTCGAGGTCCTGGGCTTCGTCTCTGTGATATCAAACTGCTGCCTCATCCTCCTGTCCACTCCTGTCCAGGGGTACTGCCAGGAAAGTGGCATCAGTATGGGCAAAGCTCTACTGGTCACCATATTCCTAGAGGTAGGATCTCCACAGTGGTTTGTTTTTACCGTTCACTCTAAGAAGACATGCTGACAAAGCTTGATCTCTTCTTCTTGAGAGGCAAAAAAAAACTGTTTTTTGGCACCAACCCATTGTGTAGGATATTACACGTGATATGGTAAATCCCTCACAGCAATCTTGCATGATCCGAGTCAGGAAGCGCCCACAGATTCAGTTTATGGTTTTCTGAACTGAATAACAAAGAGAACTCCTTTCAGAAGAGCTGTTACCTGGACTGGACTGACGTTAGGCAGGGAGATCAGGCTGCTCCAGCGGCGCTGACCTGAGGAGACGGACACTGCTGCTGTTTGATGGCTAGCACCAGGATCCAATTGCTCTTTACGGCCACCAGCCCAGCTGAACCTGAAAAAAAGAAACTCGGGTACCCAGCACAAAACAGACTGGAACCCAAACCATGGCAGGGGGCTTCATGTAGTCCAGTTTGTCTTCCAAACCCCATTTCTTGAGCAACGCTCCACAAGTTCCTTAAAGTAATTTTATGGGAATGAGTACCCTGGTAGAAGGTTACATCACAGCAATGCCACATTTTAAAGCACAGTTCCCCCTCTCGCCACACCGTTGGCTTGAATATTTTTGGTCTAGGCAGAAGACTGCCCCCTACTGGTCCACCAGCATCACTTCTAGCAGCAACACGCAAGGCACTGCATAAAGAACATGGAATCACTATTTCTGCCTGTCTGGCTGGTGGTGGCAAAGTGCTTATAGCAGCGAAGGGCTCCCACAGCATGAAGGGAAGGCAAGGTCTTGAAGAGTCTTCACAGTGCTGCCCGGAAGCTATCCGGGCCATCTTGTTTTTAGACCCCTCCTTTTCCAGGACTGACCCGATCCAGCCTGGGTTCAACTTCTGACCCGTCAAGAGGGGGACAGAGCTCGGCTGTGGAAGTACCTCATAGGTTTAAAATATTGTCTAAAATATTGTAGTTTGTTGAATCTCTGATCACCCTTTTGAGAGGCTGGCAAAAGATTACAAGTAGTCTCAAATGCTCTTCGCAATGGCAGTTTAACGCAATTTAAAATGCATTAAACCTGCTATTAAACATGATTTGGAAGGCTTATTATTTAATCAGATGATCATACTTTAGGTATTTTTTGCATTGGGTATAATTCTGTCGATTTAAGAATCTGCCTCCCCCGCCTGTATCACAGCACTGCCTGATTGCTCTGAAGATGATCATAGCGTTCGTCATCCCTGATGAGCCTTCTTGGGTGAGGACAGAGAAGGCCAAAATGGAGTACAACTCCCTCCAAGCACTGACGCATCAGGTAATTCTCCCCTGTCCTCAGTCCCTTTTGTTTCTGTTTGTTTTCTACAGCCTAGCCAACTGGGAAAATGGGAGTGAAGAGTTTGGAACATAACAGCCGATCAGGAAAAGCTCTTGTCTGGAGGGCAGCTGTAGTGGTTGTGACTCCTGCAGCAGCACAATCCCCTGTGCCTCGGCAAGTGTTGAGTAGCCTTGCCTGAAGCAGGGGATCCTCTGCTTCTTGTGCCAAAGATGCTAACTCTGCTTGAAGACACAGTGGGCGTTTCAGAGCGAAAACTATGATAGATTGCTCAGACTAGTGTGTGCTTGTCAGCCTCCTACCCCCTCATTCAGACATAGGAGTCAAAGCAGGGAGGCAAGCGAACCAATTCATAATTTGTATTTTTTTCTCCACTAATCATCTTGGTGTGTGTCTTGTATCAGACGCTGTAGGTGGAGCACGAGCGACTTCAGCTGGTTGTGGTATTCCTGTTGGGGTTCGACGAGAACAGGGGTTGCCCAGACGCACTGAGCGGAGCACATTCCAGTCACAGGCTGCTCGCGGAAGGTGCCGATTTCTGGTTTCCCAGGACGGAAACCAGATTTTTCAAAGAGGAAGCCGCTGTTCACAATGTGTCTCTGTGTCCACTTCTCTTGAAGTCTGTAGGCATTTGTGTTGACCTACTTTTATTTGACAATTACGGGAAGACAGTGCCTTCGCAAAAGCCAGGAAATAAGACTAGAAACATTTTACAGTCACTGCTTTTTTAAGATGACTTTTTTTGATGGATAAGCACTCTGAAAGAGTGTGAGGGGGTGGACGTGATGCATCTGTTGTGCACTTTTGCATGAAGGATTTTCATGGGTGAACATGTGCTTCCTTGTACTAATGGGCAGCAACAGTATTAATATTAAGAAAAGTAATGCAAGTATAAAAGAGGAGCAGACAAATTTTAGTGAGAAATTTGTCATACAAATACTTTACAAAATCTTGGGAATTGGGAGGGGGGGAATAATTTTCATAAAAAAGCATAAAAATGCACATGTGCATATTTTTTTAAAGACATGAAATAAAGGTCATTTTATATTCCTTAGCTGTGATGATAATTGCACTTCTCTCATCTGTTTGCTGCTGTTCAGGACCCAGTGTTGGAAATGAATATGCCACAGCAAACCAGTCATGGACCACACTGACCACCGAAGTTTCAGTGCTGGAGCTTCAATGTGATGATCCCAATCTGTGCAGTTGAATTTAAAGCCCCTTATATCACCTCATTTCTGTTTTCACTGTACAATCAGTAATGTCTAGTGGGTGTCTAGACAGAGTGGTTTTGAAGATCACCCTACTTCTAAATTCAGAGTTCTTGTGTGTGAGCCCACCCACATGGCTTCTGAACTTCTTTTACTCCAGCTTTCTTTTCCTGCTGGAACCTCAGTGCCTCTTTCTCAGCCCTGATTAACCCCCTCCATCACTCTCCCCTCACCCATAGTCCAGTGCTTCTCACTCTTTGGCCCCTGTAATCCACTCATGAATTAATTGATTCTTAAAGTGATCAATACAGCAATTAATAAGCTGGCTAGACTCATGTGTTGCAAAAGAGTGGATTGGAGGTGCCACAGGTTGAGAAGCCGAGACTGTTAGTCAGAGTGAACTCCCTGTTTTTCTTTTCTACCACGTCTGTCACAGATAAGCTTTTCGGACCAGAATAATGTTTTTCTTTTGAAGGGAAGTTACATATTTTTTTTTAGGAAATATTTGTCAGGTCCATCAGAAGTGCCACATGAGCAATTTCCCCATGGCATTTTGTAGAGTAAGCATGACTCGTGAAGCCCACACAGAAACTTCACACTTCTTAAATGTCACGTTTTTTAAAAGCAAGAAAAACTCTTGCTAATGTGGAGCACGTACCGGTGGCACTGTTCCAGACCCTTTGTCTGAAGGACTTCGCCAACCTTTCGGAAAGTCTCTCCTTCCGTGGGATGAAGCAAAGGTGCAGCTCGAACTGAAACTATTCTGTAATGCACAGATGTTCCATGACGGGAATGTTTCCTTTAAACCAACGCCAACTGCAGACAGATAAGCATATAAAATAAAAATAAACACAAATTGCTCCAGTACAACACCCAGGGTATGAATGTATGCGACAAGCAAGTTGCTTTGGATAAATCCGTCAGCCAAATCAATTTGTGATTTAGCTAGACCGACCCAAAATTTTAGTAACCGTTGAATAAACAGCGACACAAACTGAAATAACATGGAAGTGCTTTTAATACTCCGAATGGGAGCCACTTTCTTACACACAGGGTTTTCCGAGTCTGGATCAAAGTATCCAACCATGTTGCTGAAGCAGAAACTTCAGCTTCTTTCAACACACAGGTGGCAGAGATCTTCAGAGTAACTTCAGATCGTTTCTTGAAAAGAGTAGGGGTGTTACCCTGGTGTCCTGGCCAAATTTCTCCCTGCCTCCTAATAATCTCTAATCATCACTCTGTTCTCCTCCCCACTGAGAGCTGGTGTGTGGGGAGCGTACTGGTGCACTATGGCTGCCGTCGCATCATCCAGGTGGGGCTGCAACACTGGTGATTGTGGAAAGCACTTTCGGTGGAGTGTCCAGAAAAGTGCTAAATAAATAATAATCCTTACACGTATATAATTAAATTACTAACTACTAAACAGGCTGCATCAGCTGAATGGCCTCCTCTTGTATGTACAGTAATCATAAAAAAAAAACAGTAATGGAAAAAAGTCCTTCAGGTGTTGGAAATAAAGTATAACTCCAGTGTAATGAACAACAACAACAAATTTATAGTTGTGAAATGTGTAATTGTAAAGATTTAAACCTTGAACACAACATCAACACATTCTTTTTCAGTTATTTATCCATTCTTCCTCAGGTATTGGAGGAGGGTGAACTGTAGCATACAGAATAAACACAGCTGGTGTTGAAAGATGTTCACCCAAAATGTACCAATTTCTTAGTAGTTCTGGCTCGATTATTACAATTTCTCTTTCAGTATGGATGTGTTCCGTACAGTATTTGAGTTATCAATCTCATTTCACAATGTTAGTAAGCAGAACCATCTGAAGAGATGACTAGGTCTGCTTCAGATACAGTATATTTAGTCAGCAGGGAAACTGGCCGAGTACTGTATGGACATCCAAGCATATCTTGTTATGAATTGTGGTATACTTATATTACGTATATTAATCAGTTCTGACTCTTTCATAGCAACTTCTCCTCTCATTCTGAACCTTGGTCTTTATAAATATGCTTACAGTAAAACAAGATATTTATAGAGTTACCAAGCTACTGAACCTGAAAGATTACTCCTCAGCTGCCTTGTCAAAGAAGGTTGTGATTTTGAATTGCATATCCAGTAAAGATAAGATTCATCACCTAAGTGCATGGTGACTTTGGACTGCATCTACTACAATGTTTTCATTCAGCGAAAAAAGGCCATAATTTTCCAATTTGTCATATTGACCCCAAGCAAATATGGCAATGAACCTAAATGACATTAAATAGGATATTTAGGAATATAATTAAATAGGATAATAGGAATAGAATGGATATTTTGCGCTATAAAAAATACAACACTAGGCCTACATAGGGTAAAGTACCTCCAGTTACATAATGTTACTGGCAGGTAAATGAAAAAAATATTTCAGTAACTTTCTTGTTGTGCAAAGGTTTACTTTCACTGCTACGCTTACAATTGATATGTTATTTTGTGTCTTTCAAGTGAACCTACTTTCGTGTAAAGGAAATGGCTGCCCTCGTAGTGGCCTATGAACTACGGAAACCCATGGGTTACAACGGTTTATGATGTCTTACTCTATAGTTCCAGCGCTTTCAGATATCATAGCCTCCTAAAGAATTCATGCCCCTTACGCAAAGTAGCTGAAAGTTGGATTTTAGCAAAAATGAAAAATGAAAATTTACCCATCAGTATTGGAAATCTCAAAAACAAATCTGTCCAAAAAAAGCACATATAAATATACAATGTCCAATATTATTAACACCCCTGCAAACATTTGTTGATCCTCCACTGGCTTAGATGACAGTTAATTTGATAAGGCTTTCCTGCAGCCTTTTAATTGCTTCAGGGACTGTTGGCCACTAATCCATGCAGAGCTTCTCTGCCACCTTCAAATGACATCTGAGCGTCCTTCAGCTCACTTTGCAATTGTGACTGGTGTCCAGACAAGGTGCTGGCCAATCAGGAACATTGGTTATGCTCCCTTAACTGTTGGGCAGCAAATTTGTAGGTGTGCTTGGATCTGATATTCTGCAGGAACACCCATTTGCAACCAAGCTTGAATTCCTTCGTACCCACGATTTTGGCTAAAATATCCTGATATAGTTTAGAATCCAAGAAATATATTGCTGCACACCTACATTAATCAATCTGTAGTTACAGTTCATTAAGGGTATGAATACCTTTGTAGACAAATTTGTCTAGACACATAAAGTAAATGTTCCCTCGTCAATAGAAAACTATAGAACATACAGACACTGAAGTGTCACACCTGCCTTTAAAGCCCCATTTTTACTTAGAATACTTTGTGGAGGATGTGCTCTCTGATATGCAGTGCTTGCAAGAGTTTTTATAATATCAGGCCCCCTAGGTCAGTACTGGATGGAAGCAACAATTATGGCTGTCAGTAGTTCTGGACAGGTCTCTAGGAGCTTAACACAGTGGGTTTGTGTACATTTATCTGTTCTTAATAATTACCCCTGTTCTGACAGATGTGGTAGGGAGAGTTGATGGACTGCAATAGTCAAGCCTCATTACAAACTTTATATTGGATTCAAGTCAGGACAGGGCCTGACTCCCATTTCAAAGAACTTTCTTCAAAAGACTCCGCTGACATTCCTTACCAGTTTCCTCCTGCCCAGCTCCGTGTGGAAGGGTGTTACAATGCACATTAATAACTTAACTGTACTCAAAATAATAAATAACCTAGTTTTTATCTCTACTTCTCTAACACATTTTCCCTGATATGTTTTAAAATAAAAGGTGCCTGGCCTTCATGGTCAACTCATTGTATCACTTTATAAACTGTGATGTGAAATTAAATGTCTCTCTGATGGAACATACAGAGACAGATGAAATCAGGTTAATCCACTTTGATTGCACATGAACTGATTTAGCGTAGCCATAGCAAAGCACTTGCAATGCAACTGAAAATCTTCTACATTTCGTCTAAAAATATTTGCCTGTTGTCAGCGTTTTTTAGCTTTAGCACTCTTCAGAAGATAGTCAGATTAAAAAATGCATAGTTCCATTTGAAAGTGTCAAACGCTTCATCACAAGGCAACAAAGAGTCACGGAAGGAAATAAACATTATCTAGAAAAAAAAACATTTACCAGCAGCAGCGCCGAATATAGTTTGAAAAAACCCACAAATACATTTCTTGAAGTGAATCCCCATATGAAATAAACAGTGCATTTATTTTGTGGTTACAGCTGCACATTTTTTTATGGAAAGTTTTTATCTGTGGTTTAACGTCTTATCATTTCCTGTATTACACTATCTATTACAGTTATTATAAATTAATAAGCAGATGTTTTGGTAATTGGCCTACATAATCAAAGTAGCTACAAATTCTATATATGCAGTAAGAATGTACTGAAATGATGATTTTTTCAAAATACACTATATTGTATAGCTACACATATAGAAATTGCTTTCTGGTAATACAGTTGGGTCTCAGGGATGTTATGGACGTGGTAGACAGGTTTGTGGTTCTTTGTTAAGGAAACCCAAACTACCTTTACAGCAGGAATGATCACCACATTGACAATTGTATGAGAGGCATCCCTTAATATTTACATTCTTCTAATTTTCTAGTCAAGAATATTAAATTACATTAGGTGAAAAATCCATTAAGTTATGAAAAGGTACTGCAGGTATGTCCCGATTGTTTGACAGATTCTATGGTGAGTAGCTGTGTGCGGGCATTGTTTATGGACAGCCCCACACCATGGAGGTTGTGTTCTTATCAAGTGCCATCTTAGAAGGAGCAGCGAATGACTACGATGCTATATTGCTCTCTGCATGTGTTGCATAATATAGTCCTTACATTTCTGAATCCTTTTCCTGATCAATGTACAGCTACAATACGTTCTGCTGATGAGCTCTAATAAGGGGAAAGCTTTCTGTGGCAGCTGACTAACTTTACATACTTGAGGCTGAATTATAGGGCTCTCTAGACCAATAGTGTCAATTCCTGGTCTTAGAGGTCAGGTGTGTCTGTAGATTTTCATCCCAGCTCAGCTATTCACGACAAAAATCTAAACATTACTGGCTTAACTGGAACAATTTAATTAATTGGGGTTTTAGCCTACTGCTGGTGCTTTTAAGCGACCAACAAACCTGGCAGACACACAGTTCTTGCATGGCCAGGATGGGGGGACCCATGTTTTGGACAGTTCTGCTTTCTAGTGTTGTGAAGCTGCCTGAGCTCATTAAAATTCAGTATATCCCATGATTCATAACAAGTATCTACATAAATGTAGCAAAAAAGAAGTTTATACTAGAGCCACAGTGACTCAACATGATGCTTGTCCATCAGAGGGATCCACACATCCACAGTAATCGTGAATGACTTCCTCATTTATGCATCAGTCATAGCCAGGAATCTGGAAGTCCTACATGGAAATTTTGATTAGGCCATTCTTTCACCTTTGAAATATTACCTGCATTAGGCAATTTCTATCAATGTTTGCTGCTTCTAACACACACCAGACCCTGGCAGCAAATCACTCCTACACTTTAGTCTCTACTTTAGGTTAGGTCCCCTTTTCAGGCCATCAAGGTCCATGGGGAATGGGGGGCAAGGGTCACCATTTTTCTCAACCATCCGACACTGGAGGTGGAGGTGATGTGGTCAGCATCACGCGCCGGCCGGCCTATCGGACCCGGATATCTACATGAATAGACATTCAATATAGCATAGAAACAGGATTGCTCACAAACGTTTTTTTTTCCTAATAGGACGATGAATAGTCAGATGTATGGTACTACATGCTGCAGGCTCTGTGGTGTGCTGGACACGTGTGAAATGCAGAATTATTTTCAATGGCTAGTTAATCATTACGGTTTTGTCATTCTGATTATTCATACAGAGCGTTCTTGATGGAGTTTCCCCTTTAATATATTAAGTACATTACAACATTACTGGGTTTTTTGTTAATCCTGCAGATGTCTATTACAATAAGGTGTTTTTCTCCCCCTCTTATTTACGGCTTTCTGTTCTCTTTTTTTTATACAAAATCTCAGTAACTGGAAACTTGTCACTGGAGCCTGGCTGGAAAGATCATGTCCATTTTCACCGTCGAGTGAACTCAGCATAAGAGTAGATTATTTCTTCTGCTTCTGCCGCCGCTGTTACTATGAAGCTAGAGACATGTAAAAAATAAGAAGAAGTGATACTAACTACCTGAGCCGTGGCAGCTCAGACGGCAGGGGTGTCTAGCTCCTGATGGGAAGGTCCCAGGTTCAGTCCCAGGTAGGGGCAAGTGATGAAGCTTGTTCTAATTCCTTCCAGACAGCTCCCAGGTCCACTCAGCCTGCTTTCCAAGTGAGTACCGGGGGTTAATCCTTCTGGGGGCGATAGGCCGGGCGGAGCGTGATGCTGACCTCATCACCTCCACCTCCAGTGTCGGATGGATGAAAAAAATGGGGGCCCTTGCCCCCCAATTCCCCATGGGCCTTGATGGCCTGAAAAGGGGACCTAACGTACCTATATTAGATACCAGCTTCCATGCATATGGAAATTCAACATACAGAAATTTCTTAAAAACACAGGAAATGTCATGATTGCCATTGTTCCATGGACGTATAATCTATTTGCTTTCTGTTTTTTATTTTAAGGTGTGGAGAGGGTTGTGTAGGTACAAATTGCTATTAAAAAGTGCCACAACTGCAAGCTAAATGTGAAGAAAATGCAGACAGTAAAAAGTTATTTTTTTTATATTGTTTTCCAGAATAACTTTAAAATAGAACCTCACTGAGGCTGTTTTTTTTTTTGCTAGTTAGCACTTTCTGTTCCTTAGCTGTGAAATGGCAAGCCCAGGAAAAATGTTGCAAGAAGTTCTAGTAAGGAAATGACACACCTGCTGCTGCTGGGTTTATAACAGTGAAATGAATGACCAATACACAACTGTAAATTACAAAAAAAAACCACAAATTACATGCAAATACCTTTCAATGTTGTACAAACTATAAAAATAAAATCATTAGAATAAAATGAAGTGCATCCCATATCTGACCATTTCACTTACGGCCATACCAAGTGTGAATTCATTGATCCACCATCCACTATCCTTGACATCAGAATCAAAATTGTACACCCAATCTTACGCAGTTACAGCTATAGAATAAGTTGACTTTGGGGGTAAAAATAATGCTCATCGTCTGTGGTGCTTTCGTTATGAAAGGGGAAAATGACTTAAAGAAGGAGCAGTGATAGGGAGAATTTGTACAGGGTGACTTAAGTCTATAAGGAAGATAAAGTAATGTTTGGGCAACAGTGGCAGGTTTGGAATGAGGTGTGTGCAATAGGAAGCATAACCAATTTGAATTCAACATGGGGTCATGGCACGCTATATCTAATCTACTCATTACACATGAGCAAAACATTCCAATAGATGATAGTCCAAATTGGTCTGCAAATTCTTACTTTTCACTTTAGAAATTGTCCAGTTATTGTGTGGTCACCTCACAGTAAATACAAGAGTCTGCCTTGGTAAGAGCTCAAAGGAAGCATGGATAGATTCAAGGACCTTCATGTAGGCCTCATTTAAGATTAAAGTTATTGAAGGCATGACTGTGAAGTAGGAGGGCTGCACGGAATCTTAAATGTCACATGTAGAAACACTAAGCTGTTCTCACTAATGTAATAAATTATCTACATTTTATTTGCTTATGTGACAACTATAAGCTTCTTCTAAAGATATACTTCAATAATATTTAGCATGTCTCAAAAAGTACTAAGGAAGCAAGCAAAGAAAGTACAGTGCTGTTGAGCTTTATGAGAATGATCTTTATATGAGAATCCACCCCCTTATCCTTGCTGTGTTGTCAGCTTGACACATGATCTCAAATAATAGGGATACCAATATGTCTATGTGCCTCTACTCTGGATTCTGAACACAAAACCAGGTTAGTGTGCTCTGCCGAGTCTGACCCAATTCTTCAACACCAAAACTGGAAGAGATACCAGCATCTCAACTTCATCAGCATACTTCTCCTTACCAAACAAACCCAAAACTTCCCAACAATATCCATAGGCCAAACAGTGGCATCTAACTGGCTCTGTCATTGTCCATACCTGCAATGCCAAAAATGAACACATTACAAGAGCAACTGCACAACTGATCACCTTCTCTACAGTCAACGTCAAAGCAACAATGGCTCCGTCAAAAATGCAAGAGACACAAAGATGTCAGAACAAAGAAACAAAGTGGAAGTGTTGAAAAGATCTCACTATAACTGGACTGCTGAATTTCACAGTACTGTACATTGATAGCTCCAAAGATAGCACCTGCTCAACCAGCCTGAGACTGTGTAGATCCCATAATGATCTAATCAGTTCTTCTGGCTCATGGTGGATGGGGATAGTCAAGCAACAACAACTGTCTATTATTTCTGTGGGCAGGTGTGTTCTAAAGCTTTACACAGTGCAGAAGAGTGCTGCTCTTTCCAATGATGTCACATTTTGTTGAATTACAAGTCACATATCCACATTTTTTCAACAACTATCAAATTTAATCAAAATGTGAATTCGCAAACTGAACACTTTTATGGGCAAATAATATCAGCAATAACCACAAAGAACACTAAAAAACTAAAAATATTTCTTGGGTGAGTATGCCCACCTCTTACTATGGCAACCCTACATTTGCTCAGGCGCCCAAAGTTACTTTGACAAGTCACACAATAGGTCTGTGTGCAATAATACTAGTTCATAACTTCAGAATAAATACAGCTTACACTGTAAGATTCTTCGGTTAATTGCAAGCAAAGAGTCAATCAGGGAGACTACAGAGCTTTCAAAACAACTCAGAGATGTAGTTGCAGAAAAGCGCAAAGGAAAACAAATACATACAGTGTGAGGCACCCTGACATTGCCTTGATCAGGTTGTCCCCGTAAACTGAGCTGCCAGGCAAGGAAAAAACTGGTTAGGGATGCCACTGTGAGGCCAATGGTGACTTTTGAAGAGTTACAGAGTTCATGGGCTGAGATGAGAGAAGATGTCCAAGGGTCAACCCTTGATCACTCAACAGAGCTGGCATGTTTGGAATTACAAATAACACCTCAAATACAAAAATGAATCTTGTTTGGTCTAAATGCACAGCTCCCACAGCAAAACCCCCCAAAGCACATCACTCAGGAAATACCTGTATCATCACTATTGACATAAATGGTGTTGGCAAGGCTGCTTCTCGTTGGCAGGGACTTGTCAAGATTGCGGGAAAGCAGATGGAGTAAAACAGGAAAATCCGAGAAAAACCTGCTTCAATTTTTTGGCAGAGGTTGAGTGAATTTGGAAAAATGAATGGGCAAAAATGATTCTGCAATTCTATTAATTAGGTACCAAAAAGTGACTCAGTTGGTGAACTGGTGAACTCTGCAATCCACATTTTATTAAATAAATGTCATATTCTGTAGCAGAATTCACACCAAATCACATTGAAATAACTAAAAACCGTTATACACATTTCTTTCAGTTAATTTCTTAAAGTTACATTTTCAATAATGATACCTCAGTAACTGAAACCATATCTCCTAATTACTTAAGAACACGAGACATTTTGATCTCTTTAATTATAAGAAATGTATTAACAAGGCATACATTATTTGACTGAATCATAGTAAAATCAATATCTGCTAATATATTTTTCATCAAGAGTTCCTAGAAAAGGAATGTTTACCAATTTTTAAATATATTTTAGTTTTACTTATATAAAAAAACATTTGCATGCACACAGCCCAAAAAGTCTGTTTTTTAAATAAGAAAAACAGATTTGCTAAAAAATAAAGCACACACTTTGATACATAATTAAATTAGTCATAGCTGAGTACTTTATTAAAATATTTTGTCCTTAGAGCATAAATACATTAAAGTAGGCTGTTAAGTGACTCATTGCATAGAGATCAAGAAAATCTAATTACTTCCTGTGCAAGTTCAGAAAAAAAAACTGTTTTCAAACAAGAGGAAAGTGGAACTTTCCTCTGGAGTGAATGAAAAGTGATGGGTCAGCTTTCCATACTCTGATTTATCTAGTTCCGCTTTTGGTGCTATAAATCACAGGAGGTTACACTGCACTGTCAACTCACTCCTCAGGCTGAATCATCACCCACTCTGCAAGCCAGCTGACGAGATGACACAGAAGGCAAGTCTTCTCCTGGCCACACTGGCCATCTGCTGCATTGCCACAAGTTATGGTAAGACAAACCGACTGTCACCTCGCACAGGGTTTAGAGCAACTGCTAGTCGGGAATCCTGAGCTGTAATTAAGATCTGCATTTTTGCCAACTGCTGTTCAATTCTTGATGCAGTTTTGAAAATTAATCGGAATATCAGAACATGTCTTTCAAAAGGGAGATTCCATTTTTATTGAGCTAAAAATGTTATTTTCCTGTGTGAGTGAGTTTAAAACTAGACAAGACCTTGCATGCAAACGTTTCCAAATACATAATTCCATTACCTACCGAGTTACCTTGATTGTCCACAATTACAATCTAAAAACTTTCAATTAAATCCATGCATGTTTAAGTATTTATTTATATTTGAAATCAAAATTAAATTACTCCTTACATGTACATAATTAATTATTTTATTCCGAGACCTTCAGACCTAAAATATAAATATAATTTAAGGGGCTCAGGTTTCGTTTCATACTTCTATATGGCGATATTATTTCTTCCTCTAAAAAGCAGCTAAAAGCCCTCTTGTTTCTTTTTATTTAAGAAGTTTACTGACCCTGAAAAGTCAATATATCAGTCGCGTTTCAGGTCTGCTTTCAGATGATCAGGGTACATTTCAAGCAAATGTTGTCCCTTGTTTTTAGCCATTGTGCATGACTGGAAAACAGATTACTGGTAAGGTAATAATTCCGAAAAATAAAACTTATTCTGGAACTGGGACTTTGACCACCCTCTCTCTATAACTTGAGGGCTTCGTGTAGCTTTCTCTTAAACTTGGTAACATGAAAGCAATCTAATTCATATTTAAATAATAAAAACAGAAAGTGAATTTAGACATAGTGCTTGATCAGTATTGGGACCTACTGTAGCAAGTGTTATCTCAGAGATCGCTACTAACCTGCGGTTATGATTATTCATGCTTTTCAACCTCCAGCCTTACCTATGGAAGGAATTATCAGTGACCTGAAGTGTAGATGTGTGAGATACACGTCTGCCTACATAAATCCCAGAAACTTCCGGCACATCGAAATAATTCCCCAAGGAGCTCGTTGTCGCCGTACTGAGATAATGTGAGTAACTGCTTCCCTTCCTGTATCTTTAAAGCCACCCATCTGGTGGATATTTTCTGTTAAAAAACAGGAGTCTCGCTTGTTCCATAAGAAAAGCAGGGCTTAGAAATGGGAAAAAATGCCTACTGAAACTTCAGCTATATTTACAAAGTTACCTCAGAGGTTGGTTTTAAAACACAGCACAGCTGTATAATGCGTCCTGTTAAGTGGCTTTAAAGAGCACAGACTTTGTGTGGTTGATCTTTTCATGTCTTTCTATTGATATTTGTGGCTCAGTGGCCTTTGCCCACAATAATTAAAAATAATTCTTCTTGTCAGTGGAACCTCAACTTGGCTACAAAGTTCAGAGAGCTGGAGAATGTAGGCTGATGTGGGCGCACAATCTTTACCTTGTCTGAAAAACACTTGCCTTTTCACTCCAGTCTAAAACGTTTCATCACAGCCATCACCTGATCAGACTATGTTTGCGGAGAAGATGAAGGGCATCTTTCCCAAAGGTTCAGAAGTAAAGATCTGAACTTGAAACTGTCGTGAAACTGGAACCTTGGCTAAAGTCATGCAGAGAACTTCCTGTTCTGAGCTTACATGGGACTAAAACGTTTCTTAAAATATAAACGTCCCGCTAGAAAATTAGCATATGGCAAAATGTAAGTATATAAACAGACATGGTAAACCACAGACCTGTCGGTGATACCACAGAGTTCCTAATGTGTACTTTTAACTTCCTTTTTTGTTGTCAACTTGTCAAAGAACTATATCCAAAAGAAGAACAAAAACATCAGCAGGATTAGGATAAAAATGTACATGCTTTAAGTACCATGGGCGACAAACTTGATATTTTTCACATTTTGTTGACATTATTGTTTGATGCACATTAAAAGATCAAATGACAATTACATCAATCCACAGAAACTATGAATAATCTATTTAAAAAATACACTTATTGAATACATATATTAAATATCAAACTATATGCAACTTTATGTGTGGACAAAAACTATTTAAGGCTTACATTTTCAGGGCACATAAAAAAAATGTCTTTCTTCAGCTCTCATTCTGTGCTACTCATGGGCGCCCATATGAATAACTGTAGTTCACCCAGCTGTAGGAAGAGTGAAAAATAAATGGTTTTGCTTACCAGGATACTGACCCCTACTAGCGGCTACTGTTTGTAATGTACTTGTGTTCTTTCATCTGTACCTTTGCCACAGCTGAAGAAAATAGATTTTGGATGTTTTGGTTTCAAGAAAACTTCAAAAAAAGAAAGCAAATTAAAAGACAGCACAGTGGCCAGTATCTCGTGAGAGGGCCTTCGGGCAACAGAAAGAAGGAGGTATTTTCTTTGAGAACCCAGTCCCTGCATTTTCATCGAGGGAAACATGTTCTGCCTCTTCTTTCCATTCAATGATCTTGCCTTTGTTTTTCTCATGCCTATGCTCAAATAAGCAATGTATGGTGTAACAGAGCCAACACTGAAACCCTTCCTCTGTTCTTTTTCAGTGTCACCTTGAGAAACAACAACATTGTCTGTGTGGATCCTCAGGCACAATGGATCAATCAGCTAATCAGTAATGTCATAGCACTGTAAGTCCTCCATGACTCATTTCTATATTGATCTCACAACTCATGAGCCAAATAATCTAGAAGGTAATAAGCTCAATACTTTTGTGCTGCACTGGTTACTCTGGTCCATCACATTAAAAACATGTTGTATATATGCATACCCATATAAATCCGATTTGTGAGAAACAGGCAAAGAGCTTATTAAAGCTTATTTATATTCAGACCTGTCCTTTGGGGCAATACACATTTTTTAGTAAATACCCACCAAAGGCAATAAGGTCTTCGAAATCATATATACAGAGAGATCATTAAAAACAAATGCTATTGCTTCCAAAACCCATGTTTTTAATGTCTCTAGGTATTACCTATTGTAACAGTACGTAATACTGCCTCACAGTTCCTAGGTCCTGGGTTTGATTATGGACAATGATGCCATCTGTGTGGAATTTTCTTGTTCTCTTACATTTGTGAGAGTTTTTTCCCCTCTATCCCAAGACATGTTCTAGGCCCACAGACATTTCTAAAACTTCTGTTCATTAAATGGAATAATTGCTTTGGCGCAGTACTAAGAACTCACATTAAAAGCTAATTTAACAGATTCTTATCTCCTAATACTGCTCCTCTTTCTTTTCAGGAAAAAAAGCACTACAGCGGAGAAAGCCTAAGGAAACATGAAATACTGAAGCAGAAAACGAACTTAAACTGTGAACAACGCTTAACAGAATATATCACCTGCTAAAACGTTTTTTTCTCTTTTACTTAGTGCATCCATGCCAAGCTTTAAATATGTCTGCCTATAAAGCAAAAGCTGGTAAACTGTACCAGCTGAGTTTCAAATTACTCAACCTGGGTCTTTCTGACTACCTGTGAATCCAAATAAAATGTGACCTTTATAAATGAAACACTGTTTAACAGCATTATAAGAGTTTTTTAAACTTATGATTAAGCTGTAGTGTTATGCATTTAAAATGATTTTCTGATGTCTTTCATAAATCAATGCTTGAAAACTGTGAAAATTTGAACATCTAGTAAAGTATAATTAAAATACATATACAGTACTTAATTGTAATAATCATCTTAGAATTGTATAATTATAAGACTTTAATAAAACATGGCGAAATTTTTAAAGCTGGACATTTTTTCATTTCTCAGAAAGAAGCTTGCACGAGACATTTAAAATCTAAGATACACACCCTAAACATACGTTACATTAAGTAACAAGCAATAGGTTTATAAGAAAGAAAACAACGTTTCGGCCATTGAGCCTTTTTCAGGTGATATTAAGTATGTGTACTGTACCAATGTGCAACTTTTTAGTTACAACTGAGAGTTACATGAGAAGACAATTATGGACAGTCTGATATCTTCTAGCCTGGGGGAGCTTGTCTTCCACAGTGCATACAATTAATATTTCAGACGCCAACAACACAAACTGACAAAAGGACAAGCTTGATTTTGACATTAGAAAAGTTTCGAATACACTATTGATCACAGATGCATAAGACCTGATGTACAGGACAAGCGAAACAAGTGTTAATCCTAAATAGGGGCTTAACTTCAATCTGAGAACAGTAAAAAAGTAACAAACGAGACGAGGTCCTTTCATTCATTCCAATAACTCACCTGGCTGCTAGTAGCTAAGGAGTATCTCGTCCTCCTTTTCTTAAAGGATTATTTCACAACATGGCGCGGTAGGTTCTTCCACAAGCGAAGCAGCCCATGTTCTCGGTTTTAGAAGCACTTCACTAATTCTGACTTTTTGCCCTCTGGTTTCTAAAGAACATCAGCCGAAACAACTCTATCGCTGGAAGGACAATGTATGCATGCACCATGACGTAACCCAATGTCCAAACGTGAAAACGCAAAGGCATTACAGAGACAAAACAGTAGGAGAAAACGTTTTAAAAGCAAACGGAGAGAGACTTTACACAAAACACAACCACCTATGATATGAAAATCTTCTCGAATCAGAGAAGATTGTAAACAAGAGGAAAGTTCCAAGATCCAAACTTCCACCGGCCTGGAAGATGAACCGTGCTCTAGAAAAAAAAAAAGGGGGTGCAAACGTGAAAAACAGTCGGAAAAAACGTCGCCAGGAACGGAACAACGGTACAACAAAGCAACACAAACTCAGCCAGTACCTATCCCGAGGAGGGTTGAATCCAGTCAGTCTCGCCTTGAATCCGGGCTCCCAAGGAACCTCGTGTTGTTCGTTTTTGTCCCGGGCAGGCGTAAGCATAACACCTTGGCAAATATCCTAGAGAATATTAAACACCTATAAACGTCTGTCATACGCCTCTGACAATAACAAAATAAGAAGGGAATTTAAGTATTTTGAAAACGAAGGAGACGTCGATAATACAGTCTTGAATGAATTAAAGAAGTAGCATAACTTCAAAGTAGAAAACAGCCAATTGAAACCTCAACCTCGGAATAAAATCGGACTCCTAAAGAGCTTTCTTACACTTGCGTCTGTTGAGAGGTGAAATCTAAGAGTGAAGTTGAGGAGTAGTAATCGAGGCTTTATACCTTATTATCATAAGGTTCGCTTTTTTTTCACAGAGTGAAAAACCCAACTGTATCAAAAAAGGATACAAATATAAATTCCGTTAGATAAGTGTCACACATAAATAAACACATCACTTATTCTTTAATAATATAATGTTTTACTCTCAATTCACTTTTGAAATGCTCAAAGAACCTCTAGGGTGTACCAGTGGAAATCTCGGTAAAACAATACAAGCCCTTGCAGTAATTCTAGTTTATTTGATCCACAAAAAGTGAACACATTAATAATAATTGCTTACACTTATGTAGCGCTTTTCTGGACACTCCACTCAAAGCACTTTACAGGTAATGGGGACTCCCCTCCACCACTCCCCATGTGCAGCATCCACCTGGATGATGCGACAGCAGCTATAGTGCACTAGCTATCGGTGGGGAGGAGAACAGAGTAATGAAGCCAATTCAAAGATGTGTATTATTAAGAGGCCATGATTGGTAAAGGCCAATGAGAAATTTGGCCAGGATTACATCCCTAATCTTTTTGAGAAACACCCTGGGATTTTTAATTACCACAGAGAGTCAGGACCTCGGTTTTATATCTCACCAGGACGGCGCCTTTTTACAGTATAGTGTCCCTGTCCCTATACTGGGACATTAGGACCCACATGAACAGCAGAGTGAGCGCCCCCTGCTGGCCCCTCTAACACCTCTTCCAGCAGCAACCTTAGTTTTTCCCAGGAGGTCTCCCATCCAGGTACTGGCTAGGCTCACACCTGCTTAGCTTCAGTGGGTTACCAGTTGTGAGTTGCAGAGTGATATGGCTGCTAGCTACTGGGTAGGTGAATTGCTGTCATCAAACCATGTTTTGGAAGTTATTTCTATCCCCATAATCAGATCTATTTTCTCTGCAATTAATCACTGTGTTTTCTACCCACCTGAGTGGTACTGACCTCTCACCTCAGAGCTGTTCCACCAATCAGGGCATCAGAATAACCCGGGAAGAACATCCATGGGTCTCTTAGCTCTCAATCATCCTGTATAGTGTGCATTATTTATTTCAAATCAGATACTGCTGGGTGCTGGCATGTTACCCAATGCTGAAGAGTAACCCTCAAAAGATAAAAGAAATAAGTGATAAAGAAACAAGTTTCTTTTTCATTATGCTTACAGACACTCAGTGTAAACAATGTGCGTTGTTTTATTGTAGTTCACTGATAAAATCTGGATTTGGAACAAAAAGCCTTTGAGACCCACGTGGGGAAAATAAACCCACCACACAATGTCTTTGGTTAAATCCTTTTTATTAAATAAATATAAAAATAAATTAATCTGAAGGACAGAGATTTTAATTAGGCTTTTCCCATCTACTAACATGTACAGGTCAGTCCAGCAGGAGAAATAACAGTACAGTTTAAGAATGGCAGACATTTAAAACAAGAAAAACAAGCAGGATGTGCCATACCATGTGAGAATTTGCACTTTTTACTGCTGGGTGCAGTCAAGCCTGTGAACTGAAAAATGAAAGCAAGTTTAAGGAGGTTTCTACACAGATCCCTGCTGTTGTAAAAGCAGCACACCCATAAAATGAAAAAACGTTTTAAAATAGATGCATTAGTGATGTGATGACTCATTTTAGTTTCAAATGCATTTCAGTATTGCAGTTTGGACATCCTGAATGCACTGTGTTGTCACCATTTTTTTTCATCCTTATCGGTCCAACAGGTTCAGAAGGAAACAAAGACTCCAAAGATGATGTCCGTCTGGGCTGCAGAGCTCTGTGATCTTGTGAACAAGGGGTTTTGTGTTCCAGTGCTTGAGGGCCCTAAGATCTCCCTACTTGTCACATCTCAGCTCTCAGAAAGGTATAGGGACACTGAGCTCCAAATAATTCCATGTATAAACTGGATCATGGAATACACAAATATTAAGACACTTGTTTTCACAATGCTAGGGAGCAGAACCATCTCAAGAAGGGGTTCCCAGTCCTGGGGACCTCTGGT
The DNA here is from genome assembly GCF_040954835.1 of Lepisosteus oculatus. Taxonomy (NCBI): domain Eukaryota; kingdom Metazoa; phylum Chordata; class Actinopteri; order Semionotiformes; family Lepisosteidae; genus Lepisosteus; species Lepisosteus oculatus. The sequence continues at coordinate 12,200,559 of NC_090715.1, read as the reverse complement.
ATAAAGGGATTTTTTATTCGGCTTCACATGTATAGTACTGTAAGTATAAAATAAACAGGATTAGGTGTCAGTTTGGACAGTTCCGCTCCGAAAGGTCACACGCAGTCAGATTAAGTTGTGAGACTGAGAATTAAAATTGCATGAAACGAAATGGAAAATAATTTAAAAAGAATTATCATTGGAGTTGAATCAATGTTCATATATCCCGTGATACACAGTGACTTCTGCCTGATCTGGGAAATGCTGCTCCTCTAAAAGATGTTCCTTGGAAGGACTCTGTATTCTGGCAGGCTGCCTCTGCAGAATAGTAGCAGATGGGAAGACCACAAGAGTGGTCAAAAACAGCTTGAAAAGACAGGAATAAAAAACTGCACATGTATAATACAGTAGCTTAACATTAGCATCAGCACACAGGGTTAGTCAAAATGTTGTCGACAAGTACACTGTAAATGCCTATTATTTTACTGACGTTTTGTTTTCTCCTCCACAGATGGCGCTGCAGTCACACAGCACCCACAATGGCGTCACCTGCGGAGAAATCATTTTGTGTTCTCTGTTATCATGACACCCATGTAATTAATTTGTAATAAACTGTCAAAGCTGTCGACAGCATTTTGACTAACCCTGTACAGTATTGTTTGGGATTGCAGAGCTCTCACATAGACAAGTAGTAAGGCCCCTGTATATGCTGTTAGGTTGCTGGGAAAGGTGAGTCTGTCGGGTAGAAATAACAGTCTCTGGTCTATAGTGGGCCTTATTTTGAGGGCTTGGCGCCTTTTGTCTGTTAGTTAAAGTATGTCAGATTCAGTCAGGATTGTGGCCTGGACATGTTAATAGATCTTATTCAGGGTGCAGTTCATGCTGGTATATTAGAACAGCTGAACTCTCATCCTTCAGGTGGAATGAGAGCAGTAGGCTCACAGAGACCTGAAAAACCTGCTGGACCATGAGCGCCCAAAGAGCAAAGCTGGGAGACATCCAGGGAAATAACCACAAGCAGGAATTTCCTTTGAAGAAGAAACAGCAAACATTGGCTGCTTTTAACTTCTCAAATATTGACAGTGCAGGTGGAGGTTCTCACTTGATACATTTCAGTATTTAATTTGATTGTATTTCCAAAATAAAACAGGAATGAGAAAAAATATATTGAAATGCATGGAAAGATTATAAATTAAATTTATATTTAAAATGTATTTCAAGTGCGTACTTGCATCCCATATACAGTATTATACACATATATTATGTACAGAAAAATGCATCAATGTGGTTGTGAAAAATACATATAATTGAATATCCCTTTCACATGTAGCCTATCCCATCAGAGGCTTGTGTGAACATACAGCATACATAGTAAAATCAGAAACAGGCCTTGATAAGCTCACAGGGTGAGACGCTAAACACTGATCTTCACCCTATAGGGTGTCAGGCTGCTGCTGGTTACTGTGGCAATGACAAAGCAAATGTAACCCTTTGTGCAACTTCAAAGGGCAAAACTGTTATATAGAAAAGGTTGTAGAAAGTGTTCTGCTTTTAGAAGAGGCATGAAACTCCTCACAGCAAGGATGATTTATGGCATAACTACTGCAGCCTGAGCAGCGTAAGAAGATGGGGTTTTACATAGCTTATTTTATTCATCAGTGTATTTGTCCGAATCAGCTTCAGCTTTTTTTAAAAAGCTTCGGCCACTCCCTTTTACTAATATTTGCATTTGTGAAGTGCATGCTAACTCCCTAGAATGTTACTTTTTGTGCAGACATTTATCATGCTTAATACATTTCCCATGCTCTGTTTTGATTCAGAGCTAAACTCCAGCAGTGTGGTGTCTAATTCTAGGGTGCTGGTACAGTAGCGCTGACACATTGTATTGGCTCTGTCCATTTTTTACATCTTTACCAGGCCAGGAAACCAGGTTTTGAGGCTCATCAGAAATGTTAGGCCCCCACTTTCCCTATTTTTAAATGCATAGAAATGCATTAGAATATTCAATTGGAGTGTGACAGCATTCTTCAGTCCATCTCATGAAAAAGAGTTCCTCAACACATCTAACATATCCAATGCACTGTCATGCATTCAGACACATTGTGGAAAAATAAATGTGGAAAAACATTACTCCAATTTCCAGCAGGCCACTGCTAAGGAACACTTCTAATGTCAGATGTTTAAAACATCCTGGATGGCCCAACAGCAATAAATTACATTTGTGGACTGTAGTTTTAAATATAGGTAAAACATTTGCCTTGACTTTTTCCAACAGATCATCTTTTCTGCAACCTGTACTGATAGAAATCACTGTCCTCACCCTTTTCCTTCTTTTAAAATTCTCTTGATAAATGTACCAGGGCTCACAAGCATTTCAAGCATGCACAGGGCTTTAAAGATTCCTGGTAGGTTTCCCAAAGAATAACACGTGTTAAAAATAAAGTGGTGTTCAGTCAGCTCACACTGGTAAAGCTTTAGGGCTTTCAGGTTACATACAAGCACTGTAATGAACACTGCAGGGATGCATTCAGAGCTGTTGCATTCATAGGAAATGGCCTTATTTTAAAACCATTAAGGAGAAAGCATAGGAACAGTAGGCAGATAAATACAGCAGCCATGGTTTACCTACTAACGAGACTACATCCATACCCTGTCGAGAAGGTGAGGGACATGGATGAAGGATAAACTGTTTTTCCCTCTCTAAAATTAAAGTAAAATTAAAAATATTACAGTACTTGGAATTTTAAGCTGTCTCTCACAAATGTCCGCAGGATGCATGACCACTCTCTAGTTTAGAGAATGAAATTCTCAGTCCTTTGTCTTTTAGCAATGGCCTATAGCACATGACAACAGTTGAACTGTCCGAGTGGCATGAGGCTCTCCTTTGAGGTGGGTTTTATCTTGAAGGACAGGGCTTTCTCACACAGCGGGAACTGCAGCAGCCTGTCCCTCAGGTTGACATTTTTCATTTTGGTGGGATCGACCCGGATCATGGGTTCTGGTCCCATGTCGTAACCGCCAGCGAGGTACACGCCCCCCCGGCTGCAGAAGTCCACTTCTTTGCCACCCAGAGCTCTCCTGGACCTCTTGAAATGTGAGCTCACCTCTCCCTCCCCCTCCTGGACCCCCCACTGTGCCCGGTCAGCCGCGTGTGAAACGTCCTTCGCGGCGTGGGCGCTGGTGCGCGTCTCCACGGAGTCCGGACCCATGTCGACACAGTGGTTCTTTACCAGTGCCCTGGGAGAGCTGGCCGCAGAGGGCACTTGGAGCTCCATCTTGGGCATGTTGTTGTTGTGCTCCTTCACAGCTGCCTCACCATCGCTGGCGTCTGCCGTCTCGGTGCCGTCCTGGCAGCACTGCACGCTGAGGAGGTGGCAAACAATGGCACCCTCCTCGCCCTCACCTGGCACTGCATTTTTAATCCCCCGGGAGGAATTCTTGGGCTTATTCTGTATTTCATCTTGGGGATGCTGGGGCATGGGGTCAACTTGCTTTGTAGGCCCCCGATCAAGGTGAGCCATTTCTTGCCCTTTGACCTGCTTGTAGCCTTTGTCCAAAGTTCCCAGGCTGTCTAACCTGCTTGGTTCTCTGGGAGCTTCTTGGCTATCCAAAATCCTACGCTTATCAATATCCTTGCTTTCTACAATGCCTTTCTCATACAAGAGCCCTTTCTTTTCCTCTGCAACATCGTGCGCTTGAATATTTTTCTGTCCAACCACTTCACCTGTAGTGACTTCAAGGCCACTTGCTTCTGCAGGCTCCTCTGTGAATCCTTCAGTCCAGCTCTGCACTCTTGTCTCTCCACCAGTACCAACTTGCCCTGGAGTTTCGCCTTCCTGAGCCCTGCTTTCCTTCACATCTTCTCCGCCATTGCTAGACTCTTTGCCCTGACTAATCTCAATCGCCTGGCAATGCACCGTGTTTCCCTGGTCTTTTAAGCATTGTTTGCTTCCAGTATTCATCACAACACCCTGTCCTTGGCTCTCAAGGTACAGCTCATCTCCAAGTGGAGTGAATTTGACACTGCTTCTGACTTGCAGTTCTTGCTTAGGGTCTTTACAACCTTCTTTTCCTTCTGATCTCTGCTTGCTTTTCCCATTTTCCTGTTCTAATGGACAGCCCTGTGCACCAGCTTGGCTAATGGCAAAGGATTCTTTTGGTGTAATACAATGGTCTAGGCGGTGCTGGGTCTCCCTTTTCTCCCAATGTGTCAGTTTGTCACTTCTGTGAGGAGGTGTGGTTTTACACTCATTATATGGAGCTAAAGGAACCCCTTCCTCTTCCTCCTCCTCATCTTCCTCACAGATCTGCTGCAGGGCTCGGATGTTCTTGGTGGGCGGGAGCTCACCTGGCCCGCTGGACCTCAACAGGAGCCCCACCTGCTGGCTGACGCTGTGCTCGCTGAAAGGATTCCCGTCTTCCCTGCCAGCACAAAGGTCCAGGGGTTTCTGGGCCTCAGCCTGAATCGGAGAGGTCTCTGGAACATCCGGGCCAGGTCCAGCAGCCGAGGTGTGGATCTCCGCGGACTGGTGGCCTGGGATTTCACCGGGTAACTCCTGGGCTCTGCCCCCGCCCCAGTCAAAGGGTTCAGAAAGAGGCCTCCTAATTTAGAAGGAAAAGACAGGTGTTAGAAAGACTGCAGTGTGTCACAAAGAAAGCCTCATGAGTAATAACTGAGGAACGGTGAATTGAAAGTTCAATGAGGTATCAAGAACAACGACCTGTTTTGTACTGAGGGTAACAACGGACGTTTCCCTATCTTTCCGCTCTTCCTGAAGCACTAGGGTGAAATGTTCTGAAACAGAAATGCCTAGAAGGAAGGGCAAATGAGTTCCGTCTTTTTTCCAGTCAAGCTGTATTTGTAACTGGTTGCGTCCTGCCAATGTAACTAAAATGTCACTTCTCTCCGATTGAGTGGAGCAGTTGCTCCCTTTCAAGTCCTCTTTGTTAGGATGAAGGTGTTTCATTCAAAAGCAGGTTGGGAACACAATTATGAGCCAAAATCATACCAAAGGGGTAAACAAGAAATACCAGCAAGTACTTTATGATGCAATCTTTCCTTAAAAAGAGCTCACATAGCCATGACAGTGACAGGGTTCCTCTGGGCAAAGATGCCACCAACCTTAATAGCATTTTTCAATCAGTTTTTGTCAATATAGTCATAATCAATACACAAGATATATTCATACTGGTTGCCTTCCTCATGTTCAGGCTGCAGTCAGACTCCCCCTGTAATACTTCAGGGTGTTGAGGTTAATGGCTGGAGCACTAAGCCTAGATCAAGACATGATGCTGACCCTTCCTTTCTTAGTTGTACTTCATGAATATTCCCAGGTTTGTCCAGAGTTTTGACTGCCAAAGCACTGCATGCAGATATTTTGAATGGCAGGTGTACCCGTGACATGACCATCTTAAGTAGCCATGCTTCTGCACAATCCTTCCATATTTAAACATACTGCCTTACTAGGGAGACGGGAAGTATTAATTCAACCATTTCAAGCCCTAACAAAATGGAAATTGGACTTCTTAAATATAAATAAATTCAGTGAACAATATGTACACCAGCTTTAATTTAAGGCAGATATCTAACAAAAATACAGTGTAACATAGGAAAAAGTCACATTACAGGTCAGTATTTCAGTTGTTCCAGGCTTGTATTTTGATGTATTGAAAGAAACTCTTAGTCAGGAAAAGACTGTGCTAGGGTTAGGGTTAGGTTTAGGTTTTCCATTAAGCCTAGATAACTTTTGACCTCAGGGCTGGATTTTTTAAAAGGTTAGAAATATAGGAAAGGCGACTGACATTACTTTCAATTTTATTCATTTAGATGCTATTAGCTAATTCTGTGACCAACCTAATTGTAGCAAAACCCAATCTACTGTCAGGCTCTCTGATCCAACCCACCACCAAGCACAAACCTGAGCAGACACACACCCGTGCGGTGCGTAGCAAGCTTTTTACATTGTTGCAGTGCCTGCAGCAGGAGGCAATGGGGCAATTCACTCTGGGATTGGCATCGGGCAGGGGCAGTTGGGCATGTGCAACAGAGAGCCCTGATGGGTAAAAACGAGTCCTCTTACCGCTGCTGGCATGGTGCGGTCCAGCTGCCCTCTGCACTGGGGGCCTGTCCGGGGTGCTCCTGTTTCTCCCTCAGGATGCGCTCCGCCAGGAGGAAGTAGGTGGCAGTGATGTGGTTGTAGCGATCCGCCTCCAGAGCCCTGGCAGAGAATAAACTCGATTACAGCGGCATGCAGAACAGTGCATCCCTACCGCTGAGCAGGCTGGCAACTTGTGCAGCAGAGAGCAGTGTTGTCACCCACACAGCCCTGTTAGCAGTATCCTAATGTTTTAAAACTGCACTGGCTATGGTCCCACTGCAGCCTAACTGTTATCCCTGTCCCATGGAGACAGTACCAGCTGCAAGCTCCTATTGTTTTCCTCAGTGCAACAGCCAGGTGTTCTTATCTTACGGAAGAACACAGTGTGCCCAGTGTGAGGAAGCCCACACAGAGCATGTCATATTTAATTTCAGGTAATATCTGAACCTGCCTGACATGACACAATGGAAGGAAATCTGAGCTGAGATGGGCAGATAGCTCAAATGGGAGTCGTGCACAGGCAGAGTTTGGTATCAGTGGCTGCTGGTCTGTGATTTATTTTCTGCCAGAGTTTGGTTATGACAATTATGCTTTGGTTGCCCGACTGGGGAGTAAAAGCAGGCTCACTCCTGGATGGTGTCGCAGTCCGCGATGTTGCCGCAAGTCATGGCCTGGATGATCATGCTGTGCTCCTCCTGGGACAGGCTCTTGTAGGACGTAAGGGGCACGGTGCTGCGACTGGCCGGCGAGGGGTCCACTCCCCGGAGCCAGGGGTGACCCTCGATCTGCTGCAGGGACGCCCGTTTCTCTGGGTCGCGCTGCAGCATGTGTGAGATCAGGCTGCAACAAGGAGCAACACCTCTTAACCACAGGAAGCCGCCGGCAGCTGAGCTCCCACAATACACCTGTCCATTGGGAAACGCGTGGCGCAAATTCTGCACAAGTGTAACGTTTTTTTTTTAAAAGAAAACTAATTTCTGTCAAAATACTGTATCTCAGGTAGGTTACATCTCTTCCATTATCAGTGATTGCTTTCTACTGTGTAAAAACTATCAGTCTTTTACAGCTTATAGCTAAAACAAGCAATATAATAAAAGTTCATGAAGGAATAGCATTGCAATCCATGATGTGTAAACTGAGACCTTACTGTATGTCTAAGAGGTAAATGAACCACCCGAGGGATTCTTGATTTTATTAACATATATGTTCATCGAAAATGTTCTTCGAAAATGTTTGGGATGATTGCTTTCTGCCACATGAGTTTGGTCGTGTGGCTGTTGTACTAATTTATACTAAATGTACTAGATCATTTTAGATAACTTGTTATGGTTGGAGGACATCTGTTTGAGACTTCTGTCCCAGACATGGCCTCCAAATTAAACACAAAATCTTAAAAGAGTGCAAATGTGTAACAACAAAATAATTTCTTCAGCCAAAGTCAATTACAACTAATGCCTCTCTCTTATAGTCCAATCAGCTCAAAACTTGTTAAAACTACCCATGCATTAGGAAGATTGTCTTGACTACAGACTCGAATTGCTCAGCTTCATTTCAAGCAATCAACAGTCCCACTAGAGGGCAGTACAGCTTTAAGAGCCCAGCTCTTGTCATTACAGCTGGAGGTCGTTTTTTATGCTGCTACAACACTTGAAGTTGGACCTGAAGAAAACTGACTATTTTTAGCAGACAGTTTTACAGACATCCTACAAGCATGTTTTTGTTGAAAACCTCTATTCTGTCTTCTGAGTGAACTCAAGTTATCGAAGAGAAACATCTGCTTTTTTTAGACCTGTGGGATGTGTTCTCTTAGATAAACACACATAGAAAATGGTTCTATATTAGTGAGGCGGATATTTCTTAAAGAGGCGTCACTGATGTGGTTACACCCACCACACTAAAGCCGTTTCTAAGTTATTCTCATAACACTCACGTCCAGTTTAAAACAGAACCAACACCTGTACCACACGAATGGAAAGAAACGGATCAATGAGAAGCAAGAGTAAACACCTCTCACACACATAAAAAATGCTCACATAGTGGGAATGTTGACATGGGAACAATCACAAATGAGAGGAGGCCATACAGACCATCTAGTCAGTTTGATACTTGGTAGCTAATTGATCCCAGGATCTCAACCAGCCATTTCCTGAAAGAAGCTAGTGTTTTGGCTAGAGCAACAGAGCTGGGTAGCTTGTTCCACCCTCCCACAACCCTTTGTGTAAAGAAGTGCCTCTCATTTTAAGTTGAAACACTTTCCTGTAGTGTCCACTTGTATCCTCTGGTTTGTGTTTTACTGTTGATTCAGAAGAAGTCCCACTGGGTGGAGTTTGTCGATGCCCTTGAGGATTTGGAACTCTTGTATGTGGTCCCCTTGGAACCTTCTCTGTTCAAGACTAAAAGGATTCAGTTTGTTTATTGTTACATTGTTTTATAAGAGACTTCAGCATCTGACAATAACATTTTTCTCAGTGATGCTGACTGCATAAAAATATGTCTCTATTAGCCAAATTTGATTTAAATCAAATTAGAACCAACACATAATGAGTTTTAGTTGGACAGTACTCTGAAAGTTTAGTTTAAAGGTGCTTAGGAGTACTTATTATAACATGTGTTATAATGAGTCGACATTTCCTATTAAAATACAGAAGTCCAGTAAGTCTACAGCAGCGCAGAAGAGCTGTGGGGACGAGACATGCCTGTCAGGACAGGAGCACACGGCAGGGCTTGACATTGGTTCACACCGTTTCAAGTTGTTTTTGAGTCACGTCTGGTGTGCTCTGACAATCAGCGTGCTGTCCTGCATGGGCACAACTTTACAAAGCACTTTATAAAGCAAACAGCCCATTTAAGAGTTTGATTAGCCACAGTACGTCAAATACCTCTCTGGACCAAGGGCTTTGTGAGAGCCCGCATTACTTTGAGAAGCGCTGCTTCAAGGTTAACAAATTTCCTGTTTACAACTCCTGCTGGGATCCATTTAGAAGTGCAACAGGGCAAGAGAGGGCACGTCTAGCTGGGCACAGCCTGTCAAATGACCTTAAATCATAGTTTTTAATTTCCTATGAGCGCCCAAATTCTGCTCGTGATCTGTATCTTGCAAACCCCCCAGCTCTAAGCCGGATTCACCGTGACAGTGGTCCAGGAAAGAAATATTAAGCTTGAGGTGCACAAGGCAGGCCTTTGCTTCCATAATCCCACATTAAAGCCCTACAGAACAGATGTGAGGCAGGGAGTGCCAAAAATAGCCCCAGTCACACTGCTAATGCTAACCTACATGAACATCTGGGAGTGCCGGCTCTCTGGGGATCAGCGTGCATTCAGGCAAGCCCAGATTACTGCTTATTAGCAAATGCACGAGTCTTCTGAGAGAGCTTTATTTTCTTTGGTACAAACATACCAATACACTCCATTTAAGCTCGAGGTTTGAGAACAGAAAGGAGATTAGAAAGAACAAGAGAACAGAATAATGGTATGTTTTACTGCTGTTTACTGCACGCTTTGTTCAATAGTTTATCCATTTTAAAAGATATTCAAATAATATTGCAGATGTACGAAAACAAGAAATACAAAAAAAAAACCAGTTTCCTTGGACTACTAATGAGAAGGATCTTTGTGATTACAATCAATGTTCATACAAAACTGACTGTTCAGCCAGACATGAAACACCTAACCTAACTGATGATGAATCCCTCAGGTCTGAGCTGATACTGTATGTAATGTAAAGGCCCCCAACCTTGACATTTCACATCTTCTTTTCACCACTACAAAGGGTCCCAGCCTGCCCAGATATAATCCGATATGAATCCTGGATACTAGATTTATCAATGAATAATAAACTGAAATTCCAGCCAATCAGAAGTGCTCCCTTCTCCACATCTCAAAAAACACCAGTTTTCTGTTGTTTTGCAATGGACTTGGCAACACCAAACATTGTTTCCACCATGTTTTGTTGTTTCATCAACATGATTATTATTTCACTTGGTCTACGCCTAAATCTGAGGAGGTGTTACAAAAATTACAATTACCACAGTATGAAGGCTTATGTCAATATAACATAAGATCACTTTATTGGCCATATACAATTTCTTTATTAAGAAATTTGTCTTTTCGCAGACCCCATCTTGCTCACCATGAGACACATGTCACGGACGTCCAAAGGGACAAACCGTGGGGAGCAGGAGAGCAGAAAAAGACCCATATGCGTAGCGGCGAGACGGGAAAAAGGCCCGGGCTCATAATGCAAAGAGTTCAGGAATGCCGTATAGAAACCTATGCCCTCAGGGAGCGGACGTGGGGCGCCCTGGTGCTAGGCGGGTCTCAGGACATCCGAACCTCAATGCTGAGCGAGGACAGAGTGCAAGACCCGGAAATATATAGCCCAAGGGAAAGAGAGGGACAGGAAGGACAGCAGACCGGAAACTAGGGACAGGACAGAGAAGGAGCGCCCCCTGGCTGCAGAGGGCGTGACAACACACAGACAGGGAGAGAGGAGCCTGGGGTCAGAGCGCAGGGTCAGCCATTGTACAGCGCCCCTGGAGCAGTTGGGATTAAGGGCCTTGCTCGGGGGCCTAACGGAGTAGGATTCCTCTGCCGGCTGCAGGATAAGAACCGGCAACCTTCCAGCCACAGGCGCAGATCAACATGACCAGACGACTGCTTCCCCCTTGGAAGAAAACGCCTCTCAGTCTCACATCCCTTAGTAAAAGCTTTCTGCCAGCACGAGAAGGGATGTGTCCTACACCTGCAGGCAGATCAAGGCTCCGGTAAAGTAGGAGGATGCACTGGAGTCTGCTCCCGAGCTCTGAGGCCTTGCTACCAGGGAGAAGCAGAACACGGCCTAGTTCTCCTCTCAGAGTCTAATCCACTCACTCAGCCTTTGTCCCAGCAGATTATCCATGTGACTGCTTAGCCTTAGCTCCTGAAGGCAAACCAGGGCCCATTCTCTGATTCTAGGCTAAGCTCTGTCATGGGCCCTTGACTTGACTGTCACGCCACTCCCTCCCCCAGCAAGGATGGAGTCGTATCTCATTCTTAAATCTGTGTCTTTATGATACCTTTTTATGAAAGAGAGTCCTAACATTTTTGCAAATCCCATAAGAAGATTCTCTGGATTCTTTTTCACATTTATTTTGCATCCCTTCATTTATTGAGCTGGAATCTGTACACCAGGATCAATTAGCACTCTGTAAACTTATAGATACTTTTGATCCAGTGTCACCCAGGTGTGGCTAGGAGATTTTATTTACACTTTTTATGCTCACTTGCCTAATTGGATCCAGACAGTTAACACTGGGAGGACGATGAAGATCCAGATCTTTTTTCTTGTCTTTTATAGTTGGGAAGAAACCAGAGCACATGGAGAAAACCCACATAAATAAAGGAAGGACATGCAAACTCTACACATAGTGCTTAATGTATCAAGTTTTACATTGGCAGGAATACTAAATGTCGGTCAGTTCTGTGGCAGTCCATTGCACAGCAGCCAGAGCACAGAAAGGGCTTAAATGCTATTGTTCCTCAGGGACTGGACAGATGTTCCAAGTGACAATAAACCTGCACAATCCCTTTAAAATAAAGGAACCTATTGAAACATTCCCTGCACAATATTATATTTGATGAAATTGTGTCAAAAGAACTTGCTGAAACTTGCTATTTGCCATTCTATAGGCCTGCTAGGTTACAATGTCTTTCTCTATTGTCAGATTTTTATCTTGTAACACTTTTTCTTTTTTTACTTTAATGAAGAATTTGTGGATTTGCAGAAAGCTGTCTAATAATGTCCCGAGTGAAAATGTTCAGACAATTGCTGTGAGAAATGAAGAGGACTGTTCTATTTTCTAATGAGATTTTCCATCAAAAGAACCTTTCATCTATTCTCAGAGCTCATCACCGCAACTTTCCCAGTCTTGCGAGTAACGCTATATTTAGGGTCTGTAACTGTGTTGAAAGGCCATAATTTCAAGCACAATTACTTGTTTTAAGCAAATGTCATGAAGATAAGAAAATGGAGATTAAGGCACCCCTTCTTTACAAAGAAACGCCTTTATATGTGCCACTTATTTAGGAACAAATGCCTTTTTATTTGCTATAAATCTGTTATCAATACATAAAGACCTTTTGATGTTGTAAAACATTAGATCTTTAATGGGGCAGTAGTCATTTAAGGAAAGAAGAAATACATCTGGAAACATCTGCTGCAGTAATATAGAGAAATACACTTAGGAGCAATGACATCCTCTTATGGGAAATCATGCCATAAATCCCCAGGTCACTTTTGTTGCCAATTTTAATTCCAAGTGAAAGCTTAGAGACTGTTCGGCATAGTGGAAACAGATCTATCAGCATTAGTCTGAATTTGGAATCATGCAACAAACTCGATTGCGCATGACTTTTGTAAAATTTCCATCCAAGGCAAGAAATGTAGAGCAGGCAAGCACCCAGGAGGTCACAGGAGATTTGGAAAATCTCAGAAAATAAGGAGATTGGAAAGCTCCTGGCTGGTGACAAGAAAGCAACAGATGGGTTCTCAAGCAAACCAAACTTTAAAGGGCTCAATTTGGAACAGAGCTTGAAGTCAATAGCCCAGGTCATTGCTGGTTTGAGCCTGGGTTATGTCCGGGCTGCTTTCACTGAGATCCTGCAGGCAGCCACACATTGGGGCAGGGTAGGTGTCACTTGCTCGGAGCATTCTCAGATTCCAATGTGTTCAAAAACCCTGTGGCTCATCGGCCGAATTTGATCTTAGGGGACCATGCCTGATCACCACTCCTCCCACTGGGTCTGTGTTGGATTGACTGAGGATGTCTGGACATGTGCCTAGGAGGGTCACTGATTAACTGGATGGGAAGTAAAGAAGGTATAATTGAGGGTCCAAATGGAAATGCCAACACAAAGAAGCATCTAGTTTGGTGCAGAAGAGACTGAGCACTGAGCAACTCAACACACGTGTGTTACTTTACCCCTGTTGATCTCTGGGCTTGTCACTTTCCCTGGATAATTTTGAACACATAAGAATGACCCTTTAAGATTAAGCGGTCTTAAGAGGTCATGAAATGTCACATTTTCACACTAGGAGGTCTCCAGAGGCACAGCAGGGTTCCGTTTTGGACCTAGTGAGTCCAAAGCCCACTTGTGTGCTTGTGTGTTACTCATGCTCACAGTTTGTGAGGGAATCTTTCTCGAGTAAGGCCCTTCTAGGAAATTCTACTTTTCCTTATGCATTTATTTTGGATTTAAATTTATTAGAAACAAAAGGTCTTCAGTGATTTTTTTTTGCAAATATACGTCAAGAAAATAACTCAAAATGGATGTATATTGTTTTACATCCTATTTTAAAATCACTGTCTCAAAGAGTTGTCATAATCAGAGGAGAGTATGTGGGAGGGCTTGATACAAGCCTTCAAAACCTTGAAAGACATTAACAAGGCTGATTCGATAGGCCACCTCAGTTCCACGAATGAAATAATAACCTGGAAACAGAAACTGAAATGAAGAGCTCGTGTATTGAGGACTAATGCTTTAACATTTTACACAAAGGGTTTGGATGTCTGGAACGGCCCAGACATGTTGATAAGCAAGATAACCTGTGGCTTCCTCATATTTGCAACCTTTGTTACAGCTAATGTATTTGCAGACTTACATTTCCTTTCCTTTATGTCCTTAGAACATAGTATACAAACATATAAAACGTGTTCCAGGCAGGACTGGTAAGACACACATTCCCACAAAAAGGAAAAATGACATGTTCAGTGTTTTTTCAGGAAGGGTGTTTTGTGTCACGGTACCCCACAGATCCTGGAACACTTACTCTCGGCACTCCTCGGAGACATGGGGGGGCACACTGTACTGGCAGTCCATAATCTTGATGAGCGTCTCGCTGTCGTTGGCTTCCTGGAAAGGCGGCTGCCCACATACGAGCATGTAGAGAATCACTCCCAGGCTCCAGATATCTGGGAACACACACACACACAGACAAAAGCACATTCAGCGCCCCAGCTTGTCAAGAGAGATGGCTGACTGACATCACAAAGGCCTGACGCTGAGACAACGGGAGCAGGAAACTGATAAGGAACTGAAGCCTGAGGCCTGTACGGAAGGAAACTGAGTTTCCACAGAAGTGTCCTCATCCAATGCATTGTTTCTCATGGCAGTCAATTCTGGACTTAAAAATATGCCTTAAAGGCTGAATTATAGTACCTACTGGACATCCAGCCCTGTTGTGGAATTTCTCCAATTGATTTCCCTGAGATGTCTCCTGTCTATATAATGAAACCCACCAACCTTGCTGAGCTTCGGAGAGCTGACAAGATCAGGCAACCAGACGAAACAGCTGCAGCTAATACTTTGCTTGTTACAACATAAAAGTTTGTACATAAAACCAACCATTCCAGGATGTAACTGAAATTGCATTTGACCAGATTTCAGTGTTACTTGGCAAGAAGCACAGTCTAATTCCTGCCTTGAACAATTTCCCCTTTTCATTATGCTTAGGAGCATTAAGAACCACTACAAAAATATCAGGCCTCCCACTAAGGATAATATTAGAACACATTCTGTGGTTTGTGTTCTATGACTGTCCCTTAAGCCACAGCTTCTGCTGTATGATTTAATAGCAAAACGAGCTAAAGAGGAACAGAACGTCAGATATCTTGGCACCAGGAAAGGGCCATTTACAGTATGTATTTAGAGCTCATCATTCTCCTATACACTAAGTGATTCTGTCACACTGCCAGGCCGGCCTTTGAACGATTTCAGCTTCTCTGCCTTCACAATGTAAATTACCAATCTATTCCATGTATTGATAAGTCTGTGTAAAAAAGGCGTATGAAGTAACAGTGTGAAACAACCCACCTCACTGGATCTCCCCCCCTCCTTCCATCCCCTCATTCCTTCATCCATCCACTATCCATTATGTGGTTTGGCTGCCATTCAGGCTCAAACCCCAATGGGTGAAGAACATCTAGAAACTCATTTCATTTCCCTCCTGTATTCCTATCCTACAGCATGGCCAAGTTGCCAGCCCCTGTTCGGAAACAAACCAAATCCAATCTGCTCTTGCCTGGGCTGCAGGGCAGAACCTCATGTCCATCAGTGAGTAGCACTGCTCTACTAACAACGTACCTGTGCAGTATGTAAACATGTTCTGGGGAGACCAGAAAAGCTTCATTATAATAAAAAAGGCTTTTGACTACTTTTAGAAAACCGACACATTTGCACCATGTGACGTGTGCGTTTTGCGAACTTTCCCAAGACAGGATATTTTGGAAATTTGTCTTGAATCCTTCTTTGAAATTCTTCAATGCTTCCCATCAGTCCACGGGAGAGCCTCTGGCACCCTGCCCGTGGCACCAGCCAGCCCAAGCCAGTGAGAGAGCTGCTGCAGTCAGTGTGTCACCACCTGATCCACTTAGCTAATGAAGTTATCAACACACTAACATCCCAGCCCGCTGCTCCTGTTGGCGTGATTAACTGAGCATAACAGCACTGGCTACGATATCGTCTGAACATGGCTGGGAATCTTTTGTTCGACTGCATTTCGACTGCAAAGACAAAACCCAGGGCATCAGAGAAACTCTGGAGACATGCAACATCGTTCTAATAAGTTTAGGAAGTTTGATTCCAAATTTGTATTCAGTACAGGTAAAGTGTAATATTTTCTTTTTCAACGTCGAATACCCGTTGGTATGCTTTTTTAGGTTGCTTAGGTTCACTGTTCTGACTCATCTGTTTCTTCACTAAAGCCTCTCATTGAATCCAAGGGGCTCTATTCGGAATGGCTTTAACAAGGAAGGGGGGTAGAGTAAAGAATAAAGAGATCCTGCAATATTAATTATTCATTAATTAGTTTCACACACTGGCCACCAGGCCCCAGACCGACAGGGCTGTTTTAAGCCACAAAAGTTCATACTTGCTGCCTCTAGATTAAAGCAATTATGTTGAAATTGTGCACAACTGATTAGCCTGGTGAGCAGCAATGATGTTGTTGTTAGCACTGTTGCCTCACATTGCTGGGGCCCTGGGTTCAAATCCAGATCTGGGGTGTTAACTGTATTGAGTTTATATATGCATTGTTTATACAGTATGTGGATTTCCTACACGTGCACTGGTTTCCTCCTGCAGTCCAAAATCATACTGGTAGGTTAAATGGCTTCGTGGAAAATTGTCTCTGATATGTGTGTGTGTGTCTGTCTGTGCCCTGCAATGGACTGGTGTCCTTTTTCCCCTGTGATCCTGAATTGGAAGAAGTGGTTAGAAAATGGATGGATGGATGATTAGTCTGGTTATTTGTTTTCAGCTGAGAAAAGTTTGCACAGATGTGAACATGTGCACAGCTGATGAGTCCTGCTCTCTGCCAAGAACGTACTGTACAGTTTATCAATGTGTATTCATTCATTGGAGGCTATAGCTAATTCGTACAGTGTGACACTGGGAGGTGGGGCGGGGTTGTGTGTCAGGGTGCGTTTCAACTGTGAACAACAGTTCTTTCTATAACTATATTGAGTTTTATAGAGTGAATTCTTCCTTGTCTCAAGGACATACAAGGTAATGTATGACAAGAAAGCATTATGCATGCTTATCTACACAGTGCCAGTGAATGCATTAGCCGTGCTGTGTTCTTTAATTCTGTTTAATTAAAAAAGGGGTTGGTTTGTGTTTATGCTGTAAGGAGAAACAAACTAAAGCTAGTATGATCTTTAGGAGGAATTGTACATGGTGCTCTTTGCTCTTCAAATGCTGCCAGACCATGCAGAAACAGATACTGTAGATGACACCCTGAGATCAATCAGCTACAAGCAACCAAGAACCAAGCAAAATGAGCTTCCCCTCAGTTTTTAAACTTCCTTCTGTTCTTATTTAAAGAGGATGACTGTTTTCTGTATTTTCTCTTTCAGTTCTGGAATTTATGATCCTATTTGACAAATCTGGAATCTGACTCTCACTTTGGCGAAGCATGGTTGTGCATTTGGCATTTCCAAGGTGTTGGCAGGGCTCAGCTGCTGAGATGCCAAGATGGGGATGAGAACCAGGAAGAAAGGGACAAACCAGGCTTTGCAATGTCTATGAGAGAACATCCTCCTGATCTCAGCATGAGAATAAGACCAGGTTATTCTTGCAAGTAAAGCCCTCCCAACTGGAGAACTGTGTTTTTCTGTGGAGCACACTGCCCTGTCAGGGCTGCAGAGGTCTGTTTGCTAACAGTGCACTTGGCAGGTTCTTTACTTGCTGAGCAAACAAACTGGGCTGTGTGAGCCTTCAAGAGGAAACACGCACCTCCTGCACTCCCTGTTCCTCACGGCCCAGCCCCCCCCAGAGCTGTGCAAGAGGATGCCTTTTGCAGACCGTCTGTGTGAACAAGAACATGCTCCTCTAGGTCACAGAGGCTGAGAAAAGAAACAGGCACAATCTCCTGTTCAGGCTTTCCAAAAAAATACGTTTCTCCCACAGACACACGCTCAAGTACTCTTGATCCAAAGCCTCAATCTAAGATAGCAGCTGTCCTAGTCTTGGATACTTTAGGAACAGCCTAAGTGGTGTTCGGTGGACCAGTACGTGGCGATCTTCCCTCTGAAATTCCAAACCTATATCCTAGTATGATGAGTGAGGACACAGCTAAGGAGTTGCCATCCTACGGAGGAGACATTAAGACATTAAATATCCAATGGCACTTTTTGAAAACGTAGTGTAATTAACCCAAAGTGGAATATATTGTACAAGTTCCCACTCTGAGCTTCTACAGTCTGGCTTCCTCAAAGTATTCACCTAGCCAGTATGGATTGGTTGCTGTGCACCACCCAGGTGTGCATGTTTCCTCCTATATGTAAAGAGTTATGCTCTATAGATTCAAGAAACTAATACAGTATGTATGTATACAAACAAAAATCTGTGATCATCATTTTTCGAACTGTACTAATTTTTCATTACAGGATTCACATAAGTGTTTGGATGAAAATTACACTTCCGTACCTGAATACTCATTTACAATTCCAAGATTTTTTTGGAAATGACCGAATTTGCTAAAGTAATGAAAACCGTCATAAGATCACTAACTGAAACACAAAAGACACGATCTAGCACTGTAGGTTAAAAACCTGATGGTTCATCACCATAGTTCCCACCCAGTGTCTGCACTGCACAATTATGCTGTTGGCAGGGATGTGAGAAGCTACATTAGCACTGCTACAGAATGAAATAAAAACAGACAAAGTGTGTTCTCCATTATCCCTTTTTTACAACACGCCCTGACAATGGCAACCCCAATCCCTTTAGTGATCATTCAAATGAGGATTATATATATCTCCTACATCACATGGTTGGATTGCAACCAGAGAGATATATGTATGTTCTGATTGCCTTGCGCTACTTGTGCATTTTACTTTAGTGGCATAGACAATATCTGTTAGCCTTTCTGGCCTCTCAGTTAAATTCTAATGGCAAGTGATGAAGAACAAGAGGGAAATCTGAGACCAGGCTCTGGAGGTTTGTTTTCCCTCTCTGCTCATGGCTATGTGATTTGAGTGATGCAGTGGCTTTGCTCAAATGCACAAAGGGCTGTAACTGGACTGCACTGAAACAGTCATTTTGTCAGGGCTGGTGAGTAGTTTAGAAAAGCAGAGCAGATTTCTATTACAAGTGAAGGTTTTTAAATTTGCTGCTCAATTTTTCATTTTTGCAACCTGCCAGAAGCACTTTTCCATGCTATAAAGTCTTCTAGAAGAGACTGTCTTGGACACACAGCTTCTGCCAAAGTGGAAGTCTTTTCCCTTACAACCACAACCTTGACTCCACCGTGGGAAGTAGAAATATTAACAGTAAGCTTGTTTTTTCATAAATGCGCAGAAGTAAAGTAATGTGCATTTTACGATATCTTCACATTTCTATAAACTGCTTTGTTTTTGAGATTTTTTTTTGTGTAACACCTTAAAATCATTAAAACCTATCTGTGTAAAATCTCTCTTGCTGTTATTTTACCTTAAAAAAAGGGACCCGACAAATGTCATTATATTTATATTCAAGTCGTTGTTTTAGAGAAGCAATTCTATCTCTGGTTATAAATAACTCCAATTCACTAAGAGATTTGTTTTCTGATTGTGCCCAAGTAAAGAGTTTTCAAGTCATGCTTCTTTTAAGAAAAAGGTCTTGAAAAGGAAGAAATGCAGATTGAAAGACTATTATCAGGTTGGACAACGGCTTAGGTCGTCCTCCTCCAGGACTTTGTTTACAATCCGGCTCAAGCGAAATGAAAAAAAAAGCTTCATAGAAAATCCACGAGGATAACTGTTAAACCATCGAGCCATCATGACAGCCTGAAAATGAAACTGCTTTCTGTTAAAACACAATAGCACACTGTACATTCATTCCTCTGCCTAGAGAAAAGCACCCCAATCCGCATACCAAGAGCAGCCCTGCGTTTTAGAGCTACAGTCTCTAAAGATTTATTCCAGATGACAAAGGACAAAAAGGCCCACTGCGTTTTGTACTGCATTATTACTTTAATAGGTTATCCAGAAAATTATTAAGGATAAGACATTGTAAGGACCCTTGTCACAAGCTAGGAGCTTTTATTTCAATGGCTCCTTCATCTGAAATAAACTAGACTAATAATAACTAAATAATCTAGATTTTTACACAGCACAGTCATAAATGAACTGAACACTGGAGAATTTGAGAAGTATTGAGGTTTTAAGTATTTCCATTTTGTGCATAAACCTCCATACAAGTTGTTTAAAATGTTAAATAATTAAGCCCAATTGTTTTTTGTTAGTTTATGCCATTTTCATTACTACTGAGTTACGTTGTGGAAAACAGCCATTTTGCAATCAAGCCAGCGTGTAACACTTACTTCCTCTGGCACCAAATCAAGATGCTAGGGAACAGCACACAAGCCAGATTTTGATTAACTTGTTTCTGATTTGGTTATGATCCAAAGGTTATCTCAATTCACAGAAACGTTCAACATAATGCTAAGAACCATGATATTCCGATTTTCTGTAGTAAATAAAATTCTAGTCCCAGCATGCCAAAGGGTACACCCATATCTTACTCAAAAGCAAGAATGGTAGTGTGTCTGTAAAAAACAGCAAACGTAGGAAAACTGCACCTGACTTCTGGATGCTTTGTGAAACAGAAAGCACAGTCTCCACTAGACATTAAACTGAAAATCTTGCAATAAACCACACAATAACTTACACACCCTTTGCAAACAGAATAACAGCAGACATAAAACTGGAAATAAGAGCGACCAGAGACATTCCTGGGTTTAAAGGAATGTCCTGTTCTGATGGTCTAAAAGCAAGAAGATGTTCTAGCCTTGAACAGAGAAGAAAGTGTGTTGACAAAGTCAGCAATGTAGAATTCTTCTGTACGAAGCAGAGAAACAAACGAGAGTTTGTTGGAATTGTGGGAAGGCTGTGGGAATCTGGAACAAGCTACCCAGCCATCCAGCTGAAGCCGATACCCTGGCCTCTATCACAAAATGGTTGGATGAGAGCCTTGGATCAATTAGCTACTAACTACGAAATGGGCTGAAAGACCTCCTCTCGTTCGTGACTGTTCCTGTGTTCCGTCTATGCTCTTTAATTTCGAGGGTAGGTGAAGACTTGGTTACACTGCCGCCAATCTGGTTCACGGTTTGTGCCGTGGGAAAGGTATAGTTGTTTTGCTTGGGGAGGCAGCGCTGTGTGTCTCAGCAGCTCTGTGCTCTTGTCAAGCAGCCATGCCACTCAGTGTGGAAAGACGGGTCAGCTGCCAGTCTCTCAGAATGCCTTTATTTAAGCCTGCCCTCAGATGGCACCCCCCACGTCTGCACTCTATAACAGAGAGAAACACAGCCCACAATGTGAATGCGTTAATTAACACACAGGAAATCCTATACCTGCAGAGGAGCCCTGGGAGTCCACAGCACGCAGGCATAACTAAACCAAGGCCAGTGCATAAATCAATAAGGCAAGTCATCTAATGGTGTGATCAGGTATCACCCAGTCTTGAAATGAAATGTTATCACTGTGTTGGCAGCGCTCAATTACTTCTCACATTCAGGAACGAGAGCTGGTTTAAAACAGTTGCTCAAAAAAAAACATTTCATTTTATTCTTGTCATGAATTCAACAGCCTTTCAATCAGCGCAGAATAATTTGGAGGCCTAGGCAGTAAATTGAAGACTGCTACCCATGGACCTGCTGCAAATCCAGAGGCCTGCTAGAATGGTTTAGAAGAATTTAATGAGATTAAATTTGCTATGTGCGGCACTGGTACAGGTTTGGCAACTGTCCTGTGAGTCTTAGGAAAGAAAGACAGTGAGCCCTATATTGAAAACACTTTGCAATTAAATTCTCAGTGCTTGCTAAGGCACTTGTCAAAGTCTTTCGAATAAAAAGCTCAGTGGGTCTGGTATTTTCCACTGAACCTCATTATCAATATTTATAATAATTTTTGTAATCTTGTATGAACATATTTAGCACTGTTACTTAGAAGAAAGCACAAAGTTAACAAATTCTGTCATTTAAACTCATACCGTTTATTTCAGGAAACAGTACAAATTTGATTCATGACTTGAATCCACATCGCCAAACCAGACCTACTTCTGTGGCTCACTTTAGCCCTGTAACATGATGGAATAACATTTTCTTAACACCAGGTGTTCCAGATCACGGTCAGGGCAAATTGAACATTTCCTGTCTTCGGCTGGGAGTCTGGAAGTGCACTTGGCCTACACCACTGTTTGCTTTCCCCTGGAAATCAAGTGTTGTCAGGCTGTACTGCTCCTTACTGGTCTGTACTTATTATCCTGCTTTTTTATTGTGTTGTGCTGTGACATTATATCATATCACTTATTATCTCTTGTTATATACCCACTGATTTGGAACAGCCAGTAGTGTGTTTTCCCATCTCAGCTCACAAGTATAAACCCTTCAACCGCACATGGGGGAGAAGGAGGAAATGTGAGCAGAGTCCTGTGACCCTTCCACCTTCAAAAGGCTTGTTTTTAACTTGAAGCCCCATGCAAGGGGAAGCGCACAGGAGGACACAGGGGTTTCTGGGAGCCAAGAGAGTCCTGGCCAACGTATGCCAGCCTTTCTCTCATTAGTGTTCAGTCCACCATGCACTGCAGCGCAGTGGCTGGGTTCAGTTCATTTCAAATTGGCTTCAAACAGGTCTTCCCTTAAGATAGACTGCAGTGATTTTTCTGGTTTGAATAAACTGTGCTTCAGAAAATACCTTCCTTGTCATCCATAACTTCCCCGTCTCTGCCCTTATTGATCTCTACCAGCAGAGAAGTCCTCCATGGCTCATTTTCTCAGCGTGTCCAGTGTGGCTAATCAACTAAAGCAGCTTATTAGCTTAAGGGGTTTTGATCAGGCAAGTGGCATTACTGAAAGTTAGCACTGATTTAACAGGCCGGAAGGCACCAGTTCCAGATGAAGGAGCTATGTTCAACTGTATCTAATACAGTGTAAATTGAAGGAATATGATCAATTACAACTGCATAGCCAAGTTCTTGAAATACCCAAGAGGGGTGTGTTGCAGCTCAAATGGTTCCATAGACATGACAAGATGGAATGGTCCCATATGTATATTGCCTCCTACCAGACTGTAGTACAGTCCAAATCTGATCTGGCACCCCTACCAGACTGTGATACAGTCCAAATCTGATCTGGCCCAACTCTTGAACTACCTAAACTCTGAACAAAGGATTTAACTAGAAGAACCATTCAGAATCCCAGATGTTTCCTTAATGACCAGAGGACAGACATGAAATGTCAGAAGTGAAGGGAGCTCATTCAACAAGTATTGCTCACATGACTGCTCAGGTATTGACTGAATCTCATCTTCCCAATCACCTGAAAGACCCCAAAGAATCTTCTTCAGTAATGTTAGTCTGTTCACATAGAGGACCTGTACAGTAAGTGTGCTTGGTTTTACTTTTTTGCGGTGGGGGTAGTGGCTTGATTTTTGTATGAGACGCCAAAACTACAGACATACTGGCTCTGAAAGAGAAACATAATTAAAACAGATATCCTTCAGCATTTTGTCAGTTTCATGTAATGGGACCAAAGAATATAGCCAGGCTGGAAAACGGAGTCCTTCAAGACCTTTTTTAGGTCATTGTTGCAGTTTTGGCATGACCACAGGCAACCCAGATAGAAACTCAAAGTATTTTGAAATGTACTGCCTGTGGTGAAATCCAGAGGTGGCTCACAACAAACACGCAGATGGACAAATCCACACAGACTTCCACAGATACCCATATCAACAATGCAATTCCTCAAGGATTAGGTTGACAGCTTAAAGTAGAAATGACTGTCATCTCTTTCTAATACAAGAATGAAATCCATCTGCTGTTAACCACTGTGCTCTCTGTGAGGCACTGGCTGGTAATGCACACTGATCAACAAAATAGCTGTGTTAGAATGATACTGTCACAAAACAATTGTTTAAAAAATACACTTCTTTAAATTCAAACAGAAATTAGTTTTATTTACAGATTAAGTTAACTCTTGCATTAGGTCAAGCTGATTAGCTGAGTTCTTGTAACATGCTGTCAAATATTTTCCAATCCCACCTATTAGAGAGAAAGGTATTTATTACACTGAATGAATTAATAACATTGCTGTAGATGAAAGTACCAGATCTTTTGCCTTCATAAGTGTAGGAAAGATGACATTAACCTTCAGATGAGACATTAAACTGAGGTCCTGACTACATGGTCATTAAAGATCTCCTGGCATTAAGAGTAGGCGTCTTAACACTAGTGTCTTGGCTAAATTCCTCTTCAGGCTAATTTAACTCAGCCTCCCTTGAGTTCCCCTTTGACGCCACTGATGAAGCAGCTTCTCTCTTCTCCGCCTGACCAGCTGCGTCATGGGACTGCTTCCATACAAATACTAGTTATAGAAATAACTTACCCACGGCAGGCGCATCATACTCCTCTCCCAGGAGGATCTCGGGCGCCGAGTAGGCCAGCGAGCCACAGCTGGTCATCAGCATGGTGCCGGGCTGGAAGTGGTTGCTGAAGCCAAAGTCAGTGAGCTTGACGGTGCCCTGCTGGCGGAAGAAGACCACGTTCTCGGGCTTGAGGTCTCGGTGGACCACGTGGAGCCGGTGGCAGTAGGAGATGGCGCGCACTATCTGGGCAAAGTGGACCTTGGCTTGGGCCTCCGAGACGCCCCCCTCGTGGCGCAGGATGTAGTCGTACATGTCCCCGCCATCCCCCAGCTCCAGGATGAGGTAGAGTTTGGTCTGGGTGTCGATGACCTCATACAGCCGCACCACATTGGGATGCTGCACCAACTTCATGCAACGTACCTCCTGCAAGAGGTGCCCGGCAGCCAAGCTGTCCAGCTTGGTCTTGTCAATGACCTTGACGGCCACCAGCTCACCAGTGAAGACGTGGCGTGCCAGCTTCACCACCGCAAAGTGCCCCTTGCCCAGCGTGCGGTCCAAGTCATACAGCCCGGCTATCTTCCCTTCGTATCCGCTCTTGGCAGACGCCATGCCCACTTGGGTTGTACTTGTGTTCACTGGGGTCTAAAGAAACAATGGCAGTTTCTCAGCAATTGTTTAAAATCCCATTGTCCACACCTGAAAAAACAGAAGGAGTAGCAGTTATGGTTGCTCTGCATTTGTTAGGTGTGGCATGGCTGTACAGTTCAACTATATAGTATTTGCTCAGTAATTAAGCAGTGCTGTTGCTGAGAGTCATCAGTTGTTCCCTTTGCAACACTTCTGCACCAAGACAAAAGTTCTGCACCTGCTCTTTCTCACACATGGTGCTGCTTGACATGCTTTCTTGACAAACATGCTTACAGATTTCCAGTACACAACAAAGTGAATAGAAGAAACCAGGAAACTAAGATGCAAGAAATGATGTACATTTTTTATGTAGGGTAGAAAAGGTACATTTAACGTTCAAATGCTCTAAAGACCGACCTGTATTTCTATTTAATTTCTTTGCATCTTTGCAAATTTGCATTGGTTAAAAAATATGGCTGCTTGCCATCTACACTTGGAAAAGAGATATTTTTACAATTGCATTTTAACTCCCAGTTATTAGTGCACCTATTGTTTAGACTCTCAAACAGTGCCTTCAAGCAGTCAGATTGTTTCTAACAAATATATTAATATAACAGCTCCTAAGGCTAAGCAGAAAGATGGAAACTGTTTTTCACTCTGATGTCTTGACTTTTTGACAAAAAAGCTCTTCTTGGAGCTTCACGTGCTTGACTGCGCTGCTTAAGAAACTAGTTTCAGAATGCACGCACATTTACAATGCCTGTAATTTTAATATTAGTGGTTGTATCCAGGTCTGGAACTAGAAATAACCCTAGTTGCCGACACAGTTACACACTTACTAGATGGTACAGGCTGACTGACACAATGTAGGGGTCCTTTGTGGATGCTATAGGGAGATGATTTTGGAGTGGAGGGAGCTGTATTGTGCCATTCTGTTTTGGAGAAATTTTGGATTGGATTCACAATAATAACCTCAATTAGAGTCTCGGCAGTGGAAATTTAGCTGTCAGATCTTCCTGTTGAGCAGCTCTACCAAGGTGACTGCATTAGGCAGGGAAAGGTTCAAGGAAAGTGCAAGGGAGTAGGTGGAATGCTAATTAGTAAGAGATAGTGGTGACACTCAACATAAAAGACAAATCTGTTTCATATGCTGCTTCTGAAGTGTCTTCTGAATGTGCTTTCGTGCCTCTTTTCTGCTCTTTCAAAAGACTTCTTTCTTCCTGCTGAGCACACACTGGCACAGCTGCAGAACTGCTATTTACAGTTATCCTGTTTAAAAAGAATGAAAAAAAAAGTATCAAAAGTATTCTGCAGAGCTGCTAATGACCTCAGGTATAGTGTTGTGTGAATGGGTGAACTGGCTTTTACTTTCCAACCTGCTTGAAGAAGTAGTGCACTTCTTTGAGATCCTTTCTCTATATTTTCCAGTCATTAAAGACATTGAGGTGGGACATCCATTCAGTGCTGTTGAGCCACGCAAACCTTTCAGGGATTCTGGGTTACCTTACCGGGTCAAGCTACATTACTTTTATGTTCCCAGTTTCCCAGCTTTCTATTTAATTTCATCTGCTATCATTTAAATGTTTCTGGAGCTGAGTGCTATTGTCTTCAATGAGAGGCTCAAAAGACAACCAAACTGAAGAAGGACAACTTCAACTTCAAAGGAATAACTGCAATTTTAATGAGGTTTTCCAGCATACATATTTAACAGATAGGGCTGGGCTGGAAATCTCCACTGCAGGTGTCTTCTTGTTTTTAGAATTTTGGAATCCCCAATTAATTTATCTCCTTTGCAAGCCAAAGGCCAGATATTTATTCCTTATACTTTGAAAGGTTCCTGAACGTCATTGGAAGAATGGGAATCAGCAGCCACCCAGCTCCAACATTCCCACTTTCCAGAGCCATCTATCTTTTGACATGCCAAGAGCTCTACAGTACATTAGAGAAGGGTTTGTACCAATGAGGAGATCTCACTCCATGGCTCCAGGTACTCAGATGGATCCAGGAGTCACTGTTGCACTGAAAGCTGAGAGACACCTGGGTGGCTGAAGTTCACCCAACTCTGAGACACTTGGGCACCTCCACCCTGGAATACTGGCCAGCTAATGGCTGGTCTGGATAACCTATTCAGCCAGGCTTGTACCAGTGACATCTCAGCTTAAGGGCTCAAACTGTACATGCAACGGCAATGTTGTTATTTTGTTCAGGACACACAACCAGTTCAGTCGTAGAAGCACTCGGGCTGCTTTCCCTTGAACCTTCTGTTCCAAAGGCCCCATGGAGCGGAAAGAAACACAAAGCCAGTCCAGTCCAGATATTTACATATCTCCCTTTGATAGCAGTGCAAAGTATATAACTGATCCCTTACAACAATCATGAGACATACAGTTAAAAGTATCATTATACTGGCAGTGGGGAGGTGTAGCTGCCATGGGACCCAACCTTCTGTTTTGCTTCATGAACAACAACATTTCAGATCTTTCCCTCCTGAAACCAAAGGGGCACAAATTTCATTACCTTTTCGTTTTACAGATACTGTACAGTACAACTGCATTTGTAAGAAACATTCATAGAAAATTCATAGTTCTGAACAAGGAAGGGCTGGAGCGTCCTTAAGAGGAGGGGTTTACGATCGTTATTTCATTACTCTGCTCTCCTCCCCACTGATAGCTGGTGTGTGGGGAGCGTTCTGGCGCACTATGGCTGCTGTCGCATCATCCAGTTGGATGCTGCACATTGGTGGTGGTGGAGGGGAGTCCCCATTACCTGTAAAGCACTTTGAGTGGAGTGTCCAGAAAAAAAGCGCTATATAAGTGTAAGCAATTATTATAATTATTATTAATTATTATTATTATTATCGTGACAAACTGCTTTGAAACAGCTATTATGAATACATTTGCCTTTTAATATATTAATAAAATATGTATTTGACCTCCTGTACTGTGACTCCAAATGTTGTTCATGTGTTATTGTTTCATTTGGTTTACAAGGTTGTGCCCACTGCAGCAAAGTGAGTAGGGGAAGAAAGAGACAAAGAGAACTCTGGTGGCGCAAGACTGAGGACATCTCCTGAATATTGCTCATGGCGTCAACGTCAATCTGGGGACCAGGGTTAGCAGAAAAACCTTCACCCCGAGTCTGATTGGGAATGGCAGATTGGAGGCATATCACCTTGGTTCAGGAAAGTGGTTTTTAGTGAAAAGACAAAATGCAGCTCACCGATACAAATTGTATCAAGCTGCTTTAAAATCAAAACCCAGTCAAACTGCCGATACCATCAGCGATTGTGGGGGGGCTGGAGCGACATTTCGGCTCTGAAAAACACAAGCGCCACTTCATCTCTGAATCTGCCCGCCAGCTCTGTACGCTCTGCACTATTTTTAATCACCTTTCAGGAAAGCTACTGAAAAGGAGAGACTGTTTTTGCAGTCTGACAGCATATCATATGATTATTTTCACTCACTCGCTCTGAAGAACACAAGACACCTTTGATCTGCCTTCACTTCACAGACCCCTGAGGCTGAATCCCTGTTCATCAGGTGGTACACAAAAGAGGACCACAAAAATAAGTCTTAAGAAATTAAATAAGAAATACCAGCTCCCTGTTATGGGATCTTCTTTTAATTATGTGCTGAAACTTCCAAACCCCATTACTACAAAAACAAAAACGAAGTCTACAAGGCAACACCCCTGATCTGTAACTCAGCATCAAATAATTTAAATTCATAGGATTGCAGTTTGAACAATTCGTGAAAGTGGTAACTGTAAACATCCCTCCCTTTGATTTTGAAGACTTTCAATGACTGAATCAGCAGAAGGTGCTCTACAAGAGATCAAGTAGTAGAATTTGGAAGAAGTTTAATAGTTATATGTCCAGAGCCCTAAAAAACTGCTCACCATCTTGAACTCAACAGATGGATTAAATTAGAGAGGACATGAAGGTTGCCAGGATGGGCTCAAACTCCCACATCACCGTGAACTGGAAGAAGTGGTTAGAAAATGGATGGATGGAACTCGACAAGTAAATTTAATAACAGCACATTCAGCGTAGTCCTCGGTCTAGAGGTTTTTAAAGCAGGGATGCCATTCAGAACTCCTACTCTCAGTTTTGATGAGGGTGTCAGAATAAAATACTTTGTC
This sequence comes from Lepisosteus oculatus, assembly GCF_040954835.1. Classification (NCBI taxonomy): domain Eukaryota; kingdom Metazoa; phylum Chordata; class Actinopteri; order Semionotiformes; family Lepisosteidae; genus Lepisosteus; species Lepisosteus oculatus. The sequence goes on along the minus strand of NC_090715.1, from coordinate 12,171,833 downwards.
TCATATTCAGAAGCGTTACACATTGACATGTTAAAACGTGACTCTAGAGAAGTGTCGGGTTTCTAGAGAAGAGGGGGGAAGAAAAATCTTTCAGGGAATCTTTTGGAGCAAAGGGCCGACACAGTGGTTTACTCGTCCCTTCATCACAGTTCCCCTGCCCTAATTGTGTTGGACTGTTTTGCTCACTCAGGGAGTTCACTGGTGCCCTCCAGCCCAGTGAGAGGTACTGTTCCAGCACAATGTTTTTCTGATATTGTGCTGCTCCACAGGGGCTTTGGGTCAAAGAATATGTGTGGTCTTGGCAGGAATCTGATGGATTTAGAAGCAGCAAGAGGATCGATGATGAGTAAAAAGATATCATAATGGCTTGACCCCTCACCCGAAGAAGGCTGCTTCGAGTTTGCATGGTGAGGCAATGAAAGAAAATAGGGATAAAGACGCTTGCTATCAAGAGAAGTGTCAATGCTCCATAAATATGGGAAGATATGCGTCACTTGATCTTCTGGATTATTCAAGAATCAGACATCGAAAACAACTCTGAAAGGAACAAGAAATAATAGCACAGGTTGGCAATACAAGGCACCACAGATTTTTTAAAGATCATTTGCCCAAATGGCTCATTTAAAGACGCTGTATCTGGTGGGCTGTTATCTTGTATCCATGTTGACTTTCTCCGAAACATAATTTCCCTGTTTCCTTGCACTTTGATCAGCCTGACGTTAAACAAGCTGCAGCATCTGGTGTTGAATGCAAGTAAATTCTACTCTTTTTTACTAGAGACAAAAGATCAAGTAGGCAGACTGTACGTGGCTCTTTATCAAATGATGACAAACCACAAAAGCTACTTATTAAAGCAGGACTGATCTGGTCAGCACTATGCCAATGTGAGATTACAAACAAACTTGCAGGTTGCTTCAGATTTTAAAAAGCACGCCAGTGCACTTGTGTTGTGCAGCTGTACTTGTTTTGGTTTCAGAGGTTTTGTATGCAAAAGGAGACTGAAGCACAAACTCACATCACTTTTAAACTCAGGGGAGTGAATACTAATTTCAGGCCTTCCAAAAACTTCCAGAGTAGACTTACTAACAGCTCTTGCAGGCTTATAGCTAATTCCGTAGAACTGCCTACCTTTTCACGATTAGCTAGTTTATTCAGTACTCCAGAGGCACATACAGTAGGCATTGTCTTTTTATACAGTATGTATTCTTACCTTTCATATACTTTACACAGGCTGTGTGTAAAACTGCTACACTTCAGTGCACACCCACCACTTCAAAAGCCATGCTGACTGCTGGTGTCTAGTGAGCATTATTTTTGCAGTTCTAAACACATGAGAACATCACCATATTCTGCACTGCAGGCCTTTTGTGTTCTGCTAATCTTTTAAAGAGATATGTGAGAAAAAAAAGAGAATTTAATGGCTCAAACCAACCTTATGTGGACTAGTAGAAAATATTTAGACTACGTGACATAAACAGAACCCATCAAGAAACAGCTTGGGAAAAATATTAATATCTTCTTTCTAATTGATTATGGAAGAAATCACAGAATATAGTGTAGAAATGCCAAGTAATACTGTACATCTCAGCTACAGTCCAGATACTCGCTTGGAGCGGAGGTCAATATCTCTCAATTTTCTTGACAAGCACAATATGTACTTCTGCCACGACGTAACCTAAATATCATTCTTGTGTTGAAAGGCAGAGAAAGAAAATCCCCCATCATTCAACAGCAAAAGAAACCCAGCAGGTGATACAGTATTCACAATTACAGTATGTTCAAGAGCATTCAGCACTTGACAGCACAACTGTCAGCATAACAGAAATCAAATTGCACAGGCAAAATTGACACTTTACCATAGAATTCTGGATTTTAGATGAAGAAACATCAAGTCACGGACAGCAGTGTGGTCAGCACTGCTCTATTTACTGAACTATTTTTTTGGCAGCAAATGCATTGTTGATTTCTACTCCACTGTTGAAGTAGGTGAATGAAAAAATAAAGACATCCACTGCAAAGAGTGTTTCGATGTCTGCTGACACGCTGTGGCTGTGATCCCCTCTGGAGCTGAGCCAGGTTCCCTGAGTCTGCAGTGGCCTCTCTTTGCAGCCTGGGAAATATGTGCATCTAATTATTGATCAAAAAGAAAGCACAACATGCAGCAAATTTTGTTCAAGTCAGAGTAGTGCAGGACTCATTAATAAAGTGCTCTGTATGTCCTGTATAAAGCCCACACTGTGGTTCAGACATTTAATTAGTACCACCATCCACAGTCTCCTCTGTGTATTGTAATCGTGTTTTATCTTGTGTATTCTTTTTATTTATTGTTGTTGTCAATCTGTAAAGCACTTTGAGAAGCCACCTTTAAAGGGGCTATATAAAATAAAGTCTATTATTATTATTTTTATTAATTGTCCTCAAAGCAGCTCATCACTATAGCTGGGCTATGTTAAGAAATACAAGAAGGAACCGATATGCCCAGCTTGGCCTCAGAGCTGTTTCAAAACTAACGACAACAGTTCAGGACTTGCATCTCCGAGTCAATCCTGTCACAAATAATGAGATGTGTATTATCCACATACCAGCTAATACCACTCTTACTGTGTGGTCAGCAATCTTCAGAAACAGTCTGTATGTTTAGCAACAGTACCAATAACAGTACAATAGCAACAATACCCTCTAGAATGTGTATTATTACAGGATATGGTCATTTCTCAGAGTGCAAGGTCCCTTGGTCACACACATCCTGTTGTACATTGTTGTTTAATTATCAGACACATTAACTTTCTTTTGTAAAACTTCTAAACCAAAGCTCGACTCAGGCAACACCTTCCCAGACTCACAGGATGCCCTCTAGGAAATAGCGGAGCGTTGAATCAGGAAATCTGTCTCCTGCTCATTCACATCCTCAGCCCCTGCAAAGCCTCATTCACACACTCAGAGAAACAGACACACCCAGGCAGCCACAGCCTCCACAGCAACACCAGGGCACAGACCCTGGAATCCGAAACCTAGGGAAAACACAACAGTTAACTGGAGAGAGATCGGTTATTTTGCTTGTAGTTTATATAGCAATTACTGTAAACAAAACAGTAAGAAATACTGTCAATGTTTCAGTAAGCTATTATCCGGAAGTACAGGCAGTTTTAAGACTACATTGATCTACTGGTGTTACACTCACGAATAAATCCAAATCATTTTTCTATCAAAGGTTCAGTTGAACCAAGAGTCCTACATAAGTACTGTTGTCCTTATCTTGGGCGTGAAGGAAGAGAGATTTCAAACCTGTTTTTGGATGCAGCCATGGTACTGCTTCTTTGAGAAGATCACAATAAATGAGAGGAGGCCATTCAGTCTGCTAAGATCATTTGACTGCTAATTGATCTGAAGACCTCATACAGTATAACTATGATATCAGCTTCGTGGACAAACCTTGTTCCAGTCCCTCACAACTTGTAATGCAAAAAGTATTACAAGTGTTGTGGTTCTCTTGTTATGTGGTCCCCTGCCCTGGTCTTGGACGAACATTGTCTCTTCTGGTTTTTTGCTCTAGCTGGGTCCTTAATCACAGGCTAATTTATATCAGTTTTCTGCTTGGGACATTATTGTAAATTTCCTTTCAGCTCTTCAAAAGGTCAAATGAGAGTTGCAATGGGTATTAACCCTGTGCCATTTTCTGAGCTTCAGAACTGCCCTCATTCCTTCTCTCTCTTGTGGGAGTGTCTGATACGGTGTCACTTTCACATGTATTTGTTCATCATCAATTTATCTGCCACTAAGAGCTATTTAGTCATTGTATAATGCAAGCAAGAGGCTGCCTGACGTTCTGTGTGCTGAGGTCGCTGGAAACAGTGCCCTTGAAAATGTGACATTTAGGACTGACTGAAGAAACAAGTTAAAAGTCTAAACAAGCAAAGAGTTCAGTTAAGCCAGTCAAACAGCAGTGGAGATTTAGAGCTCATCTGGAAGGAAAACCAGCAGACATTATTCCTCCAGGCCCAGTGCTGGCAACCACTACTCCAGAGTGGTTTTGTTGTTTTTGTTGACTCTGAGTTTTGTTGTTGATTCTCAAGAAACCACCTGAATTGGATCTCCTGCATTAATAGCCTTTTCTCCTGGCTCCAGTGGACCATGCATGCCTGCTGTTGTTGGTCCCAGTCAAGCTCAGAACTGTGCAGCTCTTAAGCATGTGGGAGGTGGCCTTTAAACTATTATCTTACTATATATCTGGAACATAAAAACCCAAGCCTGAAAATACTCCAATCAAGCAATCTGTTAGTTCAATTAAGGCTTCAATTAGGTAATTGGAATGAAAAGTAGCTGGTGTGTTTGGACATGAAGGACCAGAACTGAGCATTCCTTAGAATCCACTGAATCCCAAATGACAGGGTTCCGATATTATGGAGATAGGCTTTCAAGGATCGTGCCTGGGATGTTCTAGCAGCTGTTTTAAGGTTCTATTTGTGAATGTAAACACCAGGCGCATACAAAGCAGACTTCCTTTACTAGTCAGTCATTGTTAAGAGCACAATGGTACTGCACAAATCAGCCAAGTTTTCTTCTAAAGGAAGGATAACACCACCCGACCAGAGGTTTCCCTTAACCCTCTCATGTTCGGGACAGGCAGTGAAATCTGTGTGTCTTTCTCATACCAGTGAATGAAGCAGAAAAGGAAACAGTGCTGTCGACTCTGAACTGGCATCTTAGTCATGGATTAAGATAATACCATTAACTCCCAAAACGGCAAAAAGTAATTTTTGTGACATCTATTGTATTGCATGTTACATGAAGTAAAATGTAGGTCAAAAGCAAAGATTTTCCTGCTCTTGCCACTGCAGTGTGTTACTACTGTATAATGTCACTATCATACAAACCTCTTTCACAAGTCAATGCATTTGGAAATAAGGCATGAGAATCGAAGGATACAAGATTTATAAAAGAGGTAGAGGAGTTTTATTGGATTGACTTATATAGGGCCAAGTATGGAATGTATACATTTTGGCAATTTGGTTAAGTATTTCCACTTTCTGACACATTGTTACAACCTCAAACTAGTAAGGGCTATTTCTACTGTTCATATTAGGCAATGTGCTATCGGGAGAGAAAAGATAAGTCAAAACAAGTTCCCTCTAACCAGTGATATGTTCCAGGTAATGTTTGGATAATGACTAATCAATTTGTAAATTGTTAAAATTCACAGCTATAACTATCTTATTATTTGTACTGAAACAGCTATTTTGCTTTTAAAGAGCACAGTTGTATTGGCAGGAATAACAGTAGACAAGCCCCCTTTAACCATGCCCAGAAACAAACTATGACTATGAGTTTGTTGTTCTAGCAGATTCATTGCTCTGCAACAGAATTGGTTTAACAGCTGTGGTTTTCATTCACTGACTACCTAACTGTGGTCAGCTCCCTTCACCATACCCAACATGTCCATCATTCTCTCCCATGACCTTCTGCTGGTCACTTTGCCGGTGCAGGTCTTTGCTCTTCTGTCTGCTGCTCTGATCATTCCCCTCCCTACCACCTTCTTGTATTAAGTAACATTACTGTACCTTAATTCTTTCTAATTTCACAGCACTACCAAGGCTGATGAAACAGCAGAGAAACTTGTGAACTGTGACTCACACCCTCCTCTTCCAAAAGATGCACAAGGAGACTGGCCAGGACTGAAGGGGTTTCCTCATTCCAGATGACCTCATACAGGCATTCCCACCATCAAATATTCATCAGCCAGGTTTCAGCCAGTGAGGTAATGGTGCTATGGGAGCATTTTCTTCTTTAAATATTCATCAGACTTTCAAATGCAAGAGCCACAGTATGAGCTGGGTTTATCTGCAGTCTGTTTGCATCATACCGGTCGGGATTGTAGCAGCTTGAGCCTCTAGCCTTGAGCCAAATTGAAAAGAAGAAACATAATTAGGAGCAAACATTTCCATCTTCATTAACCACAGGAGTTGATGACCTTATTAGGTTGCAAACCTCGATATAATGGAGGTTCTTTATCCGTGAGGAAAATGGGATTGCGGCACTCAAAAACATATAGATCTATATTAAATTAGATAAATACTGCCAAAATTCCAAAATTGAGAGGTACAAGGTGTGGGAATAGACAGCACTGTCATTACATTGTTGCCTTTTGGCTAGTCGGAAGACAAGGTGGTCACCTATTGTTTTGTGACAAATGTTCATTGTGGAATATGACTTGCTGTGAACCAGAAATGGAAGCACGATAGTCAGGTATCCATTGATTTTACAGGGTTAAAAGAGAATGACACTGGGAATTCTAGTTCTGTTAACAGGTGCTATAAATGTCATGAAGATGCCAGTCAGAAACAATAACCTCAATATTAATAGGTATAGTATGTGTAAATGTATTTCTTGGTTATAACAGTCAAATAATCAAAATGAAACTAAATCACAAGAGTGGACCTGTTTCTGCATAATTATAAGATTAAGCTCCTTAAGCGTCTTCTTTTAAGATGAAACCTGCAAAGAGGAAAAAATGCAGAGCTACTGTATCGATCAGAACAGTCAAAACTAACTGGGATAAGCTATTTCATAATTTCCTTTTGAACAGCTGTAAGTAGTCTAGAGAGAAGCTGTAAGGTATGTGTTACTTTTTACAGAGTTTCTATTGCTTTTACAGAGGGAAAACAGCATCTTAACATGAAGGTGTTCCCTAACCACAATCCTGTCTTAACAGGAGTTCTTATGCTCTAATTTATATATAAATAAGGATTCCAAATTGTTTTTTAAGGAATCGTAACCAAAAAATTAAAGCATTTTAACAAAACATGGCATTGAGCTGACACAAATAAGTCAGCCTCACACAACATCCACATACTTTTCTGAATTGATTTCAAGGTTATCTGTCCATTAAATACGTTTCTCTTCTGACTCAGAAAAGTCCTTCGGTTTTTTCTTCACCTTCCACATATAAAAATGTCCCAATTCCTTAAAGGTCAAATAGCTATCCAAAAATAAAAATCAACTATGGAATGTTTTGTCCAGTAATTAGGAACAGTGAGTACGGTTGCTAAGGACACCAAAAAGATTGTGTTAATTGAGCACTCTGGGTACTCTGATCCAGGGAATTTAAAGTAATGTAAATAAATGGTACCACGCTGTGTCCATACTAAACTGTGTTTAATCACAGACTTTATGATGTTGCTAAGATTGTAGGTTCACACACACCTGCATTTTCCTAATGACAGATAGATAAGAAACCCGATTTAGGAAAATGTATTTTGACTTTATGTAGTGACTCTTATATAACATATAAAATGAGATGCAAACAATTTATTTAGGTATCACAGCAGAGTACGTAAAAGTTCTAATTTCACAACATGCCAAATGTGGGCTTAAAAGAAAAAACAATTATTTCTTTAAAAGAGAGAATTTTAACCATCTTCGTGGCCTTTAGTTACCCTCCTCTAAAGAAACGTGCCTTTGAAGCATTTGTTTCAGTATGTTGATCTTATCAGGGAAAGGAACGTGCTCAACAACACAATGCCCATTTGTATTTCAACATACTGCACTTACAAGATTACTTTTTCCAGCTGATACACACTGCCCCTGTATTCTTGGCTTTCAGACAACGCACCTTGCTCTGCAGAAAACAAATTCAGCAGTAAAAAGCTCCACGACTAAACTCATTTTGCTTTCCCAATAAACAAACACTTGGCAGGCCTTGCAGATACTCAGGCTCAGAAGTAGCACTGTCAAAAATGTATCCACGTTCCTACTCCATCTTAATGTATCTGCTTATTTCACAGCTGTACCATCCTGGGTGAATATACAGTCTCTCTCCCACTACAGCAATGATGTTTACAAGTTTTACAGCCGAATCTTGCAGGTGTTTACTCCTGGCCTGGCAAAATGATTTGAGATGTGTTCTCACCGCAAGAAGAGTTAGTGATCTGACTGCACTGACAATCCTGCAAGGTTACAGGGTGACCAAATTCTCTCACTGGCTTACAGCCTCCCCCAGCCTGGCGGTGCTCAGGCAGAGCCTGACAGAGCTGTGCTTACAAAGCTAGTTTTTATAGGAGATGATGTAGGGGAATGTGGGCAAGCAAACTCCTATGACTGGAGTTCCCAGTCCCGGTCTTGGACCTCAAACATACAACTGATTATTTGTGTTTGAGGCTGCCTTTTATTGATTGCATTTCACAAGTAAAATAAAATCAAACTTAGGAGTGGAAAACAAATCCAAATATCCCTATGTAGAAACTTGATAAAACAGGTTCAGGCTTCAATTAAGTTCAATGAAGCTCAGCTGGAATGAAAACCAGGTTTATGGACTCCAGGATCAGGACTGGGAACCTCTGTCCTAAGGTACATAACTTTTTTTTCGGTATGAATCTAAGTACTGACACACTTCCTGGCTATTTATTTCCCTCTAACCTCATATTTCCTCTTGTAACTCACACAACAGAAAAGGCGATTTGAGGTTTTAAGATAGCTATTGAACCAGGTACAGTGCTCACTAAAGGCTGTGCATCTTATTCCATTCTGTCTAAATGGAGGTGAGGACACCTACTCAACACAAGGTACAGTATGTGGGATCTGCCTTCCACTACACCACTCCCTTCACAGTTTGTGCAATGGGAAATACTTTCACAAAGACATACCTAATCCGAGTCTTATCAATAAAATTGCAATTGTGGTCATTTTTATCTGACCACAAAACCAACCCTGTTTATAGCAGGGTAAAAACCGACATATTTGACATTCCAAAAATGGGGAGAGAATTCCTACCTATTTTGTTGATGTCCTGCGTCACAATTTGCTATACAGACAAGGAAATATTTATAGATCTCCTGGATGAGTCAACTTCTGCGCTGAAACAAAGACGAAGCTTTGAGGGATACGGCTTTTCAAAACTGACTAAGTCTTTGCAAACTGACTGTAATGGATGCACATGCAGGTCTGAGGAGAAGTATTTGCCACTTGACCTTCGGGTGCTGCTGGCCCCTGCTGTGTGTTGCTAAATGGCTTCAAGCATGAGGCAAAGTGCAGGTTGTGATGGGGGAGAAAAGTGCCGTGAACAGAGGTGAATGACAAGACGGGGTGCACTTTCGAAGGGCTCTCTTCTGGTGGCATAAGAACTTAACAAAGGAAGCAGTCAGACCACCACTCTCATTTTCAGAAACCTATAGGCATTTATTGATCTGGGAGACTCCATTACTTGGAAGATCTTAAGGAATTAAGAATTACTGGGTCCTGCTCTCAGCACATTGCACTTTGTTCAGAAAGATTAATCTTTTATGTTGAGTCCAGAAATTGTACATATATCGTTTGCCCTCTTCACCTAATGGGCTAAAGATACAGGAGCTAGTTCTGCCTTGCAGTTTGCATTCAATAAAATTACAGCTAGTTTTCTCATCATTTACTGCATTTACATACTGGTTTTGAACTGGATGGACCCCAAATCTCTTTCCAGGCAGGTGAACCCCCTCTGCCTCTGAATTGCAGTGCAATAGTCACGGAGACAAACGGAGACGGACATAGAGTTTGGCTTTCTGTCAAAAAGCCCCCTGTCAGGGAAATAACTGACAAGACTCCTTCTGCAGTAACTAGACAAAACTTGGAGTGGCAGGCGTGGTGACTGAAGAATGATGTTTTTCACGCAAATGACCAGCTTCGAATGCTTAGCAATACCGAGAACTCCTTCACTAATGCACCCCAGTGGTATTATTCGAGATAGAGGAAGTTTTCCGTCACTGAGTGTAACGTGTCGGTGCATTTTAAAATCTCATATGAGGATGGAGTTTCTGTTAACCCTATCATTTACTGTCTTGTGTTGCAGGGCATGCGTAGTTCATTTCGTCACGCAGGCGAGCAGGTAAGCTTCGCACGATTAAAACTGAACTTGAGGCGAATACAAACAGTTAAAGGCACCAACGATGCCAATGTTTGTGAAAGACTCGAGTTTACGTTTCTGTCAGTCTTACTATCATAGGGGACGAAGAAAGTGATGCACGGGTGAAGGTGATTTCGGCATGGAAGACAGAAATCGGAGAGCTTTAAAGTGTGCAGGCACACTGAAGTACAGCACTCTGCTCCTCCTATGTGTGTGAATGTCTCTGAGGACACGCTTGTCCTCTACTGGGAGAGGTACCTGCGTTGTTGACTGTAGCGCTGAAGGGACGGTTCCGCCAGTACATTTTCTGAACATCCAGCTACTATTCTTACTAACAATAACCTCATTGTGTTGTTAAACGACACTTAGCTATTATGGCGATTCTCCCGGGCGCGAAACTGGACTGTACGTCCTGATAGTCAATTAATAATATCCCACCATCACGCACTAGCATTGAAAACTTCGTTATCAGCAACTGCAGTGCCCGAGTCAATGTGATCATCCAGGGAAGAGAAAGGATGCAATCTATCCCTCACATTGTTCACGAAAAAAAAAAATCAATAAGAATGTAGAAATAACTGATCCCTTCTCAGAACAAAATGTGCCCAAACAGATAGGTTACATTAGTAAGAAAAAAAAACTTACCCCCTAAAACAATACGCAGGTTTTCTATTCTGCAGCGCTCCTGCAAACGCGCAAGACCCCCTTTCTGGTTCAAATGGTCAAACGCTGCGTGCTTCAGCGCTTCGGTTACAGACGCTGCTCCGACCTGGAGTCGCCCGCCCGCCCGTCTGCCCAGACTGTAACGATGCTTGACTGACCGGCCGCCGAGCGCTTCTCCGCAGTGTGTTGTCCTGTTCTCAAATCTGCTCAGAGACCTGGCCTGTTGACGTCAATGCGAGCTCGGCAGCTGCAGCTCTTAAAGTGAAACAGCGGAGTGTGTTCAGAAGTTGAGCTACTGTATTATGCAATAGCTCGTCTATAAATAGAAAAATGCATGTATTTTTTTTTTAAAAGCGGCATTTCCGGCATTTTTGTCTGTGAGCGTTGGGCGTTCCTCACAGACTTGATGAACTAAAGTACAGTACGAACTGAATATCGAACTGCAAACAGTATTCTTCCAACTAAAATAGAAAAGCACTTGACAGCCTTAAACAGCTTTGAGTAAAATCTAAAAAGAAGTCCTATATTAACAAACAGGGAGCTCAGAGCCTGGGATTAAAAACAAAACAAAACTATGACCATGGTACAAATGACAAAACTCCAGGGCCATCAGTGGTTTCATGGGGTATTTGCAGATTTGTGGGGTCTGGATTTGAAGATTAGGAGCACGTGGAAATGACAAATAAAGCCTATAATTTGTTTAGTTAAGAGAACAATGATCCTTGAGGATTGAAGAATGATCTGTTTTTTGGCCCAAACAATCTCTAAGTGACTTACTGTGATATACAGAATCTCCTATGACTGATCACAGTTAATAAGTCCAATTGGTCTAGGTCTTTAAAATTTGAGGATTTGTTATGTACCTACTGTATGAAATCAGCTGGTCTCTCTGGAACCTGATATGAAGAGCTCAGATCTGTGCTCCCAAGATCAACCTTAACCACAACCCTACAATGAGCTCTAACCCTAAATTTTACTCCAGAGCTGGTTGCGTAATTCTGGACCAGTTTTAGGGGAGACAAATATAATAGGGTCTGAAGTGTACAACTCTTTCTGTGACAGTAGTGACATTCTTCTCAGGACAACAGAGTTCAGGTCCTTTGTGGAGAGGGGATGGCTGCTGTCATTGGGGGTGCAGTTCATGCTGAGATCAATGGACTGCACATACTACCCCAGTGCAGGCTGATCATTCCTGACGAGTGGTGTTCCCAAGTCTGAATGGCAGTAGGGATCTGCCCACTTGAAGTTTTGAATCTACTTGAAGTGGGTCTCTTTTCCTGGGAGAGGAACATGCCAAGTGGCTGAACTTCACAAAGGTCTTCTCTGCAATTTTGAGTGCAGTCTTCGCTGTGTCAGTCCATTTCTGCAGGTTATTTGAAACCATTCATCATTTTTTGTCTTACTTTTGTCTAGTTCTGCTTCCCTGTATGTGTTGGTATATAGTCTCTCTTTTTCCAATTTCCTGTCCCTCTCAGAGTGATGTGCCCGCATGATGAACTGAGAGACAATTCCAGAATAAACAGTGATATGCTTTGAGCCCACATACATTCGCCTAGTTGTATTGAAAATTGCTGGATTCTGCTGAGCTACCTAACATCCTGAAATTTGGTCTGTCATTCTGTCAGATATGTTTGGCCAGGGGCTATCCAGTCTAAAAGCTCAAATACCTAGTAATTCCATGGAAAATGTTATTAATACTTGTATTTCGTGGTATTTTACTTTTGGACCAGAAACATCAAACCAAATCCAAACTAAAGCAAATCCAAACCAAAGCAAAGATAAATGTGCTGCAAAAAGTACAGATTTCCAAATTCAAATGAGGAGTGAATTGTGGTCTTGTGGTATTTAAAAAGCCCTGTTCACTGGTAAAAATTGTGTTTCATCTTGTTGCAATCTGTTTCAATGTCAGTCCCAGTTTAGTTCAATTGACTCTCCCCTAATAAGGAGGTTGTGAAAGGGTCTGTACAACTATGTGGAAATCATATGACTTCCTATTTTGAGAGCAGAAATTAATTACGCTTTTATTAACTAAGCCAAACCATCAAGTTCCAATAAGCAGATTTGTGGTTAAATGTCCCTCATTTCAGGCAGGAAGAGGGAGAAAAACATTTGCACTCAAATCCTGCCAGTACATCTTAAATGAATTCTGAATTTTTGAGAGAAAATAAGAGAGGGGTTTGCGCAGCAGACGTCAGTTATCAAATTTCTTTGGGAACTGAGCTTACTGGAAGAAATAATTACAAGCAGTAGAAATTCCTTTTGGAAAGACAGTGGTTTCTTAAGAGATTTCAAATGAGGGTTAAGATGTTAGTGTCCTTGTTTCGCTGCTGAGTCTGATGTGTCCTTGTTTGACCCTATTCTACCCCTTAGGATTTTATATTAAATCTCCCTTTTTTAGACCGAAGAGATTAAGTTCCTCTAACCTGTCAGACAGATTGAAGAAATTAAATCTCTAAAGGACATTCTTGGGCTAAATGAGTGGCAGTCAGACACCACATACAATATGCAATGGTAAGATCTACTTGGTATAATTCCTCACTGCCTCCTTTCCTGTGTAGTGCGGATGAGCAAAATCAGCATCCTACTAGGGAGTTAATAGTCTCGGTTTAAAATATTAGGCACTCTCTGTCAAATGAAAAGACCCTCAGCAACCTGTGTGGTTATCTTGGGGACCATGAGACAGACTGTCATCATGTTCTTGGGCCAGGACAATCCCCAGATCTCAATTCTTTTGAAAAGCATGGAAACCTCTGGACCATGCAGTTCAATCCCACACACCACTGCCCTCATCACACCCTCAACTGGAGAGCCCGCTGGAAGAACAGGATGAGGCTGAGCTGCAAATCTTTCCAAATAGTCAGACTGCTCAGCGTTATTCAGTGGGGGGACTCCTATTATGTTAGCTAGTTTCTAGTTTGAATATCTTGATGGTAATCTGGTGGAGGATGAACTGTAAAAGAGCCCCCTGATAAGATGCAAATACTGAACTGAAGCAGCACCGACACAGATCAGCAGCTGGTAGCTGGCCGTGCAACATGAGAGTGTGATGTAATCGCTGCACAAGATGGCAACAAAGACAAGACAAGCATCATTGTTTAAAACTAAAACAAGGACAATGTGGCTCTGCATAGGGACATTATGTTAGGTCAGCATGAATTATACACTTTACACAGTGCTTGCTGCTGCACTTGTGAAATGTCGCACAGACACACTCCTAGCATACAAGGAGGAATACAATAGTGAAGGCATCTGCATACAGGTTCATCCCCACATGCATCCATTGTTAGAAAGGCAAGTGCAAAGCACGAGGCGGGGTGTATGCACAAAGACATACAAGTACACAGGGACAACTTAGAGATTTACTAATGACATCAGCTTGCACGTCTTTGGAAGATGGAGGTTAGTATAGATTTAGTATCTTGAAAGCTAATCTGGGATATGGGGGTGGGGGGTCAATCAATGAAGTTGATTTCATACTTCCAATATATGAAATATATTCCAAGGTAATGCAAAGGAGAGGAAGGGACAGTGAGGATGGAGGACAGAGGGCTACACCATTGAACGTTAATGATTCACAGTATGGAAGTACTGCTCAGACTAGTTTGAGAATCTCCCTCTTATACGGCATAAGCCCTTCCTTCAGTCACACCCTTCCCTTCTCACCTAATAAGACCACAGCTCTTGCACAGCCCTAATGGCATAAGGACGTACTATAAGTACATCTGAGAAGTTTACAAACACGAGGAGAGCCTTCAGCTACTCCTGCCACACCGGTGGGCACAGATAATCAATCTCCGTGTCTTAAATTCTGATCCCGCCTCTCACCAGGCTCCCTCCAGGAGGACAGGTGCCCACATCTTGAAGGAGATTCTGATTAGTCTCTGAACACAAGGCATGTCTCCATCACGAGAATGTGCGCCTGTTAAAAGATTCTTTTCAATCCTTTTTTTTTTCAGTCGGCGGTCCGTTTCATTCCGACAGCTTGACTCAAGAGATCTCAACTGCACATAACACAGGTTAATTACTTTCCTGGTTGCTTACGCAAGTTAGTCCTTCCATAGTACTGATTTTGGGCCGAATTCGAATTTAAATTTAAAACCGAGCGGGTAAATACATCAACACGTACTGTGGCGAGTGGCCAGCTGACCCAAACCTTCTCATTGCAGTCTCCCCAGATCTCAATTCTTTGGGAAAATGCCAGTTACAGTCGGATGGCACAGTGCCACACTGCGCCAGTAATGTCTGAGGTTTGGGTACCAACTAGTGCTATAAACAAGCATCACTACGGATTGAGCCATTTAACCTGCTGGGCTTCTCAACCTTGTAATTTTCCCCTAAGACCAAGAAATTATAGTCAGAAATACCTAAACATAATCGAGCCATAAAATGGGATTAAGAAATAAAGACAGTGTTTGATCGGCTAGATTGTATCTAACTACATGATAGGGATGACGTGCCAGGTGCTGATAAATGCTGTCTGCCTGCCTGCTCTTGAACGGTGAATGTCATTTAAAAGGCATGTCTGATAAATATAAGAAAACTGCAAGAAGCAGTGATCTACATCTCCAGCATGGCCGCGCTATCTGAATTAAAGCTCTCAACATAATTAAAGGAAATACATCAATGCACACCACTAATAGTAGTGTTAGAAGTGACACTCAAGGTGACATATTTTAAATGAATGGGACAAGCACTTTCTAAATTTGAAAACACATAATCAAGTGTTGAGAACAAGAGTTACTGACTCCATCGTATGGTAAACATCAGTATCACCTTTTGGCATGAACGCATACCTGTAGATGCTCCAATTGTAGTGCTGAATACAAATCACAGCAGAGGCATGGGTGCTGTTAGGGCTATAAACCTCACCACACACAGCATTTCAAAATCCCTGGTTTTTCATAGCAGCATGTAATTATGGTGTTCAGTGAAATAAGAGCAGGACAAGGCGACCTCTTCAATGCTGAAAGATTCCACATGCATTCTGAATACAGAAACAGATTCATGTAAAACAGAAGAGCACAAGAAAGGTAACAAACAAGAGGGGCCATGCAGTTCATCTTAGCTCATTGGTTCAAGGATCTCTTGAATTATTGATCTGTTTTATCAACTTGGCCTTGTAGCTGGTAATCTGTATTGCACAAGTGGACCTTAAATTGAGTAGTCCTTTTAGCTGTCTTTGCCAAAACATGTCAAGTTTGTAAATAGTTTTTTTTTTAGGTTTTTAAACAGTATTTGTATCAGGTCCTGTGCTCAAGGCTAAACAGAGTTCCTCTATTCCAGGATCAGGAATCAGACAGAGCCAGATGCGATTGCTCAGGGTAGCAGGTCTAAAGATGCTATGGTACTCAGGGAAGCAGTATGGAGTGGACTCATAACTGAAGGCTTGTGGGTTCAAATCCTAAGTGGGACAGTGCTGTTGTACCCTTGAACAAGGTACTTTCCCTGTTCCAGTAAAATACCCACCTCTATAAATGGAAGCTACTTTGGATCAAAACATTGGCTGAGTGTAGTAATAATAAATCATTCTATTCTAATAACTAATTCTAAGTTTAATCTAAATATATTAAGCTATTAGCTACACTGACCTGGAATTTTAGTCACTGGTGAATTAACAGTAAAAGACTAACCAGAACAAACAAATTGAAACTGCATGGAACTGTGAAACCTTGGTGCTACCAGTTCATCTTCTAGTTAGAATGTATGAGGTCATGTCACCTCAGGAGTCTGTAGCCCTGGTGCTTCAGAATCTGGCCTTTACTGCAGTTAAGCCCTGAATGACTTCAATGGAACAGTTAGTAAAATTCTGCAGCTCTTTTCTCACTGAGCATTGAAAGCTGCCTGAAAAAGCCACAGTACTATGTCCCTCTAGGATCAGGGCTGCAGAGTCCAGGTTTAAGATAAGGCTGCACAGAACTGATTGATGTTTTTCCCAGCTGTAGGGGCTCCGAATCAAAATCAAAGAAACACCTTACGCGTTTCAACACCATTTCTTAAAGTAAAATATCGGCTTTGCATGTTTGTCAGTGTTAGATTAAATTGAAAAACAGACTTTAAACCAGGAAGATGCCTAAGAAAGGAATATTATTAACTCTTTCAAAAAAGGTACACACAATTTTACACAAAGCATAATTTTTAAATATTTTAGCTTCGCTGACATAAATGATCAAAATTTTCTAAAATGCACTTTAGATATTTAGAGATGTCAAGTTTTGTTTATTTTGGAGACAAGCAAATTTTGAATTTGATCCACAAAACTTTTGCATTCTTGTAGTAGGTTTGCCAAAACCCTTTAAAAATCTCTCCTTTTAACTGTGAGGCGAGTGAAATCAGAGATGACCTGTTCTCAATGAGACCTGTGGCAAAAGTGAGTGAACAGGTCAGAGAGCGATGGAGTTAAGAATGGAGTGAACAAGAGGGATGAGTGAATGAGTGAGTGAAGGAGCAAATAATAATTAATTACTTACACTTACTGTATATAGTTCTTTTCTGGACACTCCACTCAAAGCGCTTTACAGGTAATGGGGACTCCCCCTCACCACCAGTGTGCAGCCCCACCTGGATGATGTAACGGCAGTCATAGTGCGCCAGTACTCTCCCCACACACCAGCTCTCAGTGGGGAGGAGAGCAGAGTGATGAAGGCAGTTCATAGTGGATTATTAGGAGGCCATGACAGGTAAAGGCCAGGGGGAAATTTGGCCAGGAAGCCGGGGTAACAGGCCTACTCTTTTCAAAGGAACATCTTGGGATTTTTAATGACGACAGAGAGTCAGGACTTCAGTTTTACAACACCTTATGTAAGTAGGGATGAGGGAGTGACAGAAAATAATGGTCCTTGTCAAACACATTTCATGTGTGCGGTACAAAAGCACAGAAAGTGCTGCCGTCAGAATTTATGGGATCAGCCACAGCCGTAGGGCGAGCAAGCGATGAGCTGACGCTGGCTGCTCTGGAGGCTGGGACCGCTGAGGGCGATGAGCTCCAGGGCTGCAGGGAAGTATGAAGGACACATGCTTCACACATGGCGATGAGGGCTGCTGAGTCAGCAGAGAGGCAGGAGACAGCGCAGGCAGCTCCTGCAGGACCGCACGTCCGTGATGCAGCTGACCAGACAGAGGAGGCCACTGGTCTGCCCTGCGTGTTTAATCTGAAGCTGCTATTGCAGAAATCTGAGCCAGGCATTTACCACAAAATCCCAAAGACTCCACTTCAACATTTAGTTGACATTTTCACAGTGTTAGACCATTGTGTAAAAAAGTGGCTCACATCCCCATAGTAAAAAGGCTTAACCGTTCTTTCTGTTTTATATCAACGACATGAATGCTGACAAACTATTTCCAGGTCTTAGATTTACTGGACGTTTCAGTTCACCCATTTCCCTCTTCTTTCCCGACAAGACAACAATACAGGTATTTGAAGTTGAATTTGAGGTTTTGTCAGGATGCAAAACTGAGAGTCATCCCAGACAATGCAAATAATTGAAGTGGGACACAAGTGTAAATATGACAAAACAGATACGAAACAAATTTAACAATGAAGCATGGGTCATTGGTAAAAGTGTGGTTGAAATGAAATGTGACTAGAAATCCTAGTTAAACCCTTATGGATGTGAGGACATACTGGAGGTACTTCTACTCTTAAAACAGGGGCCATGCTTTAAGTGATTAATGTTCAAAGGAAGAGGACACTTTAGCAGGAAAGAAAAAAGTATTCAGGAAGAGAAAATTCAGAACAACAAAAATGATGAGCTGAACAGTAAGCTCAATTTAAATAAGAGATCAAAAACACCAATACTAAAAGATTTAAATACAATAATAAATGTGTTTAAAGAATATTTTATACAGGGGTTTACTAACTGAACATATCAGGGAACTGGAAATTCTGAGCTCTACTGACTCTTTAATATATACAATATAATATCCACTCATTGAAATCATAAAGACCATGTCTACAGACAGAGCAATGAGGATCATATGAGAGACATCTAAAGATTTTAAATCAAAGAGGCCAAAAGGAGAGCTGTAAATGTGCAGGATTACTGTGTCGGTCCTCATCCATATCTGTGGGAGGAGGATTTGTTCCTGCATGGTTGAGCTGTATGTTAGTCCTCTTTGTTCATGCAGCTCTTGATGAGATTCAGGTGAACTACTCCTTTACTGGAGACACTGATCCACACAGTCCATTGTGATAATACAAGAGACGCTGCTATCTTGATTGAACCACTGTGATGCAAAACTGCTGCCCCACGGACTTTCGAACTGGAATGAAATTTAAACCCGCTGAAGTCCTTCTATTCTGCTTGGGTTTTGTGATGATGCAACAGCCAGAGCAGGCTGTGTCATAAATAAAAACACAGAACATTGAAGTCAAAACGTTAAATATTCATTTGAAAAGGAAGCTGACATTTCGCATGATTTTCATAAGAACGTTTTGTTCTGCTGCGATTCTGGGCCATATCTCACAGGGCCTGTTCTGGAGAGCGATGGAGACCTCCTTCGTTGGCCCTGAGCAGTCAGGTCCATGTTTGCGCAAATGGTGACTGCTGTACAAGTGATCCTGAACACCACAGAGCCACGCTGGCTGAGCACTGTGGGATTGGGAATGACTTAGCTCTTGAAGCTGCAATGAAGTTCAAGCACTTGGAGTCATCAGGGAGAAACACACTGTACTGTGCCTACAGCTGCCAACTGTCCTGCGAGACACTGAGCGTCCAACCGCTCTGACAAACAGACAGGTGGCCATAAAGCCACCTGGCAAAACCAAATTGGAAAAAATTAACACAAAAAACCTGGACCTTTGTTAGTGCTTCACATTTTGGGGGACAAAAGGCATCCCTCCATCTCGGGCTGCTCGGACCAGATCGTTGGCCCTGGTCTGAACGTGGCGCATGAGCTCCCGCAAGGGCGGCCCGCTGAGGGTCTCCCAGAGAGTCTGGTCACTGTGGAGGGAGGTGGCCCACCTCTCGGACACGCATTGCGACGACAGGGCAGTGCGGGCTCTCTCCGGAAGCCTACAGAAAGAGAACCAGGCAGTTTGAAAGCACCATACTGTGCCTCATATTACGGTAAGACTCTTCAGGTAAAACACGAAACATGTCTTTCTACTCCAATGGTAATGAGTCATTCTGCCTCAGGAATCCCCAGACATCCCTGTAAATACTCCAGTCAAATCCCCCACTTGCATTTAATAATAAGTCTTGTTCCTGCTTCTGGATCTGCTGTTAGTCTAGTTTACTGAGGACATTTTGGGACACAGTGATAATTTGAACTTTTTTCTGTATCAGTGCAGTAGTTCATCTGTTCCACATGCTTGGATGTCTATAGAAAGAAACCAGGATCCCCCCGCAAGGGAAATGTTGATAAAAAGAGATTATAATGTTTAATGCTTTTCACTTAATAAAGAATAAAAAACTTCTATATTAATCATTCTACAAAATGGCCATGCTCCCATTTATTCTATTTTGTAATGTACTGAAGATGAGACATGGTAGGAGTCAGTATTGACCACTTCCCCATTGTGGGATGTAGTATCATACAGTATTTGACCTATTAGCTGGAACACAATGTGTTCATACCAGCATCAAGGCTTGCTGTATTGCACGCTGAGACAGGAACTCTCAACACAACAGTAGGAGTAGGACAGTAGCTCTTCCACAACAACATAGTAACTAGTAATGAGGAAATTAGCATAGACTCGATTGCGAAGGTTCCCTGTGATGTTAATATATGGTTTGTTGATATACACCGAGAGACAATAAAAATCCAGTTCGTAAGTGAAATCTTTTATGACTCCAGTAAGGCTCATCTGGTGAATTCATTTCTTGGTTCAGTTTATTAATGCAATAATTAGAGGAAATGGCTTCAAGCCACACTGGGATGGACTGGCTGGGTGGTACTGGATAACACGAGTACCTGCGGAGGTCACTGATGCCTGCTTACAGGTGCTCCAGCACAAGCCTAATATCCACAGTCCCATCTCGCACCCTTGTAGTATTAGACTCTGGCTCATTCACAAAATTAACACACAAAATAGTTGAGTTAGAGATAAACAGTACCCTTTTTCTGGTATCCTGCTTAAAAAATATTTCTCTATCTGAAGCATAGCTCTTGCTCTCTCTTGTATGATCCATATCATGTCACTAAGTGCAGGGCATAGATTACGCCTGATCAATATTCTGTGCATGCGATCGAGTTACATAGAGTATCCTGTAGTATGCTTATTCACCATCACCTGAATCCTGATACAGTGAGTAATTTTTAAAATGCCATCACATCAATTCGTTTTTAGATACTAAATTGACACAGTTCATATGATTGTTGCTTAGTACCATCCAAAAACAGGCAAATTTAGAATATATTTAAAATACATTAATATTAATGTTCACTATGAATTGAATATGTTATTAATATCTTAGGGGCAGATATTTTCTGTCAAATGTGGTTTATTTCTCTTAGAGAAGTAGGTGTTCATGCTGCAAGAAATAATGAGATAAAATGAACTGCAATTAAGTGTCTGCAGGCTTTGACGTATTTTCTTTCATAAATTGATTTATTACCCTTGTTTCAGCAGTCACTAAAAGACTTCAAGAGTCTTTTTTGTTATTTGTGAAAAGTATCACAATGCAGAAGGGCTAGCTTTTCTTAGACACATAGGCTTTTATACCTTGGTACAGTCATATTTGCGTTATTATTTTAGGAGTGTCAGTATTGTGGCTTACTGTACAGTTTGTTCACATGTGTCCACAGAGATACCCAACCCACAGCTTAAGAGACAGATCAGGCCCAGTCAACAATTAAGCTCATTAATTCAGTAAATGTTTACTGAGCTCCAATGTCTTTAGTGGAAGAAGTGGAAATACTTCCCATTTAGAAGCGATTATGAGGACCCAAAATGTTATTTAGTTTCTGTAGAAGTTCCACACAAAGCACAATTTCTAACTACTTTATCTAGCAGAAGGTCACTGGGAAGTTGGAGTCTATCCCAGCAAAAGATGGGTTCACCCTGCACAGGATTACATGCCCATCACATGGCATCACACAGATACAAACACACACGCACGCACGCTCAAAGTCTCAATAATACAAAATGTCAAGATATGTCAGTGTCAATGTCATGACAAAAATACAAGGGGACACCCCCGGCAGTTTCCCAATTCCCCTACTGTACCAGTATGTTTTGGGAGGAAACCAGAGCTACTGGAGGAAACACAGGGAGAACATGCTGTACAAACTCCAGACAGTCAGCAGCCCAGGTCCAGGACCAAACCCCAGGGCTCCAGCACTGCGGAGCAGCAGCGCTAAGCACCACGCCCTCTTTGGAAGTTCAAACCTAACCTGTTTGGCTCATGTCTTCTGTAAAACTGACAGAAACGGGCTTTTGAATGCATCTCTGCAGCTGTTTACTGTCCCCAACAAGAACCCCCTAAACTGGGACTCACCGGCCAACTTCTTCGATCAGCTGCGGGTCAAGTTCCTCTCGTCCATCGGAAGTTGCGTTCTTTCCACCTGCTCCCTGTGAGGACGAGAGTCGCTTCGTTTTAGCGCACAAGCCCGCTGTTCGACAGCCTGCACTCACGGACCTCAGGGTAGAGCTGACACAGCTCGTCTACCGGACGAAGCCCAGGTCAGAGCTGGGGGACACGGAGAGAGGAGGCTGAAGGCAGAGAGTCAGGAGTGGAGGAACGGTGGGAGGGGCTTAGGGATAAGAGCCTCACAGCTGTGTGGGACAGATTTTAGAAAGTTAGGGGGGGGTTGTGACTGTGTGTGATTGTGTGCAGTGGGAGTTGTCATTCCCAAAATGGAGGGAGTAAGAGGTGCGACGTATAGCACAGGGGTGTTCCTGGCTGAGAGGAAGTATTTACTATCCCTTAGGCAGAGACAGCTGGGAGACAGTCTGTTGCCATACATTTAAAACCTTGGAGACACCTGCCAACAGCGGTCACTGCAGAGGTGTGTTCCCTATTGACTATTCCTTCTCAAATACTAACAATTAAAGGAATTTACCTAATATAATTTTCCTTTTCCAGAACTGAATGAAATTAATTTGGAATTATCCTGCAGCCAGCTAATCTCCTCCTTACTAGGTATGTGTCGAATCATTTGTGGCGAGAGATGCAGTCCTTGCAGAAGCAGGTGCTATGAGCTGTAGCGATGCAGAAGGTTTAAGCAGGACCTCAGCAAGCTCTCGTGACCCACATGATTCTCTCTTTTGCACAGGAGTTGGAATGTACTGCATCCCATTTGTCATGTTGTTTCTGCTATCATAAATGAACGAATCAAATTTGATCCTACAAAGTTCTATGGACTCCACATTTTTTGCAACATTACATCCAGACGATTTCACATGAGAAATGTAGTCATAGTTTCCTAGATACCCCTTGAGAGTGGAAGTTACCAGTACCTCAGTGAACTCTGACTTAGATATCACATATTTCTTACTGTTTTGTAATGAATTCTGGAAAGCTCCTGCAGTAGCTGGCTGCTTTAGTTTTTTTGTGGCATGTGACCTCTAGTGGGGAAGTGTGGCAAAGCTGGACTAGAACTGAACTCGCCGTATTCTGAAATGCAATTCCATTATCTTTAAATACACAGGCACTGATTTGCAATATTTGTAAGTAGAACAGCATAAAATGACATATTTTAGCTAAAAACACACCAAAGATAAATGCAAGTGAATCTGTAGTCAGATACCAGACAGATTAGGAGAATTATACTATGAATCTTTTGTGGTCTGTTGTTCCTACAGTATGTAGTTGTGGAATGTATATTAAAGTGTATCTATGTTGTGTATTTAAGTGTGAATCAAAGGACAAAAACTTGACTTCAGATCTGTCCCTTTAAATGTAGAGTTTAGATCAAGGGGGGGTTATTAGAAAATTTTCAAAACAGCTACCAGACATCCCAATCTAGATAATATAACATACACAGATTTCTTAAAATACCTTAATCTAAGTTTTGATCAGAGGCAATTATGAGGGTATTTCATTACTCAAATGGTTAAAGTTTCTTCAATGGACTCCTTGAGCATCAAGACCGGAAAGAGCACATTCTGGGAGAACACTACTTTGCACAAAGCGAGGTAGGAATAAGACTTCTTAACAATGAGGCTGAAATGAACGTGCAGACAAGATGTTGTACTTACAGGTGGCATGGGCTGGCGGTTGAGAGTAAAACTATTGTTAAAGATTTGATTTGAAGTCAGTAGTCAATATCTGGCTGAAATTACAGATAGTATTCAGATGTTATCCATAATGTGAAGCTAACTACATCAGCTTTCATGAAACACCTCGATAAGATCCGTGCATCTGTTACTGTAGCTAGTAGCATCCAAGTGATCAAGAAAGTCTCCTCTTATATGTTACTATCTTCCTAAGAATTCTAGTGTTGATGACTGTGTTTCTGTGAATCTAAAGTCTTATTATCAAGAGCTTTATCATTCATCTATCTCCATGCTCACCTGTGGCTTTTAACCTGTCCTTTGGATGAGATGTAAAACCGAGGTCCTGATTAAACATCCCAGAGTTTTTTTTAAAAGAGCTACACCGGGGTCCTGGCCAAATTTCTCCTGGCCTTTGCCCATCATGGCCTCCTAATAATCCCCATCTATGAACTGGCTTCATCACTCTGCTCTCCTCCCCACTGAGAGCCGGTGTGGGGTGGGTGTACTGGTGTACTCTGGCTGCTGTCGCATTACGGTGGTGGTGGAAGGGAGTCCCCATTACCTGTATGCGCTTTGATTGGAGTGCCCAGAAAAGCACTTTATACAGTAAGTGTAAGGAATTATTATTATTCATCATTATTCATGAATCAAGGCCTGACGCTGGCCTGCCCACACGCTAGCCATGCTTTTCTGTGTCGGTACAAGGCTGGTAAGGGTGAACAGTGCCCATCCCAAGGTCTGGCTGCCCAGCGACACCATTTACAGTACCTGAAGCAAGTAGCTCAGGAGGTGCTGGGCTTCGCGGCGCCCTTTGCTCTGTCCTCCCTCGCAGGGCGGCCCCCTCTCACAGTCCCGGCCTGCGCGGGGGTCCCACCAGCTCAGCGCCCGCGGGGGCCCGTCGGTGTAGCGGAAAGGCAGGAGCCAGGTGGAGAGGGCGCGGGCGGCGGCGGGCGGGGCCAGCCCCAGCCCCAGGACCCGGTCCAGGTGGAAGCTCAGCACCTCGCCCAGCCCCCCCGCCTCCCTCACCAGCGCGCAGCCGCCCTCGCCGCAGTAGTCCCTCCCCGCCTGCACGGGCCGGGAGGTGTCCAGGGACAAGACCAGCCGGGCTCGCTTGCCCCGCAGGTCCAGCTGGTCCACCTTGCGGACCGAGCCCTTCCTCAGGAGGGTCAGGATCTCCCTGTCTCGGGGGCTCAGCCGGTCCGCCTGTCTCGGAGAACGAATCAACCGCTGCATGTCCTCGGGGGAGAAGCTTCCTGAGGTCAAGCACTTGTAAGAGCTCCACGCCAGCTCCCCGTTCTGGAACAGGTGCTGGGCAGCTCTGTGCTGCTTGGACTGACTGACTGGCTCTTCCAGCCACCTGGGAGAAAAAGGCCTTTAGTCGCAGGTGGAAAACAGTCAGAATGTAGGAAAATTAGGCCTTTTGAACAGGCGAGTTATCTGGAACATACAGGAGCAGGTTGCCCTTACAGTTCAACAAGACGCTGACTGGCATCGTTTGAAACTGACACCTGATGTGCAGGACCATTAAAACCAGGGGAAGAGTTCATCTGCAACATGCCCCCTCCACTGCTGATAAAATGGATTTAAATATGTAACTGGCTAAATGGAAAACGCACTTTACTCAAAGTTGAAAAATAAGACAGTCGCATTGGAGGGGAGAGAAAACCTAACACAGCACTGTGAAACAGGAGAGCACCAATCACAAGATGCAGATCACAGTTTCAGCTGACGGTGGTTTTCCTCAATAGGTATCCTCTGTTCTGGGATCTATGATCTATGCTGCGAGTCACTGGACTTAGAGAATCTCCCATTCTCATTCTTCCTCATGCCAACAATAGGGACTTTGTTCCATATACAGTATCTACACCTCTTCATGCCTGAAACCCACATTACCTGAAAGAGGTTATCACTGAACTGACACAAAGTCCAGGAAAACACAGTGGAAGTTATGTGCATGTGCATTTTAAACCAACAGGAGGCACTTCTTCACTGCTTCAGAGGCTGTGGGAGTCTGGAACCAGCTACAAAGCCGTATAGCCGAAGCTGAAACCTTGGCTTTCTTCAACTACTAACTTCCAAACTGATTGCATGGGCTGAATAGGCCTTCTCTTATTTGCAGCCTTTCTTATGTTCCTACAAAGCTTCCACCCTGCTGTGCTACTTGATGGTGAATGCTTACATTGGCTAGTATCTGTCTGTGATGTATCCTGATGCCGTGGCTAAATGAACTGATGAAATTGCAGCCTCTGCTCTGTGCTTAGTGTTAATGTTACCTGTCCTGGTCATTTCTCCCAGGGAGTTTTCTCAGGGGCTTCAGCACTGCTGCCTGCGTGGGGAGGTTCAGAGCAGAGGCCAGGTGCTCGCCGGTGTGACTCCAGGGCTTCTCAGCTCTTCTGTCCAGCAGGACACTCTGGATGAGGCCGAGCCCGATGGTGACCACTGCCAGCACACAGATACACAGCAGCATTGCCCGCCTCCTGGGCCTCGGCATGGCGCCCCCTCTGGAGGGGCTGAAGCAGGACAGTGACGGACCTCTTGCCCTGCTGCTCTGAGCAGACTGAGCCCAACACGTGCGGTACAGCCCAGGGAGACACTGTGGGATAAGCCAGTTCATACTGTATGAGGGCCGGAGAGTGTTAACAATGGACTCACAAGTCGAAACTCACAGGTCGCAAAATAAAAATAAAACGCCAGAAAGAGAATAACAGATTAGGACAGCCCAGGGAACTGCATATCCTGCTTCCTCGGTTTCGCTGCTGACACAGGTATTCTGTGACAGTTTTCTGTCAGTGTGATGCTTTTGAAAACGGTTCAACGGCGTTAGAGCGCCCTCAAGGCGAACAGTCGGCATAATTCAATTCCAGAACAAACTGCAAGCCCATCAGCAAGCTGTAACAGTAACTGAATCAGTAAGCTGTAAGGTACTTACCTCTTTCGAGCAGACCTTTATTCAGAATACATACTGTACAGCTCATTCCCAGCCGCCTCCTGTACCAGACGCAATAGCCTCTGCTCTGTCCGCCTGCACTTTGGACTAAACATGACAAAAGTGCCCCTTTTCTCGAAACCGATCTTTGACCGCTGCACTATCTTTGTCAGCACGTGGAGAAAAAAAAAAAACACAACTGGAAGCCTGCAGTCACTGACATGACATGACGACACCAAGCTGTTTCGAGCCAACACTGAGATGAATAAGTGTTAATTCATCAAGTAGATGTTTTAAAAATTGTTGTTCGTTTTATCCATGATCCGTTTTAAACGCGGGGCTTTCATTTGAATTATCGTTGCGAAAAAGGATCAGAAAACGCCCACCCCAAATGAATGAGGTGTGGGCCAGATCGAATTGATCATAATAAAATGCCACGTTCTGAAGCTATTAATAATTCATAAAGGAGCTGAGTGCGTTCTGTTTAATTTCGTTGTTTTTGTATGAACTGGTTTTGAAATGGGGGAGCATAGCAACTGTTTATTAATATTAGTAGAAACAGTAGGACTATATTAGCACTAGTTGTAGTAATGTATATTGTAACTGGAAATGTTAATTGCCTTATGTAATTAAAATGTTGATTGCCTTATGTAGCATTGTAATCATAACATAAATCCCTAAACACCCTGGCATTAAGCGATTGTAGTTTTATTTGAAGAAAAGGGTCCCGTTCCACTAGCTGATTTGCAAGTGCCACGCATCATATATTCTTTCCACGGATATTAGGGATTTATTTTCTTATTATTGGATTTAGTGTAATCTGAAAAATCCATAATATGCATTTTATTTACACACGCCAGAATCTATTCATTATTAAACTCATTGCCATTACAATAATACAGTATTACAGAAACAAACCACATCGAAATAAAAAAAAATGCATACCCGCTTGAAATTAAAGAGTCAAAAAACAAATTCCAACATTTTTGTTAGCGCAAAAGACAATTATAATGTTTCGTAAACGTTTTTAAATTGATGAGAATTTTTTATCTATTTTCTATGGGTTATTTTAAATCGAGCCGAAATGAAGAGCAAAAACATAAAAAAACATGTGAAAAGTTCATACTGATTGTTGCTTGATCAAAGTTTCACGATGGACCCAACTGTATTTATAGTTAAGAGTCTATTACTCTCTGCTTTCTGTTTCGGTATTGAATTTCAGAAGATATATTTTATTTTCCGTACATAGTAAGAACATTTCACGGGTTATTAAAGACGCCAGGTTGTGTACTAACGAGGGGGTGTATCTGTATGTGCGCTCAAGGCAGTCGGCTCGCAGTGCGGCAATTTGAAGCTGTGTAGATCAGTACTAGTATCAGTATTGTAGTACAGTACTACTGCCTTTACCCGGAAGCAAAATAATTTCATTTTTTTTTTGCAGAGGGGGGAGAATCTCCTGAAAGAGCATTTGAACCGCAGACTTCGGAGCCCCGCTCGCCATGTCCTTCGCTCGCCTGGTGCAGCTCCACCTGTTGCAGGGCAGGTGGGCAGCGCACCGCCGGGCTCCTCCGCTGCGCACTGACCGGAAGAGCTACGCGGCCGGGGAGCAGGTCAGCGCCGTCTTTCCGTCTCTCCATATTCTCACGGTTACACCACAGCACTGGCCCGGTCCCGTAGGTCGGGACCCAATGCACGGTTCTTGTAAACACCTTTAAAACGCCAAGTTTATCTTCTCATTTTAAATTTGCCCCGTCAATATTTGGTGACCCCCTTGTCCTCAAAACAGTGCAATTCGACGTCGATGCGCGGTGTTGATTTCGTCTGTATGTTTACAAGAGAGCTTTAAAGTTGGCCTCACCAGTGCTAAAATTATTATACATAATAAGATCAATAATTAAGTCTTAAAAATCAATAGCCTTGCAAGAAAAAATGTGCAGTGTCTGTTTATATACATAACAATAATTCATTGGCAGGTGCTTTTAACCTGTTGATTCAAATGTCATAAAACCGGATTGCTTTTAACATGCTAGCACCAGGCACACACCAGAGCCAGCATAAACACCATGTCTGATAGTCTGGTCTTGTACAGGCAGGGATAGTTGAAGACTGAAGTTGAGATTTATGCCATGGATATATCTATTGTGTGTTACCTGGGGGACAAGAGCATGTGCACTCCAAAGTGTTCATACAGGAGTGCTTAAAAAGTTAGCTGGGATATTGAAACAACTGCATCCTGGAAACTATTCATTGTGGATCAGTGAGATCACAAATGGGACCTGGGAGAACAGCTCATATACTATTCAGTAACCACATGCAATCCATTATGAACACAAATACTGGTCACACTGAGCCAGTTTAGCTCACTCTTGTGTGCAATGTCATTGTCAAAATGGCTTTGTGCACTAAATTTCTTTCCTTCACAGTTTTCATGAATCATTTACTGTACAGTTAGCTCAAGCACAGTGTCTGTAATATAAATCCAAGCACGGACCAGAGCTTTGCTGGTTGTCTGGAGGCTTTGCCAGTCCTGTGAGTCCTGACTGTGTGTATCCCTTGTGCCCTTACTCAGGGTCTCCCAATCCTGTGCTGTTTTGTAAAGTTTTTCTGCAAAGGATCAGACTTCAAGGATTAAAGTGCCCCACTCTCAGGATACTGCACGGTCCGGATAAGCTTCTCTTTTCCTTCTCGTTTCCCTAGAGCCGGGAGCTGGACCGCGCTGTGGGTGCCTTCCGCGCCGTGACGGGGGACGAGGGTGTTTCTGTAGGGGATGCAGTCAGGGAGCAGCATGGCAGGGATGAGTCGGTGCACAGGTCAGGCCGCCG
Source organism: Lepisosteus oculatus (assembly GCF_040954835.1). Taxonomy (NCBI): domain Eukaryota; kingdom Metazoa; phylum Chordata; class Actinopteri; order Semionotiformes; family Lepisosteidae; genus Lepisosteus; species Lepisosteus oculatus. The sequence goes on along the minus strand of NC_090715.1, from coordinate 12,142,392 downwards.
TGTGTGCGTTGGGCTCAGAGGTGCTCTTCCTGGATCAATGACAGGCAGACAGATGCACAGATGGCAGTTTCAGGAGAAGGTCATCGCACAGAACCCAGATTCTTTATAAGCCAAAATGGTAAAGCCATCTCAAAGCCATCTTCTCCATAATCCCTCTTGATGTCTCTTTTAAGGGCACTAATGTACCATGATAAGTTGATAAGAACACGGGAAAGGTGCCATCCATCAGGTCCTGCTGATTTAGTTGCCATTCATTTATTGATCCAAGGATTTCATCCAGCTTCATCTCAGAGGATCCCAGAGAATCTTGTTCAACAACATGGCTGGGCAATTTATACACGAGCGAATCAAGCAAATTCATCCACTGACATGTAAACTGCCAAAGCTTTTCTGATCTCTTCTATTCCAGTGCAGGCTAAAGCTCTGGACCAGTTTGCACTTTGACCAATTAAGTTATTAATCCAGGAAGATACTGGCTTGATCAAAGTAGTGCAATGAAGTACAATTCCTGGGTACCAAGGTGGACTTTCCCCACACATATCTTTATTCAAAACCAGTTTTCCTTCTACAGATCCTGGGAAACCGGCTACTGGGTTTTCATTGCTGCTGATTGAGCCTTTGACTGAACTCATACTTTGCTAATAAGACCTCTTGGCTCTTCAAATGCTTATGTTATTTTACATCTTTCTTCTATAGTCATTAGTATCTTATTTGTCACTGGATTCATATTTATTATGTAAGGATTTAGGCAGACATTGAAAATGGTATATCTAAGAAAAATATAAAACATCGGCTCAGTTCTGTGGGAGGGGAGACCCTACCCAGGACAAAGTGATGGCGGGGTAATGTGGGACTGGCAGGATTTTGGCGGTGTTGGTGTTTCTCAGCTGCCGGCCCCCAGACGTGGTGGTCTGGCCTCGGAGCGTGGAAGAGGTGAGCGCCCTTGCCCGGATCTGTCACCACCACCGCCTCCCCATCATCCCCTTCGGCACCGGGACCGGCCTGGAAGGAGGAGTCGGGGCCCTCAAGGTAATCAGTGCGCCCTGGAGGGGAGGGGGACCCGGGGGCCACGCGTCTGGCTGCTCCCAATCCAGGACGTGGAGTTTGGCCCTCGTGGGTTTCTTCAGCAGGACTCTCTGTTATTTTACTGAACCCTCACAACCCACCATTTAACTTCTTTTCTTTTTGGCTCTTAAAATGTTGCATTCAGCACAATACAAGTGGGTTTTTAAAGGCAGCTCTGCAGGAATACAAAATGTGTCTAAAAGTCTGTGGGGAGCTACGCTGTAGTTTCTGCAGGGGATTAGTAGATTACTTGGAGAGGCAAATTTCAGACGCTTTTGTTCCCGTTATCGGTGAGATGAAATCTGCAGCCTACTAGGAATATACCTACAAATGTGTGAGAGATAAGAGAACAGTAGAAGGGAGATCAAGTTCTTCCAGAAAGTAGTTTTCAAGGGATTGGTGGCCAAGAGTCCATGAGATGAGAAGTTCAGGTTTGTTTTGTTGTAAGGAATAAACGATGCGGGCGTTGTAAAAACCGTGAGCTGTGCATGGCCAGTGTGCCAGTGTTGCTGTGTGCTGTGGCAGGGCGGGGTGTGCTTCGACCTGCGGAAGATGGACCGGGTCCTGGACCTGCACGCTGAGGACTTCGATGTGACGGTGGAGCCCGGTGTGACTCGCACGGCTCTCAACAGCCACCTGCGGGACAGCGGCCTCTGGTTTCCTGTCGGTAAGCACAGCGTAGTTCACCGTGCTGTCGTGTGACCTGGGGCAGGGGTCAGAACCCGCATTCCTGGTGGCCTGCAGCGTCTTCTAGTTCTTTGTTTCCGCCATGTCTGAATTAAATGGTCTAATTATTTAAATAACTGGACAAATCCCTGGTTCCAAATATTTAGCCTTCAATTTATTAATTGAATGTAGGTCTGTAATTGCATAGTATTGTGAAAAACGTTATACACTCACCATCAAAATGACAAAATAGCCAAAGCTAAATTCCAGATGTGTCACCTGGCTTAAGGTTGGCAGCTTATTGTAGATGCCCTTGAGCTCTGGAATGACAAGAATCTCTGATCTTACAGGCAAAGGTAGATCGTACCCCTCCAAGCCTCAACACCCATCCATGCTTTATTCTAACCATTTTATCCAGTAGGCAGGGCAGCAACGGGCACAAGGCACAATAGGTACACCCTGGCGGGGATGCCAGTCCAACACAAAGCACGTACACTCACACCAGGGCCAATTTTCCCAGGAGCCAATTAACTTATGGACATGTCTTTGGACAGTGAGAGGAAATGGGAGCGCCACGCGAACAAGGGGAGACCAAACTCATGAACTGAACTCAGGGCTCCAGTGCTGCAGGAAAGCATTTTTAAGCCACAGTGCTGCCCAAGCCTGAACCCGATGCTTCAAAATAAAAAGGTGACAAAAAAATTAAATAGAGATAGAAAATAGAGGACACCAACTGGCTCTCCCTGCTCCTCTGTTCACTAGTAGTTTGGCCTCATTTCGCCATTTCCTGAAGGCTCCTGGGCAATGTGCTTTGGCAACCAGCATGGACAGTAGGATCTATCCCACAAGCCCGCGCTCCCACACCCTTGTCTGCCCCCAGACCCCGGAGCGGACGCCTCACTGTGCGGGATGGCTGCCACCAGCGCCTCTGGCACCAACGCGGTGCGCTACGGGACAATGAGGGAGAACGTGCTCAACCTGGAGGTGGTCCTTGCTGATGGAACAGTCTTCCACACGGCAGGCAGAGGACGCCGCCCAAGGTAGCCTTTCGCCTGCGCCTAAAGGTGACCGCCTCTTTATCACGAGAGATACATGTCTGGCACAGTACAGGCTTAATCCGTGGGGTCATTTTTCAAGTGGTGTAGCTCTTTCAACTAAGACGGACCGAGCTGCGTTGGGGGCGGTCGGACAAATTTTATTTCTTTTTCCCAAAACCCGATTATGTTCACTCTCCATCCCTTCCTCCACTTAAAGGAAAACGTCGGCCGGCTACAACCTGACTAACCTGTTCGTCGGCTCCGAGGGCACGCTGGGCATCCTGACGAAGGCCACCCTCCGGCTGTATGGCATCCCAGAGGCCATGGTGTCGGCCGTCTGCTCCTTCCCCTCCGTGCAGGCTGCGGTGGACAGCACCGTGCAGATCCTGCAGTGCGGCATCCCCATCGCTAGGATCGGTGAGAGGGGGGCAGTAAGGGACGGAGGGGAGGAAAGGAGGGAGGGAGAAAGCATCTGGGTAAGAGAGCTGGTGGAGAGTGATAAAAGGGAATCATGGGAAGAGGCAGGGGGATCATGGGAAGAGGCAGGGGAAGGCTCATGGGATAGGGAGAGATCAGTGCAGTATTAATTGTGTAATCTGTTATGTGTAGCTCTTGGTTAATGCAGTGGCATTTGTGTTGAACTGTTTGAATTAAGTGCTCTTACTTGAATGTGAATTGCCTTGAATAAAGGCATTGGGCAAATAAAGTAAATCCCTGCCTGGTACATGAGCAGGGTGGTAGAGGTGTTTGAGGGAGGAAAAACTATTTTGAGAAGGGGCTTAGAAAAATAGGCTCAGTCACTGTTTTAGTTTAAAAAAAAAACAGCACAGGGAAAGGCTGGTCATGTGCTCATTTTGAAGTGCTTGACAAGCCGATCGGACTTCATTTGCATCCCTTGGGAATGAATAAAGGAATTTGGATTGACTTGAACCTGAGGTTTTGCGGGGGTGGTGGCTGCTCTGGGCCTGCCCCGTTTCCACAGTTCTGTCTTTGACTTCCAGAGTTCCTGGATGACGTCATGATTGACGCCTGTAACCGGTACAGCCGCCTGTCGTACCCGGCCTCCCCCACGCTCTTCCTGGAGTTCCACGGCAGCGAGCGGAGTCTGGAGGAGCAGGTCTCCATGGCAGGTGCGTGCGGCTCGTTCGCCTCTCAGAAGAAAGGTCAGAACCGAGAGGAGGCCATCGAGCCTGTTTATAGGACAGTATGTAGTAGCCATTTGATCCAGGGATCTTATCCAACTCAGGTTTTATAAAGCTGTGAAGTAAGCAGGAGTTAGTCTGGATTGCAGGTAGACCTCACTAGTTAGAGTCTGGCTGTGCCATTAAGCATAAATGGCTTGGATTCCCTGATGACAGTAGACAGTGTGATGTGGTTTGAATTAGTCAGGATTCCCTTGTATTTCCATGGAACGGGAGTACCTGGGACCTCCTGAGGATGAGTGAGCTTGCAGTGATATCAGCAAGATCCATCACTGCTAACTTGCTGACTCTCCTGTCAGCTGAGTTAGTCCTGGATCTGTCTTTACTCTTCTGGTGTGATCTGGGGGCTGAAGTCATAAGAAAGGCTGAGAAACACTAAGCAATTCCAGTTCTGGAGTGATGATTACAAGTGTCAAAAATATGGCCAAAATATGCTTAAGCATAAATATGAAAAAAGGAATTAAAACCTGCAGGTGTTTCAAAAGCTGTCAAGTTGTATTAGACAGTAGACAAGACGTGAGGTGCAGAGACGCTCTGGGGGACCTTGCTGTTAAATGACACAGGAACACCTATTTAAAGCAGAAAAATGCATTTGTTGCTAATTGGCTTATTTCTGTATTGTGTTCTGTATTACAATATACAGTGAGCTCTGTATCGGCTTCTTTTCTCAGAATAGGAAAATTAATCCTGATTGTTCTTGAAGCACGGTAATTGCTCTCTTTCTTTTGCTGTCTCTCCATGCTCCCACACACGAGATCTGGGGTTCTGCAGAGCGCCCAGAACTTGTCAAAATTGAGGAAGTTTGTTTTCTCAGTACAGTATATGGCTTTTCCTGCAGCTGGTGTTCAGGTCTCAGTGTAAGGGTGACTCAGGCCCACTAATACTGTTTGGCCAAAATCGGATTGTTTTTAATCATTGTGCCCGCAAACCCAAACTGACCCGCACAAAACAAAACCCGAGCGGTTCTTCAGAGACGGTCTTCACGGGCTTCACTGCGCTTTGCAGAGGAGCTGGCCGGGGCCAACGGCGGCTCGGACTTCAGCTGGGCGCGGGACGCAGAGACCCGCGGGAAGCTCTGGAAGGCGCGGCATGATGCCTGGTACGCTGCCCTGGCACTGCGCCCTGGCTGCAAGGTGGGTACGGCCTCAAGCCCGACACGCATCAGCGCCGTCTGGACATCCCGAGCCCGATACCCCCCCGTGCTGGGCAGCGCCACTGCACGAGCCTGCGAGCAGGAGGCAACTGGCAGGTCGGAACATCTGTGCAACAATGAAAGAATCCAGTGAATCCAAAGATAAAATGAGGAGCTTTAACATAACAGTAACCCACCTGCTGTACTTCTGTTCGCTGCTGGTTATACGCCCTTTCACTTGCAAAAATTCAGTTAGCTTTTAATTCCAAACACAGCCAGGGATGAGATTTCCTTCGGTAGCTCCAATGGAAGCACCACCCCTTTTGTCTCAATGTCCAGTTGCCTCTCGGGGAGGGGGTAAAGAAAACGCTCTGTAGGTGAGACTGGAAACGGAGACGGAAATCTAATGTGAAATGGCTCATCGCCCCCAGGTGCCCAGGACTGTGGCCTACTGAGGGGAGACTTGGTTATGGCCAGCCTGCTCCCGGATAATCATGATATGATGAATGGCGTCTCCTTGTTTGCAACCGTCTTCCTGTGTTATTGCAGGCCGTATTATGCTGGGTATTTCTTTCAGGCCTACTCCACGGACGTGTGCGTCCCCCTGTCTCGACTCCCCCAGATCATCGTTGAGACGAAGGCCGATCTCATCAAGAACAAGCTCACAGGTACGTGGAGAGGGAGGGGGACGTGTGTGGGAGGGGTGGTGACGATAATAAGGCTCCCCTTGCAGATCTGTGCAGTGTTTTTCCATTTCCCTCTGTCAGGTGACGATATCTCGCCTGCAGCCAGTTTTGAACGGATCCTAAAAATTGAAGCTTTGTCCCGAAGAGTGTCGTTTGTGTCTCGGTCCTGGTAATGTCAGTGTCACTGATTGGTGACCCTTAAAAATAAGAATTATTTTTGCTTGTAGATGACTACACCACCTAGCCATTATGAAGAATATTAGGACTCTTTTTCACTGCCACAGGTTCTGTTTATCTCCCAGGATCACAAGTGCATACACAGACCAGCAACGGACTACTATTGTTTCAGTGCCCGTTTGTTTTCTAGGGGTTAACAATATTCAGAGCTGTCTACACAACACCCAGAGCACATCATCACCCTTAAATTCCAAGAACACCCCGGCGTTCCCAGTGCAGCTGTTATCTGAGTATATGAGTGTGGCGAGGTCACAGCGTCTCACCTCTTCAGTGTGTCATACCCAGGTCCCATTGCGGGTCACGTTGGCGATGGAAACTTCCACTGTCTCATGGTCCTGGATCCAGATGACCCAGCGGAGGTCCAGCGTGTTCATGAGTTCACGAACCGCCTGGCCCGGTGAGGGACTGCTCTGTTTCTTGCTGCGCAAATGGCTCTCAAGACAGCAGAACAGTGGGGTCACAGTGTCCGTGAATCCACAACAGGGTTTTATTAATCCTTTAACTCTTCATGACTATTTTCCCTCTGCCTCGCAGGAATTCGTAATGAACAGAAGAACAAAAACCACTATACTCTACAGAAGCCACAACACCCTGTGGTTTCGTTTCTTCTAATAAATCTTTAATGATAATATAGTGCTTTTCTAGACATTCTACTCAGAGCCAGTGAATCCAAAATCCAAAGATAAAATGAGGAGCTTTAACATAACGGTAACCCACCTACTGTACTTCTGTACAGTACACCTTTACAGGTAATCCCCTCCACCACCAGTGTGCAGCCCCACCTGGATGATGTGACAGCAGCCAGCGTGTGCCAGTACTCTCCTCAAATACCAGCTCTCAGTGGGGAGGAGAACAGAGTGCTGAAGCCAGTTCAGAGATGGGGATTATTAGGAGGCCATGATGGGTAAAGGCCAGGGGGAAATTTGGCCAGGAAACTGGGGTAACAACCCAACTCTTTTGGAGAAACATCTTGGGTTTTCTAAATATCACAGAGAGTTGGGACCTCGGTTTTACAGTACGTGTCATCCAAAGGAAGGCGCCTTGTAGTCTCCGTCACTATACTGGGGCATTAGGACCCACAAACACCACAGGGTGTGCACCTACTGGCTCAACTGACAATTTCCCAGGAGGTCTCCACTCCAGGCACTGGCCAGGCCCGCGCCTGCTGAGCTTCAGTGGGCCGCCAGCTGGTAGCTGCAGGGTGATACAGCTGCTGCCTGGTTTTAAAAAGGGAACCCGGGGAAATACAGGAAGAGCTCTGACCTTCCCTCCCTCTCTGGCAGGAGGGCTCTGGCCCTGGACGGGACCTGTACAGGAGAGCACGGCGTGGGGCTGGGTAAGCGGGCTCTTCTGCGGGAGGAGGTGGGGCCTCAGGCCATGGAGGTGATGGAGGCGCTCAAAGCATCCCTGGACCCCAAAAACCTCATGAACCCCGGAAAGGTCCTCTAATTGGCCACTGCACCTCTACACCTCTGCTGCACTCCAGAGAGCCCGATTCACGTTAGCTTGGTGTAGTACTAACTCGGCTCTGGGACAATATGCAGTTCTGTGCACCCTTGGGGGTGTTGTACACTCACAGAAGGGAAACATGGGAGAGTTTAAGACCAAAGTCCCTCACAACTCTGGCAGAGAAGCCCCTAGGACTCCCCTAGGGCTGCATAGCAAGAGGATTGCGGGTTCAAGGCCCCATTTTCAAAACTGCAACTACAGCTCTAAACAAGGTGCCCGAGCCCTGATTGCTCCAACCAGTCCACTTCTGTGCATGCGTACCAGCTGGGGCTAAAATAAATTTCCACTCGCTGTAGAACTGGTGATGCTGGCGATTTTACTGGAACACTGGTAAGGAATTCGCAAAGGTTGATCTTCATTATACATAGGGCTCCTGTTTGTTTTCAGTGGAAGGATTGCATTTGTTTTGAGAGTTGTGTAAAGTAACATGCGCAGTTTTTGTTCTACATTTGAAAGAAGGTTTAACTAAGCAGAAAGAGAGCTAAAGATACATGATTGTTTTTCCATTGATACTAATCAAACAACTTTTATTTTTAGATTCGCTTTTAAATACTTAAAGCAAAGCAGCACCATGATTGTGTAGTTTCAAACGAATTTTGTCAGTAAAATTTTTATTTAAATTGCTTCCATTTTTTAAAATGAAGTCCTGACTGGAGAAAAAATAGGCTCTTTTTGTGTGCAAACCTAGTGAATGTTCATTTGCACCTGGTATAATATCAGGTCCCTGAACATAATAGCTGTATTCAGGAATGTGTGCTGAGGGCTTGATTGAACAGACTGTTCATGATTTAACTAATGTTGTATTTTATTCTGATCAATAAAATAATTGTGAACATGCTAAAAGTATAATAGTTTATCATACTGTACATAAAAATATATTTTCTTTGTTTTTGAATGGACAATGAATTTGACATTACTGGTGCTCTTGAGCTCTGTGAGGGGTTGCTAATTAATGATTATTATTATCATCTTCATGGTCGAATCCTGTGTTTCCTTTTATCCTCTCAGGAATGACCAGATCACAATCATGTTCATACTGAAATGCTGGAATTTCTCTGGATTCACAGGGAACACTTTTTCTCAGCGATTTCTTTTTCCACTGCCGAAAAAATCACTTTGATATTTCCCTCTGGCTATTTTGTTTTCCTCGGTGAAATAGTATGAATCAGACCACTAAGGACATTGTCCATGATTAAATATGTTAACACCTCAACAACATATACATCTGTGGCTTAAACCTATTGATTGTGTTATTAAAAAAAATAGCTCATTATTTTCAGTAACTAAGCCCAGTCAGCACAATAAACATGTCTGAGAAAGGGTTGTTTTAGAAATCATGAGTCTAATGTAGTGGCGTTTAAGCTTATAAAATGGTAGCATCTTTTACATTTTAAATTTGACCACAAGGTGGTGAATTAGAGCTAAAAAGTTTAAACATGCCATGTAAGAGCACCTACTGATTTACTCCTTCAGTGTAAATGCAGGTGTTGGCAGACACACAAATTGTATCGGGTCTGCTGTTTTCAGTGACGCTCCACACTCTTTCCACAGCGTAGAGCCATTGAAACGACATTTTCCAGCTGACCTCAGATCCGTATCACAAGAAAAGGTTTGATAAAGTTCACTGGTCTCACAGGGGTTTGAACTTCGGCCATCATTGGTAAAATCCCAAATAAAAAATAAAACGTTTTATTTTTGCTTACTGAACCAACCAAATGACGGGAAAATCTCTCTCCCACCATCTACAAGCATTTGCTTTCCTTAAAGTGTGTTTTCTGCCCACTTCAATTATATTTTGTTTCTAACAAATTCACAGTTCTGTATGCCTGCTAAAACCATCTGAGTGTGCAACATTCAGCCATGTGCCATTGGAAAAGAAAATGACATTTCATTTGTAGATACGGCCATTATGATCTGTAGCTTTAATTGCAACCATCCATCCATTTTCTAACTGCTTTTCTCCAATACAGGGTTATTAGGCACCCTGCAGTCATTCACTTTCATTACTCTTAACAATAATATAGTAACCTCTGTTACAGGATGGCTATAAATAAGAGCACAGAATAACACAAGAACAGATCTCTGCCTTATTAAACTATACAGCTTCGATAGAGTGGTGATGCAAATGTGCCAGAACACCAAGCACAAAATAAAGCAGACACAAACACATTCTCTCTGGTAGCCTGAGCCTTAAACATCAAAGGGGCCTGAGAACAGGCAAGAAGCAGATGAAAGAACTGGTATTCAATTGTTTGTGGGGTGAGCATTCGTATTAGGTAGGGTTCTATAGAATCTCTTCCAAGAGTTTTTTTTGCACTTTCTGTGTTTGATCACTGTATGATTTGTTCCAGTTTTTGCCTGCCTCAGTATCACCTGTAATTCCTGAGTTTTTACAGATGGCCAGGAGTTGTGAGCCAGGGACCCTCGATTCTGCCTGGACTCTTAGTTCTTTCACTAAGTGATCCGGCACAATGCAGCATCTGGAAGAGAAGAGGAAAAGGTGTCAAAAAGATCACTGCTAAAGAGGGACGAGATGCCTTTAAAAATTATTAGCTACCAAACCCCCTAACCCACCCACAACCTTGACTATTTCAAGGTTTTCTTGCTTCATCACTTAGTCTTGAAGTACAATTCAGAAGGATTTACAAACATGCCAAACCGCTTCGCAGGACAGGCCTTAATCTTCTGCACTGTTGGCTGGTTCCAGGTCCCTGTCAGCAAGGGGTGATCTGGAGGACATACAGTACATGCCACCTTTATATCGCAAACCTCAGCACCAGGACTGTAGGGGAGAGTGGGGGGACAAGCACTAGCAGGCTGGAGTACAATAACCCATTCATTTGTCACAGCTTTATCCAATACAGGGTGGCAAGGGAGCTGGAGCCTATCCTAGCAAGCAGCAGACGCAAGGCTGGGTACACCTTGGGCAGGTTACCTGGCCATTGCGTGGCATACGCTGACTCACACCAGGGCCAGTTTTCCCAAAAGCCGATTTACCTACCATTACGTTTTTGGTCTGCTGGACGAAAACCGGAGCACCTGGAGGAAACCCACACAAACAAAGGAGAACATGCAGACTCCACACAGATAACACCCTAAGCATGGAACTCAACGGAGGACCCCAGAGCTGTGAGGCAGCAGTACTAACCACTGCGCAACTGTGCTGCCCGAAAGGGTTCGCGTTCCTTACTAAACAACAAAACAAAGACAGGGAGCAGGGATGCCTTAGAGTCACATCTACACTGAAGACGCCAAGACCGTAACAGTGACTTGTCAGTTCCTGCATGTGCTGCTCGCCCTGCTGGTTATATTAGGAACTCTACAGTGAGAAAGTTGTCGGGTCTCTGCCAATACCAAGAGCAGTGCCAACAGGATGAGGCGTTTGGACACGCCTGCAGTCCAGTCCCATCTCCTGATTCAGACTGGCTTGCTTTCCGCCGACTTGGTTCCGATGTGTGTTCAGCTGTTTTTCTGGGACTGAGATCAGGAGGTTGTTCTGGCCAGAAGGTGATGGAAGTCTGTGGTCTCAGGTCTCAACGTTGCATGATGCAAGGGCCAGTGACTGTTCAGTAGCCCAGTGTTATTTTCACTTTATGACAAGAGGAAGAATTGCACTTATGTAGAGCTTTTCTGGACACTCCACTCAAAGCGCTTTATAGGTAATTGGGGCTCCCCCCCACCTCCACCAGTGTGCAGCCCCACCCAGATGATGCGACGGCAGCCGTAGTGCGCCAGAACGCTCACCACACGTCAGCTATCAGTGGGCAGGGGGCAGAGTAATGAAGGCAGTTCAGAGATGGGGATTATTAGGAGGTCGTGACTGGTAAAGGCCAAGGGGAAATTTTGCCAGGACCCCGGGGATAACACTCCTACTCTTTTTGAGAAACACTACAGATTTTTAACAACCACAGAGTCAGGATCTCGGTTTTACATCTCATTCGAAGGACCAGTCCCACACCTGCTGACCTTCAGTGGGCTGCCAGTTGTAAGATGCAGAGGGATATACTGTAGCTGCTATGTTTACATGTTTAATGCTTTCCCAAACATGCAAATGCATCTGTCTTCAGAACTAAAATCAAGGTTGTGGTTACTAAGCAACAACCAGAGAGCCCATAGCACAGGGTATGGCACCAGTATATGCTGACAATGCAGGCCAAGGACAAAGTGGTGCTGGGTGTTCTGCTGATGTCTCTTGGTAGTTAGAGATCGGAATGATTGCATCTCTCCAGACAGATGTACTTGCCTATTCATGAATTGTTCGACACCATGTACTAAAATACAATACTATTATGCACAGAATATTCAACATCAGAGCACAGATGAGATAAGGCCCTTGGGTCCATTCTGCTGAATTGGCTCTAATTTTCTGTAATTCCATGGCTGGTAATGGCTATACTGCATACAACCCCTTCCAGTTAGAAATCACCTTGAAATACCCCTGGGAAGGGAAAGTTTAGAGCAGTGAATCAAACTTCACCCACATGTCCTTGAGAGGTGGAAGAAAACCAGAGTGCCAGCTGTGCAAACACATGGGGAACATACAAACTCCACACAGGAGTTGTGACATTAACATAGAGTAGGAAGGCCCATTAGCAAATGAAATTGGATATATCAACGCATCATATTAAGCATGACAAAATATTGAACGAAATTGAATAAACCAGGTAATAAAAGTAGTCTCCAACTCTATAACTATAACAGAAGTTATACAAACCAGTTGACAATAGTCCAATACCATCTCAAGGTATAGGCGAAACGGGTGGTAAGCAGTGGTTCTGGTGCTTGTGGGTACCCAGCTACCTTGGAGGGGTGACGGAAAGGGCCGAGAGAGTCCCAGCGGTCAGCAGGCGGAGGGACAGCTATGGTACAGTGAGTGACCAGCAGAGGGAGAGAAGAGGGGTAAGCGATGGAGAGATGAAGAGAGCGGTAGGTGAGCACATGACCTTTAAAAAGTATCTCAGCAACAACAGACTGACCTCAACAAATGTACTTTACCTTCAGGGAGCAGGTAGGAGACGGCAAAGGCTTCACAAGCCCGAGCACAACCTCCTAGCAATACCAAGCGCAGGGCCAGAACCCTACCTGTGAAGCAAGGCAGCCCAGGAATTCCTTTTCTGGAAAGAAGTTCTGTGGACAGTCTGTGATGTTAACACAACAGGGCAATGATTATGCAAACAGGACCCTTGCATTTTAGACACATTAAAAGTTGCAGTTAAATAAAGTTAAAGATAAAAGTTCGTTGCAAGGGCTGCGATAGCAGATTTCAGCAGCCGGTCCTTGGGTGTGCTTGACTATCGGCAGGTTCAATAAACCGCTTCAAAACTTTAAAGTCGTTTATATGCCGATACCTTTTCATGGAAAAAAAAAATCCAGATGGGAAAATGGGGGAGGCCTAAACTGATCCTGTCAGCAAAAAGAACAGAAAACTCGGGGCACCACAGTCAGTGAATAAATACTTTTAATTCGACAATATTTCAATACAACATATCAAAGCACCTTCACCAAGAAACTACCTCCCTTTTAAAGTCTACGTTATATTTGTAATTGACTTTCCTTTAAAGTGGAAATATTAAAGTGGCTCAAAAGCAGCAAAGGGATCTGAACAAGCCCTTCGCTTTAAAGGGTTAAACTCGTCACTCACCTAACTGCAGGGGATACTACCAGAGGATCTGAAAGTGCTCCCGTTTCTGGGCAATAGATGCTTGTAACTGAGTTCTACATACAAAGTGTGCATCTCAGTGTGTTTTGAGGGGTTGCTCATCTGACCCATGTGCTGTATTTTGGGTACTCTTTTTTTCCTTTGATCCCACCACATGGCGAAACTCCTTTTCAGGGCAGCAGGACTCGCGCGGGAGAGAGGAAGACGACGCACAGGTGGCGGTCAAGGAGTGCAAGGTCAGGGTCCTCACTGTGCTGGGGTGTAGGGCCTGAAGCAGAGGATGTGACACAGGGCCAGCTGGTCACAGTGAGGGAATGGCGGCTCAGGTTCAAGCCAGTGATCTACTGTATCTGTACTGTGGAGTACAGGCTGTGCCCTAAAGCAGCCAGCAGCTACTGTATATCACCCTGCAACTCACAACTGGCAACCCACTGAAGGTCAGCAGGTGTGACCCTGGCCAGCTCCTGGATGGGAGACCTATTTGGAAAGCTAAGGTTGCTGCTGGAAGAGTTGTTAGCTCTTACCCATTGATAGCTGATGCGTGGTGAGGACTGTGCACTTTGGCTGCTGACGCATCATCTGGGTTGGGCTATACATTGGTGGTGGAGGGGAGTCCCCATTACCTGTAAAGTGCTTTGAGTGGAGTATCCAGAAAAGTACTATATATATATATGAGCAAGCAGTTATTAAACACAGATCCTTATCAGCCGAGTCACTCAAGAGTCCCTTTCACTCTACCCATACTGGGAATCTGCGTTGTATCAACACTTTCAAACACAGGAGCCCCGACAGCAACAAAGACTGCAAAATAAAATCAGCAGAGGTTGAATCCTCATTGACAGATCATATGGGCAACTGATAGGATGGGATTGATCTGAACATGTGCAGCCTGGGCTTTTGCTGTTAAAACAGAAATATAATCATGGATTTTTAAAATAAGTTTGGTTTCTTTACAAGATGCAGCTTAGACTGGTATTGTAACTCTGAATAACAGTCATGTATGATGACGCAGTAAGATGGCCCTAGGCAGGGTACAAGAATAAAAATTCAAAAACTTAAAAGGTTAAATATGCAACTAATGCAAAAATCAAACTGCTTTTTCTCGAGTATCCACAAGGGCAACATCAAAAGTTTGAAGGATTTGTGAAAACCAATTCTGTAATAAAGCAGAGAGGGATGTTGAGAAGCACTTTTGCAACAGTTGTTCTCATTGTTTAAGGTGTACCACTAGCAATGCAAATTGCATCATCTGCAGTGAAGTCCCATGCAACATGTGTTCTGAATGTATAAATCCTTCAAAGTTCCAAACCAAAGTACAATCTGTTAAAGAGAAACAATGGTAGCACTTGTTAAACAGAGGAATGTATTAATACAGTATATAATATTATCATTGGTGAACTAGGTGACCTTTAATGGCTTGGCTGAGAAAGCAGGATCTAGTTCTGAATACCCTGAATTAAAATAAAGTGAACTGTTAAAAAAATGCTATTTCTTCAGATGAGACTTTCTTTCTTATAGTTAAACCTTCGTCCCATCGGTCTGACCATCTGCAGACAGCATGGCAGCAAGCCCTGAAACCAAACCTGGACATCAGAAACCCTTCTAACATGGACACACTTGCTCCCACTTCCTGTGCACACAGGAAATCCCACCTGTGTCCCTTACAAACAGAGGAAGGGTCTCCTTCGGCAACATTCCCCTCCCGACAGCGTGCCTTGAAATAAAAACAAGTGCTTGACTGTTTCATCTTTCAATTTAATAAATTGTAAACATTAGCGGAAAAAAAAAGAACACGCACGCGCACGCACACAGAAAAAAAAAAAAAGAAAAATCTGTAAACATTTCAAAGACAGACCGACAAACTGCACTGCCAAAGAAATCCCCTCCCGGCACGAGCAGGTTTCCTTGTTCCTCTTGTTTTCAAAGTCCAGAGTTCAAACGCTCCCTAAAAATGGGACTAGGAATAGGAATTGTGACTCTTTTGTCATGCGACACTTCCCCCGCCCTCCCCTTTCCCCTCCACCCCTGGTAACCCCCTCCCACCTTCAGGTGCATAACTGTGCCCCCCCCCCACCCCGTCGCACCTACACACAGACAAGACAAAAACACAGCAAGATCCGTCTGGGCAGGACAGCTGGGATCCGGCTGGAGCCGAGCGTCCAGGTGAGGGCCTGTTCGCCTCAAGTCTCTTTCCTGGGCATCACAAAGACAGAGAGGGGCAGAGACGGGAGTGCAGCCAGAACATTCTTCTTCAATTGCTTCTCCAGAGGCAGAACTAGTTGGATTTGTGGGAGAACAGGGCTGGGGGGGGGAATCGCAGGACAGAGGCCTAGTTAGGAGGTTAAGATGTTGGTTTGATTGATTTATGTTTGGTTTTGTTTCTCTTTTTTTTTTTGGTTATTTCAGTGTCCAGATGTCCAGGTATGTGTACGTTTAGGCCAAGTCCATAAAGTGCCCTGGGAATGACATAAAAGAGACAACATATCAGGATTCGCCATCTCCCTTGTACACACTCACGTACACGGCATTCAGAATCATTCCCCCAACTGAATGAGCATGTTATTCTTCTCCACTGTTGCCCGTTGGTCTAAATCTAAAATCAGCACTACATTTCATTATTCACCTGAAATGTCTTAGGACTCACTTTATTGCCATAGAGCAGAAACCTGCATTACCGTATGCTTCCACCAGAGGGCCCGGTCTGCAATAACTGCAGTAGTATGTTACCATGTTGTGACAGCTATTTTTTAAAGCCATGACACTTTGGCAGATGTTTGCAGTTTTGCAGACATTTTTTTATCTATTCTGTATGGGCTTGGAGCATTCGTAAAGGCTATGGACAGGATGCATGTAATGCGCTCTCTTAGCACAACAAGTCTGAGGCTGACTGATAAAACCAGCCATCGCTCAGTGCTATTGAACCAGACTCGGGGAATCTCACGCTGATCAGCGATTTGCCTACTGAATTGCACAAAGTGAATCCTGCTGCTCAGCCCTTCACAGCTCCGGGCCGGGCAAGATTTTGGGCTCCCACTCTCATGAAAACCACTATGAAAATGCACCTTTCACATACTGTAAGCAACCCCTTCTAGCACATATTTGTAAAGGATGTAAAACCTTGCACTTACCTACTGTACATTAAATGTCATCTGCCAGGCATTTTTCAGTCAGTCATCTGTGTTTATAAGCTTTGAATTGGGTGCTCACAGTACTAAGTGAGAAGGATTTGTGAGGTCTTACAGAAACAATGATGTCTGAATGATAACAAACCTGTAACAGTACTGTAGGGGGTGGAGAACGCCTGCGGTCAGTCAGAAGGGTGTTCTGGGCAGGACCGGTTTATTTCAAACCAGGAGTCTATACAGCTGGAGATGGAGAGAGGTCGAGAGAGAACAGTGGGTCAAGTGACTACAATACAAAGCAGGTGATTTTCATTCATGGAGACATCCTGACTTTGCAGGACAGGGAGAGAAGTGCCTTCAGTGCCTTCTATGCCAGAGCAGGACAATTATTGCCAAGGGCAAGACTTTGGCACAATGGGACACGCTACCCAGCGAAGGGCATCAACGCTGGCATCTGTGACCCCCACTCATCGGCCTTCACCCCCACATGGGTAGCTGAGGACTTTACATGAAAGCAACACCTCCCAGTAATATGTCCCAGTAATGAATAATACAGGGAACTCCGAGCAGGAGAACACACAGCTGGGTCAAAGCAATAGAACGCCAGGAGGTTCTATTGAAGAAATACATGCGAGAAACAATTCCACTGAGTCAGATATTTTACTGGCACTTGTTATGCTTACTGGTTTTGTTATGGTATAGTTATCTGATTCTTATAGAAAAACAAAATCTAATAAACTGTTTGGGCTAATGTGAGACATTTTTGACAGTACAGAGATAAACTGCTAAAGTTATAGTCTTATTTTCCTTTTTCAGTTTTTTATTCAGTTTAAAAAGATAATTCAAAAACAAAACTACAAATTGAAAGTCCAAATCTAAACTTACATAGTCCTGTTTTCCTCATTTTCAGTTTTTTATTTCAATTTTTGAAATATTTTTTTTAAGTTACAGTAGTTTCATTTTGCATCAAATCAACATAATACAACCAACACTGTTTTACATTTAAGCTGGAAATCTTCACCTGACCAGTGACATTACTGACTGATTTGTGCCCTTGCTATAGTTCTCTTTTTAGCTTAAGCAGTCCCCAACGAAAGACGCTGGGACGCTGGTCTCTGGTACAGACAAAGTTGAGAAACTCTGTTAATTTACTTCAGGAATAATCTTTGTTGTTGTTTTTGTTTTGCTCCTGTTGTGACAGAACATGTCAGGTTTCCATTGGTGTCTTTGCTTCAGTTAAGATGTCTGTTTCAGGTTCTCTAATTTACTTTCCAGTGCCGTTGCCTTAGTTTAAGAAAACATGTGGAAAAGCTGCACTATTTTATTCCATTTTGAAACATGGGGAGCTCAAAAGACAGAAAAGGTGAGAGAGGGAAGCTGATTTGACAAAGAGCTGTTCGTGCACTAGCAACTAGTCAATGCATCCAAGAACAGTTTAAGAATATCCCAGTCGCAAGCAACAGTCTGACAGTTATGTGCTGCTGTGAGACCCACAAACACAAAAAGGTTGTACCTGAAGATTTGTATAACCTGGGAATCATCAATGAGAATGACATTGAGGGCTCAGAGCACAGTACCATCAGTGATCTTCAAAAGTACAAGTCATATAAAGCTAAAAGCACTGAATTACAGGGCACTCTTAGAGTGTGTAGGTAAGGTAATGGTTACCCCCTGAAGACATCTGTGACACATAGGTCGTTTACCTTCTGCGTGCAAGTTTAAAATAGATTAGCTGGTGTGCTGCTTTTTTCGAGAAAATTGGTGAGTAGCATCCCAGAGTACATCCCAATCAGGACTACCATTTAGCTGGTCTAGGTCCCTGAATGTCACACAAAGATAATCGGGAGGGGAGTGATTACTGATGGGGAAGAAAGTCTTTTTGAGAAGAGACTTGACTGCCTGTAATGGTTGGCATCGGGTCAGTCACTGAGGAAGAGGGTGGAGGAAAGTCTTCAGAAAAGGAGAATAGGAAAAAACAGAATACTTAAATCATGAAATGTGACCGTTTTCATTGGTTGGAAAAGTTCTCAGTTAAGACTCCCTTCGACACGCGCAACAGCTGTTGCTTACTGCTCTCGCTGGCAGCACATGGCGATGAGCAGAAAACCACGGACGAAGAGTGTAGTCTGAGTCTTGATTCAATCTCCTATCCAGAGCCTGAGCTGCACAGACCCGACAAGCAGCACAGAAGCCCTCTATGCCAAAAGGCCAGGCTTTTGGGTGAGGGAGATTTGAACACTCTTTGGAAACTTGGGAAGCGACATCATCACATCATCGTACACTGAGAACTGTTACACTCAGTTAACATGGAAATTAACCATGGGAAAAGCCTAGGAAAATCTTTCAGAGCCTTGTGACTTTTCTTCCAGCTGGGGCTATCAGCTACAGAACCTTAATCTAATTTCTTGCTCATTCTGACATTTTCAAACGTTTTCCTCAAGCTTTCTCACAGCTGATGTCTGAAAAATTTGCACTAGAATAAAAAAAACATGATCCTCCAAACATTTTGAGGCCTACGGGGGAGAGCGCAAATGTACCTTAGTGAATCAGAAAATTAGAACTATTAAGTACCTTTGAGCTCAGGTGGAACAGACGTCAGAAGACACAGCAATGCTCCAGGAGCTATGCAGGGATATGCAATGTTAGCTGCTCAGATGGGACTAAGAGGCTTTTCTCCCATTACACTGCTCATATTCTGATGTCATCTGACAGAGGATAAAACACATTAACTATAATGTGGGTTTGGGGCATGTTAACTGTGATGTCTCTTCCCACTGCCCCTAGGTGAGCTTACAACACAGGTCCTCTATTTCCATACGCTGACCTAAGCTCGTCCCTGCGTAGCTTTACAGGATCAGCCTTGAAGGCAGGGTCAATTTCTCAGCTGGCCTGAGTTTCTATGCTCTCCCCTTGATTTGCGCGTCAAGCGGCGCCAATCGATGAGCCGGCTTGGAGAGTGACAAGGCGGACTGGCTGAAAGCTCCCGGGGAACAGAGCCAGCGGGATCTGAGAGGCTCTTGCAGGACACAAGTCTGTCACTACTGCCCTGGCAGAAAACCAGTCAGTCAGCGGCTCCTGGCAGACGAACCTCCATCTCAGTGGGGCAGCCAGGGGTGGACAGAAGCCAAGCGGCAGATCGTCAGCTAAATCCCTAACGACCGCCGGGTGATAAAGAACGAGACACACAAAAAACTGATTTTAAGAGCCTCAAATTAATGGTCAAAAGTTAGCTGGAGGCAATAAACTTTCTAAAATGTTATTTTTTTTACATTTTTAAAAACTTTGCTGCAGGAAAGGGCTTAAAATTACAGCGTGATGGAAACATAATCCGACAGCTCGAATCCCCGTATATTAACAGATTTCTCTCGCCGAGTAGAATTTCTGGATACCAAGAAATGACAATGAAGACCGTGAAGCTCAGGTGCAGCAGGTATTTCAGAACGAGTTACCAAATCTGGAAAGAGCTCCAGCTGTGTGCTCCGATACTGTGAGTCACCATCCTGCAGTGCGCAGATTATAAAAAAAGTCAGAAAAGGTGTCTAGAAAGAAGTGCTAACAAGCCAGAGGTTTTCTTTAGGAGTGTTAACTTGGCTGGAGTGAAGCCAGAAGAATCCTGGCCACAGACGGCTGGGTCCAAGATGATTAATAATCAAACCCTCCACACTGCCGCCTCCACACAAGCTTAATGTAAGAACACAAACACAAGCATTTGCCCAGAGAGGTGCAGCTAGTATAAATTAGTACCCTCTGGCCCTCTTGGACCCCAAGTTCTTTGTAAAAAGTTAATGCAGCACTGTCCTAACATTTTCTGCAGCCCTCGCATGCCTAATAGCTCTGGACAGGGACACCAAAGGTCAGAATATTAGGAATCCCGAAATGTAATGGTGAGAGAGCCTGATCTGCATGCTCCACCGGTTCCACATTTCCACCCCTTCTCCGCGGGGCTGAGATGTGGTGATGGAAGGGAAACTCATGGCCCTCGATCCTACCAGTGCCTACCACAGATGTTCAGAATCTGGGGGTTCCTAATAATCTGGCCAGTGAGTGATCTGACATGCAGGCCAGGATGGAAGAAACCTGTAAAGGAGAGAAAGAGTGTTGACGGTGAAAGACGGAACAGGGCACAGCAACCATTTCCTACCTTTTATGGTAAATGCAGAGACAGGGCAATCTGGCTATTGTATCTCCTTGCTGGAGCTCCTCCAGGCAGATCACACACTCCCCAGCATCCTTTCTCAGCACGTCGTCTGCACAACAACAGAGACAGGGAGGTGAGTGTAGAACGAAGGCCTGTAGCAGCACGGCCCGGTGGCACAGCCCAACAGCCGAATGCTGAGATACCGAAATCGTCCACAGTAACAGGAGCAGGGGTCAGTGGACGTGGCCGAACGCTAAGCTCCAAAAGGGAGCAGACACAAACACAGCAGCATCTGTTCTCAGCCTGCTGCTCATGCATGCTAATGAAACTGAGAAATTCCCCTGTGTTTAGGAGGGGGGGTTAATAGTAAACAGCTTTAATAGTATTCTGGGTTTTTCTCCAGTGACAACTGCATGTATGTACAGTATACGTTGCACTGTTACTTCCAAGACCATAGCCCCCAGATATAAGAGGCGAGTGTACTACACATTCAGTTCCACATTACAGCCTTTTTACTTCTTTGGCAGCCTGCCTAGCCATTTTCATAATTGAGCTCTATGTTGTTTCCTAATTAGACCCCCAATAAAACCATTAATAAGCTGCATTTGTATTTGGCAACAGGTGTTTCACTGATAAGGATGGACAGAGAGCACAGTGCCCCTTCACTCACTGGAAAGTTCATTATATTATTGACTCAATTCTAATGACTTTAACTTAATATCATCAATATTATAATCAGCTACTATTCTAATTTCTTGAAGAAAGAAATATCCAAAGTGGAGTTCAATACATCCTGAAATAAGCCCCAAGTCTTCTGCTCACCATCAAGGTGTTTCCGGAAAGAGGAAAAGAATGACACCAACTGAGCTCACAGGAAAATGAACTAATTTTCCAGACAAATGAGACTAGAAATTCTTTTCACATTTTCTTTTCAGATTGTTTGTCTGTTAGGTGTAATGGACTGAAAAAAATATTTTTTATTAAACGTAGTCATGTAGTAATTTTGACTTGATTGCAGAAAATCGGACACCTGCCCACACACAACAATCAACCTACGGCCCTTTGTGAAATTGCTAACCCCTTTTGCTAGACCTAATTCTGAACAATCAAGTCACCTCAAACAGCTCTGCTTCCTCTGTCTCTGGTTATGACAACAAGCCGTTCATTAACCCTTTAACCTTAAACTCCAGGCCAAAGCATTCTGATCACAGCTTATCTGAATATCTGTTGTGTTTGCTTAAGAACATAAGCAATTGGCAGGTGTGGTCTTGTACAGGAAGAGCAAAAAAAAAAACAACTGTTTCTGGGCTCTGTGGTTTTCACAGTCTCTGGCTGCAAACCAGAAACTTGGAAGCATACAACTTTACCTAACTGAACAAGACCCAAAGTGTCAGTAACCAATGTTTCATTGCATGACCAGCTACAGAAGGGAAGTTGTAACAGTTCAACATTCAAACAAATGAATAAAAGTTGTAGGCCCTTGCACTCCAAAGAAATAATAGTATCTCATCGCAGGAATTAAGAATGAAAATAGGAAATGGTTACCGTCAGCCAGGGGGCACTAGTCTGTCTGTCTTGGCGTTGTACTGTGCAAAAGCAGTTTTATTTTAGCACTTTGTGCACCGAATAAGAAAGCAAAAGCAAAACGAGCAATTCCAAAAAAAAAAAAAACTCAGCTACTGTTGAAGAGGTTGCTCATTAAATACAGTCACCTAGTGGGAGGCTTAGTCAGTAAGCAACACTGAAGCAGAAGAGAAACATGAGACTAGTACACAGAAGTGCACTGCTAGACAACAAGCCCTGCTTACCACCTGCCGAGAGACTAACCCTTATTGCTAAGGAAACTCAGTCAACACTGTGCAAAACGCTGGAGTTCACTCTGTAGATTGACAATGTGTGGAAAGGTGTGCCTGTTCACAATTTCTTCATACAGAGAAATCCTCACCATTAAGCTCAGCTCCTTCCCCGCATTCCTGAATGACCTGTCGTGTGAAGATGTTGATGGATAGGAGTTACAAGGGATGCTTTCAGGCCCCTGCGTTCCCATTAGTGTTTCTTAGGGTATTCGTCCTAAATGGACCACAACACTGAGCCGGAGCAAAGTGATGAAGAGCCCGCCCCGCAGTGACAACCCCTTCAGGTCATGGGCACTACGTGATGGACTGAGACTACGAGTGGACTGAGCACAGGGCTGCCAACACAGGCGCACGCAGTGAGCGGGAGAAATAACACAACACCCGCTTCAAAAAGCAGCCCAATGCATTTAACATGCGGTAACTCACATTCAGATATTTCTAAGCCGATGTCTAAAAGACAATACTGCTACAGCCAAACTAGTAGGCTTTGAAGTATTTTGAAGTCAGACCATCCAGTCTTGCACATACCTAACGCTGGGCTTGTTGCAAAATCTCATTCTCACTATGCAGTATGAGATTCACAGCCACACATCAAGACTTAAAAACCTGACCATCCAAGTTTTCCAGAGTGTGGGTATTAAATAGGAAAGTGATTATTTCTACAGTAATCTAAAACACGGATAAAGGGACATTAATCAAGTAACAGCATAGCATATGTGAAAAATTAAGAACTTACTGGAAACTTTAACTTTAAATACTCCTTAACACTTCGGTCAAAATGTTTTCTTTAAAAAATTATAAAATTAATAACAAAGAATACAACAATTAAATTAATTGGCTGTCAAAAACAGAATAGAACATCCTTCATTGTTTTCAAGTGTGTAATCACAGAGGTGGAGACAAAATGCTTCTAAATAAAAATGAGATCTTTAAAGCCAATGTTTAAAAGCATATTTCAGATTCAGTATTTGCTGTCCTCATTTTATTCATGTATGCAGAAAATGCAGTATGAAACTCTTTAGCCGTTATTTGGTGGCAGGTGGGGAGGAATGTTTCTGTTTTGGATTTGATTCTTCATGTTTAAATAAAGCAGCCTCTTCAGAAAAAGCGACCAAAAAGCCTTTTGCAGCCGTGTAAGTGTGCCCTGAGCGCTGCACAAACCACTTCCTGTTTCAGGCGTTACAACTTCCTGTGGAAACATCCGGCCACAAAGCTGTACGCCGGAGAAAGAGGCTCTCTCGACACGAGCGGGGCTAAAGGGAGCCTTGCCACTTCTCAAAATAATTTAAGAACACCACAGAAAAACACTTGTCACTCCTCGGTTCTAACTGTAGATTAATAAAAAAGCTTTTAATATCACTATTGAAATAAAAGACTTTTACAGTTGCAGAAATCATTGCAAAGCAGCTACCCACTACTTCCCATGTCAGCAGGATTCCTTAGGGTAGGAACCCCCCTTCAGGTATCAGGTCTGCAATCTGCACATGGGGTCAAGGTTCTGATTTGTTTGCTGTATTGTAAATAATTTAGGGACTGTAGATAGCCAGAAGTTAATTCCTGGCATATTAATGATATATATAGTTAAACTAGACTCACCGATTTTTCAAAATGTCTTTGTTAAAACAGTGCATTGGCATTATATATGCTAACATAGACAGTAACAGAATACTTGAGGGAATGGCTATATAATCTGATTGTTCAGGAACTCGATGTTTGTATATTCTAATGGTTGCCTTTCAGGTCTGAAGTACAGAACGTATCTGAGTGGCGTCTTTAGTCCTCCAAAGAATCCTGAACACCTCACATTAAGGAGGCTTCTTCCACTCCTCATAAAATTCAAAACATTCAAACAACCCAGACAAGTACGTCAATAGCTTGCCCCGATTTGGCTATGGTATTTGAGGTAGTGTCACGCTGGCATAGTTTTTTAACCATGCTTGTAATCGTTCTTGCTGTCGACCTCCACAGCCACTTTCGAAAGTTCTTTTTTCACCAACTTTGGTTTGTGCTTCCCAGCTGCCACCTCAGTCTGCCCACACAGCTACAGCTGTTTGTGCACTTTGTGCTCGTCTTAGGCCAGAGAACATCATTCCCTCGTATTCTTTCACCTAACAGAAGTGTAACAGGAGGCGCTTAACCACAGCGAAATGTCGATTCGCTCAGCTCAAAATGGTACAGTGGCTCATCATGTGGATGTACATTCCAGGAAGAAATAAAAGATGTTCAATTTCTGGAGGCTGGTGAGCGCGTGATCAATCCAAGTCCAAAAATGGAACATAGTTGCAGTGTCCCTTTCTGTGGTTTGTGAGCATGCCCATTGTCATGTCCTGTGTGTGTCTCCTCACATTTGTGCACGGGCATTCTGTAACACAGACCCCAAGGTCACTCAGTGAGCCTAAGCTTCCCTTTCTGTAAAAAGCGTGTGAGCAATAGCAAGAGGTTCCTGTGTGACCATGAGACAGCACGAGACAGGTGCAGAATGAGAGAGGGTGCAAACTGCTGTATAGAGGGAGGTGGAGTGGAAAGGACACGCTGTTACAGACTGAAAACCTGTCGATACTGTGGGTGTGTTTAATTGATTTGTGTAACTAAAAGCACTTTGGTATTCTTGATGCACAAATAAAGTCTTTTTGAACTTGAGCTGGACAGAGGCAGAGATTGGGAGATGGACAGAGGGCAAAAGGGAGAGGCAGTGGGGGAGAGGCGATGAGAGAGGGAGAGGGAGACAGAGAGGCAGATGGAGCGAGGTGAGACTGCAGAGCCTTCCGTGTTGATGATGCAGAACGGATAAGCTTCAAATCCCATAAACCTCTCCTGTCTGATGACAGGTGCCTTCAAAAGGATTATCACACTCCGTAGTTTGTTTTTTCTCTCCTTGTCTTCGTGTGTCTGTTTTCAAACCTGTCCCAAGACACGTGCTCCCTTTTGGCTATTCCATATGTTATAAAAATACACTATCATACCATTATTCCTGTCACAGAGTTACAACTTTAAGTCAAAGTATACCGAATGGATGTTTTGTCTTTTCTCATTCTCCTACTGTATCATCATCAGCATGACCAGGAAAAGGTGAAGCACGCTGCTCTGAAACATGACCACAGCACTGTATTTCAGGACTCTTCTGAAAGCTCCAACAGTCAACACAACACGTGACTGTCCGATAAGACTGATCATGCACCGGTTAACAAGTGAACTGGCGCAATACGTAACAGACCTGTATCTAAAAAGGGCGATTTGAATAGGCAGAAGAAAGGGGGAAACAGAAGCTGTCTTTTCGCAAGTGGATTTAAAGAAAACCCACACTCATGCCACCAACATCTCGCTTTTTCAGAACTGGAAGATCACAACATTTGGAGGAGTCCTGGGAGAACCTGTTAAACAGAACATATCTAATGAGAGGGCAAAGGAAGAAGTGACCTCGTCGAGGTAATTTGTTTAAGCATCACAGAACTGCACTGTCTCCAGGTCAGGGCAACGGTGTCCTCAACACCGTCAGAAGTTGAAGTTTTGAACAACCAAACGCAGGTACAGGTCACTCCATGACAGAGGTAATTATTTTATTCCACTTTCCTGAGGGCTGTTATTTAATTGGGCTCCATTCTCACAGGTTTCTGCGCTAGGCACCAACAGGACAGTTTAATCTTCTCTGGAACTTCTTCACTAGTTGCCGTTTTTCCAACGACCTGTAGCTTGCTTCTTTCACAATGTTATGTCCACCCCATCCTTACTGAGAAGGCATGAGCTCCACAGCTAAAAAAAAAAAAAGTTCTGAGGTCCCGAAAATGGAAGACCACATACAGCACCGAAGAGAACTACTCAAAACAGCTGTGACCATCTGCAGTGCTGAAACCTTGAACCCCGTCAGAGCTCCATTCCCATAGGGCACTGCAGTCATAATCACATGACAGACTCTCGTACATTTCTTCTAAATGCGCCGCTATCTTATTTTGGGAAATCGTTCCTATATACATCTAAAGCAGTGTGGTCAGCCTGCCAGGCACGTTCCAGCACCCTGCATGGGATCGCCCACACAAGCAGCACACATGCCCTGCAGGCGGCTAAAAGGATTGCCTTTCAGCATGGAGAGCATGCAGCACGCCAGTCCTCGGACAGACAGACACCATCGCATCTCATGGTCTCATGCTCCACAATAGATACATGTTACATACATGTTGCGATGACTTCTGGCATTTGCTCCTGCAATGGGGAAGACAGCAGAGGTACTTTAGCGTGAAGCCAAGACACTATCAGTAGTGGTGCAGGACTCTTGATCCAGTAAACCCTTTGCTTACTGAAATGGCCTAAACCCTGTAGCCTGAAACGAGAGGCCATATTTTATAAATGGGGGTCCTGGGCCACTGCTGTCCAAAAGGACTGCCTGGGGTATTTAAGAATGATGTCTGGGGGGTTATCTTCCATCCTAAAGCAATTGAGCAACACATTTCAATGTATTGTGTTACACATTTGTTACACATTTCAATGTATTTTGAGCAGGAAATTATATTTGCCTAGGGAATTGTTTCCGGCCTATATTAATATTAACAACTTCAACTAGATTTATATTAACAACAAAAAGGATCAAGGTGGCTAAAAATCCCTTAATTGATGATGATTTGGATTTAAGTCCTGTACTTGAAAGGAACTGAAGATTGATCCCAAGCTGCTACCAAAGGTGAGTTTAATCTTGGCTCTGCAATTAAATATTAAAGATAAATCAATCCTTTGCCTGTAATCATTGTAATACAAGGAGTGTGACAAGAGAGAATAGACCACTGGCCCACCCCAGGCAGTTTTTGAAAGGTCCAAGAGAGCTCCTCTTCAGCAGTATTGAATTCAGAGTTGGGAATTCGATGGGCAGACTGTTCGATTGTTCCAGATATTCCCAGCTCCCTGAGAAAGGGAGCATTGCCTATATTCACTCTTACTATAAATATATATACTTGTTCTTTATTCCCACTTGTGTTATTCAGTCCCTGTTTCACTGTGGACTCTAAAGGTCTACATGAAGTTCAATTCTATTTTTTTCAGTATATTCTGCGATTAGAAACACCCTTCTATCCTCTAATTTTTAAAATTTGCAAAATTTGCTCTGTGACAGGTCCTGAGAGGCCCTGAATTCGCAGCAGTTTCAATCGCATTTCAAAACCGATGCAGAAACGTGGCTCTGATCTCAAAGCACAGAAAAACTGAGTTCACCTCTGCATCAGTGTTCTCAATGAGAATCGGTACTCAGAGGCATTTAAGTCCCCTGGTGTCTTTGAACTGTGACTTTGCCTAATGATATATTAATACATGCTGTTAAATATAGCTCTGAATCCCTGCTCCAACAGACCAAGAGTGCACTCATTTCTAGCTCTGTCCATCACCCACCCACTGGACTGAAAACATGTAAATGTACCCCTCCTACCCTTGGCCCTCATGTTTGAGCCAAGAAAGACTTGCGTTGGGGGGTGTTTTTTGTCAGATCAACTCAAGGACGCCGAGATCTCGGAATATCACACCCATGTTTTATTTTGTTTCCACACTGCATGTGCCGACGTGTATTTAAGTTGTATGTTATTTAACTTTGTTGTTGTGGCTGCTGTTCTCTGTTTATGTTTCGGTGTTTCCTTAATGTCTTTTTATTGGTGCAGACAAGCAAATAAGCATTTCATTGCACTTGTGCATATGACAAATAAACTGAACTGAACTAAAGCCAACTGGCACAAACATTTGCCACCGATTCAAGTTTTCCTAAGCTGGACACTGCGCTGTGCCCGAGACTTTGTATTCTTCTACATGGTGAGAGCTCATTGAAAACTGATGCCAGTGAGGCTAAAACAGCCTCCAAGAGAAGTTCACATATGAAACCCAGAGTTTAGTTGAAACATTATTTAACATTAAAGATTTTCTCCAAAATGTCCAATAACCTTATTTGAGATTTTTTAAGGTTTTCCGAAGTTTATTATTTGTAAAAACGTTTGTGTGAACTACAGCTCCGTCATCAACTTCAGGACTGCTCCACGTATAATCAATTTCAGAAAGATTATAAACCGAGGGTCCATATTTTTGTATGGGCATCGGATTTTGAAAAGGCAGTGAAAATCTGACATCTATAATGGGACATTTTTTTGGTAACCGTAATAAAATCAGACACAACCACAAAAGAGAGCCCAAACAAACAACACTACACAGGCCTTAACAGTCAATGGTGAAATACAGTCTGACTCCACAACCACAATTCCTCAGTGGAAAAACCCCAAATCTCTTCATTCCCTCATCCCACAGTACCTCCCTCTCTGCTGGAAGCTACTGAATGTTGTGCACTGCTACTTTGCTGTGTGCTTTGCATTAGTACTGATAAGAAGTTAGCATGGTGTCATGGAGGCATTGGAGGTTAGCTTTATGGCCTCACAACTCCAGGGTCCTGGGTTTGTTTCCAGCTTCCTGTCTCTGTGGAGTTTTCATGGTCTTCCAGTGTCCACATGAGACACACAGATTAGGTTACTTTAACCTTTCCACTGGGGGAAGGGGAAATTAAGGGAAATTAGTACTTTGTTGGTCGGCTCCCAGGTCAGCCAATACAGGCTATGGCTGTTGTAGAACAAATTCAGTTCAACAGGCCAGGGATGGAGAGGAGATCATTTGATGAGAGGCAGACTAAGCATTAATGATCACTCTAGGGACACTTTTTGTTAAAAGCTACAGTACATCTTATTAATGGATGAGTTATACATCAAGAGTTCTACCAAATCAGTTTTAAATTGTGCTCTTCAAGCTTCAAACAAACACAACAAAGCCTACAATCCTGATGCATACCATGTCCAAGCCGTTCAAGAGAGAGGCTTCTGCTTAGACGTTAAGAGAGTCTCGATGGGTTGGAGCTCATAGGTGAAAGACTAAATGTAATCCTGAAAGGAAAATGGCTTTCATGCATCAAAGGGTAAAGGCATCAACCCCCACACCATCTCACATGAAGAGGAGAACAGCACAAGGTGCCTGAGAAAGACAAGGCTGGGGAAAATAGAAAGTTAGGGGTAACAGAGCAACGAAAAGTGAAGACTAAATGGGCTATGGGCTGGACACACTACATGAAGCAGATCAGAAAGGGACAAAAGGAAATCATCTGGAGGACAAGTCAGGCCAATATGGAGGCCTCATGGAGAATGGGGAACAGGTTTATAAGAATCTGCCTTTCAAGTACTGTCAAGGGTGCAAACAGTGGATCTGGATCCATGGCCTTTGAGGAGGCCTTCATTCTCTGATGATGAGGAAAAGTGGGCTCCTGCACTCTGCACTCGCAATGGCTGAAGGCTCATGCCCAAAATGTTTCAGCACAATATCTTGGAATAGAACAGAAGTTCTAATTCACATGGCATTACAATGTGTTCATAAAGTTATTTGCATAGATATGTATCAGAGAATTTAACAATGCTGATTATTATTGTTACCACCTACTACAACCATTAAAAATAATTTAAGATCTTACAATGTTACACCCCCTTTGAATCTTTGAGAAAAAAAATAGGAACTCGGGTTGAAAAGCACAGGTGTGCCAGAGATGTTCTATTATCGTCACGGACATTACAGTACGTTACTGGCCTGCTCTGCCCTGCACCGACATGCCAACAAAGACAGGAAGTGATGCGTGACGGAATCGCATCTCAAGGACGGCCCTCGCTGAGGGCGACTGTCGCTGCCCATTAAAGGAAAAGCAGGCCTGCCGTTGGGGAACGGTTGCCCTCCTACGTCCTGTCATCAGAAACGAATCAAACCTCTTGAATTTTGCTGGCCTATGAAGTCACCATCAGTCATCCACTGGCCCAAATCTGCACTCTTTAAGGTCAGTCTTCTAGCAGGAAACTTTAAACCTAGCACATCTGTCCTTGCGGCTACGCTACCCAAACTCCCCAAATGAACGCCAAAGGTAAAGAAGAGGAAGTCGGCAATACTTTGAAGTATTCCTTCAGGTCCTGCTGTTCTATAGAAGTAACAAAGCAGCAGAGAGAATCATCTAAAAATAACTTGCTCTGGGAGATCAGGTCAGATATACATTGCATTGAGTTCAAAGGGATTCCTCTGTTCTTTGACCTTCACCTGCATTGATGTGTACAGTATGTATCCAAGGATGGAATGTGTTGCTACAGTGGTGCAGCCCAAGTGGAAGCACAAAAAAAAACCTAATTTGAAATGTGTTGGTGCCACTGAGGTGTTGATTCTGAGAGAGGGGGTGGGGTGAGGACTGTGGAGGATTTTATAACTCTTCAATAAATCTGGATCACAGACAAAACCTACAGTATATTTCCATTTCAGGAAAACAAGTTAGCTCAAGTCTCTTTGGATTGCTTCAGTACACAAAGTACAGAGACAGAGGATCAGTACTGCCTTGTACTTCAAATCACTACTGTTTTACTGGCAAGCTACCGTTCTTCAATGTACCTATGTGACAGTTTGATGAGAGAGAAAGATCCTTACTTGACTATTTGTTAAATAGCTCACAAATTAGACCACAATGAACTTAAAACATGAAACATGGCATGCCAGGAGAAACCTGAAAAATGAACTAGGTCAGGCAAAAACGAATTGATTTCCATCTAACCCTAACCTCATCAAAGGGCTGCAAATCCACCTGGTTCTGATGTCCTGTAAGATGTCAGGACAGGGCTGGAAATCTGTCTCTGCTCCAAATTTATTGAAAACACCCAGCTTTAGAAAATGGGGCAATTTGCTCACTTTCTTTGCCAATAGTCAGGGCCACTGAACAGCTGATCGACACAAATGACCTTTCATTGAACTCTGATCAATACAGATCGCCTACTGTACTTGATATTTGTACAGTTTATTACAATCTGAGCTCTAGAATGCAATAAGGTGAACAAATGGCAACAGTTAGTTATAGAAATAAAGGAACTGGAGTAGCCTGTGTTATCATGAAGCCCTTTAAAGACACCTAAACAACCTGCTGGGTTGTGGCTCTCCAGGCTTTGTGCAGTGACAGCCACAGTCCAGTGGGTTCCTCAGGCCATTAACAGCATTGTAGAAGCCATTCTACAAGCTTCTCAAAGCTTCAGTTTTTGAAAAAAGCAAATTAATTTGTTCAGTGAAAGCATAAAAGGGCAGAAGCTATAATGGAGAGCTACAGTATTTGTGTTTTCAGTTCTTTACAGGAGTGAACAACTGATTAAGAAGTCAAAGCTGTTCTAAAGTTTAACTTTGATGATTTAAGACCAGTAAAGTATGGTTGATAGCATCTGTTCAGGAGAAGGGCTGGTGTACTCTAGGTCAGAGGTTGGCAAACCCTTCATTCAACTGCAGATCTCCCTTCCAGTTAATCCTTAAATACTAAAATGATCTTCTGCACCTGCACCTGGATCAATTAGGCAATTAGGAATTAATTTATCAATTAACATACTGGAAGGAAATCCCTACAATGGCTTGGACTGAAGTCCAGACGAGGCTCTTTGTCTTTTCCCCAAGGTACAGCGTACAAGACAAGGTGGATACAATATGAGAATTCACAATGACTAAAGTCAGCTCAAAACACCAATTCAGACTAAACACAGACACCATGAATAAAGGACAAGTTAAAAACATTAGGAATCAGGACACCCGACCAGTTTGGATCATCTGACTGAAACCATCTAAGATGTTACAATGAATCACCAGTGCAAACCAAATTCACCCCAAAGGATGTTGCAAAATTAAAAAGCGCTGTATACAGTTGATAAAAAAAATTGCTTGGGGGAAAAACTGCATTTTAACTAGAGGCATGACCGAAGTGAGAAATCCTGACAGCTTTATTTCCCCTCCTTGAAAACAAGTCTAGTGTAAACCTCACCATATACATTTGAAATAAATGCCAGCTCCCATTTCTTACACATTCAGTTTATTAAGGTCTTACCATTTGATCTGAATTTACTGATTAAAAAAAAAGTTATTCAACATTTCTTAACTCATCGGATGCAGACTGTCACACCATCACTGGTCCAAGGTTACGATACAATAATACACAGAGGATCCTTCCCTCTGCACTGTAAAGACTATTACCAGTAGTAGAAGTACTCTGGTATTTTACAAGAGAGTAACATTGTATTTTATTTCAACCTTCTGTCCTGTGTTAAAGGTTTAACAAGTGCCTATATATGTGTCTGCTTATGTCTTACTCCTATACTGTATGTGCTTTTAAAATGGATCTATGTAGAAATGCAACCACTGAGCAGCACCTTGCCACTCTAGGATCACCTACACACAGACATTGCAGGTCAGAGCCCAGGTTATTTTATGGGGCATTTCAGAGGCAAAACAGTGCGTCTGAATTGTGAGCCTGCTCGTTGACAAAAGCATACTCGCAGACCAAAAATGTAATATCACACTCCACACAAACACATTCTACAAAAGTAACAAGGGACTAGGGGGGAAATTTCAAACTGGTAATCTGGGATGTAAGTAATGGCAACTTGTATGTTGGGACATTTAGGATGTGCGACAAGGAAAATATTGCTAAGACACTCAAAAGATGCAACAGTATCTAGTTTCTCCTTAGTGCTAGACATTTTACAGCTTACCATTGTAAGAAAGTCGAGGCTTGCTCAGACACATGATGAAGTGAACCTCCATCTCATTGGATGCTACAGACTTGGAGCAAATGGGGCACTTGAAACCTGCAGAGGAAACAAGACAGTGCGATATTCAGGACGGGGAGAAACAGCCTCCGGAAAGCTGGACAACCATCCCTCCAACCAACTCATGAACCTCAAACCTAAATGCCCACTGCTTGACCTTACCTGCTGCCACCTGCATACAGTACATTCACAGACAGGAAGCGTTGATACTCCTGTCCAGGTGAAAAGGGCAGAACTGTGCACGATGATTTTGCAGAAGCCGATTTTGGACCTACTTTACGGGAATGTCCGTATGCCTGTTATATAAATGTATATAACTAGAATGTAAAATAGATGTAGTTCTACTGTTATAAGTTAAAATATCTGAACTCCTAAGAAATGTAGTTGTGTTAATCAATTCAGTAAGTCACAAACTGAATGCATTCCTGGACAATCGAAGATGCTGTAAAAAGTGCTGCCGCTGCAGTAGGTCCAATGGTTAAGAAAAAAGACTCTGTGACCCCTGAGGTTCCTAGTTCAACACCTGCCACTGTCTCACTTCCCTTCATGTACTCTAGTCTTTGGAGAATAGGCAAAAGCTCAATTTATAAAAAAAAACTCCAAAAAAAGCAATTATGTCTCATTTCCCCCCGCTATCAGATATGCCACACACAAAAAAAAACAACATTTGAAATGAGTCAAATTCCAATTTGCTGTATTTTCATTAATTCCAATTTTATGTTTTGAAGTTGCCTATATGAAATGCCTGCTATTGCCTTCTGTTAATTAACACATCCCTTTGATCTGAACAGACTCCTTCTCAGCAGTGAACAATACTGATCAGCTGTGCACACCGTCTGAAGCTCCCGTTGGCTGGAGGTGAATAAAGCAAATTGTTTAATCACGCTCGATTTCCGCATTAATTCAGTTCAGGGCGCATGGTTCAGAAATAACACGTACTGTATGAAATACTGAATAATAATAATAATAATAATAATAATAATAATAATATAGCACAGATGCATGCTATTGTAGATAAAACCTTTCCAGCACCAAGATGACTTTACCAGATTGCTTTTTATAGTATGACGTACACTATGGCTGTTACTTCACCAGGACAAAAACAAGTAAAGCTCTGTACAAAAGTGCCTTTTTTTAAAAACAACTTTTAACAGGATTTGGTACCATCTCAAAAAACATGAATAGGCTAAGCTAAATTAGGACAGAATTCCAGAGAAGATCTACTGACAAAACATACAAGGATAAAAGAAATTGTGAGTTTAACAAACCACATGCAGAGGACTCAACTAAACCTCTTGAATTTCTAGCACTTGCACAAATGCTCAAAGTCATCACTAAAAGACCTTAACTGCTCAAATCACAGCCCCAGGTAAAGACATGGCCGTCATGAGATATTCTAGGGCTGTAAAACCCTTGTTTTTTTCTTGAAGCACATGCTACCCAACATTTTACTTAGTGGGGGGGTGCCTGATATTTTGTCTTGTGGGGCGCAGTGGGGTTTCAATGTTCTGTACAGCAACATCAGACTGTACCCCAACTCAAAAGAGCTCCCCGTTATAAAACCGTGATGACAATGAAAGAAAGGCAGGTTAATGCAGACTATCAGTAAAAGACATACTGTATCAGTGCAGCTGGGGAAACACAGCTGTGTTAGAGTTCCAGGCTAGTCTGCAATGGAGACAACACTACTAAGGGAAACAGGTTGCATAGCAACCTCTTATGCTTGAAAGCACATAGGGAAGAAGGTGTTGCATATGTTTCAGCACAGAGATTAACTCCCCAGAGCAGGACCTTGTGCTCAGGCCCAGTGTCACAACATGACCGCATCACTAAGCATGAAAGCCCAGGCTGAACAGAGACATCAAGAGGCAAACAGTATGGCACCAGAACACACACGCTTAGAAAGAGAAGACAATGTCTTCAGGAAGTTTGATTTCATGAAAAACAACCTACAACAGCACAGGAAACAACAAAGTAACCATCGTGAAGAAACCGAGGCAAAAAACTCCCCACCTCTTCACACCGAACCAAGCCTGTCTGTAACTGTCCAGCTACTTGATTCATTTTACTTTCAGAAGCTGTTTCCCTTCATACCTGTTGTGCTTCAAATAAGCCAACTGCTTGTAATATATTACAAGTATTCAGCTCAGCTTATATAAAATAACAAAGATGCATGGATTCAGATGGCTAACAGGAGAGCCCACAGCCCATGAAACCTGGAGCAGATCAAACTTGCTAAGCAGTGGGTGTCGGCTCTCTTTTTCTGCTTCGCGTTTTGCTCAGATCCTTGCAGCTGACCGAATAAGGCTTTTATTTATTTTCCATTCACTATTTTTCCTTCAGTCAAACAAATGTAAAGAGAAACTATGTTAAAACCATGTTTGACCTGTGTGTATACTACCAAGCCCAGTGCTGGTTAAAGGGCTGATGAACATATTTCTGTAGATTACTTCCAATATAACTAATTCTTTAGCATGTTCATTAAAAAATCCACTGTGGAATAGAGACTATAGGAAGACAGAAAAGACTGCAGCAAAACAACCACATCCGACTACAACTCTGATATAGCATTTTCCCCTCTACTGCAGTTCTTAGCCTATTGAGTGTATTGACTTTAGTGCTTAAGTAAGAACAAAAGTTGCAAACAAGATGAGGCCATTTTTATCTATGTAAAAAACTCCAGAATATGGTTCAGAAGACCTGTTCTTCTCTGGCTGGCTATTCCAGTTTACAAGGAAATTAATAATATTAATACCTTACACTTATATAGCATTTTTCTGGACACTCCACTCAAAGCGCTTTACAGGTAATAGAGACTCCACCATAATGCACCAGTACGCTCACCACACACCACACACCACACACCAGCTATCAGTGGGGAGGAGAACAGAGTTATGAAGCCAGTTCATAGATGGGATTATTAGGAGGCCATGATTGGTAAAGGCCAATGGGAAATTAAGCTGGGGTAACACCCCTACTCTTTTCAAAGACACCCTGGGATGACAACAGAGAGTCAGGACCTTGGTTTTACATCTCATCCGAAGGACGGCGCCTTTTTACAGTAAAGTGTACCTGTCACTATACTGCGGCATTAAGACCTACACAGACCACTGGGTGAGCACCCCCTACTGGGCCCACTAACACCTCTTCCAGCAGCAACCTTAGTTTTCCCCAGGAGGTCTCCCATCCAGGTACTGACCAAGCTCACACCTGCTGAGCTTCAGTAGGTTGCCAGTTTTGTGAATTGAATTAAAGAGAGCTGTTATTGTAGTTATTTCAGGAAGGCATTCAACATAATGAAGAGGAATAAAATGTCATGTGCTTGTTATTAACACCCTGGGGAAGCTTTGTAACACTTCAAATTTTACACAAAGATCAGTGCTGCTCTAGGAGCATTCTATGACAAAAGATACTCTGCACACAGCAGCACAATCTTTTGAAAACAGTTTCTAATGAAAACACATTAGCTTGTTTCTTTTTAAAAAAACTAACATTTAATTAAAAAAATTTGATTGGCCCAATGTGCTTATATAGTGGTGTAAAAACTTTAGACAATTGATTTAAAATTGACAATTGATTTAAAATTGACTGATGGCAGGTGACAGAACTAACCCAAAAAACACAACATTTAAAACACCTGAAAATCCAGAACAAAACCAGACCAAAGTAAGTATTACTAACTGAGGAACAGCAAAGCTTCGGACAAATGAATTGCTTTATTCCTGAGCAATGCAACCCAGGAGGTCTCCCACCCAGGTACTGTCCAGGCTCACAACTACGTAGCTTCAGTGGGCTGCCAGTAGCGAGTTGCAGGGTGATATGGCTGCTTGCTAAAATTGTGAGCTCCAGGTTGCTGTGCACTTTTTCACTTGACAAAGTATTGTTTTAAGCCAATGGCATTGTGTTCTTGCTTTATACACGGCACTGGATTTAAGGCCAAAGCAGTCAAAATAGTTTTCTTCCTTCTATTCTGCCTCCTGGACTGCATCAGGAATCTCTCTGCAGCTTCCATCTGCTGTGCCCTGCATGCTGCTCCAAGCTGCGTGGTACAGACAAGGAACTGCAGGGCGGAGGAGTCAGGAAGAGGGTAACGCATAGGAGGACAGGAGTGTTTGTGAACTCTGATGTCCATCAGCGCATTTACCATCTCCATGCCAGCCACATAGATTCCTTTTTGAGATGTCACCCCATCCAGAAGGCCTACAGATTGCCTCACAGCGATCTGGTCTGCTTAAAAAGTACAAGAGCTGCCTGTCGGCGCCGATTCGTCACAGCCTCTGCTGGAGACTCGGAGAGGCCCTGCATGTTTGTGTGTGTGAGCATATATCTGCATGGATGATAGGAGAGGTCATCAAGCCAACTTCTCTGACAGCTTCTCTTCTTTCCTGACAGCACTAGGAGTAAGGGGGCAGCAGACCCTTGAGAGAACTGGAGTTCAGTGAGGGACTCCAACACAAACGGCATGGAGGCACATGCCACAGCCTCACAAGATCTGTTGTTCTGAAACAGAGAGATGAGGGACAGGGTAAGGAGGCAGCGCAGAGCCGAGGGAGGGACAGGGGAGGCAGAACAGAGCCGAGGGAGGGGAAACGGAGGCAGAGCAGAGCCGAGGGAGGGGAAACGGAGGCAGAGCAGAGCCGAGGGAGGATCAGGGGAGGGAGGCAGCACAGAGCCGAGGAAGGGAGAAGGGAGAAGGGAGGCAGCGCAGAGCTGAGGGACTCCTGTCAGGCGCAGACAGGAGGGAAAGCTGAAGAGCAGCAGGCCTGTGCCCTGCTGCGGAGGACTGCGATGCGAGGTCTAAGGAGGCTGGCAGCCCAAATGGTGAAGCACTGTGAGGCAGGAGTAAGTATAGTCAGGAAGTCCAGCTCCCCCCCCGCCCAGCTCTTTTCAGCTCGCAACGGCTGACCCACTTTTTCACTGGCTGCTATTTTGAGTGCTTTGCTGGGCTGCGCAGGGAGGACGGCTCCCTGAACAGCATGGAGCATCAGCGAGAGAGGTGGAGCAGGAGGCAGAGAGAGATGCACGGGCGCACTCCAAACCAGACCACCCCACGGACCAGGAGAGGAAGGCTCTGCATCTGGTGAATTTACTGCCAGTGCCTCGATTCTATCTGTACACCCAGGAAGCTCCAATTCCATCTGAATACCTGAAAAGAGCAATCAACAAGTACTCAGGCTTAAAGGCATTTAAGCACATTCACACAGGTTCCATGTTCTGGGTCAGACTAATACTAATTAAGACTAATTACTGTAATTAGTCATGCATCAAAGGCCCAAATGTTGTCTAGGAAAAAATCTGATGTACATACAGTACAGTACATACTGTACTGACTTCCTTATTTCTTCAAATGTATCCTGAGCTGAATATGAACATCTGTTATGACAGGCTATAACAACAAGTCAATTCAGGTTTTTTATTATTATTACATGTCTATTTCTATCTATATATGACTGAAAATAGGGGCTTCTATCGTTTCACTGTTTAAAGAATATTGTACATTGTATTGATACTGTATGTGTGTGAGCTACTCTGTCCCAAAATGTGAAAATTTCAATATTAAGATTTAAATTGGCAGATATGTTCTTGAATTTATTAAATCACATTTACAAAGTCAACAGAGAACTAAATGTTGACTATGGCTCAACAGCAAAAATTAATAACTTGATGTACTGTAACACAGCA
The DNA here is from genome assembly GCF_040954835.1 of Lepisosteus oculatus. Classification (NCBI taxonomy): domain Eukaryota; kingdom Metazoa; phylum Chordata; class Actinopteri; order Semionotiformes; family Lepisosteidae; genus Lepisosteus; species Lepisosteus oculatus. Next base: position 12,103,800 of record NC_090715.1, on the reverse strand, counting down.
GCCTCAGAGAGCCAGGTTTCAGGGCAGTGGGTTTACATTTTAATTTTGCTGGAGTTCTCTTATTTTGAAGCGGTGCAGAAAACATCATTCGGACAATAAATCAAATGCCCTCAGTGCCTTCTGAAGCAGTCGGCCAATGAGCTTTCGCTCTTGAAAAGAAATACATATTATTAACGAGTCTGTTGACAAGCATTTTGGGCCTTAATTCAGTCTTTTCAAAACCAGAAGAAAGTCTTTTAAATCTCACTATGTCAACCCAATTGAAAGGACAGCTCTGAGAAGACAAACCCAGCCCTAAGGGGTTGGGAACTGTGCCACAGTAGTTCCACTGGTGATGTAGCCGAATCACCCTCGTTTCAGTGTCACACAGTTTGCTGCCTGCGCCCTGTGCTTCCTCTTCTCTTGCTTGCTGCAATGACTTGTCTTAGCAGCCTGTTTTCCAAAGACCCCAGCCTACAAGACACAGGAACCAAACTTTCATTTCTACCTCTTCCGGGTTGTGACTTCACACAGGCATCTCCATTCTCCTCATACCACAAACACAATCTCAAAACAAACACAGTATGTGCTAGCTTGCAATTGAAAAACTGCTTCACTGCACAGCTTTGAAACTCTGCAAGTTTACCTTGTTCCACACAGCAGTTGACAAGCTGCTGAACTGATTTGCACTTTGGGATCAGGCTATTTACCCCACAATTAACAATTCCTTGTGTTGCAGGAAAGATGTACTACAAAGCTCTGCAGGCAGTCCTGACTGAAACTGCAAAAAGTTAAGATTGGCGTTTTATCATTATTTCCCAAAAATCTAAGAGCAACTGTGGGTGCATTATGACATTGAGCATCAAAGAAGAAGACTCAAGAGATTCGAACTTGTGTTGTCCTTAACGCGACACAGAATACATCCAGGTTAATGAAAATGAATGCGAGTCATTAAAGACCATCATCAGACCAGATATTTGTTTTAAGGCCAACAAGAAAGAACAGTGTCTTCCCACTGGGAGATACTAAGAAGAGTTCACTGAGATGGGTCATTTTTGTGAATACCTTTCCAAGTGGTTATTGTGGTTCATGTAAGGATTCACGAGAGGTTCTTGAGAAGATGAGACTATTTGCAGCAGCTACAGTAATTGTGTTTCTACTAGTTCACTGATCCAAGTATTGCATCTACATGTTTTGAATCATAACAATATGGCAGCCCAGCTTACTGTAGTTCCAGACACCCAAAGCTCACTGTAAAAAGAAGTATCAAATGTTAAGTACCTTCTTCTAATTGTCTTGCGTCTTTGTTGTGCTACTACTCCTGACATCGTTATCTGGTTTGACAATGCCAAAGACTTGAAGCAAAACCCCTTCGTTTTTTAAAATTCTCAGACAAAATCCTAATCTGTCCATAACTCAGAATTTATATCTGAAAAAACAGACTCAACACGAAATGAAGCAAACATACTGTGTTGTGTGTCAGTTTGGGTGCTTACCCATTTCTATATAAAGTTCTGCGCAGTAATCACCCAAATTCTCACTGACTATGGTCAAGAGCCACTGGGTGCCTCTCCACTGTTCTACCCCTCCGCCCACCTCATACCAGTCGTACAGCAGACAGGCAGCAAGGGGAGGCCATCACTTGACAAGAACAAAGGTCAGAACAGAGTGGTGTGGGATAGAGCAGTCTGTTCCAAACACAACTACACGGGGAAGATGACAGACTGAAAGCCTCTGACTGTGCTTGAGCTTGGAGAAGCGTGATTCATTCCTCAGGTCAATTGCTGCACTCCCATTTTAAACCACTGTAAATGTCGCAGACAACTGAAAAATGCAGAGGGCCTTGGAGCAGCAGTTATCCCAGTTGTCCACCTGATTGCAGCTGGTAGATAATTAAAGCTGAATCTGACAAACTAATAGTGAGGCTGCCTCCTACTGTAACATGGCAAATCACATACCCCCCCCCCAAAAAATGAAAAAACTTGGGACGGCCATAATTGACGAATGTAACAGACAATAATTCTGTCTTTCTCCTCACTTCCCTGATCCATGGCCGAAAATCTGAAAAGCCGAACCTGGATGACTTATGATGCAGCAAGACGGTAACATCTCTAAGCCTTTGGGAGTGTGCTTTTAAAGATGCCTGCAGAGATCCTGGGAGAACATCACCATGGCAACTGGAGGTACAAATTCTGTCACATTAATGATGCAGTGTGTTCTGAGCACCGACAGCTGTAGAGCCACGGTTTATGTCAGGTGTTTCCTCTTTTCTCCTGCTATTCCACTTCCTACATGTATCACCCATCAAACAGACATAAATGAACACGGAAGCAGTTTCCAAACATGACAAACAAGCCAAAGTTAGGAGCTGGAGTCTGGACACCTGTTCCATTTGCAAATAGAAAACGGTTTAATCTCTGCACAGGAGTAACTGTGAGCAGAAACCCTCCATCTATCAGCAAAACTCTGCTTATTCCTTGTGAGGGTCACAGCACCCCAGAGACTGTTTTGGAAGCAGGGGATGCAAGTCAGGACTACAGCACGTAAGGGTCCATAGTCCGTGATGGGCTGGGAACCTGGAGAAAACCCATATAGGCTCATGGAGAACATGCAAGCTCCACACAGAAGGGACTCTGCTCCAGAATCGAACCCAGGACCAAAGTGCTTACAGCCACAAGCAGGAATCAAGTGAGTAAAGCGGTAAACTAATAAGCCAATGTAATCACAGTGGAAAAAGTAACATTGTGGGCCTCATACAAAAATATCTGTACTACCTCCAGTTCATATATGCTGTATGTTAGCATATCTGTATCTGGTGGCCCCCAGTGTCCTTCTTTCCCTGTTCGGATTGATTCCAATTGGCCCAAACGGGCCAGTGAAATGACACGAACAAATTGAGCCAATACATCACTTCCTTAATCTAACATGCTAGTAGTTTAGCACTCAGAGAATAATCTATTGCCTGAGAACCTGGGCTCAGTCTTCTAAAAAATGAATGAGGAATTTCAGAATAGCTGACATTGCTGAAAGTCCTTCAAAGAGTTTTGTGCAAGTTTGTTAAAAAAAAAGACACCAATTTCAAACAGGATTAATGACAAAAGGCCACAATTAATCAGCAAGTACGAGTACAACATTATTTTTACGAGCAATATCTGTGAATTTAACAGAATTTAACTCAGAACTGTAGCTCTCAATGCATTACCTTGGGTTTGTTTCAACTTGCTGCTACTGTAGGAGAATATTTCACTTTATAAAGAATAGTGGACAATATTATATGTTGAATGCATATCCACCTTAAAAATAATTGGTGAATAGTTGGCAAAGACCGTCTGGGTTATTATTTTCTGACCCTTTCACAATACTAAATACCTCAGATATACAGTATTTGCATTGTTCTCCTTGAAAAACAGACATGCTATACTGTACGTTGCTTTGAAATGTTGCAAGAATTAATAAGCCCTGAAAGTCAAAACACTTCAGCTCAATTAAAGCATGCTGATCTTATTCCTGGCTTTTTTGACCTTGAGATACAGGACTGCTGCTTCCTCAGACTGAAACTGAGAGCTGTATATGAGCACTGTCTAGTTATGTATGGTAATCTCTCATCCAAAGAATGTGTTATTTGGCAATTCTACACACTATCCTGCATTACACAACCCAACTGAAGTACTGCTTCTCTCTTCTGTTAACATCTATTTTTGAAATGACTAGACAGATGCTGACTGACTGTTTGGCCTAGAACCCAGAAATGTGTTTTATCCCTGTTGAGAGAGCAGAGTAGTCTTAGATAGCCAACATCAGTAGACACCCAGGGCAAGGAAACAGCGATAATCTACTCTCTCTGGGTTAACCTTCCATGTGGTTGAAATTATGGGCACTATATTCAAAATACTGGAGCACTTATATCCCTAGTCTGTAACTCAGTTGCAACATTTCAAATAGGCTATATTAAGAAGACAAAATGAGAAGAGGCCATTTGGTCCATCTGACACTGCTGGTTGCTAGTACCTAATCGATCTGATCTCAGCCAGGTTATCGGCTTCCATAATGCAGCTAGTTAGCCTGTTTCAGACTCCTGCAGCTGCTGAATTATTATTGAGGATTAAAATAATGTGGAGCATCGACCAGAAATAGTTTCAAAATATTAACCAGGACTTTTAGCAATTAATAGGGTTGAGTTTACACAGTGGTTATAGTGGTGTAATAGCACAGATGAATAAGAATTTAAGGTGCTGACTAATGACAAATCTGTCATTACTCTCCTTGCATATAGTGTGTGTAGCCTGCTCTGTTCATCCTATAAGTGAGATCTGAAGGCCTCTGTGAGTACTGGGGAGTGACTCAGTGTCACACCCTTGTCTTATAATGGAAGACACAGGCTCATTACCAAGTACATTCAACAGTTCAAATGGACAAATACCGTAATATTATTAACTCCATTCCCTTACCACAGTACAACTAGACCAATTTTACTTTGAAATGGCCTAAAAAAATGACTTGTCTACCAGTGTAACGGAGTTACTCCGCATAGGCTACAGGTGTGCAGACTCATTCATTTATGCTACACTACCCTCACCAGCAACCACCATTCACAAGCCATTCAACTTTCGAGCAAAAGCAACGCGACAATCTGAGCGAAACACAGGGTCATCTAAAAAAAATCTGTGCGACAGCTAAAAAGGAAACATTCTTTTATATGGGGGATGAAAGCTACTTCCAAGTCCATGAGTTTAGATTTAGAAATGTCTCAGTAAAATGCAAGTTTATGTCTTAAATGTTTATGTCTGCAATGAAGAACTACGTAGTCCATCATTAGACATGTAGCGTCTATCCTGAATTGAAAGAACACTGTAACTAACTGAAGGTGCAAGTTTAGGGGATTTGTCTTTTCCTTTAGAATCACACTCAATTTCATGATCGTGCTCTGACCAATTGTGATTCTTTAATTTTACAGTTGTGTTCCATTAAACTGCTTCAGGAGGAAAGCCTTTGGCCAGCGTGCGATACCTGCAATGAAACATGAAGGTGAAACAATGGCCCCTGCTATAATGCACAAGTGACACAATTGCCTCTTTTTTTCTCCAAGTTGAAAACATGATACCAAACAGAGCAACTGTGATTGATTCCAACATTAAAGCCTTCTATTGGCTGCTGTAGTATTTGCTGATTCTTTTTTGTACAGTTTCATCAGATTACCTAGTAACATAGTAGGGTTCTTTGTTGCTTTACAGCACGACTGAGACAGAAATACCATATTAGAACTCGATTTTTGAATGCCTCTTTTGTGCACTTCACTACTGCTGACAAGGCCAGACTTGAGATACCACAGAATTAAACCTCAGCCAGCCTAGTACAGCACCACCCACCATGGTAACTGTTGTCAAGTCTACCTTTTCAATAATATGGCAGGTGCAGAGAGAACTGGATGGAAAACCGAAGAACTGTCCAGCAACAAGAAGCGTCACAGAGAAAATGATGGGTTTCTGTTGCCAGACATCAGCTTACAAAGAGGTCACTACTGCTCTGGGTAAGATCAAGGAAAGAATGACTCTCTCCACCCAGCTTAAAGCGAGTTTTAAATATAGGGTCCATGGAGCCGTAATCACTTGTGTGAGGCACAGGTTCACTGTGCTGAACCCTTCTGTGTGACACGTGAGGTTTGCCTAGACACAGAGGCTGAAAGAAAAGCCATCTAACTTGTGAGCAGGAGAAATGGGTCTGAAGAGTCTGAATGTGTCAACCAGGTGCAGGGAGACAGTGTAAAAATGTCAACTGCCTTAAACATGCATAAGACAAATGAGGGTCAGGTTATCCCAGAATTCCGTTTTTTCATGTTTGGCATTGTAGCTTACCAATTCTCCTTTCAGGGAGCTCTGCCATGCTGCAGTATCAGAGCATTGTGTGCGTGGACTGAGCAGCCCTGTGTAGGAATCCTAACAAAAGTGTCAGACCAAGATAATGTCTGGAGTAACAAAGGGAGACAGGCTCATTTCCCTACAGGATAAAGGATGGCAGCAACTCTTCCAAAAGACTCTTACAGTACATCTCATACTGCTTCCTGTAGGCCTGAATTTATTTACTGAAAGAAATACCTTTGAAGCTAACTTCAGAGCTCCTGCATGAATACAGGATCTACTGTTCATCACAGCATTTCTCGCTTTAAAATAACAAGAGCAAAGGATTGAAACCTTCCAATTGATCATTCGTTTTTATATTATTTATATTTTCGTCTCAAGGGTGTCTGCTAGTCATTTTACATTATAGCAAGTGAACTGCAGAAACATTCCAAATCACACAGGCTGTACAAGAGATTGAAAGTATTTAAAAAGCATGTAGTTAACAGGCCAGAGATAAAAGACTTCAGCACAAAACATTAGATAATTTCAAGTATTTACACACCAGTTGCAAAGAAAGTGGGAGCTAAACATTTCAAATGGGGTTTTATAGTTGACGAAGATATACTGTATTGTGCAGGAGGTTAGGTCTCTTAGAATTAATATAAGGCAAAACCTCAGGCTTAGAATGTCAATCAAATTACCACACAGTTAAGGAATGTTCTATAAGAACCATTCAAGCATTTTATAAGGATCTCAAATGTGGGATAAAACTAACCCCGTAATCCAGGGCTACATATCCCCTGATCCTTCTAATTGACTCCACTGCAGTCTCAACATCAGCACCTTAATTGTTATAGAGAGCCTGTTAAGAGTCCAGTTCATATGTAAGAAGATGGCAGAAAGGATTTTATTGACTGAAAGGGTTTAGATCGCACCAGTGTAAATCTTGGATTAAGCAGGTTTAAAGCTCTGAAATTCAACGAAACAATGAATTCAATAATGCAAGGAAGACAACCTACACAACATGTTAATATCCATTAAAGAATTATAAAAAAGCTTATTAAGTTAAAGTGTTATAATTCTGTGAGGAACCAACACTAAAACGGATAATAAAGACGTGGCCTTTATTTTATTCATGTAATCTATACTTGTTATTTTATTCAAACGATTCCATGCTAAAGGAGCACACAGGGACTTTCAGTAATGTTGTCTGGGAGCCAAGCGAATTAGGGAGGAAAGAGTCGTTCAACTCACTTGGCTTGTTAGTTTGAGCGTAGCTTAATACCGCAGAATTCCCACCATGGTGACTCTTAAAGGATTCCACAATCATCAGCTTCTGCAAATTTTGTTGCAGAATTGCAGACATGCCCCCGAAGACACATACTGGTTGGAGCTCAAGTCAGGTCTCTGTGAGCCTAACACAAACATACTGTATATAACATCAGATAAGTCAAATGGAGAAAATGTGATGGACTGTGGTCCCATCCAGGATGTAGTCCTGCCCTGTGCTCTGTGCCCTGTGCTTCCGGGAGCGGCCCCAAGTGTCCATGGCCCTCATCAGGAATTAGTGATTTTCCGATAATGGGAGGATCCCAAATACAATAGTGCTTGGAGCCTCAGAGGAATATTTAGAGATTCAAAATGGAGACGGATGTTAATTCAACATTACGGATGTGAAGCATTACACACAAGTTAAAGGACCTGGAGCAGACAGCCCACCAAAAGGATCCGAGCCGTTAACTTCGATTTATCTTAGTCCTTCAACAATACATGGCCATGCGGTACAGGATTAAAAGCAGGGCTTTATCAAAGGAAGTAATGATTATGCTGTACAACACTCCACCAGATTCTGTTGTGCAATTGTGTCTAATTATGGCTACCACCTACTAGGCAGTCCCAACAACAGTGCCCAGAACAGCGCCTATTAGAATGAAGGACTGTCTTTGGAAGTGACATCCAACTGAATCGTTTGAGTTTGGGATGTGTTGGTCGGGCAGATCTCAGGTCTTTAGAATTATGAAAGGGTCTGAAAACTAGGACGCAGGCAGCCTTCACCAACTTAACAGAGAGAGTAAACCTAGAGGACGCCAAGAGAAACCAAGTGAGGAGCAAATTCACCCTCTGGCTTAAAAAACCGAGATGCCGCCAAGCAGAAAAAGACATGGGTGGATGCAAGAAAACACTGGCAGGCACCGATTCTCTGCGGTGATTTGAGGAGATTCTTTAAATTACATTCAGGTGAAGCCCACCAACAGTATACAGCTTGGAGCTGAAGATGCCGTTGTCATAAATTTGACCATTTTAAGTTGACCACTCAAGGACACTCTCCATTACACAGGCCGAAATAATCCAGCACACTGAGCAGTAATTCTGCCATGATGTCAAGCCAGTTTGATTTTTTTAATTACTTTTCATGCCAGATACAGGGACACACCAGCACTGTCTTTATAACATTGTATAACATGAGAAATACAGTACAACATATGCGGATTGTGCCTCTTACAGTGCTCTAATTAACCTAATTGGCAACTGATGCCTTTGTACTACCCGGAGCAGGTCATGACAGTATGTAAACATGCCTGGAAGAACAGCCAAGCCTCTCTTCAAGGGCAGAAAATAAGGCTGTTGCTGCAATAGATAATTATATATATATATTTTCATTCTTTTCACAATACTGTACATGTTCAAAGCTAATGCTGCTGTTTGAAAGCACCCAGTGAGTCCCAAGGTTGGAATGAATAAAACCTTCCATCTTAAAGGTGTAGGAAAATTTAAGACTGGAGACAGAAATACAATTTCCTGACTTTGTGGGTCAGAAGGTGATGATTTACACAGGACCCAATCCTTCGTTCCACAGGAACAGCTGACGTAATATTTCACAACATGAAAAATGACACCATATCAATGCACCGATGGCCAATTTCTGGAACGGGAAAACAAGTCTTCCTCTCATAAAAGCTTTTGCATCCCGATTTATTTGGATGCATAAAGAATGAAGTCCTGCATACATAGACAGACACAGCATAGCCTTAGAGAGCACCTACTTCTCCCATCACCTCTGTAACTGTTCCAGATATAAAAGAGCAAACAAAAAAAACTCTTGAAATGATGAGTCAGGTTGAACAGAAATGGACAGACTGCAGTTTGTTCTATAAAAAGAGAACCTACATTTTCAATTTTATGTTCACACTACAATTAGCTAGCAGTAAAATGTATTAATCTTTTTTTTCTTAGTATAGGTTTCTGCTTTGTCTTAATGTGTTTGGGGAACCCTTAAGGTTTTATTCGCATGTGTTTACAAAATGACTAAATTCTTACAGTGACTACCAAAGTTTCATTAGAATTTTCGCTGCAGAAAAAAAAAAACTTCTAGGGACTTTCTCGTGTACTCGTGTAAGTCGATAATTCTTTCCTGAAAGACCCTACATGGAGCTAGAAAAGCTGATCTGAAACATACCAGACAGCCAGGGTAGCTCCAGACCAGTGCAGATCCAACCTGCACCATGTCGAACGCATTCGAATGTAGTGAAAGACCACTGAAAAGGAACACCATTGAAAGGTATTGAAAGACGAGACTCCATTCAGCTCACCTGGTACATAAAATCAGTGAGATGAGTCAATCCAAGGCAAAGGAAATTGAGGGGGGGGGGGGGTCGGAGACCACAACTGTACCACAGCTATTTCTGCTGCCTGAGTTTTCCTCAGCTCAACAGTTCACCTTACAGAATTAGGAATAGCAGTTCCCATGGAAACGGCAGAAGGAGAGAACGTTGCTTTTCTCCATTCTCAGATTTTAAAACCTCTTAATTCTGAGAGCGAAGGAAATTCTATTGCATTCTCCCACACAATCAAGTGTCCCATTCCCCTAATATTACAGTAAGAGCTACAGACTCGCTAATGGCTAACTGGCCATTTTTTTTTAACTACAAGTCTGTCAGGGTTCACTGCTACTACCTCCGATACAAGCAAACCAGCTTCAGACATGCTACCCCACCGAAATGTCATTAATAGCAGAAAATGGGGAAAACTCCATTTTGCATATCACAACACATTGTTCCAGCGGCTTAAGCAGAATGCCTATAATTTCCCTTAAAATTGTCCCACATCCTGACATGTTTTTAAACTTAAAAAGAAAGCTTGGTAACATGAAGTAGGCCAAACGGCACCTTCATCTTGCTTATTTGATTGTTAGCAGCTTAATGACCCAAGAATCGCATCAAGTCATTTCCCAAAAGAGACTGCTGTTGGGTAAGGAGTGTGTCCCTCCATTCCAATCATGAAATTTTAGAAATATTTTTAGAAATCGTGGGATCCTTAGTTTACAAAACTCATCATATCAGCGGCCCATGGAGAAAAAACGATGATTGCAGACATGTCAAACAGATGTGAAAGATCACACTGGCACTTCACAATATCTCGCTTTCAGAGTTCCCGAGCTCCGTGCCCAAGACCTACCTGGATAATGAAAACAACAATGTGGCAGTATTGGAAAACATTTACCCCCCCTCCCCAGCCTCAGTCGTTTGTATTCTCCAGGCGAATGCTGCAAAAATAAAGCTCCAGAAAGACAAATTGTTTTTCATTACCTGTCGCTCAGGGAGACTTTTTTGTGATTAATGAGATTCTAACAGCTCTGAGACTGCCCTGCTGATTTACCTGAAGAGTTTCCACAATCTAGCCTCCACAGAAATCAAGTACCATCAAGCATCCTGGTAGCAATGTCGCCAGAGTTCCTCCAGAGACAAGTAACCCATGTTGACCGATCTCAATGCTACATATCTGAGGAACCCAGACGACGGAACCAAAACGTCAGAACTTTCTTTTTCCAGTCAGATATGTAATAACAGAAGGGACAATAAAACCAGGATGGCAGTTTGATGTCTGCCGTAAAACAGATAACTGAGTTGGCAGATCTACTAGACAGAGTGCATGACACACTTGGTACAATCACCCTGGGTTAACTACCATTTACTGACGGCCATTATTACTGGCCATTACCGAACTGTGCCATGATGGACACTTGGCACCACACAAAACAGCAGCAACTTTCTTTTCCAGTTTGAATACATCTCCAAATGCAAGACTGACAAATCTTTTATTTCTAAGCTCTAGGAAGCAAAGAAAACAAGAACCGATAATCCCTAAATGGCCCTCATAAACACTGTACCCATGTGCTACGGATTTCTGATGGGACAAAGATCTGCCTCTTGTCCCCCCACCTACCTCGCCCCAGGGTACTGTGGGCGTAAAGTATTGATTGCCCCCGCTGCTCAGAGAGCTGAAGGTTCGACTCTGACTTCCCTGCGACTGCCAAAGGTTTATATTCCTCCTACGATTTTCCAGCATACTTAGTCACCCCTCCTAAAAAGGGCACGCGACCCCAAGGTTTTTGGACATTCTGTACCCCTAATATCAAGCCTGGTCAGATCTCTTGGGGTTCTCTCAACAGAGCAGCGAGTGGAGCCAAGGAAAACTTGGAATTACCAGGATTTTCCTTCCAAAGTGCCAAACAGTTTCATTTCGTTCCTTCTCATGAAGAAGCTCCAGGTACTAAGTGTGACATGAAATGTTGAACATTCCTTGGGGCACCAGTTAAATTCAGGAGTGCCAAGAATTAATAAAATAAAAAAAAAACATAACACAGCATTAAAATATCATTTACAACCCTACAGAGAGCTGTTTCAGCATTTAACTAAAACTAGAAACCTGAGTGAAATGTCTGTAGGAAATTAAAGATGTTTTATAATCCAGAATTTTGTTGGTCACATTTATCATTAAAAAAACCTAAGAAAAGCAGCTCTTTAAATTAGATGGAAACCAGGAAATACATTAGGTCCTGAGCCTTTTTAAACATGCTGGAATACTGCCTAAAGAAACAGTACTTATTCAAATTGTCCTAAATGTCTTCTGTTCATTTAACAAACCAATCTCATTTACCTTGGCAACTTGGAACGTGGTTTTGCAATTGCTTCCCAGGCAAAATCTGTGATGTAATTAAAGGAAAGACAGCAAGTCTGATCTTAAAGTTACATCCACAATTGAAATCAATACCTAGCTGCATCGCTGCCTGATTATTTTCTGCTGTCAACTTGTACCTTTGAGTCTCTGTGCAGCACACAGTGATCCTGAAAAAAGATCACTGGACAAAACAAACATGAATTACAGTTCAATGCTTACAGAACACAAGCACTGTTCCAAATTCTGACAAGATAAGTTTGAGTTATTCCTATCTATTCTTATCTTTGCAAAGACGGTAAGAGTAGTTGGGATGTTTGATCTGATGATTTACAGAGATGCATCTTAAGGCACATTTTCTGTTACTCATTCCTAGATAGCCGGTTTTCAATTTTCTTAAAATGCCATCTCTTTTCTTTACATACTGTATGATTACCACTTACTTTCACAGTACCAGCCCAAAAAGCCCAGTGAGCCTGATTTACCACTTATCTCCCCAAGCCTGGCTGTGATGAAGAGAGGATTCAAGCTAGGAGTATGGCTCTAATGTTAGCAAGAAGACAGGCACACTGACCCTGTCAGAAACTTGCAGGCACCTCAACTAGTCAGAGGTCTTTCCCTGGAGGACCCCTCCAATCAAAGAATGAGGCATAGACTGGACTGAAAGAATACCCAGACCATCTTTTCCATTTAGGTCATGTCATGGAGATAAAGGCATACTTTCATCAGATGCGTTAATGATCCCTCGGGCATATAATCATTTGCTTTCTTTGCCATCTAAAGCACTGCACGCACTTTCGGGAAGATTTTCATGGGATATACAGGGCCATACAATAATCCAGAAATCAAGTGAAATTGATGTGCAGTCTTTGCAAAGAACTCCTAACACCTTCAACATTGCAGTCTGTATCGGTAATGAGAAAGGTCACTGTTGCATTAAAAAGACAGGAAGTATTGCAAGGAACAAGAAATGAATGAGTGGGCCATTTCAAATAAAAAAAACAGTATGGAACATTTTCACTTTCACCAAGATGGAACATTTCATAGAATTACTAGAACTAAAAAATATAAGAATGTATACAAGCAAGATATACAAAAGCCTGCACAGACATGTGAACAGACTGTGATCGACTGGTTTTAGAATGGTCTTTGCCAGGAAATCGTGCAGTCTTGTCAATGCAACAAGGAGGTTAGCCTTGACCACTCGCTAGCTTTGTAGTTTAATTCATGGTCTGCTAACTGCTACAATGCGATGTTGCAACGTGAAACAGGAAATGTGTTTTTATACCATTTTCTTCCTTCTTAGTCCTTGCCTGCAAGATACAAGCTGAAAATAGAAGTGTATGAAGCTTTCGATCCTTTTTGCCTTCAAAGGGCAATTTACAGTGTGCAAGGCAACTGAAAGGTGTAAACAGAATGTGCACCAGAAGCACAGCACAAAGAAAGCTCCTGGAGTGAAGGCTAATGTGGTCATCGCAGTGTAAGAAAGGCCAGAAAGAAAAACTTTTTTGGTTTCTGCCACCTGACCAAACCTGGAGCCTTTTCCAGCTGGTTTCTGAGGGATCAGAGAGAAGCTACACTCCCAGAGTCAGCAATTGACCCTGAAACTCTTCTATGTGCATTAGAAGCTTGTGCAACCTGCTCGCTCTCTATAATTGCTCATTTCTGTCTGCGCCCATCAGGATTTTAAATACCCAAATCAAATATGTTTAAAGTATTTTTTCTAAACTAAAGAAACTCAATTCTCTCAAATACATGAAGTATGTTTTAGTTAAAGAATCATTATTGCTGTTCTTGGGACTTGAGGAGAATATTAGTAATGGTCCTCTTAATCGTAACAGTATTGTATTAAATTGATCAGAGGTACAGCCTCAACTCCAGCCCAATCAGAATGAAGACAGAAGCAACCGTGCAGGGAGATCTGATGTATTAATACAGCTCTTCCTAGTAGCATTTGCATCTTTTACTTTATGTACTTGTGCAACATTCCTGAAGCAGTCTGAAACCTCTTAATATCATGAGCAAAAGAAACTTCAAGTCTTCAACACATTAAAATAAAGAACCATAAAGCTTAGATTTTTTTACTTCCCTTTTCTAGCTGAAGTGAAAAAGGAATAAAAACAGCACAGACACATATTGAACAGAAATGCGAGACCATAAAGAAAGCTTGCAAATGGCAGGAGGCTAGTCAGCTCATTGCAGTCATTTGGTCGCTAATTGATTAATTGATTAATCTAATTCAGCTGTTTCTTGAAATAGGCCAGGGGCATCAGTTCAACAGTGTGGCTGGGTATCTTGTTCCAGACACCCACATCCCTTTATGTAAAGTACCTTCTGTTTCCAGTTTTAAAAAGCCTTTCCATTAGTTTCCACTTGTATCCTCCAGTTATGCTTCAGTGTTGAATCTCAAGGGGTCTGTCAGGTGGTCTTGATCTGTTTTGCCAATCCCTTAACTTTTTTTTGTGAACCAGTGGGCTGAGCCTGTGTTGGTGGTCAGTAGTGGTCAGCAAAGCAGCCCTCCGGAGCATTCACTTCGGCCGCCCATCCATTTTCTATCCGTTTCGTCTAAGGGGAGAACATGCAAACTCCTCACAGACAGAACCCCAGGAAGGAATTCCAATAAATACAGCTAAAGGCAACTTGAAACACAAGCTCCAGCACGATATAACCAGAAGGTAATACCTTAAAACACTTTTATAATTTCACAAGAACCAATATACTAAAAGAACAATGGATTGTTTAAAACTAAAAATAAAAAAACATCTGCAAAATTGGTAAAGAAAGCACCTTGCGGCATGCCTGTGTGCATAAAGAGGATCGGGAAAAGCCAAATACTAAGCACACGAAACCACAACTGATGTAGTATCTACCCAGGAAAACTGAGATCCGACATGCATTCCCCCCTGAACCAAGAATGGATCAAGCCTTACACTGATGCAAACTGAAGAGCAGCAATGAAACCACAATTTCCTAGCCTACCCCCACAGCCGTTTATCTTGTAAGACCAGCGTCTTCTTGTTAGGTTTACATGAAAAATGACACTGGGGGAGATTAAACTGCGTTCTGCCGCAGAGTGAACCATTCCCGCATCGAGGGCAATGCGACTACAGCGGAAACCCAGTGTGGGCGACAGACACTTCCTGGCAGAAGTGACCTGCTAACGGTAAACATGTGGATCCCCTCCCCTCACTTCTAAACCACCTGCGATTTTGTTCAGTTAGTTCAGCCACGTTACTGGCGTGACAGCTGGCTGGAGGGATACTAATGCAATCGATGCGCCCCAAAACAAGAAAAGAGAAACAGTCCCTGGTGACGCTACTCCAAATTCAAGCGCTTCCGAGTTCCTACATTTGCTTTTAACGGAATTTCATAAAATAATGACTGCTATGAACGTCGAGAAATCTCCTAACAGCAGTAAGGAAGACTCAAGGTACCACTCTTCTGAAAGGGCACGCTAAAGGAAACAAAGAAAAACGGGCTGACATCTGAGGAAGGAGAGACCACTCTCCTCCCAACAACAGCAGATGCTGAACACTACAGCGATCAATTGTTCCCCAGATCTCTCCTCGTGTCCCGGAGGGTGAGGGACACTAGGCCTGGCAGGAACCGTGGGTGCACCGAGTTCTGAAAACACTGGATGTGGTGATAGTGGGGTTACCATGGCAACAGCAGCCCTGGGCCTATAGCTGTACAGGCCTGTACTGTAAAACAGGAGTCAGCCTATGGGGAGAAGACATTAAGCTTTTCTCGGGGCCTGTGGTGACCTACTTTCCCTCAGTGACACCTAATGTGCTGCCAAAACAGCCAGGGGCAGCCAACCTGCAGGAAACTATAGGATTAGGTTCTGGAGAACATAAAATCGATCGATTGGGAAGCATTTGTGCATTGATTAATATAAGCTGCTCACCGTGGTTATGTGGTTATTACATATAAATGGTTACGGCATTTATGAGACCTAGAGAAAATCAAAGACAACTATTTTGTTGAAGCAAACCTAGAAAAACAAACCTAGAACATGAGCTTTGAGCAGTGGTGCTGCCTAAGTACTTCACAGGACCTGTATGCTAACCGAGGACACATACTGAATACAGATTGCTATTGCACATCAGCAGGAACCACTATAGGTCTGCCTTGTCGCAGAGCCCAACTCTAGGTGTTGGCTATAGCAGCCTTCAATAGAACATATCTGCATAGATACCTGGAGGTGTTCCAGCAGTACAGTTTGAGCCTGCAGCTCCGAAAACCTGAAATGGGAGTGTTATTTACATTGGTGCATGGCTAATTTGAGCTTGCAACTTGAGTTCTAATATTAAGGCTATTCAGCACCTTGAGATGTTGTACCAGGAAATATATAATATAGGAACTGCCTGCAATTAGAAATGTGATATCACTGCACGGGGAGGTCTGGCACATTTTTGTTTTGAGAGTCAAGCTTCAAATGCATGTCAAAAAGTGTTCCAATAACTGGGAAAAGCAGCATTCGTGAGTGCAACTCCTGCTCACAAAGGCGAGAACTGGCAGTCGCACCTCAGCGTCACACACAGCAGCCTGGCCTCCTATGCCGTGAACTAGTTTAAGACGAAGTTCACGGCCTGGCTTGCCTTGTAAAGTTTCACCATGGTGAAATGATCACGATGCGCACCACGGCTCCACCTTACTTCTGCTACAGTGTCCTGGGGCTTTAACGGGCCTGTGCTGTCCCTTTCTAATATTTCTGGGATAATTGTGGTGTTTCCTCGAACTGAATTCTTAGGGAGCTCCCAAGTGGCCTGACCAGTAAAACTCCCCCCCCCCCGGGAACAGGCAGAGACCTACGATCCAGGATACTGGGCTGTGTCAACAGCTGCCGCTACCAAGGACTTCAGCTGGGCAGCGCATGTGGCAAAGTGCCTCCAGGGTAGGGCGAGGCCGTCTCAGCTTGCTGGCAGCCTGCATCTTTGTGGGCGCCAGCAGCGTGGAGCTTGCAGCGTGCGAAAAGACGAATGGCACCGATGAGCCGGCAGGTCAGACGAACGTTCCTCTCCCTCCTGGGCAGAACGGGTGTCAACACCCCGAGAACCACAGGAGATTCCAAGCCCAAGGGCTGTAATGTTGACTACAAGGGTTAACAAGGGCATGGGGTGCTTACAATAGTACACTGTTCTCCAACATTGCCAAAAAGGAATGCATCTAAAAACCATACGTTTACCATGGTAACCTTTTATCAGTGTTACTCCATCTTGAACCCTGCTGGCATTCTGCTCTAGCTCTTACTTTAGCGGGAAACCTGCAAAGTTTCACCCTGTTAAGTTGCAAAAACCAGCTCCGAGCAGCTCTCGGCTCAGTACTGGAACAGCTCTGCTGGGTTTTTTCTGCAAACAAACAGCTGAGAATAACCCCAGCACCGCTGGCCAAAACACACCTCTGCGCAGATCTCAGGAGGGCCCCGTGGGTGTCCTTCACCAGCAAGATCCTGCTTAGTTTCACATCCAGGCGTCCTCTCTTCAAGACTGCAGCTGTTTTTAAATCCTCACTGCCTAAGAACTGAAAACCAAAACATTTATCTAATCCTAACAGTGCATTTGCAGTCCCGCCAGAAGAGGAATCAACAGAGAAACTCCTGCACCAAGGGAAATATTTTCTGCTGTTAACTCTAGGTGATTTTCACCACGAACTGAGCAAGTTATTTAAAAAACATGTGTGGCAAATTCAACCAACATGAAAGATGCCACAAAATAAAAACTGTACAAATCCAGGGTGATAAACCCCAACAGAACCACTTTTTAGAGGAGGGTACAACATTGTGTAACCCATACACTATATACAGCGTACTGTTGAGTACATTTTGAATAGGACGAAAGAACACATTCCACTTTAAAGAGTTAGACATACTGAGAATGATTCAGAAAGTACTTTTCAATAGTGCATAATGTGCAAAAGCATTGAAGTATGCTCTCTATCAGTTTCTAGAAGTATTCATGTTATCACTGCATCAGTGAAAACAGACTGTGTAAGTTCCAATTTTCTTTGCACACATTTGTTAATGTAGTGGTCATATGCTCACATGATAAATTCACTGTCCAAATATTTCTCTGCACATGGCTTGTTCTCTTTGATGTGGTTACTGCTCAGTCATTCGGAGCGATTAGATTTTACTCATGTTTTACTCAAGTGTCAGATCCCATAGTTAAGGAAAATGGAGTGTGACCAGAAAGTAGCCAGTTCAAATCCCATGTCTGCGACATGCTGACATTGCCTTACTTAACTTAATTACACTGCCATCCTCCAGATATAAAACCAAGGCACTACTGAAAATAACTACAGTTGCTTAAGAACAGTTCAACTTCTAGTCTCTTTTGTTGCTTTAAGTGTCTGCAAACTGTGCAGTTATTTATTGATTTACTAATGGCAGAACTGACAGATTAGCAATGACATGGCACCAGCAACACTAGGTAAATACAAGCACTGTCTGAAGCATGGATTATAAATTGGTACTCTTAAACTGTGAATCTCACTTGTTCCTACCACAAGTGAAATCCCATTGCCACGGACACAGAGTCCAATCATATTATAATGAGCATCTTTTAAAGCAACAGAACAATAAGCGCATAAGGGAGAAGGGAGAAGGCAAAAAAAAAATGTGTCAACAAGGCCTGATGCACACATTCATGAAAATGGGTAAAGTAGACAAATCCCCCCGTTAGTGGACGTGCTCATTGTAATACAGCTGCACCCATTATTCAGGCTTGTCATTTATTTGGCTGATGCTTTTATCCAAATTGATTTAGATTTGTGTGCTTTTACATTGAAGCTATGAGAGTGAAGTACCCAAGAGTGCAACAGCAGTGCCCTTTGCTGAATGTGAACCCACAGCCTACTGCGACCAGTGTCCTGACCACTTCTCCCAATAACAGCCTGAGGCCTGCTTTTAACAAACAGCATCATTTTAAGAACCTAATTTCTTCAATTCTTTTTGTCTGTTCTGGCTGATCTGAACACATCTAATTTGTGACGGCTTTCCTCTCATAAGGAGCCACTTGACAAAGACGTTTGGGAATTGAATGGAACAAAGGGAAGACAAATTCACATCATAGCTGTTCTGATTTTCTACAGGCATGCTTGGCACAAGGGAGACGTCAGTGACTTTCAGGTGGCTGCTTCAACTGACTTTCAATGCTTACACGACAAAGTTAACAGCATGTTTGCATGTCTGGTTATTCCAAGTTCCCTTGAAAACACTTTACTGGGAAAATCTTGGGTAACTTAAATGACTCATTTCTCATCCAAATTGCTCACCAGCATGAGCTTTACAAACAACTCTCACAACATATTCAGTTCATTTAGGTGCCCGTTTCCTTTCTTAGTGGGAGAGTGGAATTCACAGCAGGATTTATCGAACCTTCTGTACTTTCTTTCCTCTTACCTTTAAGGAGACACCATGGCTAACTTTCCAAAAAAATACCTACTTAAGTGAAAAAAGCAACAAAAAAAAAAGGGTTTTCCTGCTCCCATATGTGGACTTAAAGATCTGACCCTTAGCGCCGGTGAGAGCTGTCAAAGCTGAGATTTGACATCCTTGAGGTGAATGGTGGGGCAGTAATGGAAGAGCAGAGGTAAGCACTGCTGTCTTGCAGAGTACTGAGGCTCTTGCTTCACTTCCAAAACTGCGTGGAGTTTGTATGTTGCATGTTCTCTCCGTGTTTGCATAGGTTTCCTCCGGGCGCTCTGCTTTCCTCCCACAGTCCAAAGACATACTGACAGATTAATTGCTTCTGGGAAAACATACCCTAGCACCAATGGTTGAGTGCTTGTGTCTGTCTGCCCTGCAGTGGACAGTGGCATCTGTTTAGGATGTACCCTGCCATTCTCCCTTTGCTTGCTGGGATAGACTCAGGTTCCCCTGCAACCCTGGGTCGGAAGAAGCAGTTAGAAAATGGGTGGCTGGATCTGCAGGGACACTCGTACTGACCACAGAAGCCAAAAGAGAAGTGATGGAAAGAGCTCAGCACACGCGCCAGGAGCAAGGCTCTTTAATTGTCCTTTCAGGACAGACTCACCTGCCTATTGCATACCAATTCAAATATCAGACATGAAAACACACATGAAAACTGGAACAACCTTTCACGCCTGCAGTGTGACCTGTACCGGTCTGTTCCAGGGTCTTCGTTACAGGATTTCACAGGACCCAGCTGTCTCTTGTGTAGAAGGCTAGACGTACATGATCATCACAAACGCTAATGTGCAGACTCACCTAAACTGCCATCTCATTCCTTTCTTCTCTAACTTCTGCAGCTAGACCATTTTCTTACCTGTCATAGTCACCAACACCTGAAGATTTGAAATCCCAAACACAATCCATAGAAATAGATGTTAGCTAGGAAAAAAACTATCTTTTCATTTATTCACATTATCCATTTCAAAAGAATTGACCACGAAGGCCATCAAGATATGCTAAAACAGAGCCTCACCGGGTTCACAATCAGCAGCCTTAACCAGAGAGATGCATGAGACACAAAAAAGTACAAAAGGGTCAGACACAAACATGCTGTATCTGGTATAACTTAGCTTTGCACACCATGAACGGCATGATGCAGATGCTGATATCATTTCACGAGAAAAACAGTCACTTCTACCATTGTTACAGATTCTCACTTTTGCATCACGACATACTACACAGTTAAACAGTCAGCCTCATGAGTCAAATTCAGTGCACTGACAATAGAACACTTTGTACAGATGGTGGTGGGGAGCTGGAGTTTTTACAGAGAGCAGGATCAAAGGCTGGCAGCTTCGGCTGCAAAACTACAACCCATCAGGGTAACATGATGGCAGGCAGCTAAAGACAAACTTGATTTCAGTAAGTTATACTACAGCACTCCCAGCATACCCCCTTGGAGAAGAGCTCACCTACTGCAGCCCTGGTCAGCATTAACTTAAGATCAAATGTCAGGCAGCTGCAGTTCAAGCCTAGTCTACTGTTAAAATAGGTACCAGATGAAGTGCTCCAGAACAGCACACAAAGATGACACTTCGACAAAGGCGAGATAGATTAGAATTCACAATCCTGGATGGCAATCTTCAGAAAGGGCAACATGATCCATTTCATTCCATTATTTCATAACTTGCCAACATCATCTTGTTTATACAGGGTGTGCATTAGCGCTTTAGGCCATGTAGTCTACGTTCAAGTTGATTTGAAAACTTACTGACGTCCACTGTATTGACAAAATAAAAGTCAGTCTAGATGTTTCTCCCCATTTTCTCTGAGGATGGGTGCTAACTTTCAGGAGGAGAAATGAAGCAGAAACAATTTTGAGAACACAATAATTTAAGTGGCATTGCAAACCACCCGGTCTGAGGTGAAGAATATTATAGGACAGCTCTTGCATATTTTGTCTCCTTTGTTTTTGTGGTGATATGCAAAGCAAATAACACGTCCCACCTGACTGACTTCAATGTAAAGGATCACAGTGTGAGCCTGGTCTTTGCTAGGAAGAAGCTATTGCTCAATTATCCCTCTTGCACAAACATATTACACCTCAGAGTCAGGGAAATGTCACAGGAGCTGTGCAGATCCCTGTAGGCCCAGACAGAGCTGCCTCATGAAGAAGAGCTTGCTTTGAAAGTCAAAGCAACAGGCAGCCAAGAACCAGGTGGAGCATTTGCATGCTTAACAGGGGCATTTCAGCTGGATCAGGGGGAACCCTCAAGTCTGAAAAACAGTACTTATAGGGACCTTTCAGCTAATAAGCCTTTTGTAAGTGAAGCAAGGTGTGCTATTCTTCCATTGCTGCCCTGGATTGACTGAAAGAATGCAGTCATAGAAAATCCCAATATCCCCCAGGCATGGCTATCAACATCCCTGTGGGGTGCACTGCGTCTCTTCAGCCTGGCCACTGTACATGCACTGGTGTCTACCTTCCGTTCTTGACCACAGTGGACTCAAGTCATACTGGCAACAGAAATCTCAGTTCTGTTGTTATCCAATCCAATACCTTCTGACCAATGAGATCATGTGAATATCGACATCATTGGCTTAGCCATCAGTTTCCTCCCTGCAATATGTTTAAGTTCAAATTCAGGGCGTTTCGTCAGCAGGTGTAACTGCAACCCCCCTCAGCCAAAGAAACGTTTTTTGCGATGTTCAACCTAATACCATAACACAGACAGACCCATCTACAACAAAATACAATAACAGCCTTTAAATTCCCTTATTTAAAACAGGCAAGGTTTTGAGTCAGCAGAAGTCAGGCTGCAATCACTCCCAATGCATTTAAGGTCTTGGGGGCCACAGGCTGGTGTGTGAACCATAGTGACGAAAGAGAAAAAGAAACGTATGTGTTTATCACTATTTTCGTGCCACGCAGCATGCAAATGTACTCCAAATAAGGTGGCAAACATTAAATATTAAGCCTGTTTCTCAACTTTGATACTCACAAGATGTTGAACTTGAAGAAACCAGAAACAGCCCAAGCTCATTTCTCAATGAGGTCTGCTGGGAGCACCCTGGGCAGTGTCATGAAGTTCAGACCCCTAATCTTATCCAACCCTGAGCACTGCTGCCAGAGACAGACCCTCTGCTTCAGCATGGGAAAGACTGGGAAGCAACAGCAAATCAGTACTGGTGTAGCTGGAGGGGACAATGTCCTGCTCAAAAAAGTAGTGAATAACCTTTTACCAGAACAGGGTGCCAGCATGCATGTCCATAATGATTTATGATGTTGCTTTCTCTTCTGTAACACTTATAAAAGGGCAAAAAGCTCATTTAACTTGAAAGGGTGTCCAAAGCTACACAACGGGTGTAATACGCACATCCCCACTTGAACTCCCCTCCCCATATTTCTTAAAAATGGATATAGCTCTACATAATCAGCCAGGGACTTGGAAAGCAAAATCTCTGTGTCCTAGAAATAAGAGCCAGTATTAACTTGCTCTCTTTCCCTTGACAGATGTGCTTGGAAAGGTGTCGTCACCCTTCTCTTTCCTCACAATATCAAGGTGGATCTCTTTTATAACAAGGTCAACACAGGAGCATCTGTTTTTAGTCTCTTCCACTACTCTCGAGGGAATCGGTGCTTTCCGAATGAATTCTAGGCTCTTTGAGGACCAAGGCATTCAGCATAATGAACAACTATGGGAACCCTTAGCAGTGGCCCAGACAGATTACAGCCTAATAAACAAGTACAGTACAATTCACAGGTTGTGTGTCGAATTATTCCAATATTCAATCCAATTGTCCTGACACGGGGCCTGATAATTTGTTCAGACTCTTATCCATGTAGTGACAAGCATTGTACTGAGCAGGCATTTAATTTCTCAGTCTTGTATGAGCACTGCTGACTCCCACATGTGAAGATCAGACTGCAGTTATAAAGCCCACTGTCAGAGGGGTAGACAGTGCAAACTGCAGTCTGTATCACTTTCTCCATGGTAATTCATTACATGACAGCTAGAGAAAACATATAATGTCCTGTAAACTAGTGCCAAAGGGGCAAAACACTGTCTAATATATAGGTCTGGGTTACACAAGGGAAATACAAATACCCAGCATGACTGTCACCTTGAAAGAGCCAGCAGCCTGTGACTATACTCCTGCTCAGAGCAGGCAGATCGGCTAAGAATGTACGTGACTCAACTGAGAGAGATGGGCATCAGCCTTAAAGCACCTTTCATATCTCAGCCTCTGACTGACAATTACTTGACTCTTTCCACCTCCTCAGCCTGCATTGAATCTCTCCGGAAAACTGCAACCTTAAAGACAACCATTTCACAAACAGAGAACACTTTTTTTTCTACAAGGCTCCATCTTTTGAAACTGATTGTCACCTGGAGTGTAACCCACCACTGACGCCTTAAAGCTCATCTACAGTTAGGATGATAAGGCTGAGCTCACCTTTATTCGCATAAAAACTGCTCGATGATGAGCGGTCTGTCCTGAGTTTAATGTTCTTCCCGTTAATTGATATGTTAAACTGTGACTAGTTGTGTGGCAGCGGGGAACTGCATTCATTGCGAGAACAAATTGTTTTGGACCCTAATAATAGCTCCACAGGTCTTGAAACAAAACTGTCACGTTAACGCATTTACGCTTCGTAATGACTGCGATCCGACCGACTCCTCGCTCACAACGGCTCCTTGCACTGCAGCCATCAACCGCAATGGGGAAAGCGGAGAGGGCGATATTAAAAGTTTAAAAGCAGAGCTACACGGCAACCTGCGTCGAGACCGACGGTATGCACTTCATTAAAAATCTGTCTTTCCAGCCGCGGCGAAGGCGAGCTCAATTAGAGCGCCGCACTTACCGCTGTGTGCGCTGAACCACCTGGGCGCAATGTGGAGAGGCAAGGTGTCTGCTAGCGACGCCCGGGGTCCAAGATAAAGCATGCCGTCCGTGTGGTGCCCTGCGCCTGTTTCCTGGTACCCGTTCCCGTGTGCCGCGTCGGATCCAGACCCTGCCCCGGCTCTGTCCGTGTCCCCAGTCCCCCGGCCGCCATAAAATCCAAACGGCACCGCGCCGGTGGGGTCTATCCCCATCCCGGCCACAGAGCTGACCGAACGGCTGCGCAGCCCCATAGCGCCGCCCGCTCGGTAGTGCCCGAAGTGGGCCGCGGGTGGCACCGCACTGTCATCCGTCGACACACCCGGAAAACCTCCCCGGGGCCGCCCCGCTGTGCTCTGTTTGCCCCCCATTCACAGCTCCCAAAGAATGGGGAGGGGTTCAATAAAGTACGGGTCTTTTTAAAAAAAAAATCGAGAGCCGGCAGATAATTCGGTCCCTGGTGCGCCCCTGTTAATGGACTAAAACAGCCCAGGTCCGTTACCGCCGGTGACAAACAAGAGGCAAAAAAAAAAAATCCCAGCTTGTCAAGTCTGCCTGAACCAGCTGTGTCTAACCAATGTTACAGCGCATTCCTCCAAACCAAACATGAGCGAGTTTAAAGGTCCCAGTGCGCCCAGAAAAAACAACGATGGTGAGAACACAGGGTCGCCTCTTGCCTTACCAACAGCAACAAACCAACAAAAAAAAGCAACACGTTTCCCCCCAAAATAAAAAAAAATAAACAGCCTCCGCCACCCAAAAAGCAGGGGGGGAAAAACTCAGAAAAGCAGCAGGATTTTCCCCTTTTTCACAAGTGTTGCTCAGTTCAGCGAACCATGACAACCGCAGCAGTCGGTATCCCTGCTCCCCTGCTACAGCGTGTATCGGTCTCAGATTTATTTTATGCCCCCGCTGTCGGGTCAGTGTGTGCCGCTCCCCTCCGCTCTCATGCTCGCAAGGTCCCCGAGCTTCTCCTTACATTGCTGGTCGGAGACAATAGAAGCGCTCACTGCGCATACGCGGATTAAAAGCGTGGAGATAGAAAAGGCAGACGCTTAACCGTGTCACTGCTGGGCATCCGCTAACAGCCGTCTGCTCTGCGTCTGGTAACGACTTCACAGCTAAGAGTTTTGGCGCGGTGGGGGGAGTCAGGAAGAGGACCGAGGATCCTATTCGCCGCAAGACGTACACAGACGATAGTTTCTGAAAACGGATCTCCAAAATCGTGGAGGGATTTTGGAGTGACGCCAGTATCCAACGCGTCTCGTATTGCGAAATCTTAGTTCTAAAAATAATTGACGAATCATTTATGTGAACCCGAGATCAGGACGCCTTAAACGACCTCATAGTTCTTTCCAAGAATCCATCAAAAACCCTTTGAGGATATATAGTTTATAAACATAATCACTGTTTTTTGTTATTTGAACATACTGCTTTGCCAGGCCTGGGACTGGGAGAGACCTGGTTCAAGGACAATCCTTCAAGGATAACAGGTTCACCCCATGTTTTACTAGGTGCAAAAAAGTGCAAATAGTAATTCAAATGAAAAGCACTGTAACTCTGTAAGGAAATACATATGCTTCACAGTCTTTACCTTTTAATGTTTCCACACAGTAAATATCCAGATTTCACATCTCTTTCTTGTGGGCAGTTTAAAATCATTTTATATGCTTTTTCCAGTCTGTGATTACGCTGTCCAGCAAGTACAAATGTAAAACACAACTGCTGTTACAACTAAAATTGACTTAAGAAAGTGTGTACAAATGTACCTACAGCCTACATTATATGAGAGCAAGCAACCCTGGTACATCCTATCCAGACAATTGCAGGACTTTTAAAATTTCCAATGAATTGTCTACAAATGGATTCCAAATTGTTTAATTATCCCAGGTACTGAAGATCACCTTGATAATTATGGCTTAACCGGAGCACAGGTGGCAAAGGCGACCAGCCTTGGCTATCTGAACAAACCATACCCATGCTTTACCCAGGAGGCAACATCTGTATCCAATTAATATCTCACACGCAAACCCCCTGGTAAACAGCCTGATCCCAGTTCCTCGCATTTTTCAAGTTCTGGAAATAGCCCACCCCCAATTAAACTAGGAATATCGGTCAAGAACACCCCCTGTTCCATGGTAGCCCCTCCTCCTCCCTAGCTTGGGCCTCAGACCACTTCCTCAGTGGACACTTAGTGTGAGTGTCAGGGGTGTGGGAGTATAATCATACTTCTATGGCCCAGCTGTCATTAACACAGTCGCAAATTATCTCCGACTGATCACTTGCTGACCCACTGGCTGCTGTGCTGTATTGTAGTTTTGCTGTGCAGCATCAGCACTGCATCAGGGCTGGGCTGTATCTGTGCTTTATGTTGTCAGTGCTGTTTTTTACCAGTACTGTGCTGTATTGAAGTGATACTGTGCAGTAGCAGTGCTGAATTTTATCAGTGCTGTTTTGTATCAGTGCTGTGTTGGTGCTGGACTTTATTGGTGAGGTGCTGAATCGGTTTTGTGCTTTATCTGTGCTGTGTTTCATTAATGCAGTGATGTATTGGTGTTGTGCTTCACTGCTGTCTTGTATTAGTACTGTTATGTAATGGGGCTATAGAGTACTTCACCAGTATCGTATTGTTTTTCTGTGCTTTTAAGAAATACCACAGCACAGACAAAAAATCAATGGGGAAACAAGAGAGTAGTGTAGGACAAACAACATTATGTAAGGAAGTAACATTGAATTAAAAATACTTACAGCACCACAAAGACCTATTGTATTAACATTAAGAAGATACTTACATCAATATGCAAAAACACTCATGGCTTTCTGCATTAGTTCATTAACTTTGATGTTTTTGAAACTTCAGTAGTCTTTTATATTGTGCATTTCCTTTCTGTTTATTTCTGTACCATTGCAGACCTTGTCAGAAGGGAAACTAGCAACATTGTCACCACTTGAAAGGGTATAAAAGTACCCCATTACCACTTATAAGCAATTGCAATACGTACACCAATCCCTGCAAAACAGAGCCTCACAGTGGACAAACCTGCAACTACAGCTATTAGTTCTTTTATAGACAGATATCATAGGTACTGTGGCTGTAGAGTATGCATGTAATCTGGAGACTGCACAAAACTACATCCAGTGGTATTGTAGCTTTAGATCTAATTTGAACCATAATTCTCTATTTACATTTGTTTGTGTTGTGACAGGCAACAGTGAGGGTCTGATCTGTGTAGCACAAAGTGGATCTATGAATGGCAGACATGTATATAAGAGCTACAAGTTCTAACAGATTTCTGCATACATTCTAGAATAAGGAGGTACTTTGTATTTTTCAAGCTAATGCTTGGCACCTTTCTGCACCACAGCAAGGAAGATCACACGGGACAATACAAAGCCATTGAAGGCCTTTCGTGACAAGATGTGGACAGCTCATGTGGCAGAAACAAACAAGGTTATGTTTCTGTAAAGTGCTGAAACTCAATGAATCATATAGCAATAATGTTTAACAGAAACAGGAGGGGAGGAAGAATTTTGGTCATTTAAATGTGTGATTGTTCTTGTGCAGTTCTGCCATAAAAGCTAGGCCGTGGTCTGTTCCTACTTTACTCATTCAATCATTTTACTGCTGGGCACGTGCAGCTTGTGCAAGGATAAAATGTCCTGCAAGACCGTGCTAAACAGCGGAAATAAATCTACCTAAAAGATGTTTCTCCAGCGTGGTTCCCGGCACCTTAATTGGAAATCTTCAACGTGATTCTAGCCTCTGTCCAGCAATCACAGTGAAGACCCTCTCAGTGTAAAGACATCCATACTTGTACAGGCGCCATTCTTCAGATTGCTGGAATGGCTGTGGCTGTTTATTTATAAATTAGAGAGATTGGGTAGCCTGTACTGAAGGCACTGAAACAGTGAGGTGTAGTGCAGAGCACTTTAACAACAACAGTTCGTCAACAGGGGCGGTCAGGCGCCTTGTGTGTGCTGTTCCGAATTGCTCCGTATTTGTCATAAAAAGGGATGTTAGAGTTACACCACATATTAAACACAGCCTTAAAAGGGGCCTTACAAGGGAATCACTCCATCCTTTCATTTTTTAAGGCAAGTCCACTGCAAGGCACACGCACACTCTCACCAGCTCCAAGTTACCAAGATGCAAATTAATTTACTGGACTGTGGGAGGAGTCTAGGTCAGCCAGAGGAAATCTATGCGAACATAGAGAGAAAATACGAACAGATAGCACCCCCCAGCACCAGAATGTCCTATTTATTGGGGTGCAGAAGAAAGGGTCCTCCCCTTGATCTGAAAGAAAAGGTGCCTGTGTGGTTCCGTGACAAGAGAGGACATGTCCAGCCTCCTGTTGCTGGAGGGTTTATTGTGCCTTGGAGGAAAAAATGAAATAATCTTGACTATTACTGGCCTGGTAGTCACAGAATGTACTGGTCTGAAAGCTTCATCTATTTCCCAGAATGCAATTCAAAGTGCAGAACTCTCTGCGGCCACTTTCCGATATCTTGTATTCTTTCTGAAGTTTTAAGTTTCTTACATGCATCTTAAATGCAATGGAATATCTAAAAAAACGTACACTGGTCGCTGAGTTCAGTTTTTATCGGCTACTTACATAAAACCATAAAAATACAACCATACTATTTGAGTTCAAAGTAAAATAATTGCACTTCTACAAACCTAATATAAGCCGAATCGCTGCCTGGCCAGGGGGCTATGCTACTGACTTCTGGTTGCTGATTATTGTTGTGTTTTTGTTGGAAAATGTATAAGACGAAGGATATTTGGACAATTTGAGATAATTTATAGTATTTCCGGTATATAATAATAACAACAATAACAACTACTTGTATTATTTGCGACATGCGTGCCTCGTCAGCAGTCTGAATTTGTAAACGCCTTCAGTGCTGCACTTTAGGTCGTCTCAGCCATCCGTCGGCCGGCGCGCTCGGAGCTCCACTGCTGCTGTCTGAGGGGGCGGGGATAGCGGCCCATTCAAAGCGCCGCGCCAAAGCAGATCGTCTTGGGGTTTGGGTTTGTTGATAAGTTTGACTTTCCTCACAAGCTGCAAAATAACTGCTTCGGAATGGCGACCCAATCTTATACGCCAGTGCCGCCCGGCGTGGGGATGGAAGATAATTTTCTTTCGCTCGACGACATTCTCCTTTCTCAAGAGAAGCTGCCGTGCCGGACTGAAACCGCCTTCCCCCGGCTGGGCTTCCTGGAGAAGTCCGGCGACACCGGGGACATCCAGGAGGTAAGCGAGAGAACCGCGTTGATCCCACAAAAACCGTTTAAAACAGTATTTAAACCCAAATCTGACCGGTATTGTAGCCATGTGCATTGTTTTAGCGCTCTGTGTTGACATTTCTATGAGGGGGAAGGACAGTGATCGGCCGTGTTTATTGCACATGATTGCCCGAGCTGTTCATGCTGTAAATGCAGTACAGTAAATAGCTGCAAGACATGTTGAATATGTTGATCAGGCGCTGGCACTGAGATACATATGAAATTGTACTAATGACATGATTTAATCCCGCACCTGTAATTTCTTTTTATGTACTCGTACAGTTGACCCTCGATTTAGAGACTCCGAACTTGCAGAATTTAAGCAGGGGGTCGGCCGCGTACATAGACCTCAGTGCCAGTCAGTTACAGGACGATCCTGGCGCTCTGTGTCGGATTGAGTCTTTGAGATGTTAGTAGTCAATATTTTTGACAAGCACGTTTATGTTTTATTATCCTCACCTTAAGGAAGAGTTGAAACATTGTACCAAAATTAAGCGAAATCGAATGAAAAGGTGATAGGAACTATAAACTAGGGAAGATTGTGAAATGAATATTTATTAGTGAGAGTTTTAAAACTTACGACAAGGTGATTTCATATTGATATTCTACTGATTGTTGCTGGGTACTGAAATTGGTTCAGACAGAGATCTTGGGAAGTTTAATTTAATCTTTTTCAAGGCCTTCTTACATACTTGTCCGACCTGTACATTTCCACGCCACAGTCTTGAGGAGAAATGTGGTTTGTGGGGGTTTTCCGAGCTCCTGGCTGTAGAGAGTGTGCAGCGCTAGATCTGTCCGGTGTCTGTCCGGTCCAGGGGACGAAGATGGAGATGCCCCTGTGGCTGGCCAAGGGCCTGTACGACTCCAAGCGCCGGGTGGTGGCGGTGGACCTGCCCAAGGTGTACCGTGAGGGCTGGAGGACCGTGTTCGGCGCAGACCCCAACGTGGTGGACCTGCACAAGATGGGGCCCTACTACTATGGCCTGGGCTCCCAGCTGCTGCACTTCGACAGCCCGGAGAACCCCGACATTGCTCAGACAGTGTTGCAGGTAAGGGGCAGGGATCATGCACACACCCATAACCTTGTGCATCAGTCATGAGAATGTTGCCATGGTGTCTGAAATGCAGTTTTCAACAGTAACTAATGCAGGGAGTATATTTGCATTATTGCATGAGCTATGCACTTCAGTTATTGTTGAAGGTGTGACACTATACTGCCCCAGTTTTAATATCCTTGTTTTTAATGATAAAATTGCATTCTGCAGTATTGCATGTGTTCGTTTGGGTTGTCTGTGGATGTGCATGTTTCCTCCCGTAGTCCAGAGACATGCTGTCTGGGTTAAATGACATCTCTAAAATAGACTGTATGCAGTACTTGTATGTGGCGTGTGATGGACTGGTATCCTGTTCAGGGTGTACTCCTGCCTTGTGCCCTATACGTGCCAGGTTAGGCGTGATCTGCAAGTTTAAAGCAGTTACTGAAAATGAATGGAACTCACGATGATGAATAATTCAGAACAACTCTCAGTGTAAAATGTCCTCTGACTGCTGCCTATTCTGAGTTATTCCCTGTGACCAATTTACATCCGTCGCATGATTGCAGAATAAACAAAATTTGAAATGCTTCCCAGGAAAAGGATATCTAGTCATTTTAAAACAGCTTTGTGGGGAATCTGCAGCCTCGGGATGCCCTACAGGGCAAGACTGCCCTTCAAGGACCTGAAAAGAGGTCCTGTTGGTGTGCCTTTAGAACAGAAGGTGGGAAGCACCTCTGTACACAAAGAGTGGCGGGTGTCTGAAGGAGCCTGGTTACTGGGGGCCACTCCCTGGGGGAGGTTCAATACTTTTGTCAATGATAAAAAAAAATATTTTTATCAGATTTTATTCTAAATGAGGTAAATATCCTAGTGGTCCCGTAGTATTTCAAAGCAGACCAACGACTAAATATCCCCTGAGAAGGTATAAGGGACAGAAAATATTTTAATTCAAATACTTTTCATAAAAATAAATTGAAATGGAGTTGATATAAATCACCCAGCCCTGCCTGGGAGTCTTCAAGATGCAGCCAGGAGAGACCCTTGGACTCGTGATCTCCAGCAGCCAGTCGAACAGGGTGGGCTCTAATGCCTCCTTCGTTTTTAACCTTATTTCTTCGATCCAGCGAAGGCTTGATGATTGAAGTAACCTTCAGCAGCAGGGTTAAAGAAAGACGTTTATATAAGCATCACCTTAACTGCCAGGATGAGAGCTGAATGGGTCGAAGGGAAGAAACTGCATTTGCCTGTACTCTGACCGTGGTCCCCAGGGCCTGCCTGTGGGAGACCAACAGTCTAATAACTGTCAGTTTTGTAATGAATAAAGCTTTACAATTCATTCTTATTGGCTTTGGCTGAGGTTTCCAGCACTTACATAGCAAGTGTCTGTCTGTTTTGGGTAAGAATCTCAATGCTAGGTATGTGTAATAGTTCACTGATATTCTGTGAACAGATTTTACCCCACTCTGTGTCATTTTCTAGAAATTGTACTTCTGTGATGTTAAATGCACTGCATTTGATCACCTGTATATTTCCACTGATTTATATACAGTATATTAGAAGTGCAAGGTATGCCTTCACAATTTTACAGGCTATTTTACTTCACAAGAGCCACCACAAGATGGCGCCACTTCAGTACACTTACAATGACATTGAACAGTGTTGCTGGGCAGATTTGAGCTCCAAATCTGTTTCTGGGAGCTTTTGTCATAGTTTTTCCTCAAAATTGATTTTCCAGCCCACTGTCTTAATCTAATGACAGAGACCAGCTTAGGGAAGAGGATTTTTATATATTAGAATGGTGACTATGAAATGGTTTGCTTTTCTTACCGTTGCCAATTTAAGTTTTAAGCTTTGTATTTTAATGCTTGAGCTGAGGTGGCTCTGTGGTTAAGGATCTGTGCTTGTGGCTGGAAGGTTGCCAGTTCATATCCAGCGGACGGTAGAGGAATCCTACTCCGTTGGGCCCCTGAGCAAGGCCCTTAACCCCAGCTGCTCCAGGGGTGCCATATAAATTGCTGACCCTGCGCTCTGACCCCCAGCTTCTCTCCCTGTCTGTGTGCCTCATGGAGAGCAAGCTGGGGTATGCAAAAAAGACAAATTGCTAATACAAGAAATTGTATATGGCCAATAAAGTGATCATATTTTATCTTTTTCATTTTTTAAGTGAGTGCCCCCTACTGTTATGTCTTGGAGTAGCAGCCTTGTTTTGTTTATGATCTCACATTCCTGTGCTGACCAGGTTTAGCCTGGTATAGCTGTTGAGATCTGCTTTATTTTATTCAACATGCCTTGGAGAAAAGGATAATACAGGAGAACAAATAAAATTGGTTATTTGGAAACTGATTCTAAAAGTAATTATACCATTCTCTCTTCTGGGTGTAATTAAATATTAAATAAATATAAAATGTGAGTTGTTTACTCATTATATAGGCCAAGTGTCTTCCATGCTTGTGATATAGTGCAGTTGTGATGCTGAGAGTTTTAAAATATAAATAATACATTTTATGTATATATAGCAAAAACTGCATACATGTAAAAACAGCTTACTTTCTTTAATTTACAAGTTGAATGTAGCTATTCAATTGAAAGGCAACCAGATTTTTCTAAATGTAAAAAACTTGGTTCCATGTGTATGAGCTGTGTGTTACAATCTTGCAGAGTATATTTTGGGCAGAAAAATTCAAATTTGACATAATGATCAATAAACACTTTGTATAAGCAACAATGTGCACAGATACTGCAACGAACACTAATTGCAACAATGGTATCTGTTTTCACTTGAGACATTTTTTTTGCAATCCCAAATCTCTCTGACTTAATTTTTTAATTTATTTTGGACTTCTTAAAATTTGCATTAATAGCTGTTTAAAAATGGCTCTAATGTCCGGTGCGATCTCCAGCAGTAGCTTTCTCCCATTATGTGGCACGCCGTGTCTTCAGCCTAATCCAGACAAGGACAGTAATGGGCTAGTTTTCCCGGACATGCGGAGTTCTGTTTCTCCTCTCCTGCCTCCAGCCCACACTGTGTCTGTTTCACCGACAGACGTTCGTCAGGCGCTTCCGGCGGATCATGGACTCCTCCCAGAACGCCTACAACGAGGACACGTCCGCGCTGGTGGAGAAGCTGGACTGCATGGAGAGGAGCTTGTTCCGCTCCGGTCAGGCCGGCCTCCACGACTTCCAGCGGTGGGAGAAGGGTCAGTCCTCCCAGATGACCGCTTCCAGCCTGGTGCAGAACTACCGCAAGCGCAAGTTCGCCGAGCTGGAGGCCTGAGGTCCGGGCAGGGCCCAGTGTGGGGCCCTCACGCCAGCCCCGCGGCCCTCATCTGCACCAAGAGGAACTATGAACACGTGAAGCAACGCCGCAACCCCTGGGAAAATCGGGGCTGGTGGTGGCAGTCCACAATTTCGATTTGGACTTGGTACCATGATACTCAGCGGTGCCAAAGGAGGTTCACTGATCTCAGATCACCTGTCTTAATAATGACTTGTTTCAATCTGCCATTACAGATTCCTACCAGTGGTGGAAGGGACTGAGCCTTTGATTAGTCATTTATAAGGTAAAATTCAAACCTTTCTGATTTGTTAGGGTAGCAATTCCAAGTTGGTTGAAGAAGAGCCATGTCTGTAAGGCCTGGGACATGCTGTAACACCTTGCAGGAAGCTGTGATTCGCACAGAAGACACTTTAAGACGGCGAGCTTACACTATGACAGTTTGAACTAGGTCAGATTTAATTTGCAGAACAGCAGCTGGGGACCCTCTGTTATGTTTAATTAAGTGGGAAGCTCAAATCTTTTGACCGTGAGGACTGATGGGCAGCCCTGAGGAATGACCAGACTCTTGTGAGGTTATAAATGTGCATTATGAACATATCTTTCCATCTGTATTGTTCGGCAGATAATTATGGAGAAGAGAAGCCCTCACTGATAATTCTTTCAGGTTTGGTTTGTGAAATAGTAATCTAAACCCTCAGCTATTAATTACATATTGCTGTGAAATAATTTTCCTATGTAGAGATAAAAGTGATATGTGTCCGTGACTTGAGTCCGTTTTAAACATCTCAGATTAAATTAGTCTCAATATTAAGATGTTCTGGCGCTCGCACAATGTGTAGACAAGCGAAGGGGCATTGTTCTTTTCCTGCTAGGGCTGAAAGAGCAAATATTAACTCTCAAACTGCAAACCCCTCTATCTGCATTTTGTCAAGTTGGCCTTTTAAAAGGGGCGTCATTACTTAATGTCTTTTTCTGTATAGTAAAAATTAAAGGACTGCAGATGCTTTGCATGTACAGTAGTAAGAACAACATAAAGACCTGAAGGTCTGCTGAAAAATATGAAGTGGAAGCAATTAAAATTCAAGGAGGCATTCAAAATCTCAGTCTCATGATCTCAAACGAGGTAACAAGTCAAAACCCTTTTGGAGTGAGCTATGTAAACATTTTTTGGATGCCATATTTTCAGTCCACCATAGACAGGATGACAAAGGAAATGTTGAAGAAACAAAATATTAGACTTGCTCCTGGCTTACTTGTGTTCAGATGGTGACAGTCAAAACACAGCAAGCGTGAATGTAATCATTGTTCTACTCAAGGATGGTGATGGCGTCTGTCTCGGGCTCCTCAAACCAACCAGGCAGTGCTTGGGAGTGCGAATAATTTGGCCATGGAGTGCAGATGTTGTTTATGTACTGTAACTAATCCCCCTTCTCCTCATTACTGTTTTGGTGTATCAAGATGTTCCGGTTCAAAGACTTTTTATGACTAGTGGACATTGCTGCCTCACAGCTCTGGGGTGCCGTCTGCAAGGTTTTCCTCAAGACCTGTGATCAATAGGTCTGGGTGCTCTGGTTTTCTCCCACAGTCCAAAGACATTCTGGTAGGTGAAATGGCTTCTGGGAATATTGGCCCTGGTGTTAGTGTGTGTGTGCGCGTGCCCTGCGATGGACAGGCGTTCATCTAATCCTAGTTCCTATTGCTTGCTGGTCAAGGCACTGGCTCCCACATGACCCTATATTGGATAAAGCTGTTGGAAGATGGGTGGTTTGCAAATCTCGTGTTATGAACATCAACTGTAACACTGGTGAAAATGAGTATAGGAAACTCTATAGTTCTTAAACTACAAGTAGGTCATGCATGTTAGTTACAGGAATACAGAAAAAAAGATCCATTTAAAGGACACAAAAGTGGAAAATATGTACTTCAAAGAACGGAAGACCTTGATGACAAAGTAACACTTTTATTGATGCAATAAGTACTC
This sequence comes from Lepisosteus oculatus, assembly GCF_040954835.1. Taxonomy (NCBI): domain Eukaryota; kingdom Metazoa; phylum Chordata; class Actinopteri; order Semionotiformes; family Lepisosteidae; genus Lepisosteus; species Lepisosteus oculatus. The sequence continues at coordinate 12,068,146 of NC_090715.1, read as the reverse complement.
TTTGTAGAGGGGCATTTTTTTCCCTCTTGTGTTTTGTTGATGATGATCTCTAAAAATCAGTCGGGTTGCTATTTACTTCTGTTTTCTCATGTTTTTTTCTGCCTTTTGTTTCCTTGTATATTCTCGATCAGTACTAAAGAATGTGCCCTGGAAAGATCTGTTTCTTGTGGTTGATTTTGACGTACATCACAACAAGCTGCAGCCATTCTCCTACAACTCTGTCGAATCCTGCGCAGCAAACTGGGTCATATCCCCATGTATCGAGGCAGAATGAAAGCCTGTTTGTATAACTGGCTCTTCGTTTTATTTATAATTTGGGTTCAGATCATACTGTGGCTGCCGGAGAAGACCGCAAGTGCAGTGGATTTCTTTCAATTTGCACGTGGGAGACTGTCAAATTCAGACAGGCACTCAGCTGAATTTCCTCCGAGTGGCTGGTAATGGGGATTTAGATAAACTCTTCTACAGTGGTTCAGCGTCATTGATTAAAACCCTGCTGGCAGATGCAGTTACTACCAGCGCAGACTGTCAACCAGACATCGAGCGTTCAGCAGGGCTGGGAGCCCTGCTTCACTCTTCATGCTCACAGGCCCATGATCAGTAGCTGCTGAACACGCAAGCTCAACTTACAGATAAGCAGATTAGGATCCACTTGAGGCCAAACCAAATACAGGTACTAGCAGTCAGAAAAGGTCCAGGTGGGAGTGCCTGTAATAAAGTCCCTTGCTCTATAGAAGCCTTCTGGTGTAGCTTAAGAGCAATATATATTTTTTTAATCCATATAGCTGACATCCTTAGCTAGGTGACTTCACAACGGGTATCTAATATTCATGCACATAAAAAAAAAGGTAAGTTAATAAAGTGAAGCAAAAGGCTGGCACCACCTGGAAGAGTGATGCAAGTGCTAGTTCAAAATTTGAACAGCAGACGGAGAGGATGCCAGTCATTAATGAAGACAGTCTTCTGGCACATGCTCCACGTTTACAGCAATGAAAGTAAAAAGCACATCATTGTCGGCTTGCTAAGAATATACTGAAAGTCGATTTTTGCACAGTTAGACCACAAGTGCGGTGTGAACAGGTGAAACTCTTGCAGGTGCTGAAACACGGTTGCTGTCGTTCTTCTGGTGCACCGTTTGTGTTTGGGACAGCTCTGAAGTTAACTTCCATTTTGTTTTTGGCAGCACGCTGCCAGTTGTTTATGGAAAGAGCCTAGCCTGGGCGATCCCTCATCAAGAAGGGAAGAAAAGTCCCACAATTTCGATACTATAATATAGTTTATATGGTTCTAATATGGTTTTGTATTACTAGAAGGTGAACTGATACAATTGTGAAACGAATCCCAAAAAGGTACTGGAAAGTCAGCTGACAGTGCTGCTGTAGGACCCATTGTGAAATGACATGGGAGCGCCATTGACAGTGAAGTGGAAGTGCAGGTAAGAGTGAATACAGGAGGCATACAAGGTGTTCCATCTGAAACATGCTGCCCAGCCATGTTGTCGAAGCAGGTTCCCCGAGGTTCTGGAAGAAATGTTTGGATGAGATCCTCGGATCATTTGTCCACTAGCAAGTAAACGATTCAATTAAACAATTAAACTGTGCAGAAGGGCCTCATCCTGTTTGCAGCCTTTCTTGAGCTATTGTGTTCCGTTGACTTCTTATTGCAACAGACTCTAAACGATTCTTACAAAATGCATATTTAGTTAAAGTTTAATTAAGTACATTTTTTTTTTCTTGAAGCACTTTAACTCTAGAGACTGGGGTGAGGTTCCAAATCAGTCAGGTAGATTATTTTTCTTTTCAGATTTGTTTCAATTATCAGAATTTTGACAGTCAGACCTGGTGATCTGGCATCGCGATTTGCTGTATGTGCTGCACGCAAACAGACCTGATCCACTTGAGGTGGTTTAAGTGAAGGTGAACTATTTGATCAAGTCTTGCTTTTCCTCATTTCCCAACCATCCAGTGCCGAGTTTCACAGGTAGGGAGGAGGCTTTACAAAACCTCCAGTACTTTGGAGTGTGAGACATAACCGCGATTGTGTTGCACTTTAATTGACGGTATCCTGTGTTGTTTTCGGGCTCCTTGCATCTTGTGATAATGCAACTGTTTACACACTGAGAAGCTGAGAGGTGTGTTTGCAGGAAAAGGGAGAGCCTCTATCAAAGGCAGTGAATTATTTTCTTCCTGCTTCACATCCTGTAACAGTCTTGAGGTTGGTTTGAGCTCATAGTGGCATGAGATTTCATGTGGCAGTCATCCCTGAGAATTGCTACAGTAAAGGTTTATTCTCCATTGTCTGTGACATGATAGCCCGTGTTATGTCAAGCACTAACTTTGCCACCAGAGGTGGACCGGGATATTCTGTCATGTTTTGGTGATATAGTATATATATTGTAGGTGTACGATGCTAATTTCTAGTGTTACATTCTTGGACATATTGGTAGGAATGGGGCACTACAAACTTCAAACTTTTAAAATGACATGGTACTCATGGTTTAAACAAATACTACAGTTAACTATGCACACTGGTACATTTACAGTGATGACCAAGCTGCCTTTCTGAAATTCATCCTGCCATTATACATTAATGACTTCTATGAAGTGTCCAAAGGCAGCCTACGGGACAGTCTATATATACCCCTTAATGAAAGACTCATTTGTACTGTCGTTCGGAGTTTTCCATAGGAGGCAGCCATTTTGGCTCTTGTCAAAATGGCTGCTGACAGCTCAATAATTGAGAGGAGGTGTGGGCAGTGATAATCAAGGTTCACCTGAGAAACCCTGTAAAGGAAGGCAGAATGAGAGAGAAAGGGAGTGGGGGGGGAATGTGAGACTTAGTTTAGATGTGAAAGGTGAGCCGACTCAATAGTCTGTAGGGAGAACAGGTCTTAACCTGCCTCTGAATGGAGCAGAGACCGATCTCGAGAGAGTAGACATACTGTTTTCTTTTTTAGAACAATATAACCTACCAGAACAAAAATGTATGGCTCTGAAGCAAGGCTTCATCTATGGAATAGGGGTTTTGTAAGTGCAAAGCAGGTTGCAGTGGGGCCATGTTTTACTGCAATCTAATTGGACAATTTTCAAAGAGTCACAGTTGTGTGTTTTGGGAAACGTGCCAGTGATTATATGTTTGTATGGCAGCAGATGTAAGATTCTATTTATGCAGTTGTTCATAGCCAAGCTCTCCCCTTAGAAAATCTCAATTGTGGGTAGTGGGAGACTGAGCTGTCAGATGACCACTTCTTAATCTGAACAGTAGGGCTAGATTCCTCACCCCTGGGGGCCCGTCCTGACTGGGGGAGATTGGCCTGTGTGCTTTTCACAACCCCGAGCCAGTGACCTTGTTGAGTCAGCTTGCACTCCCTGGCAGCCCAGGGGTGACATTGAGCTCCATCGCGAGCTGAGTACCCAGGGAGGGAGAGAGGGAGGGCACTGCATGATGCAGCCTGCTCCAGCACTTCAGGGTCAACTTTGTTGTCCATCCTTTTTTTTTCCAACACAATTCTGCCCTGCAGTCATGTGTGAAATGCAAATCGTCTGTTCCTGTTGATGAGAGCGGAAAATATCGACATTCCAGGCTGGGTTTTAATGATCCGTTGATGTCGGCGTCATTGCAATTGAAGCCCAAATGGCATCCTTCCAAAGGTGGAGGGTTGTTGAGTTTTGCCAAGCTATACTGTATCTGTTCTTTCTGCCCCTCTTAAATTAGAGAACATTCTATTCTGTGTGACCCAACCTGCCCAAGATAGTGGACATTACTCAGTGTGCCTCATCATTTTTGAGGACAGTAAGGTAGTACTGGATACTGTACATACGTTCCAAACAAACCCATAGGTCAAAAATAACTTCCTTTCTCCTGGAGCTTTCACGTACCAAACCTGCAAAAGTGTCAAAGGTCCCATTCCATACAGATCTACTGACATCTTCCCATGAAAGGCACCATGAGCACAGTTAAAGCAGCTGAGGACAACAGCTTTCCTGTGCCTGTTCCAAATGGCTTGCTGGTATTTTTGCAATCACAGACGTAATGTCCGACCAGGAAATGCAAGAGTATCCTCAATATCAGGGTGGGCTTTCTGCACAGCTCAACCAACTGCAAAATTGGAGGAGATGTAGAAGCTACTGAAGAGCTTCCATGGCTCCAGGATTGTGTTTCCTGCTAGTAGTTTTGTTATTCAGCAGCCACTACCTGTGAACTCTTAAGTAATTCCTGCCTTAACCAGCTCTGCTCTTGCAGTCAGCGGTGCACCAACAGTTGTGGTGTTTTAGGAGAACATGTACAGTATACATCAGCCTTCTTTCCCCATGGCATGTTAAGGAAAAGCTCTGGAATGCGACATGGTTGTTTTAGTTCTGTTTCCAATGCAATAAGCAGATTGTTAGTGTTCTGTAAGATGAGCTCTGGTATAGGCTAATATGTGAAGTTGTAAAGTTTTGCCTAACTTCTAGCAATGACTAAGGGAGATTGTCATGTGGTCAATTCAACTATTACTTCATCTGTATCCTTATGGAAATAACCTACAGATTTGTAGAGTAATAACCTAGTTTTTAGTAAAGAGTAAGATATTTTTGTGAAGGCAGAGCAAATAGTAAAGTGGTAAAAAATACATTTGGCTTTTTTTAAGGGTATTTCCAAGATGCATGTCAGAGAAGGATCCACTACAGTCAGCCATTTACATTCACAGGTAATCTTCAAATTTAATGTGTGCCTGTGTGTTTTTATTTTTAAGTTCCAGTGATGAAAAATGACTTGTGTGGCCAAAGTGGTTTACAGAATGTGAGAGCTCCAGTTGTCAGCTCCAGGGTTTTCTGTGTTTACTATATAAAGTGTGGTGAATATTGGGGAAATGGAACGCGCTTAAGACAAGGTGATAAAAAGCAGGGACTTGACCTCCAGCTGGTGATCTGGGCTCCGTTGTGATCCAGAAAGTGGCACAGTGTGTTTCATGAGAGTAGGAGATGTTTCCAGGGGTATTCTGCTGGTTGTTTTGGAAGTTTGTCAGTTATAGACCATGCTGTACTAATGTAGCAACAGTAGGCACATGCCTGTTGTGTTTTCAAATTAAGTACAGCACAGACAGGGAGATCTTCTTTGTCAGCTGTTGCAGAACCTTTTCTATTATTTAGATGATCCACTTTGACAGAGAATGTAGCTGTGGAAAAGCAACACAGAGCTGACAGTAACTTAGCCTTTATTTCACAGGGCCTGGCACAGATGATGCTGGCATACTGCAAAAAACTCTGTGAATACACCAAGGAGACTTACAGTGTTTGTCATCTTTAGTCTAAGTTTAGATAACAGGGCTTTTGCTAATAATTTCTTATTCTGCTGAGGAGTTCACCCTCATTATTTATGAGGATCTTCTCATTTTATGTTTTGCTAGTTCCCATTTTTACCACCTTTTAAGATTTGCTTCAATTTTTCCCTGGTGGTTCCTACTTCCTTTTAGAAAAATTGACCAAAGAATAGAGGTGGATACCAGGTGGAGGAGAGAAGCAGAGCCCTTTAGTGATAACACTACAGACTCACAAACAAAATTATAATTGACTATACAATTCACGTAGGTCCACCCACCCCAAGAGTGGGTATCAAGATTGATCTAATTAAGCAAAAATGAGAAAAAATTGAATTCTATGAATAGTAAAATAAACATACTAGCTAAAACATTTTACCAGTGTTCTGCATTAAGAAGACAAAGCTTTATACATTGCAGAAGTAAATCTGCAGCTCTCTCTTTGTAATCTTCACAAGACAAATATATGAGGAGCTCATTCACACTCTGTTCTTCAAACCTCAGTAACAGCCATCATAATCTGCAAACCACCCACCTCAATGATGTATATTTCCCTGCCGTCTTGGCTGAAATTAAGGTCGTGTTCTGAAATAGATTCAAGCAGCGACTGTGCTCTTTCTCTGGCAAACCTCCACCCTCTCAATTTCATTCCATCTTAAGACAAAAGAAGTGACGCACAGAAACAAGAAAAACAACTATCTCTATGTGCTGGGCTGCTCTTCTCCAAACCTCAGCCCCCTGGGTGGTTAGCTTCTGTAAACGGGCTGTTATGTTTATTAAAAAATAAGCTAAGAGGAGGATGACTGATGTAAAGGATTTAAAAAGTCTTGCCCAAGGCAGGCAGATAGAACAGGAGGCAGACAGGAGATGCAGAACCCTATCAGAATATAATCCACATTCCAAAAAGCACACAAGAGATGTGTATTATCGGGCCTATTCAAAGACATGTAACATGCAAGATTACATCACTGCTTTGTAGGTCCTTCCTTAGTGTAGTCCATTGCTTTTCAACCCATTTAGCAAAATTTGTCCGATTAATATAATCTCTAGAACTCAATCGACAAACATACCCAGGGTCTTCGGGAATAGAAGCAGGCCCTTTCATCATTTCTTTGCTGTTCTGGTAAGGAAGGTAGCCCACATCACAGTGTAGGAAACAATCGATTTGATTATCCTGATCTGATTTTGACTAGAAGGAGTTGAAGATTGATTGGGAAGAGTACATGCATTAATGGGCCCTTTTGTGCATTCATGCGTTAGCAGAAACTTGCTCAATGCTGGTGAAGGCTACAGCAGTGTAGAGCCTATCTTGGAATAAGGGGCGTAGGCCTTGACTGCACCTAGATAGGGGGTACCGGCCCCTTGCAGTGGGAATACACACATTTTAGACTCATAAACTACTTTCGCCTGCAGCTAGTGTGCGGTGTCAGTGGAAACTGAAGAACAGATTTGCCAGAGCACAGTTGTCACTGATACAGGGTTATTCTACTTGCCTTGAATTCATCCCATCCTCTGCAGTGTTTGCATCATGCTATGGTACTATCATGGGGAGTCCTGGTTGCAGGAGGAAAAAGGCCGGGAATCAAAAGCAGTTATAGCAGGACTGCAGGGCTCAACCCACACCGGCAGTAATTTGCCTTGGGCCAATGGCGCCATGGGGGGCTTCACTACGCAGGAGCCTGGAGACCTGCTCCACACTGTTGATCCCCCCTCCAGCTGCTTTCTTCTGTTAGATAAATTCCTCGGTGGAAATTCTTTATACTTCTGTTTTTATTAATTTATTATATATATTTTTTTGCATTAATTAATCTAGCAATTTCCTTATACATGTTTAGAAAAGAAGACGCAGACTCATGTCCAGATACGGTGCTTGCATAAGTATTCGCCCCCTTCCAATTCTTGAATTCTTTTGGTTTTACAGGTTTTGACCACATTCAACTTATTTTACATAAGTGTTCAGCTTGAGCATTCAAAGTTTGTTCAATTTGATTAAATATTCACTTTTTAAAAGTATCCATTATTTGTCGCTCAATGAAATGGGAGGGGGGAAAAAGAGGTGAATACGTCTGCAAGGCAGACAACATTTTGATTACCGAATAGGATCAAGCCCTGCCCACAGACTAAGATACCCCTGTTTCTCTGTGGAGCAGCAAGAATTTTGAATTCTGTGGAGCAGCAAGAGTTCTGGTTCACATGGTATCATAAGCACAGTATCGGTCAATAGGAAATATTGATGGTCCAGCAGTATAAAGTGACCATAATCAAAGACAGGAAGAATATAGTAAGAGTTCACTTTTTATTTCTAATCCTTGGACCTGTGGCTTATGTATGTTTAAATGGCCTTTATTTTGAAGTTATGTATTTGTGAAATTTGCATCCCTGTTGTAGCTGTTGCATTATGTCTGCCAATTGTACAGCACCAGAAATATTCTATTGGCAGTTAAGGTCAAGTTCCTCAGATAAAAATAGAATTTATCATCTAAATACCAAAAGGCTAAATGATAAGAGCTCTGTAACGGCGATGGCATTGAACCTGTCTTTTCTGTTCAGCTTGACTGCATTGTCATTCATTCTGGGCTTGTGTGAATCATCTTCAGATCATTAAATCCTGAGCTGGAGAGGGATCAGGGAATGCAATTCCTCCTGCTAGCAGATTTTACCAGAGCAGAGAGCAAAAGAGAGTGTGAGAGAGATGGAGTTCAGTACCAAAGGCGGAGTGCGAGGCACGCTCCGAACTGAACAGTTCAACAAGGCTGACTGCTTAATCCGCCTTTAGCCGCTTAAACTCAATTATAGGAAGTGCTTGTTTGTTTTCCATGTATAATACAAGACATGTTGATGCAGCGATCATGCACAAATGTGTCTGAACAACTGAAGCTTCACCTTTTGCCATTCTGTGGAAATGCGGTCACGGTTGTCCTGGGTCAAATTGTGACATTGGGCTTGAAGGACGTTAACCTGCTCTCTAAGCAAGTACCCTTCTTCACTCATCCACTGAGGGATCCCTTTCCCCAATCCAGCAGCTTTTTCCACTTCATTATTGATGTAGGTTTTTAGTTTTAGGAAGTTTGTTCAATTAAGTGAGGAGCTCTCAACTCTGGTTCTAGAATGACACAGTGTTCATTCATTCCTGAGGGTTTAATTGAACAAACTGTCTTTAAGAGGTCATATTGAGGTTGTTCTATGTCTTTACAATTCACCCTTTAATCATTATTACAGACCATGACTCACCACGGTCTTTTTATTGCTTCCTTTTCCATAAAATATCCTGACCAGAAGACTAAAGTATTTTTCTTTGTCGTGTGGTGAAGAATTCCAACACTTTTTTAAAATGGGGTCAAAGTAGAGTATTATTAAAAGTGTATTGTGTTGGAAGGAAACCAATCGATTAACAGCCAAATGGACTTCAATAAAACATTGTGCATTCTGCACAGAGATCGAGTGGTGCAATGGCTTCATTAGGTTGAAAGCTTTGTTCCTCTCTGTTACCTCATTGTAAATTACGAAGCCTGCCGGTGGCTGTTTTGCTGTTCTTAGTTTACATTTGCCATGTTTATTTTGCCTGTTCCTTTATCCGAGATAACTTACTGTACATAAATCCCCATGTGGTCAGTGAAGCATCACAGTTTTGCAGATGACGGTAACTTCCACAGTGCAACACGCAGAGTGATGCAGGAGCTGCAACACTGTGTATGGAAATAAGGAATGATGCCACAGCCAATGGCTGTGCAAGCAAGATACCGTAACAACAACAACGTTTGTAAAGGTCTTTACACATAGCAGAGATCTACTTCATCACCAGCTGAAGAGCAGCACCCATTTCTCCACAAGAGGAGAATGGAATCACGATTGTAGCTCAAGGATTCAGAGCAAAAACATGAAAATATGAGAAAAAAAAAACACTTCTACAGTCGGGCAGCTTGGTGAGGTGCTGGCGGTGAATTGCAGCTTTTGAGGCAGACAGTTGGAAGTGATGTGTTTTGAATTCATGCATCCCTGAAGGGAGTGAGATTTAACAGTAGTGCACCACTTCTGCTTCAAACATGCAAAGAGGTGTAAAAGCAGTGTGTTATAGGTTATTACAATTTGATTTTTATTAATTACCCAGAATAACTCAAAAGCAACCATGCAGACGCCTTGCTAAGAGACACTGTGCAGGTTTGAGTAACTGTCCTAGCTCCAACTGCTTCTGTAATTCTGCTAAACATTGATTATAATCAGTTTACAAAAGCGTGGCTCATGCTGAGACCTTTTAGTGTGCAATGTTTAGTGTTCTTTGTAAACACGTCATTTGTCATTTTTTTCTTTTTGTTCTAGAAACCCTGTTAGTTTTCACCTTTTATGGTTCGCTGTAGATGTACAGTAGGAGAGTGAAAGGCAAACATTGTCCGTAGAGCAATGCTGTGAGTCAGAGAGAGTCCTGGGGTGCCTGAATACTGGCCACCAGGATCTGTGAAATACTGTCGGCTGTTAACATACAATATAACAATGGTTTTCAATAGCTACTGAATGAAGATATTAACTTCAGCTGAAATACCGAGAAAGCAAAAAAAGCTTGGAATGAGTATGGGTTTTTACTTGATGATATGTCTGTCGAAGGCTTTTATGGGATTTAAAACATCTGACACTTTAAGGTCACTGTGATTTGGACCCATCCAGTAAACACACTGCAATGGCAATAATGATGGCTCCTCACAGCTGAATGGCACTGAACACTGTCCTATACAGGGGCGACTTTATGTTTTGAAGGTGAATCACTTTGTAAAAATCTCCATTCCTGCATGCCGGCCCATCTAAACTAGATGCTCAATAATTTTCTGATTGGGTTTTTAGATGTCAATTTTCATAGAAACAGAAGATCAGAAAGAGATGTGTTGAGATGTTTAGGTAGTTTATACTGTAACGTTTGTGGAATTCAGCCAGTCCACCAGGCCCGGCATTTTGCAAACAGCACAATTGGAATCTGTAATGACTCAGGTCTTGAAGTGGTCAGGTCCTCTGTGTAAAATCTACTCCAGAATGGCATCTTCTACAGTATAGTGTCCCCTTTCCTAAACTGGAGTTTTTGTTTGGAGCTTTTGATTTAGAGGGAACGGTCCCACCTGTCTGCCTGTCCACACATCCTTCATCAGCCTGAGCTTCCATCCAGTTACTGTAGGTCACCTTGCAGAGTGAAAGGATTTTTTGTGTTACTAAATGCACAAATACCTGGAGAGTGTGTGCCAGTGTTGTTCTTGTATTCTGCTTTCTTCCAACAGTTCAGAAAAGCTTTTTAGCTGAAGGGCAGATGCCCCATGCTGTGGAGTCCTCAGACAAGATGCAAGTTTGTGAACTTCAGCACAACTTGAATTTAAAACATATTCCTGCCCACCACTACTCATGACTTCCATCCCCAGTCGTTTGGTTTTAGATGGCAAATTTCATAGAATAATCTTTTGCATATATTGAGCCCTCCCCTGTCAAACGAACACTTCTTGAAATGTTCACCAAGTTCCATTTGCAAACTGCTGGTACAATTTTGACTTGGTTTTGCCTTAAGTGTTGTGTATTCAGTCAGCTCTTTCATGGTTTCTACACACTTGCATTACACATGTACGGCACCATTCCTCTCTGGCCTTTACTCTCCACTTGTTACAACATTGCTGTGCTATACTAGCTGGCATTGTGCTCTTGCTCTTGCATACCTCAGTGTGAATGTGAAAACAGGCCCCCCCCTACAGTACCTCTTTTACAATTTCTGGTTTCCAAAACCTTTCTTAAATCAGCCTTCTGGATGAGCATCTGCATCCGGCCCTGCATTCTACACAAGGATAAGCCTAAAATATATTGTTAGTTTATTCCTACTGTGTACTACGTGGTGTGAAACAAATATCATATGAACAATCTTGAGCAGAAACCCAAACAAATCATCAGGCCTAAACCAGTGCCATATAGCATTTGAACCCTTAAATGCACTCAATGTTAATATTGATCACATTTCTGTAATATTATTCTCCAGGATATCCTAAGGTAATTTAAGACCATTTTGAATACATGTTTTTTTTGTCCATTGGTATTTTGTACTCTAGAAAGTATTTTTGGATGAACCTCAACAAAAGTGTTGAGAAAGTGTTAAGCTGAGAGTTGAGGTTTGGGTTGAACTAGGGTTAGGAAGACTGTAAGGCTGTTACTGTAAGTAAAATAGTAAAACTGTGATATTGCATTTGTTTCAAGAGTAAAACACCACATTTCAATGGTGAAAGCAATACCTCCCCTCCTGTATGCTTGCCAAGGGGAATCCTTTGGAATGTGAAGTGCTGTATAAATGCAATTAATGATCATTTCCATTTTCTGGGCCTGATTGTTTTGTTTTTCTCCTATTGTTTTTTTCTGTGGAGGGGTGTGTCTGCTGCTCACAGCCCTTGGATCAGATCAGCAGTTTCACAGGCTCATGTCCACAACAGGTCCGTCATGCAGAGGGCAGCTTGTGCAGGCGCTTTTATTTTTAACTTAAGATAACCAAATCCAAGAGCAATGTTGACCTTATCTCTGTCCTGCCCTTGGGCTTTGAAGAAACAGCTGTGGGGTTGTTATGCCTAACTGGTTCCCAGCGCAGGAGTCTGTGTCCATCTGCCTCTTGCCTCCTGGCTGTGAGCATTTATCACTGCACCTCCTAACACCAGCCTGACAGAACCAACCAGTTTGATTTTGTTGATCTAACCAGTAAATTTGAACAAAAGAGAATGACAAGACTGCAGCCTTGAGCCAAGATGACTGTTCTTCCTTATAAAGAACAACAGAATCAGACTTGCTTGCTCCTGAACTTGTCTTCATCATTAGGACAGGCTAGCGTGCAACCTGCCCATCCAGGACCTGTGATACATCACCCAGTAGAATTCATTATGTCGTGTAAAGCTTGCTGAGTCCCAAGATCAGGAACTCAACAACTACATAATGCTTGGCTATGGAGCCTTCATTCATTCTCCATTCTGGATGATCCCATTTCTTCAGGGATACACCTCCACAACAGTACAGGCGCCCTTGACATTACAGCAGCTGATTTGATGTGCTGTTCCTTCTTAGATGCAGGCTTAACTTTATGGGCTACTCTCTTCTAAGGCTCTTGGGTACCATTAACCGTGGCAGTTTACAGAGAGAGTTCTTTTCCTTCTCATAAAATTCCTTACACTCAGAGCACTCCAAGATTCACTCATTCATCCCAGGTGAATTCGAATTCGGATTCAGCAGCTCTGTCTATTTGTGCATCCAGGTGGATGCTGCACATTGGTGGTGATGGAGGGGAGTCCCCATTACCTGTAAAGCGCTTTGAGTGGAGTGTCCAGAAAAGCACTATATAAGTGTAAACAATTATTATTATTAGTAACTCGGCAGCCATTTTGGCTCAAGAGTGCCCGGGTTTGAGCCAAGATGGTTTCCTTCCCAAGAGAAATCATCTTTGTCTCCATCACAGCTCTACATTTGCAGTTCTCAGTTGGGTTGTGCTTATTTGCGAACAAGGGTAGGTTATGGGGTGAAGTAAAATGAGCAGGTAGGCAGGTGGGTGAGCTTTGGCCTGTGGCCTGAGGCCAGAGCTCTACACAGTGCATTGCTGGATGGGTCTCCCGTTCCTCTCCTGTTGCCTACCTGTTAGCTCAGATGTACCATTCTCTCCAGAGCGAGATTCCGATCTGATCAGGGCTGCCTCCGCTTACCTCAATCTGTTCAGGGAAAGGAGAACAAAAACAGCCCTGGGTTGAGTCTGCCTGTGCAAATACAGAAAAGCCACAGTAACTTGCAGGAGAGGCATCTTGATCAATCCCTCTGTACTGTGTGTTTTAAAAAAATGCCTCCAGAACTCCAGAGTTGTGGAATGACCAACATAGATTAATGTTTTTTTTTCAGGTACAATGAAAAGTCACAAAAATGCTGACTTCATGTAGACTTCATTATTATGATTATAAGTGTCTTATTTCTCAAGCAAAAAAAAAATTGCTGTAAATATTTTAGGTGTTCAGGTTCCTTGTTGTTTAAAACTTGGTAGCAGTGTGTCATAGACGGAGATATATCAACATAAAGATGCTGCTGCAAGATTAGCATGCCCCAGAAGGGCCTGAGGCCTAACAAGTCTCAATTCTAGTTTCAAATGCATGTTACATAACATGCAACAATACCAATAGGAGTTTAAAAGCAAGGAGACTATCGCCAGCACGAAACTGCTGTTTCACAATTAACAATCTAGTGAGATATACAGCACGAGGGCAGAAAAATGAGCTTTTAGTAGAAATCACAGAGAAACATGATCTCAGATGGAGAACTCGAGGGGAGAATGAGGTACAGTATTGTAGCAGCAAATGTGAAAGACAGGCTAATTTATAATTAACTCTGGGGGGGGGTGTTAGACATGCACAAAAATTTTCACCTAAACCATTTTATAATGAAAACACTCCTAAGTGCCTGTGTGGGTGTTATTTTTTTTTGCTCTGCTTTCATCTCCCTGATTCGTTTGAGACTGGTGCCAGAGAGCTGCCTGTCGCAGTCTAGGTCTCTTCGTGGAAGTAGCCACCTCTCTCTCTCTCCCCTCCCTCCCTCTCTCTCCCTCTCATCTCCAGCCTCACAGAGCAGGGGGAGTCTGCACACTCGTCAGTTCCCCTGCCGCATCACCACAGACGCACGTGCTTTCTGTTTATTGCCTCTCAGAACAAGCCACCCAGGCGCGTTCTCCCAGGGTAGGCTGTTCCTCGCACACAGAGGCCGAGGACGAGAGAACAGGAGACACGAGCACAAAGAAACCAGCCTAAACCACATCACAACAGGTAGGAGACTTTATTTATCATCTGCATGGCGATCAGCTGTGGGCTTTAAACTGCACATTCTGTTCAGCACCGTGGAGTTATTTTTAATTTGAATTCTTTAATCTGGATGTGCTGCCGGTATGATCAGGGGAGCTGTATTGCAGTCTTACACCCAGATTTCTGAGCTCATGTGTTACATACTAGTCCATAATGGGCAAGACTGGCATGGCGTCAGTGTTCCACGATCTGCGATGGCATCAGGACACCATCAGGTGAATTAATTAACCCCTGAAGTTCTGCTTTAAATGGGAAATCTAAACACTGGATATGTATCAAAGTAAAGACCTTATCAGAATACCCTCTGTAATGCCATGCTTCTCCTCTGGCTAAACAGGAGATTCTGAAATTCAACAATACAAATTTTAGTTTTGAATCCAGTGTCTCTTATTTTTACTGGTTTTATAAATATTGAAGTGACGGGCAACTTTGTCAAAATGTTCGTAAAGCACAGCTCAGTTTATCAAGTGGAATACAGGATATACACAATTCCTCGTTAAGTGGTTTCTTTTTATAAGCAAAGAGCTAAACACTTCTAAATTGTTAGGAGGCATTTAGGTTAAAGCTGTTGTTCTGGGGATATAAGTTTGGCAGGAGGAGATTGCTATGTACAGCACTGAAATAAAAAAAATATTGCACAATAAATTGCTTGAGAGATGTGACATTTCTGGATTATTGAAAAAAAACAATTTAAAAACCTTCACAGGCCCTGTTTTTCATCTGCCTTAATTCACAAGCAACGTTTTTTATTTGCTAGTATCAGATTATCTGGAGCCCCACATGGGGCTGTGATGGTGTAAGGGAATCTTCAATGAAAACCTTTATTAAAAAAACATTATACAAAGGAAAGATCTGGATGAACATAAAGATATTTAACTCTTTCTCCATTTCAAGAATCCAATATTGTTTGGAAAACATGAAAGAAAATGATCGTGAAGCTGTCCGATTTAAAATTTCTTAATTAGTATTTACATGCAAACTATGTGATATTTGTAAAGATATCTGAAATAATTTGTATGAAGCTGCTTTTAATCCATCTAACATAATACAGGCTGGATATGTGATGCAAGAGTGACATGCTTGATTAAAAAAGATCAAACCAAAGTCATTTACATAGCAAATGTTGGAAGGGGTTTGTTTTTAACAGACTAGTCTTTGTGAAATCTACTGGGAAATCAGGAATACATCTAAGGAGAAATAGTTGAATATTTTCCAGATTCTGTTGCATGAAAAGTATAAAAACCCTTTATCTATACAACTCGCTAAACACAACAATCGTGTTAATTAGAAGTAGTATGTCTCAAATAATTACATTTTTTTAATTTAATTTTTATAGAATGCTCAACTACCCCTTCTGTTTCTTTATTCTCTTATTCTTCACTATCCCCAAGTCCTCATGCTCCCAAACGTGTACTGTAAGTAGTAGAGTAATTCCTTGAATATGACGGATATTAACCGTCAATCAGATAACTGAAAGTAGCAGTGCTGCATTGCCCACAGGAAGGTAGCCCTGATATTAACCAAGCATATACTGTAGGTGCGCAGTCAATCACAGAAATGCCTTCTGAGTTTTATTGTTAGAGGTGCCCCCTGCTGGGCCAACCTGCTCCTGCAGTGCCGGCGTCCTCAGCTAGGTTGGTGGTATAGTATGACCGGACACTGCCGGACAAAGTCAGCACCACCACACAACACCACCCGGGATTTCTGGGACCCGTCAACACTCTGGAATGAGAGACCAATATCAGGGGATGAGCCGCTTGTGGGTTCAGAAGAGTTTGATATGGAAAACTCTGGCGATGAAATCCCTCTTGCTTCTGTTCCTGGGCAATCACAGCTCTGCAGGCTTTCAGATAATCAGATGGGACATCAAAGCTTTAAATCAAGCTGTCATTTTGATCAATAAGGCAGAGCGAATCCCCATGTCACCCTGTACCTGGAGACCCAGGAGTGAGTATTTCTACTCTTATTTGATTTTCATGCCGCTAGGAAGACATGCAACCCGACAGCATAGATGCCTAGTCAATCCCACCTTTTGAGGCTTTTGAGCTTCAGGCTGTGATGCCCAGGATGTTTCAATTGATTTTCTTTTCTTGACTTCGTTTTTTTGTCATCCCACTCTCTCACTGTGACACGTCCAGGCAGATTTAATATCTCTTAAGAAGACGACCATCCAATTACGTCTATGTTGCACAATCTGAAGAAGAAAGCATATGCAATTGAGTTCTTTAACAGAATTCTGAATGTTATATTTTTAATACAGTTGTAAATTATTTAGTGATCTCTCTATAAAAGGTGACTTGGATAACATTGTATTTATAATCTTTTGTGTATATACAGTAGCACCTTTCATGACATCATGACATGATCTGCAGCACATTAAGCAAAAGCATTAGAAACCTATTGGATTAATACCCATTTTAATACAATTAATAGATTTAAAAGCTAGAGAATATTTTTAAATTTAAATGATATAGGTGTAGGCGGAGTTAACTGTACAATGATATATTCAAGGTGTCCTGTAGCATTTTTAATTTTCTTCTGAAATCCACAATCAGAGCAATTGCTGTGCTGTTAATATAAACTACACAATGGCTGTGTAAAGTGACATCATATCATATATAATGTATGTAAATTATTCTAGTTACATATATTGTTAAGAGAGGTACAAGAAAAAAGTTGGAATCAATGTCATGCAGTTATCTACAGCATGCAAAGCAATGTATGATACCACAAGACATTAAAGAGACAGACCCTTCTGTCCTCCTTCATTCTTTAATATAGAAAATATGTTATAAAAGCTATATGGGTAATAGGAGCTTTGTTTTAACTACAGATTTGCCTTACTTTTTAAAAAACTTTTCAACATCCAACTCTTTTGCTTTGTTCAAATAGATGGGGCCTGATCTGGATTGTTATGGAGTTCCTCTGTAAAGACTAACAGCCACGTATCAGAAACTGCTTCAGACAATGTACGTAATTCTAATGCCTGTGGCTCATTTCATCTTGTGTCTGGGTCTCTGTTCGCTGAAGCCAGTTTTATTTTAAACATCATCAGTCATATCTACTGTGTTATTGACAGTGATGCCATGGACACGACTTTCTTAGCAAAGATCAGACCTTTTTTATTTTTTTGGGGTGGGGGTGAGATGGGTGTCTGGGTTGGCACAGAGTCATCAGATATGTCTGAGATGCTGTCACTTTCTTTAGTTGGTTTAAACTACCACTCTGTGTGTAAAACCCCATAGTTAATCCATTTGTTTGAGAGCATGTTCCAGTCATAGTCTCGTGAAGACATTTCTGTTCCATTGTTGTGTCTGCTCTCCAATCAAATAGCATGTATGCTGGACGCGTAGGTTGGTTGCCCTCGTTGATCAACGCCATCTCAGGTCCTGGCATGGGTTATGAATCAGGAGAGGGGTTGTCAGTGTGTTTGCCTGCTAAGGGAAAGAGGCTTTGAGCAGTACACAGAATGTGCAGTTTGGCTCGACTTGTTGGGTCCCAGGGCTATGTTCTTTTCACACCATCTCCGATAAGACCCAGCACTCGCTGATTTCACACAACACTTTTAAAACATGCCACAGACACGGTCCTTCTGTAGCCTTCCTATCTGGCTGGAAAACAGCAGAGCTTGTGCACTGTCCTCTCCATGCTGATACCACAGGACCTGGATATTCTGCTGCACACTTGAAGTACTTTCTGGGGTGGCGTGAGTCTGTGACTTATCTAGACTTGGGGTGACTTCCAATCAGAAGGCCTGGCTGCAGCTGGGCCCAGAATCCACTTCAATAAAGGCAGAGAGAGAGAAGGAAAACCTGACTATGACTACAAAATGGGTGCCACTTGTCTCAATCTTTGCTGGTTCATGCCTGTGCAGCAGCTCCTTTTCGTTTTCTGGCTTTTGAGGAAGTTCCATCATGCTCTGTGCAATGGTCAGGCTGTGTTTCCCTCAGCCAGTCAAGTTGGTGCCAAATCGGTGCCAGGCTGTGATTTTTCCAGGCCATCCAACATTACAGGGTTTCTCAGAGTCTGTGGAACCTCTATTGCTAAGAAAGAGGACCAAAAGTGCAATTGCACTAAAATATGTCTGCACTGGCTTGCTGAAAAGTTCAATTCACAAATCAGGTGTTTATTACAAATATTTAACTATAAATTCCAAGTACCAGGTTACATTTTGTTTATACCAGCTTATACCACAAGCTGACATCGATAGCCTACGTCATGAGCAATAAGCAGCATATTTACATAGGTCACAAACCATTTAAACTGTGTCTAGACGTAGAGTGAATAATATCATGCTGTGAAGGACAATCGGGACTTTTGGTGGTGTAGTCTTATTATCGGAAAATGTACCATTCATGTTACATACAGCTGGAAAAGAACATTTCTGACGATTTTTGTCGAACTGTCTGTTGAATCAGTGATGGACAGATGTCCATCAAGTGCTTAGCTGGTCTTATTTGGGCTCCCTGGCTTGAATGGCAAGCTGAGCTCCAAGTGCAGGGGCTCAGAGGGAATCAGAGGAGTTTGGGGGAGACAAGGTTTGCTTTAGTTTCTGGGACGGACTTGCTGCAGAGCAGAAGAAGTACAGCTCAAGGGGAAAAGGGAATTCCCTGCCTAGTCAGTGCTCTGGCGGCTATGAAATAAATAAATAAAATAGCTCTTCAGTTCAAGGAATTGACACTGAGCGTTGGCTCAGCGTAGGAGTACTAAACAGGCAGGGAATTGACCTAAAGTAAAGAACACAACCAGATGATTGGGGTGAGCCTGATTGGGAAATTAATGGAGGCTGATCACACCCTGAGCGCAAGGAGTTAGCTGTGAAAATGCCAGTGTCACTCACAAAGTATGAGCTGGAAACATCTCTATAGAACTCATCCTGACAAGACATACTGTATGAATGTCTTATGTATCCTCTAAGGTATATAGATTAGATGAATGATATGAGCTGCTTTTAGCATCTTGAGGTCCTTAAATGTTTGAACCTTTAGCACCTCATTGGTTTGTTTTCACCGTGAAATGATCAACTGTGCCATTTCTGTATCTCTGGTTGAGATACATGTATACAGTACTTTTACTGACTGTTCATCCAGTTGCGTGCTTTGCGTGCTTTGCATTCAGTATTGATCAGAAATGCCCGTGATCATGCAGTCATAAACCCTGCAGGTGCCCAGATTCTTGCCACACAACACAAAATTACCTTGAGCAATCCACTGTCTGTGATACATTGATATTGGTCACAGACACCAGCACTGATTTGAAATATATGGAAATTTTTCTTAATGCTGAGTAATATGTAAAGTGGAGTCCGATATGATTTTAGCAACACCCAATTAATTCACAGCTTGGCTAAATGAGCTAATTTCACAGTCTGGTTGGCAGATGAAACCTTGAAGACTAAAAACACTTAGAAAAATTTCTCGAACATTGTGAATGTTGAAAAGACAGCAACATACTGTATAACAGCCTTATTCTTTGTTTCATCAAATGCACGAATGGCTGAGCCTGAATGTCACTGTAAAGAAATTTCAAAACAGCAGTCAAAAAAGTAAAAGTATTCTCTCGCACTCAATTGTAAAGCACACCAATTAATTTTTTATTTGGACATCATAAAATGTGTATTTATCTAAAGATCAATTAGAAAAAACATTAAAAAGAAAAAATAGTGGCTTTTTATGTGGGTAAGACACAAATAACAAGAGTCTTTACCAGGAATAGACACCATGTCAGGGACACAGTTAAGGAATCACAACAGCTGCAGCTTCTGAGAAGAAAGCTGAGGACGACTATTTTCACAGTGTGAAAAACTGAGGCTGGCCTGCTCGTAAAAGGTTGGAAGTGAAGATGTGTGCAAACTTTATCTCACCAGCTCTGGTTAAGGGCTTGTCGTGGTGATTAACAGTTGTCAATTCCACACTGGGGCGGTGTGTGCGGGAAAAAAAAAGATCCTTGTGAACCGCTTAAATCTGAACTGTCAACGGGAGATAGGACTTCTGTTAGGACTGCGACTCAAGCCTATGAAGAGTTAACTCATCCCCATTCACCTGCATTCACTGAGAGTGTGTTTGTTTTGCAAGAATAGAGATGACCATTGAGAGGCTCATGCTGTCTTACCTTCTGCCCATTTGGCAGGGGGTTTGAATAGAGAAGGGTGGGTGGGCAGTACTTTAGCTGGTGTTAATGTCACAAGCGACAAATGAAAATAAGTAAATGTCAGCTTTGGCCTAACAGTATGAGTCCTTTGAGATGCTATTGATTTCCTTCTAGTTAAAGCCATTGTTAGGGACATCAGCATCAATCAGATCAATTTCTGTGCCTTTGGCCATCCACTGCCATTGGCACACAGAACCAAATCAGCTTCATTATTTATGTGTGTCATCATTGTCTCTAGGACAGCAAATAGGACTTGGAGCTTCTGGGGATGGACAAGTTATATTTGTGTTTTTCTCTGTTTTTCCATGTGGTAATAGATCAGTCTACCTGTTTTTGTCAGCCCTGGATTGTGAAACAAATTAAATTCTGTTTTTATTCCCAACCTTGTACAAGTGTGTCTCTGTTTTTGATTGATACAGAGAGAAATGGGATGTAGATGTTTGTAACAGCAGTTTCTAGAGAGAATGTACAGTAAATGTTTCACCTCCTGTTTATATGCTACATTCTTTGTAACATGCCCAAATGTCTCATCAGGCTTTGCATTAGTTTGCATTTCAAGCTTGTGAGCATTCATTTAGGCACTATAGACCTAAAGGCTATTCTGCCACAGATGATTGAGCAAAAGAGCAAAGGTAAGAAGTATTTGAACAAAATAAATAGGAAAAGAGATTTGATTTCTGTGAGTTTAGTGATCCATAATAAGAAATTCATCACACCTCTTAGTACTTTAAAGAGCAACCGGACTAGTTTCTGTTATGAAAAAAAAGTTCTACTCAGATAAGGAGAATTTAATCTTTTTAGCCTGAGACACAGAAGATTAGATAAGATAATGTCCAGCTATCAAAACCTTGAAAGGAATAGACCAAGTCAGTCCTGGGATCATCTTCATGATCAAAAAAAACATACAGGTTTGCTTCTTATTCCCAACTATTAAAAAACTTAAGCTTTCAAAAGCACAGATGCTTTTGTTTGGAATGTTGATTCCTAATGTGATTGTCATATTGGGAATAAGGCTGTGATTCCCCAATTAAACTCCATAATCCTCCACACCACAATGGGAATCTCCATGTTTGCTATTAAATTGATGGATTCCCAGTTTTTATCCATGAACTCTCTTCTACAGCACACAAGGTCTAATTCAACTTGAAAATGACATTGCATACTGTAGCTTGTGTGAAGGAGTCAAGTTGTCTCTCTGAATCATAGGTCTTGGACTTGACCCAGATCAGTGTCATTCTGACCCTCTGTCTTTAAAGGTTTTTACCACATTGTAAGTATGCTGTGGCGCAGTGAGTGGGATTGCTGCCTTGCAGCACTGGGGCGCTGGGTTCAATTCTGGAACTGGGGTGCTATCTGTGTGGAGTTTGTATGTTCTCCCACTTTTTGCATGCACAGTCCAAAAGATACTGGTTGGTGTATTGGCTTCTGGGAAATTGGCCTGGGTGTGAGTATGTGTGTGTTTGTGCCTTATCTGCCCTGCAATGGACTGGTGTCCCATCCAGTGTGTGCAGTACTTTTCCTTGCTCCATTATGAGTACAAGTCCTGCTTTGGACAAATATAGTTTTATGTTTCCTTAATGTGTTGTTATAGCTATTTGATCAAAGCATACTGTCTGCCTTGCCCTAGCTAACTATTTTTAGGGCAAATTTCTTATAATAAAAGTCAGATTCAGAAGCTTGCAAATGAGAATCTCATCTAGACCACACAGTACGTCCTTGTTGGACAGATTTTAGTGATCCTAATCTCCAGCTCCAATCTTAGTAAGTACTGTATCAGTTACTGATACAGTCTCCTTCTTCTTGGATGTCTGTTATCTGAATGAGTTCCCGGACCTGACTATTTCTCTTTTGCTTCTCACAGCTAGTGTGACTCAAGTCCTTCATGCTCTTCAGTTCCAGATACAGTCTGGAGTCTCTGCAGTATCGGGAAGCAGTTGTCCCCGTGGTTCACACAATATCTTTCTGCATTAGCCACAAAATCACCCCCTGCCCCTGCCCCAGCCATTTCTCTCCCCCCACCCCCGCAAACACCGCTGCTGTGAAAGTGTATCCAGTCCTGTTGCTGGCATCGATTTCGTATTAAAGCACTAATCTAGCAGTGGCCCTCGAGGTAAATTCCTCTGAGTACCTACAGCCTCATCGATTTTGTGTCACAGATGATAGCATTTTCATTCATTGTTTTTCAAAAAACGATTTCCATGTAGCTCAATTTTTCTGGGTTGGGGGGGGGGGTAAATTTTCATTTCTCTTTGATGATGGGTGATAGATATACCTGTGTCCCACTACAGACTGAACCTTGAGGACTGTGTACAGATCATGCCTTTGCCTTCTGACTGGATAGCTTCTCTTGTCTTTTCTTTATCCAGTCTGGCCAGGCCTGGTCCAACACAAGGGCCTAACAAGCTCAATGCTCTTTCCGAAAGAAAACTATCTCACAAAAATATCCATCTGGCAGATTGTGGGGATTAAATAATCTGTTACTTCCTTACATTTTCTTTCCAGTACCCAAACAGCCAGTTTTCCCACATGCTGTCCCAGTTCTTGGGATCCACACATTAGCTCCCCAAAAATTCAGAACACACCTTTTACAGGTGGTGCTTCAACAAGTGGATAAAACCTCTCTAATACGGCAGTAAGAGCCAACACTAAGAGGTAGCCTAAAACACCAGGGGATTTTCCCTAGTTCCTGAAGCCTCCCCCTGTTATTTTCCAAATTAGTTGCCCCCCAGACAGGGCCTCGGGGCTCATGGGGCTGAACGGCCATCTTCTGCCATGTCTGCTTCCACTCTGCTGGGTGCTGGGAAGTGTGTTGTGCACAGTATCTCTCGACTATCTATCAAGAGCACTCGTTTTGGGATGGCGGGTCTCAGCTCTCAGGATCTTCACTCCAAGAACATCCTTCAAACAGCTGAATCTCAGAGGTGTTTTGCCACAGTCATGATTTTATTCCCTTTACTGTACCTGCAGATGTGACTGCACGTGGATTAAAAAAGAAAAGCCTTTCCTCGGTTGATCACCCCACAGACTCTTCCTGCTGTAGATCCTACAGTTCCCATGAGAGCACAATGTCTGGCGTCCTTAACTATGTATCTGCTCCATGCTGCATGACTTATTTAGTGATGTAATTAACATTTTTATGTTTTGCTTTTTGCCCGGGAAACGCTAATATTGACCATTCATTAGTTTGTAACAGCTAATAAAAGCAACCTTTCTCCCAGTCTCTCTGCATAGATATAGAAGTTTTGGATGAGATTTTCATCAGCAGCCAGGTTTGCCTAGAATGGTGTCATTATTAAGAACAATTTCCTTGTTCACGTGTACAGATAGGTCCACTTTGGTCTATGAGCAGAAAAGAAATATGCCAAGGCAAGGGAACCCATCTTAGTGGGACCAGTAGGTAGTGTTCACCCTGCGGGGTGTGTGGGTCCTAATTAGGGTCCCCTGATATAGTGATGCGGACACTACTACTGTAAAAAGGCACCATCCTTCAGATGAGATATAAAACTGAGGTCTCAACTTTTGGTGGTCCTTAAAAATCCCAGGGCGTTTCTCGAAAAGAGTAGTGGTGCTAAATGCTCCTTTGTCATGGTTGTCCTATATTTTGCAAAAACTATAATACAGGAACTTGCCTTTGTACTGTATAGTAAATGTCTATAAGGACTGTGCCACTCAGTTTACATGTGGAAACGTATTTAAATAAAATTTTATTTACATAAAGCTGGAACAAGCTGCCAATGCAAAGTTTTGTAAGCCCAAAGCCTGGATTCCTTCAAGAAATGAGTGATTTTGGTGAGATTCTTGGGTCACTTAGAGTTGTTGTTTGCACTCAGATGAGCTAAATGTCCTTTTCTCCTCTCATTTTTTTCTGTTTTGTGTTCTTGTTACTATGGTATGTTATGGTAGTCTACTGTTGTGCCATGCAGTGAAATCACCTTGGAGGAGCATACAGTAAATTATAAGTAAATTAGTCTAGAAGTGCAGAGTAAAGAGGGAAAAACACATCAACTTATCATAATAAATCTTCAGAAGAAATCTTTGTGTCCTCTCAAGGTTTCATTCTTCTTTTACAAATCTTGGGTATTCAGCGAATGTCTGTTCAGTTGATAAGGCTATGTAACTGTAGTTGAAATAAAAGATTGTTTGCGGAGATCCAAAGATCAGCTAGAGAAATCTGAAAAATGTAGATTTTTTCCCTACAGTTGAAGGACAGATCGAGACAGGTTGAAGGAAGGAAAACGAAGAACAGGTTCACAGCAGGAGGGAGGAGAGAACGAGCCAGACTTTTTTCCAAAATGGCAGGCCGTACTGGATAGAGCGCAGTGGGCTGTTTTGCGCTAGAGTGGTTGTCATAGCAACACATTTGTAGAATGCGGCTTTAAGAGCAGAGGTGCAAGGAGAGAGGGCCACATGATACCAAATTCTTTGAAAGCTGTCTCATGGAGCTAGGAATAGGCAGATTTTGGCTTCTACTTGTTTTCAGCTGTCTTTTAAAAAAACACAATTTCAAATCCTGTGAGGAGGGATTTTTCCTGTTTATGTAACTGATCAAACAACAGGGTTAAAATAGCTGATTAAAATGTTTCATCACTGAAACAGAACTGATGTGTCTGTGATGATGCTTGAGGATTTTCTTTGTTCAAAGCAATGCACGTACTGTATAGGTGCCCAGAAGGTTATTTGAAGGGGCTGCTGTTTAAGCTCTATTGTCCTCACATTAGTGTGAAGTGTCTTCAGCCCGAGCCACTGCAAGGTTTTTGATGTGTCTTCAGCTTACTGCAACAGGGGTTCTAAAAATGGTAGCACAAAGTTACAGGGGGCTTGAATCTGTTGGGGAGTCTGTGCCCATGTTGTTGGAGTGCTACCAGTGAGAGCGACATCAGTCCTCCAACGAGTGCTAACTGAGCTGTAGGCACTGTGGGGCTCGCAGGGTGAAAACTAGTGGATGACTTTACCATGCACATGATCCTTAACATTTTTAAAAATATTGAAAGAATGCTAAATTCAACTTCTTTTCCCCTTTACTGGCACTAAAAGCCAAGCAGAACATCAGACGTTGTCCAAAAAAGGTGCAATTCATATCTCAAGAAAGCAATTTATATAAGTTCAAAAATACACTAAAACCACATTTGAATTAGTTTAGCAAAGTTTAAGAAATGCTTGAAGTAAATGGAAAAGATATCTAGATTATCCAAGCCAGTTTGTTCAAAGAAAGAAATGACAAAAAGAGAGAATAGGGTTGATAGTATTAACCTTTTTATTGACCTCTTAAAAGTTAAAGACTGAGGAAATCTTTCGTCCTCATTGGCATTTCACTAAACAATATGCAGTAGCTGTCTTCTGTCTTACCTCCTGTAACACTATTTTACTGTCTTTCTCTGTTGGTAATGTTTGATCGTCTTTGTTGTATTGCTGTATTGGACTGTACCATGAAAAATAAAACCAGATTCCTCCAGAAGATAATAAAACTTGAACTGAATTAAACTGGAAAAAAAAGAAACATTAAAAACCCAGCTGATCAAGAATATAGCCTCTTTTCCAGCAGCTTCTGACAGATTTGCGGCCCTGTCCCATATCTCTTATCCAGCAGGATCTCCTTTGGTTGAGGTTCAGAAGAGTGTAGTGGTGTGTGTGGCTGAACAACACAGTTTACCCGTTTTCAACAGCTTTCCGAAACAAAGAGAAGTGGGATCAGTCTTGAGGGCAGAAATAGTGCCACCACATTGCCTGCTAAAGTGTTACCATGACCTGGCAAGTTAATCTGTTGCCAGCATAGACTGTGAGAGAAACTTTCTGTGCACCGATGGTTGTCTTAAAGCTCAGTATGACGTTTGAATGTCAGCAGTTCTCTGCTGGAAAATATCTTTTTTTTTTTTTTAAGCTTTTCTGGCTTAAGCTGTGCAAATGTCTTTATAAAAAAAGACTGCAACAGATTTCCCTGATAAGCTCACCTTGCTGCATAGCCAGATGAAATGCAAATAAATACTCTGGCTGGTAGACTGGAGGAACAGCAGTTATACAGCCCAAATTCTTTTCCAAGGCCCTTGATGACAATTAAACTGCTCAAGGCATGCTTGTATATTTGATCTTTCTGTGGTCAATTTATGCCAATCTGCAATTTTAGTGTCCTTATTTACAGTATATTGTCATTGTCACAATAAGCTTCCCAATGTCATTTACTTTTTCAATTCCGATCCCTGTAAACAGCATTGCTCATAGTTACTACTGTAACTAGTGCTGGATGTTTAATAAGCTGTATTTTGCAGTTCTAATTTGGTCTGTGAGGAAATGCCATGCACAGACATGGCACTGCCTTCCTGAATGTGTAGGTGTGCGACATTAAAACACCTTTACAGATGACAGGTAGGAAGTGGTATATTTGGTTCTGCCTCCTGTTTCTGCAAAATCTGCCAGATTCTGATGTGGTTCTTTTTGATCTGGCCCGATCAGTGCCTGTTTATCACATGGTGCAATGCTTGGCATTCATGCAGGGTGATGCCTGACAGCTGTGGGGCTCTTGCCATTGAACACATCCATCTGACAGGCCCAAGGCTCAAGCAACCACTCTCACAGTGGGCACATCAAAGTGACCTACTGGGCCGCCCCTGGAAAGGGGAGGAATATCGTAGGCGCCAATCATGCATGGCATTCTAATGACAGCTCTGATGAGTCTTAACCTCACTGCCGCCACTAATATCCATTCATTCATCCATTTTCTAACCTCATTATACAATTCAGAATCACAGGGGAGTTGGCAAAGCAACAGACACAAGGCAGAATACACCCTGCACTGGATGCCAGTCCATTACTGGGCACACACAGACAGACACACACACACAATTGAACTCGGGGACACAGGACTGTGAGGCTGCGATGATAACCATGGGGCCCCTGTGCCACCTGCTACTTACTGTATATCCTTCAAATATTTTTGAGGGGTACTCATTCATACATGCCTACCCTACCAGTTCAGGCAATAGGTTATCCAGTTTTGGATACTGCCAACAGATGTTACAAATGAATCCCTTATTGGCATCTAATTATCTGTGGGAGTGTTCGTTTCGACAAAATATCTTAGATTCCGCCCACCTTCAGCTGCCTGAGGGAATTATAGCTTGGCATCTGAATGTACCTAAAGGGGCCCAAGAGCACCAGAAAACATCAGAAAGGACCTAATTATCCGAAGTTGTCAATTAAATGCCACAGGCCCTGGTTTCCCAGCTTTAGGACAACAAATTCAAATTATTCACCAGTCTAGGGAATCCCATCCGTTAGTGGATTAATCTTTTTTAATCATGAAGAAATGTTTAATTTATACAGTTTGGCTGATATTGAGCTCTAGTAAATGAGATGCGCATGGAAAGAGCTCAGTACGCCGATGTAGTTTTTTTTAATGTATTCTGTCTGTAGCAGTACATTTATTTTGACGTTTGAGTCCAAGGCATGTTCCATAGAGAAATCAAGTAATCTGTATTTTTATTAAATAAGTGAACTTCAGAAAATTGCATATTTAAGAAAAATAAAAACACCTTAGGTTCTTCCCTTTGTAATACTGTATCAATTACCTGAGGGCGACTAACCTTAAGAACAAGATCATTTTTTTTCTGTCATTGTGACACACTGTACTGTATACAGTATATCTGAGAAACCTTTCAGCCCTGGCAGTCTCTCTCTCTTCAGCAGACTCCTTCACATTAGGAGCTGCATGCCAAAGCCCAAATGACCTGAGCAAAACATAGACATTTCACAAAATCTCCTCATTGCTGCCTCGTTTGATTTTTTTTGCTGTTTTTTGTACTTGGAATCCACCCGGTTTTATAAAGGGGACCTTCAGTGGAAAAAGCCTGCTTTGTGTATTTGACATGGAGATTATTTGACTGTACTTCATGTATTACTCTTCTACTGCACAAGGCCAAATCCAAAAACCGGTACACTTGTTAGTGCTTTGGAATTAAAAGGCTCTATGTACTGTAAATTGAAATGGAGCTACTGCATTGCTAATTGCTCTCACTGTGTGACCCTAAAGCTAGGTTTCTTTCTTGAACTCTGGAAACCCTCCAAACAGTTCAGTTGCCCTTTCAATAGGTATGAGATATGAAGAATCTGGTGGCCTAATCTGTGGCTGTGGAGTCTAAAGCTTCGACAGAAGGGATGACTCAGTAAATCTCATGAACCGCATGGTTCATGAATCAATTATTTTCCAGTTCTCTACTTAGCCCATTAATAGTTTTCTCGTGCTTGAGAAATCTGCTCACCTGTGACTCCCTGGATAAGGACAGGCTATCCCGTCTATGCAGGCCATACTGTGTAGTGGCAGTGTGCAGTGACCCTGGTCCTCTGTCTGTTTCCAGGTTGCTCTCCAGGATGGCTGGTCTGAAGGAGCTGCAGTTCACTGAGGATAAACCTTTGCTGCCAGGCCAGGACACGGAGATGGTGAGGAGCTGGGGCTGGGAGGGGCTGGTCAAGCAGGCGTGGGGAAGCACAACATGCTTTTGTACATGTTAAGGGTTTGCTTGCATTTGGAAGCGCTTCAAGAGTCTCTACAATTCAAAAATAATTAGAAACATTCAGTTAGAGATTAGTTATTTCAGTTTTAAGGAACTTCACACTTAATCATGTACAGTAGTTCCAAAGTGAAGTTTGTCCCAAAGCAAAGCATGATTTATATGAATCAGTTGCTTACTGTACATGAACACGCCACATAGATGCTTTCATTAGTAGTCATTCACGTCTCAGTTTCATCATCACTATCACTAAGCCTCTCCCCAGAGTCCATCAGCTTTAGAAGTGCATGGCACATAGTTTCTAGTTTCTTTGCACATTCCTGCTGTCAAGCTTTGGCACTGTAATCTGGAGTTTGCACGTCACAGGTTGTCATGCTACTGCAGCTCCAAAAGTACCAAAGAGGTCAAAGAAGGAGACCCAGCTTCTACTGCTACTGCTTCCGAGACGGTCTCCTTTCAGTGTGCATGAAGGGAGCTCCCGAGCTACTGATTTCTGAAAAGCACAGACGGTGACAATCAGCCTATCGATTGCTTGGGACAACCTGAACTGTCTACATCCAGGTCCATTAACAAAACCTCCATAACTGTTGCAGTATCTGATCTTCTACCCAACAAGCTGCGTCTCCAATAGCTTTAGGCCCTGGTGCTCTGAGAGGCTCAGGTGTTGTTTACATCTCTGTTAATATTTTCTGCCCGTGGTGACGTTGCACACGGTAACGACATGCTCTGCATGTGTTTGGAACACAGTTCGGGCAACAGGGACCAGCTGCGTTCACATCACCGCTCTGCTGTGTCTGCTGAACACTTTAAATAACAGGTGCTGAACACAACGGCGCCAGACAGTTATGGGTATCCAAGTGAGGTGTCTTCTGTGATTAGGAACCACACGCTTGAAAGCGGCACAGAAATGCCTATTAGCCTCTGCACACGGCAAAGTTCATCCTCCCCTTGCATGGTGTCAGAACAGGTCTTTCCAGTTTTCTGGGAAGGCCTGGGCGAGGTTTTGTTTGGCCCATCCTAGCAGGAAATCCTAAATGAGTGGAAATGCAGCCTGTTTTAGCTGTGCATCTGAAGACAAAAGACCTGCTCCTGGTGCTCAGGGCCTATAGAGCAAGAACCAACAGATGGTTTGAAAATATACAGTTTGGAGAATGCATGTATGCGGTAATCAACTCTCCCAGCCTGCATCGGGGGGAGTGACAGTGAGTCATTGAATAATAATTGGCTATTCCAAATTAATGGTCAGAAAGAAGGAAAAGCAGCTGACGGTGTTTAAAGTTCTTTTTGCTTCTAAGAGTGCTGTTTTAAAGAAGTCTATGTGGCATGTGAGTCAAACACTTAGAATTGAAGTATTAGTGCTTAAATGCAAGGGATTTAGAGAGCGTTTGACTTTTGCATCGTTGCAGCTAATTTAGAAACTGTGACCTACTGTAACTGTTTATCTGAGAGGTGTACTGTAGCACAGACATACTGGAGAAGCAGGGAAATGACTCTTCCATCAGCCCTGGTTTGGATTAATCAAAATCTTGATGAGGCTGTAATGGTTTCTGGGACCCCATTACTCCAACCTCAGTCTGAACTAGCATTGTTTACTATATATGAGAGGGAAAGAATCTTTACAGTTTTAACACTAAAATCCTTTTTTTTAACTGCATTGCATGCAACTGTTTAAAAATGGCTGTGTAGCAGTCACAAGTGATTAAAACAAAGTGACAGAATAAGTTTTAATCAGGTTTCAAAATAAATTACTCTGCAGGTGCAGTGAGGCACAGCATTTTGAAATCTCTGCTCATTAAGGGAAAGCACAATCTACTAGGATGTATTCTATTCTTGGGGACTTACAGTGAGTCATCAGTGGATAACTGTGGATCATAGCTGGGAGAATACACCAGGACCAGATTGTTTGGGCTGAGGGAGCACAGTAGTGTCTGTGCAGCAACAATAGATGTCTGAAATCAATTTTAAATTTAAGAGACATCTAGTCGAATTAAGCAAGAAGGAGCAATGTCTTAGATTTAGTCCTGCTCTGTGCCACATTTTTAATTAACTGAAGATTGTAAAGATGATTTTTAGAGATACCAGAAACAAAGTCCATCTAGGAAAAACTACTTGTATTGCATAAATGAAAATGGACACTTCACACTGCAGATAACACCCTGAATCAAGTGGGGTTGGATTGCTAGTTTGTTTAAAGAATGTGATTCCGAACAGGGTTCAGCTGGCAGTCCAGAAGAGCTTATTTTGTCAGGTGTGAAATGCCATTCTAGTCCAAAAAGAGCACCGCGTCCTCAGTGTTTATCATATATTAAGAGGTTTATCTGTCTCAATTCACAGTCCTTGCTTAATAATATTTTTTATCTATCTGGTCTTTAACCATGGTAAGTCCGAAAGTGGGAAGAAACCAATAAAACAAAACTCCTTGCAGTCAAGAATAGTTTGCACAGACGCACATGATGAAGTTTGCTCAAACACATTTGTGCTGCCGTGTGAAAGCACATGTTGGTTTACATCACAGCTGTAATAGACTCAGCAAAGAAAACATGACCTGGATTTGGCATCCAAGTAATTTCCTTTAAGAGTTTTGAATCAAAGATCAATCTCTGATAGAAGACAAAGCGTCTCACAAGGGCTCTGAACAGGAAAAAAACACAATTTGAACAAAACAGCAGATTCCACAGTTAAATGCTCTTTAAAACATCAGGTCAGCTCAGTTTATTCGCCAGATGCACAAGGGTAATGAAATGCTTATTTGCATGTCTACTCCAATACAATACAACACTGATTTTAATTAACTATAGAACCATTAGAATTAACACATTCAAATGGACTGAAACTGATGTTCCAAAATGTAAAACAAAATCCTGCAGAACTGCTGTGGGTCGGGCAGCAGCATGGTGCAACAGGTATAGTTCTGGACTTGTAAGTGGAATATTCAGGTTCATGTGTCTCCTTTCCCTTCCTAAACTGAAAAGTCTGAGGTTAAGTACATCTTTAATTTTCTACTCCCTTTCCTTTCTTGTGCATTTAATTCCCCCCGAATCACGTCAATCAAATACTCTACACCGCTTTATACAGAAAGTGTGAACATGTGTGAGTCAATAGAAGGACCGGCCTGAGAAATTCAGAAACAGCTGCACCTTATTGCAAATGGTACAATAGAAACACAAATACCTGAAACTATTCATAGTGAAGTACAGTATGTTTAAAAACAGTTATTTTCAGGAAAGAATAAGGTTTGAAACAGTGGTCTACAATTCTGCTGATACACAAAACAGTGTTGTGAAATTTACAATAAATTATAAATAATATTCACAAATACAAATGAATAAAACATCCTGTTTGCGTTCTGTATGTCACTCATTTACATGAGTTTCCTGTTGTTCTTTTCCAGCCCTGTTGCCTTAACAATGTGCATTTGTTATATGTATGGTTTGTCCTGAATATATGGCACATATCAGTGGAACATTAATCGAATTAGTTTGTCAGAAGTTCATCATCTAAGACAACCTCGTAGACTGCTGTTTTATTAAATTGCTGTTCTCAGTCTATTCAAGTTAACAATCATGTTATGTTGCACTTTCATATGCTGGATCTGTAATGTTGATTAATGATTACATACAGTAACAGCCTTGGACAATATGGGCCAGAGTGTTCACTTCAGCACATCGTGTGAGTCATCTCGAAATCCTGCTTGCGGCTCTCAGAACAGCCCTTTCTGCTTCTCCACGTCCTTTCCAATCTCACAACATGCATGACTGCTGCTCTGCTGGCCCGCTCCAGGGCAACACAGGAGCGCTCCGCTCCGCTCCAGGAAGGCACAGCTCCTGTAGACTGGAACAGGCACCTGTCAAGGGATGGGGAGGCGCACTGTCTTTTTCCCTCTGCTCACTTCCTCCTGCCTTCCAGCTAGTTGAATGGAAATCAGCATCGGGATGAAGTCGCTTAATCTCTGTGATTCCCCCCTCACCTCTCCTGCCGCACGCACACACGCACGCACGCACGCACGCACGCACGCACGCACGCACAAGAAGAGCTAACTCAGCCTGGAGAAGAGGGGAGCTGCCATGGTCTTTGAGCCACTCTTGTCCAATAGCTCTTCAAGGCAGCAGAGGTGTGTGCAGGCAGGCCTGGAGCGAAGGGGCAGCCGTGGGGGGATCTAAGGCCAACGGGTTTAGACCCCCCTGGTACTGGCTCCATTTCCCCAGAGGCACCGGACTGGAACGAGTGATGAAGGATTCCCCGTCAGGATTCAGGATTCCCTCTCTCCCCTTCAATCCAGAACTTCAATTCCAAAAGAGGGCAGCAACGCAATGTGGCTTTGTGCTTTGACATCCTTTTAGTATGGGATGAGAAGAAGTCTGCTTAAATCCCCATCTGGAAATAGAAGACTGTCTTTTCCATGACATTGAGTGGTCCCGCTTTTGGCTGTGGACTCTTGAAAGAAAGTGGTGTAAGTGCTAGCCCACCCTTTTGGCACTGAAATGCTGTGATGCGGTGTTAGTTTACCGAGACCTGTGAATACCCCCCTCGTGGTCATGTCCAAGTCCATTCTTGTTGGGCTGCTCTGGACAGATGTGAAGATTGCTGACTCTGGTTATGGACTTTAATCAGGGGTTTTCTTTTGAAGAGGCTTCCTTCACCTTTGTGTGCTTTCACAGCACTACGCAGGTTGTGCTTCATCATTCTGGACACGGTCACTTTTGCACAGTGAAGAGCCCATTCAAGTCAAAGCCACTGCTCATTTCCATTAGCTCTGGATTTCCCAAACTATTTTGGAAGTTCTTTTGAAACAAGAGATGGATGTACTTCTTTACACAAAGGGTTGTAGTAGTCTGGAACAAGCTACCCAGCCATATTGAAATCCATACTCTGACTTCTTTCAAGAAACGGGTAGTTTAGGAACTGAGGAACCTGGAAGCTGTTAACTGTCAGACGAGACAGAAGGGCTGAAAGGCTTCCTCCTGTTTCCAGTGTTTCTTGTGCTTTTAACCGTTTCTCAGTAATAACAGTAATTTCTGGCATTCTTTGTAGGTAACAATAATAACTGAAACACCTATCCATTCCAAAGGTTGTGCTGTTTTGCCCAGAAAAAATAAGCCTTGCATCTTGGACAGCTTTAATTTATTTGGACTTTTTTTTGTTATTTTGAACATCCAAGGCAGTTTTTCCACTATGCTTGCCTTTAAATCTCCAGCCAGTACTGGGAAGAAAAGCCCAGCACAACCCCTCTCGTTTTTTTGTGGGTAAGCCTGTGCCAAGCCCCGTGTCGATACCAGAGCACTTGGCATCTTCAGCCACACAGTGTCCCGACCGACTGAGCAGGGCCCCACCTACTAGACCAGCACCTTCTGGACACTCTGCCTGTTGCTATTTATGTTCACGGTTTTCTTTGCCAAGAGCTGCTGCGCGCCCTGGCTGCTTTGCGTGCTGTGTGACTGAGTGATGGATTGACGAGGTGGTGTTTTTATTTGTGTTGGTGCAGCTGGAACGCAGAGAGGGACTGCGCACGTCTGCACAGCCCCGTTCCTCCAAACCTGAGGCAAAACCTCCCACTGGCCTCCAGCGCAGCCACGTGATCGCACGGCACTGGCTCCGAATCACCAGACGAAGGACTAGAGGTCGCGTACCGGTAATTAAGCCGAGGCAGCGTCAGATCTCTCTATAGTCCTGTGTCCTCACTGTTAGGAGCCCCAAAGGCTACCTCACCATCAGCACTATCACGTTTCCACAAAGCAATTGTTTCATTTCAGCTTCTTTGCTTCTTAGCACTGAAAGAAGACCCCCAAGCTGTAACCTGTAGCAGGTTTGTTTTTTTTTAAAAGAGATAAATATTTGTCCCCAACCAATTCATTCTTTTTTTATGAAGTAATTCCAGATGTAAACAATTACTTCCGAATAGCAGGCCATTTTGAATGAGGAGTATAAGGGTTAACACATTCATGTATCACTCTCTGAAATTCTCGCCCAGCTCTTTCGGACGCTGATAGCTTAATTGTTCAATAATCTCATCCTGTCGTTTCCTGGGGGATGCCCACCTTTTCAACACCATGGCTGGTTTGCTTGTTCCATCCTCCACCATCACTTTGCGAAAAAGAAGTAGCCTCAGTTTTCAGTATCAAATGTTCTCCCACCTAACTTCAACTCTTCACACAGCCTAAGCAATAGTTCCTCAGTGGGGGATAAGGCTGAAAAATAAAAGGGCCACCAGCCCTTGTAACCTAGATATTTATCAGCATTGCCCTTGTTAAAAGGGTTTTTCCATGTTCTATAGCATATTTCTTGTCAGTCTGATTTCAAGTTTTGTTTCATCTGAAAGATACAGCAGCAACCTCAATGCTCAGCTAAATTTTCTCAGGGTGACATCAAACATCGCACTGGTTTAGCTGAAGTTTTACTGACAGTGAACGAACTTCCACGACGAAGCCTTTGAACCCACTTCTGTGACGTCAGGCTTGCGAAAAAGTGCTTGAAGACCACGGCAGCACCACCAATGGATATTTTCTTAAGCAAATGCCATTCCTGCTGTGAACACATGCAGGTTAGCAATTGCTTTAATCTCTGTTATAATGGTGCCACTCAAGTTTTGCACAGTAGGTCGGGATCGTTAAGTCCATCCAACTTGATCCTGATCCTGATGATCCTGGTGGAGGATGTGAAATATAGATGGGAGATAATGGATGTCACCAAGAAAATCAGATCAATAGTTTCTCCTTTGGCTTAGACACTTGTCCGCAATAGATGTTTAAACAGTGCATCTAAGTTTTGATACTGTATTTGAGAACTGAACTGTTGTCTGCCTTAGGGATTAGCCTGAATTCCAGTTCTAAAATAGATTCCTTCAAGTTAATGTGCTTTGTCAGAAGTCGGAGGTCCTCCCTGACACCAGGGATATGGGCATTAAAAAAAGTTCTGCATAAATAGGTTTTTAAAATAGCCAGGATTCAATGATGCCCAGGGAGGAACTGAAGTGGAAAAATCTTTTTAGCTGCAGTGAGACAAGCCTACCACATCTGTCTGCTGCTGTGATGGACCAAGAGGTGATGTCATTCAACAGGATCACCAGGTTCTTGTCTTGTGCAGTGGCAGGGAAGAAGAAACCCATCTGTGAAACACCACCTCATCCGGACACTCCCAAGACGTGCAGGGAGTGTGCACATGTGTCCTTAGTGCCCCAAGAACAAGCTGTATATACGAGACTAGGATCCAGTTTCCTGTAGTGGTGTGTACATACAGTAATATACTATAGCTGGAAGCATGATGGATTAAAATAGTTAAGGAGAGATATGGTCTTGCATTAAAATCAAGGTATTTACAGAATATCAAGAGGAATAAGACTGACCCCTGATGTTCAGAAAGAAAATGCACCACTGAGATACCTATTAGCCTGTTATTTAAAAAAAAGAGAGATGCATTTTGTTTTCTGCCTGAATTGTCTGTGTGGTTGCAGGGCTTGTATCAGAT
Source organism: Lepisosteus oculatus (assembly GCF_040954835.1). Lineage (NCBI taxonomy): Eukaryota > Metazoa > Chordata > Actinopteri > Semionotiformes > Lepisosteidae > Lepisosteus > Lepisosteus oculatus. The sequence continues at coordinate 12,031,907 of NC_090715.1, read as the reverse complement.
CATTGCAAAGCATGCTGGGATATTTGCTGACTGAATCCCAGAATCCAATGAGCCAATAAGGGAAATCTGTATTATTTATGAAGGTTTAATATCATCATTGGAGTTGATAGTATATTTTTTTAACTCCTGCAGAAATAGTGTGGGATTCGATTTCATCAGTGCTGTCCAGCTTAATTCTGACCCAGGGCATGAGTACACTGTCACAACAATCTTAATTATATGTGACTTAACATCAGTAGAAGTGCACTACAATGGGATACACTGTTAACAGCTCTCACAATAATCTGTTGTGATCTTGTGCTAATGTCAAATCTTTATCGTTTCTCCATAATCTCTGCTCCAATGCTGGCAATGGATTTGTTTTCGTCTGCAGCACACTCCAGATCTCTTTTCTGTTTCAGGTGTATTGTATTATTCTCTGTTATAATGGTGCCACCTTCAGCTCCGCATGCTTTCCACAGCTCAAAGTAAACAGTGCCTTTTCCTTTAACACAAATATTTCTCAGTTCTTTTTTTATTTCCACATCTCTACCTCAAAATGTTTGGCACCAACAGGCCTCACAACAGACACCACCTGAACGCATTGTGTCCTTTGGGAGTTGAAAACATGTTTTTTTTTGTCTTTCGGCACAATTGTTCAGTCCCAGCAAGAATGACAAGCCATCTCCTGACAACCTGAATTAGTTCTGCCTGTTTTAAACATGTTTACTCTGTGTTCCACAGTAGACTCTGTACAATCACTATGAGATTTATTCATGGTACGATATACAACGTATACAATGGAAGAAAGATTATATATTCACTGTGCTATATATGATTTATTCACTGCAAAATCTATTAGATCACTGTGAGATATACAGGATATATCCACTTTGAGATAGAATATGTGCACTGTGCGATATATAATATATTCAACGTAAGATTCACAGATATCTCACATAATAATTACCCATGGTTTGAGCAGGGAGCTGCACCAGTGTGCTGGCTGCAAGGGACCAAGTAGAGATGAAGTCTACTCTGGAAAATTCAATGTTTCCACTCTCAGAGCTTCAGGCTGTTCTTTGTGCTTTATCGATTTTTCAGCATGGAGTTAACTCATAACGTTATTGTAGCGTATTGCAACGAAGCTCTCCGTTGGAAGGTCGTGCATTAGCTCATTTACATTGGGGCAGAGGTACAGTAGGTGTGCATTCCTTCTTAACATTCTACAGCTACTGCTGCTGCAGGTAAGATGAGCACAACAAAAATACAATGCAGCCTACACATGATTGTTGTAGCCAAAGTACACATAATTGAAAGGCACAGTGACTCCGTTTGAAGTGAGGCTTGTCAGATGTTTTGTAGTTTGGAAATACTTTTGAGATTAAGTGTGAAGGGGAGAGTGGAGGTCAGCCACTGTCCCCATGGAGTCCTGCTTTGTGACCTGCCCGTTTCCGATCCCGTGATGATGATGTGAGCGTAGTCTGTCAGTATCCCCCAGGTGGGTGGCACTGTGTAGCACGGGGTGCCAGCGAGTCACCGTGGATGCTGCAGTCCAGTGCTGCCATGTGCTCTGTCAATCCCAACATCACTCCCGGTCTTAGTAACCCTCTCGCCCTTTGTTTCTTTCAGGAAAACTGTGAGACGTTTCTCTCGATTGGGGACGCAGACTGGAAGGTAATCAAACTGGTTTACTTCACATTTCTGTACCTGCTTGGGAACTCTAGTGTGTCCTTCACTTTAAGAAATAACAACAAGGGATTAGCACCACTGTATATACACTTTTGATATTTAGCTTGATATTGATGAACATAATGAAATTCTTAACATGACCCTGAGATCTGGTACAATATCTTAAATAAAAGGGTAGAACAAGATTGAAAAGCAAATGGTACTGATGCACCAGTACAGCCGTTTGAGTAGTATCTGATCTCACAAATAGACATAGTTAAGACTTGGCTAAAATGATCAAAAGTATGAATTGGACCAAATTCCTTGTGGATGCAAATGTGTAGCCCCGAGGATTTTTTAAAACAGATTTCATTTGTCACCTGTTTGGAGCTGGTATTAAAAAAGGTGTGTATTTTAGTACATTTTATTTTAACCACTTTGCAAATCTCAGGCAGTGAGATCATGAAGTCATGTCTGTCAGGGACAATGTAATAACGGAAAGGCAAGGCTTCTGCAGTGTTGCCTGTGATGTATGACTGAATTAGGGCTGCAGTGCCCGCCCTAGCTGGGAAAGAAAACAAAGCTGTAAAGATGCAGCCCGCTGATGAGTCCTTGTGAAGTGATGTCGGGGTTTTGCAGACTCATGAAGATGCTACTGTCATCTGTGCCTGGGGGAGGAAAGGTGTCCTGTTACAATATGAATAGTGACTCAGGTGAACTCCAGGGGAATATTGATCTCTCACAATCATGGCGGTTGAGTTTAGGATTTGGGACAGTGTGTTTGTCTGAGGGTGTAATTTGTTTATACAGCTGATTAAAATTAGATGCGGCAGGAGTGTTGACTAATTACAGCCGTTGCTCTAATAAGGAAGCATTCAGCTTGTCAGGTTGGTCTTCGCTTGCTACTCCTTATAATCTCTTTCCGGGGTTTCAGAAAAGACCTTCAAGAACTGGTATCTGTACGGCTTAGATTTCCTTTTCCCTTGTAAACACCGTGAACACGAAGACGTGCCTTCGGTTTCTTATGCTTAACTCATATTTCGTGTTTTCAGTGTTTGGCCACGTGACGCCTTGTTTAAACTTGCCTCTGGTCTTACTCTCTCCCGGTTAAAAACACTGAAACTCTGCTGATCACAAAGAGGCCTGAGCCGCTTCTTCCTGAACTGATCTGGGCCACTGAGGTGCTGCTGCCTCTTCAGTTCTTCAAGCACAGTTTACATCTGATGACATTCCCTTATCCCCAAGCCCGATAACCTCTTTTCAGTCACAGCTCACTAAGTGATAAGTATATATAGCAGCGCATCTCTTTTCATCAGTTGAGGATAATGAATGTGTTTGGCTAAATTGGGATCTAGTGGAGAAGTAATGGTTGGCAATTGCCTTTTATAGGGAGTCATGCCGTTTTAAAATAAGTACTGAAAATGCAGGACACTGCTCATATTGCATGTATTTTTGGCTCTGCTTTATGGGGGCCAAAAAGGCTTTGGCCACCTTGTCTCCATCCCACATTCTACTGTATCTGTACCCCTTTAAGCCTAATGAGCCAGTGAATTTGGCTCCAAACACCAAGCTTGTCCTTTCAGTGTCTGCCAGTTACCCAGGCAGACCAGCACATAAGAACTTAAGAAAGATTACAAATCAGAGGTCATTGTATGCATCATGCTTGACTCGTGTATTCACTTGAATCAGAACCTGAGTTCACTTCTGAGATGGGATAATTGTACCCCTATATTACTTATTGATTGCCTAATTACCTTAAGATAAAAATGACTTACTCAACTGGGAACTGCAGTTATAAGACCATAGGAATATACGAATGCAATGCAGATTACAAGTAAGAGAAGATCCAATGGACTCTGTTACTTTTTTATATTTGTTGATTGGTTGATTCAGAAATCTCTGCCTGCTGTTTCTCAAGTGATGCAAGCATGTCAGCTTCATTAACATTGCGGGGCAGTTTGTTTTAGACACCACAGCCGTCTGAGTGAAGAAATGCCTCTTAATTTCTGTTCTTTGTGTGCATACGTTTTGGACCTGGTTGTATTCGGGAGGTTGGACTGCAGCAGTCCTTCAAAGAATGTGAAATGCTTTGCTTTCATTTAAGAGAATGTTTCTTTTAATCCATCTTTACAGGACAGGCTTTGAAACTAGAAATTATTCTGGGTGGTATTACAAAGCTGATTTCTGCACAAAAGTAAAAAATTATGTTTTTTTTTTTATCATGTCTATCCAAATATTGCAGCTGATGTACTAAGTAGCTTGGGTGAGCAGTGTTTATTCCTGCTCTTGGAGTTGAAGCAAAGTACAAGTCTTCCACAGAATTCGATATTTATAAATTAAGCCCCAGTATAGTCTGATACCTGCTCATCCACCCCAGTTTACAGGAGTCATTAAGGGCCTTGCTGAGCAGTACAACAACAATGTACAAATTAAAGATGAACTCTTCCACAATCTGCTAATGCAACTACATTTACTACACACAGGCAGTTAATTCCAAACAAGTCTTACCAAGATATATTTGGTCCAAGTCAAATGACCGGTCGTTTTTATATAATTTATATTACATAATTACTACAGGATACACCCAAACAATCAACTCCCTGTGTAGGGTCACAGCTTCTCATATTACTGAGTTTGAGCAGGGATTTTTCAGCAGGTCTCTGTTTTTGTTTTTCTGAGAAATGAACGTCCAAAGTTCTTTACTGTGGACAAGTCTGGCAGAGTATTTGCCACAGTATATAATAATTATTTGAAGTGCCTGCAGATTTTTGTGTGCATACTGTACGTACGTGCTGGAGAAGCGTTAGCGCTTCCAACAATAAGCTATGCTTCTTCTCTGTGCCAGTCAGAAGATGTATTCCCTCCAGAGAAAGAATGGCTCTCATATTTCTATAATTTTTAATGATATGAAAGTGTCACACAGAACACACAGTTCTTGCAGTTTATTAGCTGTGTGTGGGCTCAGAAGTACAGCAAAAAGTGGGTTAGGGCGGAGGCGAAATCTGGCAGTACGTTTCATGTTTTTCACCGATTTGTAAGGGGTGCCCTCTAGTGGATGAAGTCTGAAACATTCCAGAGCAGAAAGCGGGATAACTGCAAAACAGGTATATTCTATACCTGGGATAAATCTCAGATACCAAAATGAATTAATTTTGCTGCAATCACGTTGTTTAGACATGCAATGTTTTTGAAAACAAAACTCCCTGGTGTCTGCTTCAAGTTTTCTTCAATAATTATTGTAAAGGTTTTTCTATATGCATTGGAAGCAATATTGGGAAGTCCTGAAGCTGCTCTAGACCTGTATGATTGCAGATGAACCACCCTGCCTCAAGTAATACATTTAGCTGAAGGCTACAGAGCCCAACATGTAGCAGAAATGAACACAATGAGCTGCCCATTGCCCATCTGCCCATGGGGAATACAGGCAAACAGGCAAGTCATGATAATCAAGCTTGTATTATTCTTTGTGCTCAGACTTTCACATTAGAAACCCAGGAATCACGTGCATGTAAGGACTGAGCTCACTTTGGTGATTTTGGGAGCTAGCAGTTTAACAATCTAAGCGTTTCAGCAAGCTCTTCTTTTAAAGGATCCAGTTGACGTGGCTTCCACCACCTGGATTAAAGAACTGCTTCAAACTTTCCACGATTCTCCGTGTAAACAAAGCATCAACTGTCGTCTCCCAGAATTTAATTTCTCCTTGCATCCCTGCAATATGTCCCCTGAGTTAACTTGGCATTGAGGATTTAACTCACAGTAAATCTGAAACTGTGAGTTTTGAAGGGAACTACAGTACGTGGAAATAGTGAGGCTGTGTTTATGAATATTGACTATTACTTGTAGGTACTCTAGCAAGAAGTCATCTGGGTTGTCTGTCTCTGTATTAGGATGTTAATTTTTCCACCCCCAGGTAATTTCCATAGAGTCGTGCTATTACAGTCTGACCTCTCTGTAACATAAAATTCACATCTCTTAATATATAATTTCCACCAACGGGCTGCAGCTGTTGTAGCAGGATCTTCGGATTGACATCCAGCTACCAGTCACACAGACAAATGAGACGTTTTTCTGCTTTCATTTCCACTGGCTGACAGGATCATCCCCGCCTCTCCGACAGTGTAACTTCTCATTATTCTCAAATCCTTTTGCAAAATGAAGCACTTATTGTCTGAACCATTTAGACTGGGCACTGCACGGTAGTAAGAGGTCGGTAATTGGGGTGAAGCTATTTTGAGTGCTGTTAGCCTATTGTAAGGATTGTGTTTGCTCTGGAAGATGACAAGACGCCTTCCTCCCAGGGGAGTGGGTGACAGTCAGTAGCTGTGAGCATCGTGTTTCTGCTGGGCCCTCTGCCATCACTTCCCACTTTTCCCCAGTGTTGCATGAACACAGCGTGTGCGGGATCTAGTGGCTCGACTCTCAGCACAGACGAGGGTTGGCAAGTGTCTACCAGAGGGAATCATCTGGAATAGGACTCCGTCACGCCCTGTACACCTAGAGGGCGCTCTACTTCTGTCCTGTTCCTAGTGTCCTGTGATGATTCATGTCTTACTTCCTGTGTCTGCTCTGCTCCTGGCTCAGCGCTGAGGGTTCGGGTGTCTTGAGACCCGCCGAGCACCAGGTCGTCTCCTCCGCGGCCTGGGGGCTTAAGTTTCTACCCGACATCATCCGACCTCCTGGGCCCAGGTTAAACCCTGTTTTGCCGCAACACATAGGGTCTTTTTTTGCTCTCCTGGCCAATCCATGGCATGCCTTTCCAACATCCGTGACAGACTCCTGTTAAGAGCATTTTCAGAAACGCATCCGTGTCCATCATTGTCCTAGCATTCCACAGAAATCCACTCCATGCATTCTCTATATAAAGGTCATATTTCTTCTTCTTCTTGGTGCAAATCTGGCCTTTTCCTTGTTTCCAGCTGTGTCCTCATGTTCTGGTCACTGAATTTAATTTATGGTAAGGTCTGTGTTTGACCTGTACTCTGAAGGGCAGTTTGAATGTTCCTTGATAGGAACATTCACTGGGGTTCTGGTTATGTTCAGACTACAAACAAGGTTAGTTTATGGATTTTAAGTTACCACAGAACAGAGAACAGTTGACCCATCATGGAGATATTTTATTAATATACAATAAATGCACAATTGTCTTTTAGGTAAGTTAGGGAATTTTCTGCTCGCAGGGCATTGGCCTTCATCACAAGCATCTGTGTCAGTCCCTGCATGAAACAGATGCCAGGGCACTCAGAAGCTGGTGTCTGTATCAAGGCCTCTCCTTTTGAAAAGGCACAAAAACCAGCAACTTCAAGACTGAATTCTGACTGCAAGAACATTAGGCGCCAAGTGTGAGAACAGATTTCATCATGGTTATACAGTATGTATGTCACACCGAGTTACAGTGTGGCTTTTATTTTTACTTATCTTGTGTTGAGCAGGCCAGCCTATTCACTAACATGCAAGACACCAGACTCGTATGGTTATTGAAATTCTCCACCAGGGTCACAAGTGACATCATCACAAGTGAGAAAGTGTATAAGATGCTAAAGGTCACTAAAGAAACTTCCAGTTACAGTACACTGTTATAGTCCTATTTAGAGTCACACATTTCTCAAAAGTTGTAATACAGTATCGCTAAAAGTGGAGATTCCACCTTTCTATAAGTATCCCATTTTGGCTGTGAATATTTTGATGTTTTTAATTTAAAAAGGGCAGTTTTAGGCTGTTCAATACGAAAAATACAAAACTGTATTATTGTTATTAACATCTTCAGTAAGGATGCATTTTAAAAATACTTTTTAAACAGATGAAGCAACACCATAATAGTCGATACTATACAATATTACATTTAAAATAAAAAATGACTTATTTTGTTTATATGTGAAATGAAATAGAACATATTGGTTGAAGTGATGATTTAAAAAGTCCCTTGCAATTAAAGTGTGATATGACAGAAACTCCTAGCTACAGTATTCAAAACCTTCAGAAAAGATAAACATGATGCACTGTCAGCTTAGTATGGATTTAGCAATCTTCCCTCAAGATGGTGCAATCGTTTTTTTTTCTCTGAAGTGTGTAACTTTTGCAACAAATGAAATTCCATCAGTTCAGAATTCAGACACTGTATTAATCAATTTCTCAAATGACGTTATTTGTCAGTTCTGATATTCCTTTATGAAACTCTAGAAGAACAGCTCTGCCATATGATTGTGAAAGCCTGGGTACTAAATTTTGTCACTGTAATTGGAGTATATACAGTAGATCATGTTCTCTCTTCTAATTCAGCCTTGATCAGAGGAGACTACAAGGGACCTACACACAGGCATGTTAAATCACTGGAAGTGACCATGTGGGCACAGGGGACTGTGCTTTAGGATCACAAGAAGGAATGTGTTTAGTGTTGAAGTCAGGAATCACAGCTTTCCAAAAGCATTGTACAGTCTGCAGGGCCACAGTTTCCTGGGTTTGCTCAAGTAATGTGCAAGATCCACATATCAATCCCTTACTAGCAGCCACTTGAACAAGATGGGCTGAATAGCATCTGCTCGTTTGTACCCTTTCTTGTGTCCTTCTGCTTGTTTATGTACAGCACATATAGTGGAGGGTGATGAAGCCCTGTCAGCAGAGGTGGCTACAGGGCAGTGCAGGAGGCTGGAGGAATGGCTGGGACTAGGATTGGAGTAGAGAAGTAGGACAGGAAGCAATATGGTCTGGAGCTGAACGGAGAGACCCATGCTGTACAAAATCCGGCAGGAATAACCAGATGCTGGACTGGGGAGACAAACTGGAACAGGAAGAGATTTAAAGTACTGTACATGACAGATGTTAGAGCATATTTTGCACTGTAAAAAATCTTTACTTTTCATCAATCGAAACTAACCCTAACCCTCAGTTTCCAAAATGTTTTTAAACATGATTAAAACAATCGCTGCTGGATTTCATCTCCAGAGTGAAATGTCTTCTACTTTTTCGCTTTCCAACTTACAATCAGCTAAGAATTCAACAAAGTTCAAATGGAAAAAAAAAAACAACCACCTTGTCTTTGTCTCTATCTGTGTGGCAGCTCTTGCTAGATTTTTCATTTCAAGAATTTGCAATCGCTTTTGAAAAATAAGGGAGGGGCTTTCCCTCTGGAGTGGGACACAATCCTGTGGGCTCTGCCTGCCTGTGTCCTGTGGCAAAGAAAGGACAAAGCGCGAGTCGGTTTGAGACCTTGGTGCAGCTGCTGTCCGGTGTGCGGACACTACCGAGAAAAGCCATGCTCCCGTTCTCCTTGCCTGAAAGCTGCAAGCACCGATAAGACAAGGGAAATGGGAAGACTGCCTTTATCACTGCATCAGCTGGGCAGCTCACTTCCAGCCCATCAGTGATTAAACTCATCAGGGAGAACTCTATTGCCCCTTGAATACAATTAAATCCACCACACTACTGTTTCCACTGTTCCGAATCTAATAGATAATGCCTTTGAGTTAAAAGAAAAAGAAAAATACAATGATTGAAGTGCAGTTTGCGGCAATTTGATGACACAGCAGATGAACTGCAACACACAGTACCGCGATGAGTTTCGGAGATTGAACGAAAGCTGCATCCTCAGTGAAACTGGCAGACGGTTTCGTGGGTTTTGGCATGGCTTACTGAGACACAGGGTTCTGTCTAATCTAGGCTTGAAGTGGCAACAGAATTTCTCCTTGTGTGGTGTGATATCCTAGCTGTCTCTCTTCCAGGTAGCAGGCTGGTTATGATGTTATCGTCTAATAATGTACTGTATTACTGTGCACCTTCTCTACACTGAGCGCTTGGTAAGCTTGCCTTGTATTGACAATTAGTCTCCAGATTGTACGTTTTTTTCTTTATTAACCCTAGTTTAATGCACTGTCCTCCTCACATCTTAAACAAACACTCTTAGCGTTGTCTGCTGAGTGCTGGTCGTACCCTCTCACAGAGACACATAAGCCTCCAAAGCTTTTCTGTGCCTTTCTATCTTTCTTTCCTCTCTCCAGACACCTGGACTCAGCACCGCTGTCACCACGTGTAGCAGCTGATTTCCCTAATACATCTGTGAAGATGCCAATTTCGTCTTGATTAGCCAGATGGGTCATTTTGTTTCTTAACTGTTTTCCCCAATTATTATGCTTTATAACTGTAATTATTTCATTATAACTGTATACCCCAATGTCCACAGTAGGAAAATAAAAAAAGCAACAGGCTGAATGGCCTGATCAAGTCTTTAACCCATCTTCAATTTTAATACAACTGGGCTGATTAACCATTCCGTATTAATTAACAGCTTAATGATATATATAACAATAGCCTGAGAAAATAGGACCTTGGTTCAATGTCTCAGAAGGACGGCGCCTTTATACAATATAGTGTCCCCATCACTATACTAGGACATTAGAGCCCATACAGACCGCAGGGTGAGCCCCCCCTGCCGGCCCCACTAACACCTCTTCCAGTAGCAATCTTAGCTTCCCAGGAGTCTCCCATCCAGGGACTGACCAGGCTCACACCTGCTGAGCTTCAGTGGTTGCCAGTTTTGAGCTGCAGGGTGATATGGCTGATTTGTGAGTTGTATTAAATGGAGAGCTGTTATTGTAGTTATATCAGGAAGGTACCTTCTTACAGGGTGACATGGCTGCTGGCATTAGAATAGCCTTTCCCAGATTTTACAGCTGGGTGAAGATGTTCAAGAGGGACAATAACTTCCTGTTTATTGGGGTTGTTAGATCTAGGTACTGGGGGGCCTAGTACACCACTGATAGTTACAGCCTTCGAGCATGATAACCAAAGTCAGAGTAATGTCTCCATTAATTTCTGAATTTAAGCCTTCAACATCAAAACTTAAAAAAGAGCAGTTTTTGCAGCGGTACTGTACATATCTGAACAATTAAAATTGGAAGCGTGAACTGATATGATGCCAATAGTAACAGAAAGTTTGACTTTTGAACATGTGCAGATCCTCTTTTGTCACATTTCAAAAGACTTCAGCTGTTGATCCCCTTCACCAAAGTTTCTAGTGACTGATGCTGCTATGTGGTATCGTTAGAGAATTTGCTGATAACATTTCCAGTGTCTGCAGAAGTAATGAAACATTGCATCTCACATTCTTAAATTTTACTACTGCAGACTTGCAGGGTACCAACACACAGCTAAGTTTGTCGCTGTTCTACCAAGATTTGATTGGGAGGGTCTCTTGCAAATATGAGGCAAACACATATAATGTTGAAGATTTTTTAGATTGCTTTAGATATAGATTTAGATTGCTTTTGCTTTTTAATTCGTGACATCCTCTCATTCATTTTAAATCACTAAAACAAGATAGTATACATGGAAATTCTAGCATAGCAAACTGTACTAACTATGGACTCATTTCTAAAGGAAGCAACAGTGGTTGTTAAGGATGCTTGGGAACCTCGGACTGTTTTGATTTACACTTAAATGAGTATGGGTGTATAGCTTTGGTACTGGTGTCTCAAAGATATTGAAACGTGAGTTAGGACAGACAGTGGTTTCATTTGTCTCTGTTGTATATCACAACAATTTGTTTTATTACTGTACTGATACTGGACAAGGAGTCCAAGGCATGTGTAAAATTTCCAATAGCTTATAAGCACAGAGAAAAATTGTAAGAGAGAGTGACGTACAGTATTTTTTTAGAAGGGTATTGTAAAGCCATTCTGGAGACACAGTCTGCCTTGCACAGAGAGGAACAGAGTAATTTCCATCTGCTAATCCTCTGCAGACGGTCAGGGTGCACAGTGCTCTGATTGCAGTTATTAATATGGAAATACCAAACAAGGCATTTGCATTTAATCAAGTGCTCTCGACAGCTAACATTCTTCTGCTGCAAAAAGCAAAAGTCATGTTGGGCAATTCATCTGTAAAATAATATTCCCCCTTCTTTTTTTTTTGCCTTGAATGTAAATTCTGTAGCATTCATCTCGCACTGCACAGAGAGAGAGAGGAACAGAGGAACATGTCGCACTGGTGCTGCTCAGAGCAGTGCGCTGCACCAAGAGATAAAGTCCAGACATGGCCCCCTAGTTCACAAAGAGCTCATGTATACACTCGCAGGAAAAGGAGATAAATAACAATAAAATTGGACAACCAAGGTCCCCCAGTAGCGCCGGTGCCCTGGTTCAATTCCAGACCTGGGGTGCTCCCTTTGTGGAGTTTGAATGTTCGTAATAGATTTCCTCTGGGTGAAGACATACCGGTAGGTTGATTGTCTTCTGGGAAAATTGGCTCTGGTGTGAGCATGCGTGAGTCCGTGTGCGCCTTATAATGGGCTGGTGTCCTGCCCATGAGGCATCCTGCCCTCCTCCCGTTGCTTACAGAGATGGGGTCTGGCCCCTCCTTGACCCCAGATTCAATGAAGGGATTGGAAAATATATAGATGGATAAATATAAAACAGAAGCACAGTGAAAAGGCTGTTTTCCTCTCTACTGAATTTTTATTGAATATTTCTGGTTTTTCTCTTTTATTGTTTGTGATATCGGCCTCCTGTTCTTTGGCGTGAGCGGGTTCCTCGGATCTCCAGTGTGATGACCTCTGCTCAAAGCCTGTTCTGTTTTGGGTAGAAGAAGATCATGAGAGAGGACAGGAAACTGTCAGAAAACCACATTACAAAGGATAAAGATGTCCAGGTCGCTGCTGTGAAAATAACACTTAGATTATATATACATGGAAGTTCTGTGTAAGGATTATGTGTTAATCTTTCTGTGCAAGCCTTAAGACAAAAAGGTAAAACAGGTTTTAGACATAAATCTTGAATTGTTTGTGTGTTAACTTGAGAGCTGTTGGTCAATTTTTATTATAGCTGCAATTAAGGTGGAATAACTGTGGATTGCAACTTGTGACAACAAATGCCTATCACCCACATTGAAAAGAAGTGTAAGTGTATAATCTATTAGGCAGTTCCTCAGATTGTAAACAAAGATGTTGAAACAAGGGTAAAAAGTGAATTTAACTGGCAGACTTGCAGCCAGTCTTAAATGCAGCGTGCCACATTCCAGAATAGTATTCTCAGCAGCTGTGTGTGCTACTGGCACCTTTTGATTGACCCCAAAATCAGAATTGCAGTGACCTGGAGGTGAGTAGGTCATCTTGTGATCATGCATTCCTGGCACATCACTCCAAACAGACCCTCCGCGTGTCCTGTATTGGAAACAACAGGGCAGGGAAGACAGAGGGGAGGGCTGGGGAGGGTGGGAGCCTCAGAAGAGTCCAATCAATGTGCAAGACACAGTTCCGTCCAGCCAATCGGAGGCGTCTGCACCCCCCACAGCTCCCCTAGGCAGGAGGGGAGGTTTATAAAGCCGAGTGGGTAGAGGGGAGGGGAGCAGCACTGCGGAGCTACGGCTTTGAGAGCTAGGAGACAAAAGGCATCCAGCGAAGCCCGGAGCTGTTCCTCTCATCAGCGAGGACTGGCCTGCTTTTCATCCTCCTGCCGTCAGAGAGCAAAGTGGTGTCAAGATGCCTGAGTGCTGGGATGGGGTGAGTGGCTCAGGGGTCGAGCCAGGCTTGTTCGTCTCGTGTGCATGGCTGTCCATGAGGGAATAAAAAGGATGGGGTCAGGTATGGGCTGGCTACACCTCATCTGTTATCTGCTCCTAGGAAAGCAAGGATGAATGCTGTTGGTAGTGCATCTCTCTCTATTCACCTGCTTCAATGATCTTCCTGTTTTCATGCAATGATCACTTTTATTATTTTATTATGTGAGAGAGCCTGTCCTTGTTCCAGGATGTATATCGGCTCTTCAGTCTGATCAGGTAGCTCCAGTGCAGGACTGCCGAGGCCAGGGCTGGGCAGGTCCCTCTGTGCACGTGCACAACGCTGGCATGGCTAGGATTGCACACAGCAGGGCTCCTCCACTGGAGAGCCGCGACTCCACGCTGGGAGAAAAAAAAATCACGCCGGATATCTGCGTTCTCCGTGTGCGAGTGCAATAGGGCTGGTAGGCAGGGAGCACCATCTTCATCTGCTGGAGGTCAGAGCACACAGCCACCTGGCACAGTGACCTTGAGGAGGAGCAGATCTGCTCAGCTTCAGTTTCATGCCATCATTGTCTTCTTTAGAGATCATTAGGAATGAAATTACAGCATTGCTGCTTTCTGAATCTGCCTTTTGAGGAATAAGTGTCGCAAAAGCATTTGTTAGACGCAGTCTGTGTTTTTTAGTGTGTAAGGGCAACAAGGTCAAGCAAAGGTTTTTATTTTTTTTCTGTTATACATAAGACATGACAGTTTATTATTGCCTTGTTTTAGTCTTCCAATTATACAACCAAATACTAATAATGTGTTGGGTATTATGAGTAGCATAAGTCTTTTTGTCCTTTTTATAAAGGATATTTAAAGATCTTTATTGTGAAAGGCACTCTATTCTACTAGCTTATATTCTGATTTGCAGTAATTTCATTTTAAATATGTGTGGTAATAAAACTTGAGATGTAACCTGACCTAAACTGAAGAATTTAAAGATTGTCAGACAATTTGAAAGATTTAAGGATGTTGTCCTAAAAGATGTACAGGACAAAAAAAAATTTAACCAAGGATATGCGGTTCTGGAGTCTTTTGGTCAGATTAATGACATTAATTACCCAGTGTTGAAAGTGCACTTCAAACTGAAACACAAATGCCATTGTAGTACATTGTAACTTAAATCCTTTTAAAAGCACTGTATTACAGTATATACTGATGCACTCCAGAACAGATTCATCCAAAAGCCTTCTGAAGCATAATACTGCCTCTCTGTGTGTTTAAGACTTATTAGCACTATAACGAACAAAGGAAATATCACACTGTTTCTTCATGCGTGTATTTTTATGCCTGTTTTTGGCATTTCTGGTGAATTTTTATTACTTGCAGGTGTCCCTCAGGATCGGGCAATTTAGCTCACAAATTTATTGGAAAGTCCTACAGTATATTTTCGTAGACAGCAATTCATGGTTCAAAATATCTTAATAAAAATGAACGCCATTTCTAAAAGCTGCAGTTGGCTTTGTATGATTTGTGGCGCAAACCCCTCCCCCTTTCTTTTCCAATAATTGCTCCTTGTCTGTCTTCCTGTTAGCAGTGTCCTTAATGGGATACATTTCATAGGAGTTGTAGTGTGAAAAAATCAATACTTTTGGAGTACCAAGAGCTGACAGTTCTCCAGCTATGCAAGAGCTGACAAAGAGGCACCGTTTTGATTCCCAGTGTTAAAACAGTACAAAGAGGGCTTTGACCTTTTTTGATGTACCAGATTCAACACTAAAAGAATTCACCAGAAGAGAAGGTTTGCTCCCGAAGAATGACCGCAGCATGGTCACCACAACAGTAACTCCATAAACGTTTAGCTAATAAAAAATGTCCACCTATATCACAATAAAATTCCCCTTCTTTGCATGAGATGAATATGAGTTGGTTATGGTTGTATTCAGCACTGTCCGGTTTTTTAAGTTCTGCTGAATGAGTGAAAACAGTGAAGCAGGTTATTACACTACTGAAATGAGCAGAAATCTGCAATCTTGGACAGCTCTGTAAATGGGACGTCCTTCCCTGACAGGGTGCATTTCTGTTGCCACTGTCGGTGCATGTGATGCATCAGCCATAGATTTTCATCACATTTAATTTCCATCACTTCTGACCAAGGACTGCTAAGCTTTTGTGGTTGGCTAAACCATCTCTATAAGAAGCACGATCCTATTAAAGAGTGCATATTTCACTTTTTATCTATGGGCAAAGGGAAAGGTTCCTTCTGCATTACAAACTATCTTAGAAGGAAAATCCAGAATGGAATGAATGAATGCCATAGCTTCTTTTTATCTTGCAGACTTTCTTGGGGATAGTATTATCTTAAACTCAATATCTCTCTAAAATACAGACAACGTTGAAATAATGACCAAGAAAACCCTTGGTGAAGACTGTTCTGAATTCAGTGTGAATCAACCACATGAATAAAGTCCTACTTGTGTCAAACAGTACAAGGACCTGCATGCATGCTGAGTACTGTACTGTGTGTGTCAGTGCTTCTCACTCTTGGCCCTGGAGAGCCACAGGGCCTTCTGTTTAGATTGTATCATAGTGGATCAACTATTGGAAATTTCCAGTATTCCAGTGGGCAGTTGATTAAACACTGGAAGTTTATTTTCACTTAGTTTTCCCTTGAAGTGTTTCTTGAGTTGAAGGGTGTTGAGCTCAGCAGCTGAACAGAGGCCAGAAGCCTAATGAAGGATTCTGAAAAACATGTTTCTAGTCAGTGTTTTACATGTTCTGTACTTGAGATCCTAAGCCCCTGGGTACATTTATATCCCGTTAAAATCTTCAGAGCAGTGCCTCTTAATGAGCTGCTATTAGTTTTAATGAATACTAACAGCGGTTCAGTCTGTATCACTCCTTCATGATGTCTGTTTTGCTTGTTTCAGGAACATGACATTGAGACCCCCTATGGGATGCTCCACGTGGTGATCAGAGGGGCACCGAAGGGCAACCGTCCTACTATTCTCACCTACCATGATGTTGGCCTCAACCGTAAGTCATTCATATTTCTGCATTGAAAAATGGGGGAATTTCGCAACGCCGTGCATGTGTCATAATACTCAAGTGTATATTTCACCGCAGTGAGTGCAGCTGTACCTGGCATTTAAACTTGCCATCCATACCACTTCTGAGAGCCCAGCCTACCAGGGTTACCAGTCCTACTTTACCTTGCAAATGTGGGTTTGAACACTCTTTGGCGCGATCTTGAAAACTTACTTACACAGCAAAGCGCCTTGATAAGTCAGACTGGCCTTCGGAGTCTAATCTTTCTTTAAAGAAATGACTCATGTAAACCTAAAGTACTGTAGCAACCACTTTCTATATAATACTTCTATACTGTACTATATTTGCCTTATGACAAAAATTAAATGCCCCATTTTTCCTTTCTTTGATAATGCATCTGAAGTGGAATGTTTTGAGAGACCCTCACAGTTAATGGGGCAAAAATTGGGAACTTAATAGTAATGCAATTATTCAATCTGATTCTGGAACATGAGCATAACTGGAGCTACAGTACAATGTCCACATAGAACTTCTGTCATGATCTCATCTTTTCACTTTTTCAGTGTCAGTGCAATTTTCATTGAATGCATTATGGTGCAGTTACTGTATGCTAGCAACTAGAAAAGTGTGATACTAGATGGTGCTGATGAATAATGATGAGAGAAGTCACACTGAATTTAATTTAGCCTTTAGTGTCAATCAAGTTGGGTGCAGCACTGGCACTTTGTGCAGAAATAACGTACAATGGAATACTGGACAAAAAGGGTATAAGTGTAGCTAGATATTAGCACAAAGGAATCCAGGAAAATGTCCAAGAAATATTTGCAACCAGAGCAAGGCATAGCTACTTTCTGAATTAAACTGGGAAATTCAGAAACCTGAAAGTGTGATGTAGAACCTATCAGGGCAAACTATACAGTAGCTCAGATGGCAGCTGCTACACACTCCTGGGCAGCAATGTGCACAGACAGTTCATGGGGCTGCAACACTGCCGTAGCCCAGCTGAATATAATCTTTGCAGCAAACATTATGAGAACAGGAGAGGAGCCTTTAGGTCACAACAACGACACCGTTAAAATAGTTCTTCATATATAGAAGCAAACCCATTTCTGCAAACTAAAACAAAACTAAATCTTTGATTTACAATTGCAAACTGCATAAACCTCAAGATGCACATGCTAGAGTTTACCATTGGCTGAGCTCCTGTCTATCACTGGGTGCCCTAGTGGAGCTTTCATTATGTTAATTACTTCTCATTCAGCCAAGAGCATTTTTACTGGTGACCGGAAATACTCTAGTTTATAGTTAACCCTTGTGCTGCTTTGGTGCATGTCCAGGACAGCTGTCCTTAAACCAAGTGTTGACCGGGATGTTTTGAAACAGGGTGGGATTTTAAAATTTCCCTTATACAGAAAAACCTTTATTATTATTTGTTTGTTTGCAGAGATGAAAATCAGTCCTTAACGTCTGTGCACAGTCAATGTGTAACACTGATCAGCTGTTCAATACTCTTGCCAACTGTCAGATTATGTGAACAGCTGAACAGTGTGAGTGATTTGTTCAAAAGCTGATTGGAATTATGCATTTAAATTACATTTCTGTTGATGGACGGGTGAGACTCTTCGATTTTTTTTTAGTATTCACTCATAACTCATAAAAATATTCTAAAATATCTGAAGATCACATTTAAAATAAAACAATATGAAATGGAATCACTAAATGGGCAGTGTCTCTATCGAACATCTGCCATCATCATATCATTATTGTGTTGAAAAATTGGAATAAGGCACAGCCAATGGGGACTATATGAATACACGAACAACATAAGCACACTGTCCTCAGTATTTGCTCTTTCAGCTCTCTTTATTGCTCAGTGAATAGCTTTTTAGCTAACATTTTATGGACATATTTCTCTCCACTTTGACTGTCGGGGTACTATGTGTTTGAGTCTGTATGTGTTTTTGAGGAAGGGTCACACTGTTTCTTTATCAGAAGCTCTGCGTGCTGAACCGGACTGCAAGGAGATCCTTCCTTGTTTAATATGCCAATGTGATAATGAAATGGAACAGGCCTCAGAAACACACCTCTTGTACATGACAGAGTTTGATGAAAACATTTCACTTCTTCACAATCTTCTGAGTTTAATTTTCATTTTTGCCCAAAGCTAGATCCGAGATGTGTCTACAGCAGTAGCTCTTCTCTATTTTTTTTCTATGTTGGTTTGTGAAACCAGACTTGTTCTGTTCCAGACTAAAAGATTCAGTTCCCTTAGCTTGTCTGAGTGTGGCAGTCCTTTCAGGCAGCTCTGCTTTGTACTGCCACAAGAGCAGTGATGTCTCTCATATAGCCTGGTGACCACAGACGAATACAGTATTCCAAGCAAGCTCTATCTAAAGCTTTTAACAATTTTTACAATATATCCACGGTACCTTATTATGGGTTCTGTGATTCCCTAGCTGACAAAAATGATGAGCCTTTATGAACTCCCTGACCCTTGTTTTCATGTGCTGCTTCCTCCAGTACAATGTCATCAATCTGGCGCTTGAAAATCAGGTTCCTGCAACCACCATGTAATGAAGCCTGTTTTCAGTTTTTGTGTTATCTGAGAGCAATCTACTTCTCCAAAAAGTGATACTGTAAATCTCTCTGAATGTCCTTCATTTTTCTGGTATAAAGTGTTGTGTTTCAAGTGGATCCCAGTGTGTACTGTAGAAGAGGAAGATACAGAGTGCGCAGATCTGATTTAGTGTCTAATTTTATCACAGTTGAGCCTGCAGCATCACACACTGTGCAATGGCATTGCAAGGGGTATCCGTTCACAAAAGGGCCATTTAAGCAGGAGTTTTTTATTTTGTAATATGAATTCTTAAACACCGTAAAGAGGTTTTTGAGTTCCTCTTATGTTCTTTCTCAATTGCATTATCACCAACAAAATGGCTTCAGCATATGATAGGAAAAATTAAAAATGTGGCAATGCTACCACTTGGTCCCTGCGATATGTGATATGCAAAAACAAGAGTATAGCTGCTTGCTCTTGCTTATTTTCAGGACGAGATATTAAGTGACTTTTCATCTCTTCATCTACTGTATGATGACTGATGTGATGCACAAAGGATCTACTTTACGATAAGTAGGACACGCGTGTGGTAGTGAGTCAGCCTTATAGAGCTAACTACTGGAGGGAGGATGCTCTATAAATATAACACACGAGCATGTCAGAAGAATTTTACAATTATTTTAACTAAATCTTATCTGGGTTTAGGGTGGCACAGTGACGCAGTGGTTGGTATGGCTGTCTCGCAGCTCTGGGGCCCTGGGTTCGGTCCTGGACTTGGAGTGCTGTCCGTGTGGAGTTTGCATGTTCTCGCTAGGTTTGTAATAGGTTTCCTCTGGGTGCTCCAGTTTCCAAAGACATACTGGTAGGTCAACTGGCTTCTGGGAAGATTGCCCCTGGTGTGAGGGCGTGTGCCCAGTGATGGACTGGTGTCCCATCTTGTATCCTGCCGTCCTCCTGTTGCTTTCTGAGGTTTCCTCCGGGTGATTCAGACTCCAAAGACATACTGGTGGTGAGCTGTCCTCCGTTTCGAGTGTGTGAGAGTCTGTGCCTGCTGCTGTAGCGATGCCCTGCGATGGACTGGCATCTTGTCCGTGGGGTGCCCTGCCTTGCGCCTGTTGCTCTGGCTCCGCTGCGACCCTGAATTGGGGGTATAGTGGTGACAAAATGGATGGATTGAACTGTTTTACATCATTGTGCATTTCACTCTGAGGAACACAGACTATTTTGTGGAAGGTTTACAACCTGGTATGTACTAGTATAATGGGCATAAAGGAAGCCACCTTTTATCAGTGGAAACTGATGGCTATTTATCATCATAATTTATTATTTAAAAGTATGTAACATTTGCTCAAAGATTTGCTCAGTTTTTAGTTTGCCGTGAAACCCCACTTTGACAGACTGTAATTGCATACTTTAAACGTAGGTACTGTAGGCATTCCAGACGTTTTTCTTGTTTTCTCATATTTATTTGAATTGTGTCTAAAGTGGGGTTCGTACTGTATGTGGAGCAACTCAAAACCCACTCACACAAAAACTATTCTTTTAAATGCGCCGGCAGAATGTCTTGCTTTTCGCTTTTTTCAGTCCGAATGAAGTGATTGCTGTTCACGAAATGAGAAACATGGAGGAGAAGCAGTTCTTCACCCCCTGATTTCCAGACACGTTTATAGGATTGACTAGTCCCACAGAAAATGCTGAGCTGTAGGAGGGTTCATCGGTCCAGTTTATTCGCCCGTTCCCAATCATGCGCTTACGTGTGATAAAAAAAAAATGTAGGTCAAAAAAACATTCCTGTCATGCAGGGAGGGAGGAGTCGCTCAGCGCACCACCAGGTCTGTCGCAGTTCGGCGTTGCTGCGGCAGCTTCTATTAACATTCAGAGAGCGGCACCGCTAGAGCAGTTGGCTTAGCGGAGGCGGAGGGCCGCAGGGCAGGAAGAGCAGCCCGGTGGCCTATTTGCAGAGATTACAGAAAGAGGAGAAAGTCAGGGACATTTGGGAGGGGGGGTCGTGATGAGTGGGATGAGCAGCAATTTGTTTTCCTAAGGGAGGAGGGGGGATGCTTTGCTTTAATATGTTGAAAATAAGCGAAGCTATTTCTAAATATACTGTAGGCTTTCTGCTTAATTTACGTATCCGGTGCTCGAAGTAGGACAGAAAATTGTGCTGGGAGCAGAGCATGAGCTTACGCTGCTGTTAGTGGGGAAGATAGAGGAGGTCACGGTTTTACCTCCCTGAAGAATATCTGGAGCACGAAGCGAAGCAACTTTCGCGACTCAGCTTTTTTCCTCCACTCGCGGCGGGTGTCTTGCCCTGGTTTTTGAAGCCCAGTGACGTGCAGCACATCTGGCACATGTGGGCAGAGGGGGCCGGGCGCTTGTAGTCGATGAAAATGCAAATGTGACAAGGCAGTGGCTGGGGCGCAATTAATATTACATTACCGAGAAGGAAAGAAAGATTAGCTACAGTATATTTTACGGCTATTTGTTTGGCATGATTTCAGCTGAAAGAAGGATAATAAAAAAACAAATCTTAGAAACAGAGTCAGTTGCTGTGTCCAATGTATTTGCTCACTTGTGTAGAAATATATTATACATTTTATTATTGTGGTTCACAATTGAATACATATTCCTACCTTGCACAACATCCACTAGGCACCTTAAATATTTAATGTTAATTCAGGTAGATTTGGTTTTTTTATATTAAAATGGATGGTTTGGACTCTCCAGCTATGACAGGGATTGTGTGAGCACTGGCATGAGAGGGGTTACAATGGGCAGAATATCCTCAGATTGAGGGTGGAATTGTTTCTCTTATCCTTGAAGACAATCTCATATACAGTACCTGTAGCGTTCTTGACTTTCATCTTCACGAAATCATGTTTCCTTTCCAGAATTAATATTTCCTCAATAAATATCTCCTTCGACACTGCCACCAATATGCGTGTTTGCTCTAAAGCCTCTCACCATCTGTTCAGGGTCAATCACTCGTACTCGTGTTCATGTGATGTCTCATCAGAGCCTGCATGTTCTAGGGTCTATGATTGAGAAGCCTGGGTGCAGAGAGCAGATTATAGGCTGTCGGATCAGACCATTCTGTCTTTGGTAAAGCGTGTGTACAATTAGCAGAATGCTACAAAGTTCTACATACATTTATTTTTATTAAACCCTTTCCCTTAGCTGAGAAAACCCTTGCTGGGTCTGTTAGGCAGAGGAGAGGAGTGATACAGTATGTCCGGGGTGTTGGGTTCCACGTACACAAATAGAAATAATACAACTTGTATGCCTGAAGGCCAATAATTTAGTTTGCACTTTCAGTGGACCATGTCATTATTTTAAATTGTACACTATTGCTAAGTCATCCATGTTATCCTTCATAAACTACTCAGACTAATTATTTCACCACTGGACATGTTTGTCAGAGTTGGAAAGGGTCTGTGTCATCAAAGCGTTCAAGTAGGATAGAGGTTCAAACTGGAAGCACCACAACAAAGTGCTCCTGCTCATCAAGCCCCTTGCCTTCAGAATCGTGTTGAATTGGCTTATCGGAATCAATAATTAGTTCAGAGAGGAAATCCAGAGTGAAGGCAGAACACATGCCAAAAGAATGAATTGATCAAGCAAATATTTCATATATAATGCAGCTTTCATGGAGAAAACCTGTCTCTGTCATTCTGAAAACCTAGCAGAACAGTTCAAAAATAACTGCTTCCAGAAAGTTCATTGATATATAGTGTTATTATAAAATAACCAGAAGAAAATACTGAAATATTTATGACAACCTAAAGAAATAGTAATAATGCATTCATTCAGATAAAATTCTGGGAGGACAAACTCCCAGTTTTACCAATCACTTGCTTCCTCCTGCATATACTGTAAATAGGAGACCTCAGACGTTCCCCCAGTTCTCTGCAAAGGAACACCTTGCCCACTGTGTCCACATGGCCAGACTCTCACCCTTATAACCCAGCGGCTTAAAGTCAAACTCTGAGCTTCCCTATTCCACAACTATGGATTTGTCTAAATCCCCTGAGTTTAAAGCCCATTTATTTATAGACTGTGATATATATGGACTGAAAAAGAAGTGCTGAAAATAGGTTAATCCATTTTACAATATATTTATATCCTATTTCTTTACATTTTCAAGTGCATTCCAATATTTTTAGGACACTATATTAATGCAGTATGCCTTTAAAATTGGTTTTGAAAAGTATAATTAATAGAATGTGAAATACTCTGATTTGTTTTAGAAGATATGCTCTTCAGAATTGGGATTTCATGGTTATGAGTTGGGCTGTGACTGAAGTGATGATCGCAATGGGACATGGAAGTTGAATATTAAAATAATAGAAAATATTTATTCTTAACTTCACATCTGTTCTGGTTTAAAACATTGAGTGTTATATTCTGTCGCCACTCCACATCTCTGTTATTCACTGTGCTGGCATTTAAGATTGCATTTTTCCTCCAACAAGGGCGATGACCTTTTCTAAAAGCCTCCAATTGAATTGTTGGCTGATTGTGCACCCCAGGTCCGCTGTTCTTCTGAAATTCATGAACATAACCCAAGCCGATAAAGCACAAGGAATGGGGAATGGGAGCTCAGGACTGCAACATCTTCAGTAACCTGATCTTTCGCTTGTCAGTAACAGATGATGAAGAACTGTCTGTATTGATTGGTCTGTAAATCAAGGCCAGAGCCCTTGCAGCATGAAGTTAATGAATCCGGTCCAGTCTGAGCTCCCAGCTGTGACAAGGCTTTTTGAAGGTCATCGTGTCACAATGCACTTAACCTGCCTTTTTCTCCAAACACAAGTGGAAAAAGGCAAGCTAATCACAAAAAGCTGAAATGCCATAATGCACGTCCCATTTTCTTTCCTTTGAGCTTGTGCTAATGTTTGTGTTCCTGAGTATAATTTTACTCCACTCAGAAAGACGAAAATCCACGTCTCAGGCACTGCATTCCTGAGAGACACCAGGCTGACTCTCTCTCTGTACAGTATATGTACGCTATACACTCTACTAAACACCATTACACTGACAAATAAAGAACTGTACAGTATTGAGGAATTTGTTTCACTTTATTTAAAATTGATGTTTGGCATCAATTAGATATAGCCATTATAATTGCTATTAGTCATAATAATGTCACTAAATAAAATACATTTTGATGTCCTTTACTCTCATATAACAGTCATTTATCCATGGCTAAAGAGCATTTAATAAAACATAATATTCTTCCTGATATAGAATATTTAAATCTAGATACTGTATATCTTTACTCTGAGCACAGCCTACTACATTGTGTGCCAACAGTGACTGTCATTAGAATATATAGGGAGCTGAAACTTTGATTTGTATTAGTTTGAGACACTTGTTTGATCCTTATTAGGTGTGGAAATGGACTGCTCTGGGACAAATAGCTTAAGAAGTGAAAGAGCTCAGTCAGAGTGCAGCTGCTCACTATTGCGCTGTGACCAGAGCTGCAAAAGTAATGGCCAGCCAGGGTCTCTTCCCCTGGGACTTGCTTGCATACTTGGAATGTTGTCACTGAGAGATCCATTGCCCCTGCATTTAGGACAAATGTTGCTGTTTAGCACTGTGGAGTTCAAAGTGCTGTTTGTCAAATGGAGCTGACAGGTACGCAATATCCCCAAGCAGTACACAGATTGTAGTCACAAGGCTGAATGGATTAGCCATTGGTGATTCCATAATGGATGTGTAAAAAATGATTCCAGATCTAGGAAAAGAAAATAAAGTCTCCTTTGTCTGTGCAGAATCCACTGGACTGGGGCCTACACTGGTACACTCTTTGCCTGTGTCCCAAATGGTGTTTTTTTCTGCATTGTTTTACAATGTAGAAAACAGCAAATGTGGCATATGTGTAGATGTTAATGTCACAGAGAGTGCATTGCTTTATAGCTACATCAACAAACACTACAGTAAAACTGGAAAGACGTTTTCCACCATTGTCCTATTTTTTTAAAATGTCACTATTTGTTTTTGCTCCACAGACAAGCTGTGCTTCAACACATTCTTCAACTTCGAGGACATGCAGGAGATCACAAAGCACTTTGTCGTGTGCCATGTGGATGCTCCTGGCCAGCAGACTGGTGCCTCTCAGTTCCCCCAGGGGTAAGGCTGTATTAAAACTCATTAAAAAGAAATCTCCGCTCGTCCCACTTACCAAGAAAGCAGGAGGATTTTTTTATTCGCCCAAAACACTTTTGCAACCTTCTGCTCCAGTGATAGCTCAACACTACGTGCTGTATACCATACATGAAATCCGTTTTCACATCACTTGTGCTCACACTAGAACTGCTTTAGCTTGAGCCCAGACCAGACACAACAGTGTCACAGACATACAGGCCTACTGAGAAGGATATTGGCCACGATTGTTCTAGTTAACTTCATCCAGTATGAGGCATGCTGTGCTTTTCTATCTGCAATGTCCTAAACAACAGGTCACTTGTGGCACAGTCTCCATTTTTGGAAGTAACCTCTAGTTTATGGGACCCAGCCTCCCATATGAGAAGGAGAAAAATTAAAAAATTCCCCAGAAATCTGGGACTGTCCAGATGAAAGCTTGTGACAGAATACACAGATGTACAGTGTTCTTAGAAGATCTGAAGGAGGTGTTGTAAAATCTAAGAGTGCGTTAAGGGTTTTTGGACATATCTCAAAGTGTCTGTAGGAAAGGTCTGTGGTTTTCTCAATAGACCAATAATGCAAATGTCTAATCTCAAAATGGGACACAGAAATACAAAACACCAGAGAGCCTTTCAAAAAGAGACTCATTATATTCCCCCCATCTTATTCACCTAAAAACCATTGTCTTCCTATGAAATGCAAATGGGCTAGGGAGACTGACTGTTAAAACTATTTTCAGCACCATTAACCTCCTTCATCTATGTGCTAATGCTTCTTTGACATGTGTCAATTGGTTTCAAGGTCGAAAAGATTTTCACACCACAAGCTGTGGTTACAATATACAGTCTAGTCTTGCGGAGCCATCCAATACAGAAACATTACATTGCTCTGGATCAGGTTGCATCTCATGATCATAAAAAACAGATCACTCCATTCCTCCTATACAAGTACATTGAATAAATGCTATTTTCTTCATTGACATTTTGTCTTCCCGACTGTCTGTTTTCTTGAAGTTAATAAAAAGATGTCCTATTTTCTAGTTCAGTTTATTCCGGAGTCATGCATGATGCTACTTTGTAAGGATGCCCTTTGTCAGATGCAAAACAGCAATGATACAAAATCATCAGCTCTGATTGATGGGATTGTACTGTATTCCTTCAAATAATCTAAACTTGGTTCTAAAGCTTTCATAGAGATCAGTGAGGACAGTGGACAATGGGTAGAAGAACTTCATGTCCACAGATTGTCAGGAGTACAGTGAATGTCTAGTCATCATATCCTCCTGTTATCTGTGATGTGCTTGGCCACACATGTGCAGTATGAGCTGGATGCAGTCTCCACTGGGTAATGAGCTTGGCCCTCTTCAGGCACTGAGCACAGGCAGAGGCAGGAAGAATTCCCTTTCGGAGTACCTCAGTGTGTGGGGCAGTTCTTTATGAGGCCAGCTCCTCTGACTAGTCAGTTGTGTCCCCATTCCTCACCCAACAAGCCTGTGGCGGAAATGGGTTCCAGTACCACTGACCACAGACTGATCTATTCACAAAGACTCTTTTTCTCTACGTGCTGTATAACGCAAAAAGGTGCACCAAAAGTATTAGCAATTGTGCTTATCATTCATAACTAAGAATAATCTGAATGCCTCCTTCACAGGTACCAGTATCCCACTATGGACCAGCTGGCTGGAATGCTACCCAGTGTGATCCAGCACTTTGGGTGAGTATAGTTGAAAGGTACCACGCTGTGCACTTATCAATGAAAGATTTAAATAAAAACATATTGTATGAAACGCATAATGGCAATTTACCAAATGGGTCTCTTGTGGTTTTCAGGTTCAAAAGCATTGTTGGAATAGGTGTGGGAGCAGGTGCCTACATCTTGGCTAAGTTTGCTGTAAGTGAGCACTTCCTTTTTCTGATGCTCTAGAAAAGCATGTGACTTCACCTTGTGGTCTCGAGCTCTATCTACAGTGCATGTTCAGAACATTAGTGTAAACTGTGCTGTTAGGCTGGTAACTCTTCACAACTTCACTGAATTCAAAATTAATGACGTTCTTGTGGTACATTTACCAACGTAAACTTTCACAAGAGCAAGAAGGAGCACAACATGGATTATTCGATGAGCCAGTATTAGAAAATTAAGAACAATGTAGTCTTTCTTTCTGACAAAGTTTTTTGTGTTTATTTCTTTTATTATTATTTTTTATATGCTGCCACATGTTGACAGTGCTTTTCTGTAGTTAATGTGTATCTACAGTATATATAAATAAAAAACATCCCTTTCTTGAGAGGGAGCCAGCCTGCCACAGATTATCTTACATTGGTAGCTGCAAAATCCAGAGCCCTGTCATATTAAAATAAGCAGCCTTGACAAACAATATTGTACATACTGTAGCACAGTGCAAAGCACAAGGCCGAGGAGACACCAACACAGCTTGTATGTAGAACAGTACCTTGTGCTGATCTACATACACCAGGGTAGTATTAATATAAACACTGGACAAGGGGATGATGTTTTTAGACACGGCTCTGTGATGTACTGTATGTCTGCTCTAGTATAAATGTACTCATAAGACACAGTAACACTCCCTCCTCCTTCCTGTAGCTGATCTTCCCTGACCTGGTGGAGGGCCTGGTCCTGCTCAACATTGACCCCAATGGGAAGGGTTGGATTGACTGGGCAGCGACCAAGGTCAGTTCTGGCTTCTCTTGGCATTACCAGGAGAGCATTTCCAGCTTGCAGTTCATCTAGCGGAGGCTTCATCCAAACATAACACTCATAACATACAATCTCCACAGAATCAAAATAAAATGAGGTTAAACGTTATTTCTTTTGTACCAGGAGGAACAGTGGAAAGGCTAATTGTAGCCTCCCAGATCCAGGGTCATACAGTAGGTCCAGTTCTGGCCTTGGGTGTTTGCGTGGAGTTTGCATGTTCCCTCTGTGGCCATGTGTGTTTTTGATGGGTGCTCTGGTTTCCTCCTAGCTCCAAAGCTGTGTGGACTAGGTTTTGATTGGCGGCCATAAACTGTCCCAACCAGGGAAGAGCAATCATGTGCTATGAGTCTTGCCTTGTGCCCTCTCCAGGACAGGCTCCTGTTTGCTGCAGCCTTCACCAGGATAAGCAATACGTTAATAATATGGAGCCAAAAATCCTGGCAAACATATTTACAGGCTATCGAATGTTTTCGTATACTGTGGAGAGAGTAGGCCTTTTCCTTTGATTAAGCAAGCGAATCATTTCATGACCTTTTATCTGAGAGAAATTTCCAGAAAAGTCTGATAAAGCTGGATGTGAGAGTGTAAAAATATGTTTTGGGTCCTGCTTCATGTTCTGGCGGGGCATTTCCAGACTTCTGTGCCCTTTTCCGTTAGCTCCTTTTGAAATCTGGAATGGTTCAACCCTTCAGGAAGATGGATAAAGTAAGGTCCCAGAGCAGAAGCTCAGAAAACACCACTGAAGTAAAGTGCTTGGCACTCATTTTACTCCCTGATAAAGATGGTACCAGTTCACGTCTGGGTTATGTCACAGATTCATCCGGCTTTGCTCTGTCTTATCAATGACTCTTTAATTATTAAATGCGTGCAGATTATGATAGTGTTGAGAGAGCATGTTAGCCACCTCCACAGTGTGTCTGAAAAATCTTTCTGCTAAATCGCGCTGCTGGATCGTGTTGATTAATTTCAACAGCTGCCTGCTGGTACACCACGTCTGGTATTTCAGCATATGTATACAGTGCAGAAATAGACACAGTGACAAAGTGTCATGCTTTACCTTTTGCTATTGTTTCTCTCTGGCTGCACAAGTCTTGGTATTTTACAGCCTTCTGTAAATTTCACAGCTGATGTCAGCCATTTTGTTGAACTGAGAACAAAATGGCTGCTCCCTATTATTTAAACACACATAGGAAAGAAGAATACTGCATTAAAATAAAATCCTAAAACATTAATACTATGGTCCAAAAATACCGAAAATATGATGTCAGGGGTTTTTGTCCAATGCAGTTTATGGTAATTAGTAATTGTCCTGCAAGTCCTGAAATAGCAGAAAAGGGTTAAATGTGAATTTTTACAATACATACAATGCTTTTTATTCAAATATTCATAAACTGTGATATTTAGAATTACAGATACATTGATACAAATTAGTCTGATGCTTCTGATTTTTACAAGATGAATATATTAAATTGCATTTTTCTGTTTTATCCTATAATCATTATTGATTATGCTTCTGTGTTGGACCTGTCTGGATTATTGCACAGGTTGATTTTCTTGTGGACTGAGGGTGTTTCTGTTTAGCTGTATGACAGAATTTAGTTTCCTTATTCCAAACGTTCTCCTGTTCCCCGCTCTCTGCCCGCAGCTGTCCGGACTAACCAGCTCTCTTCCAGACACAGTTCTGTCCCATTTGTTCAGCCAGGTAAGACTGGTGCTTCATAGTATGAAACCTATGGTTCTCTTATAGTTCAGTGCAGTATAGCACAGTAACAGAAAGCTAAATCCACAGGAAATTTTATGTACTAACAATCTCAACACTTACTGTGCAAGAAGCCTGATTGTGCAAGATTAGGATGACCAACTGTATCATTTCTGTTCAGTTGGAAGGATTTGCTCCAGCTAGTGCCTCATCATCAAAGCGATCTTCACCTGGATTAATTAAATAATTAAGAATCATTTCAGCAGTTAATTTATTGGAAGATTCAGAGTCATATAGTTGCATCACAAACAAAAGCTGCGACATGCCCAATTAAACAGTATAAGGAGATAGTGGATTTTTTCCTGCGATTTCTTTTGTAGGTGGAGGAAATAAAATGCAGATGTAGGCTTAGCAAACTTCTTCACATACTCATCAACATCGATATTAGACTGATCAGGGTCATTTCTGGAATTGTACATAATATTATAAAATATTACTTTTATAAAAATATTAATTTAATAGAATTTTAGTATAAAATAGAAATATGACTTCCTAATAAGACATCTAATATGTCTAATTTCATTTAAGATTTTATTTAAATCCATAAATCTCAATGATATTAGAATGTTCATACAGTTACAGACACAAAGCAGACTTTTTTGTATTATCATCACATCCACTATGTACAGCTCTGAACTAGTACATAATTAAAATGTTTTACAATTAATTTAGAAGTATGCAGTGCTGTGTGTATTTAATATCTACCCTGTGCTGATGTCACTTGGTCACTGTGTACTGCTGGGGTACATACTGTAATGTGAAGTTTGAACCCACACTGACACACTCTGTCCACAGGAGGAGCTGATGAGCAACACAGAGCTTGTGCAGAGCTACAGGCAGCAGATTGGGAGCAGCATCAATCAGTTTAATCTGCAGCTCTTCTGGAACATGTACAATAGGTAATTCATCGCCTCAGGGCACGAAAATGATTTTTCAAGCCATATGCAAATTGCTGTTACGTGCTTGGTGTCGAATAAAGATTATCTTTAGTTTAAAAGCTGCTTATCTACATAGGGCTAGGATCCTTATGATTCAGATTTAATTGCAAATAAGAACATTGGTATATTTTCCCATCAATTCAGCAGTCACTTATGCATGAGTATTTCAGAAGTTTCAGACTAAGACTGAAAATGAATGAGTGGGAATTGAAGCTAACCCAATTTTCCACATTATCTTTTTGAGACTGAAGTTATTTAATAAAAATATATATATTTTAGTGCTCGTAGTGAAGAAATGAATATGCTGGATTGTAATGTGATGTGGTTATTACAATCCTATAGTTTGATACAGTAAACCAGTGACATTATTTGGGGCTGTCCTGCTGAAGATCAAAGAGTGGGGTGCATTCTGGACCAGCAGTCTATTTTTGCTTTTGAGATCTGAGTGGTCATAGTTTTTACAGCAAATTTCCAGGTCAAAATGGGGTTTGTGATTCATTGCTATGCCTCACGAGGGTTGGCTGAAACTAATTTACAGGGATTTCTGATTGTTGTCCACTTCACACACATATTTGAACACAGCAGATAAGAACTAGAACAAGTCAGAAACAAGGTTACTGTGTCCTCCTTTTTCTCAATTTTGGATCTACACATTATTTCAAGTACTGCTACAGGATTGCCTGATTCAAATAGTCTTCTAACAAAAAAGCTGTCAGCTACATTTTGCAGAGTAATTTCTTTGCTCATTGGTTACGTGTGATATTTTATTGAACGCATACTACAGCTGACAAAAAGATTGATTTGCCTCCCAACGTTAAGACTGATTCTTAACTTTCCAGACCTGCAGATCTCCTGCACTGAGGAGTGCAGCTGGCACTTGTGTTTAGCAGAAATGAGTGGCATTGGTATTTCCTGTGAAGCATCTGATTGTCAAAGGATGCTTTTCTCCTCATCCACTATAAGATTGAATTAAAGAGAAGGGACCACAACCTTGCAAATATTACATTATGGCTGCTGCATTGCTTTAAGCATCTGTGTATTTGAAAGGGAGAATGAACAGAAACCTGTCAAAGTTCTTTACCTCTCACCACAGCCACCACAGGGGTACACACTGTGTAGTCATAAAAGTTTGCATCAGGTGCCTTAGCGAACATTAAATATGGACTCTGCAGTTATCTATAGTAGTGTGCAGCCTGAAATTGCATAACACGTTTGGGACTAATGCATTCTGGTCTTTTTTCAAACAGCCGCAGAGACCTGGAGATGAACAGACCTGGCACAGTGGTCAATGCCAAGACCCTGCAGTGAGTGCCTCAGTGTTCATATACAGTAGCACATAGACGTCGTCAGCAGACCACTTGTCTTGTTAATTAGTTAATTGTTACCACACTGCTGGGATTTCCTCACAGTACAGAGTGGTACAGTTTGATTTATGGTTAGGTGTTAGTTAGACCCGGGGAAAGGTGTAGAGATACAGTATATGGATTCAAAGTGTAGAGGAGCTCCAAAAGGATAATGTACTTTATGAGATGAAGGGTATGATTTCCTAGTCTTCATTTCCCATCTTAATATTGTTCGGTGAAAAATGTATGTATCACTTTTTAACGATACACTTAAGAAAGGTCTGTAAACTTCATTTTTCCTCTGATAACCTCTCTCCAAATTTTGCAATCATCTCTTTAAATCTGTACATCTTTAATACCATCACTAAGCCCACGCGTCTACCATAGCTGAGGTATTGGAGAGATCTGTAGCAAACCCTCATTTCTGTGTTTTCCTTGTGCAGGTGCCCAGCCATGTTGGTGGTTGGAGACAATGCCCCAGCTGAAGAAGGAGTGGTGAGTGTGAATACTGGTCATTTCTCACAATAACAGTGCTCCTACTGTTAAGGAATATCACAGGCATCATTCAATTTGAGATGAATAAGGGGCTGGCTTTGTGTGTCTTCTCTTTGAGTTCAAGGGTGGCCTTGCAGAAAAGGCAAAAAGCCCCTGGCTAAAAAAGCATTTTTACTTTATTAGTCAAAGTGATGTTTTCACCAAACCAATATTTTTGTTTGACAAATGTATCACATTGCTGCTTAGTAAGTGTTGGATGGGGTCTTGCTGCAAAAGATATTTATGCTTTTGTGAGCATAAATCTTTTTCTTCAAAAAAACTTTGTTCAACTTTGTTCCCCTTTATTCCAGCTGTTTTTTTCAGAGCGTCATTAACGCTTTGTTTCTGCATCTTGCGTTTGGATTTTCTGTCATACGCAAAAAAAACTTTTTATCTTTCTTTCTTTGAAACACCTAATTTTTTAACAGGGTGGTTTTGTGGTTGTCCTG
The DNA here is from genome assembly GCF_040954835.1 of Lepisosteus oculatus. NCBI lineage: Eukaryota > Metazoa > Chordata > Actinopteri > Semionotiformes > Lepisosteidae > Lepisosteus > Lepisosteus oculatus. The sequence continues at coordinate 11,999,298 of NC_090715.1, read as the reverse complement.
GGTAACAGATGCCCAGGACTTTTGTTATGTGCACAGGTTGAGACCTGTAATCCAGCCCTCACCAGCGACTGGTGTCATTTAGCAACTGTGACTGAATCTTCTATAGTGGCAGACTACAATGGGTTGAGAATTACCAGGGGAGAGTTTGCTCAGATCGCAGTTCATCAGCGACTCCTGAGGCTTGTAAAGCACCTGTAAATGTTTAGTTCCATTAGCAAGGGTTACAAAAGTCTTCCATTTGAAACTAACTTGACTGGAAGTTTTGTGGCGCTTCTAATGCATAAATAGATGCACATTGTGGAGGAGGTGTGAGTGATATCTCCATCCATCTTCAAGTGACAGGCTGAGTTGATGGACAATTGCCAGAAGTGATGGGTATAAAAACACACAAAACAACATGTCCATCAAGGAGGGTGCCGAGCTTCTCTTAGAGGTATCAGCTGAAAGACATGAAAATTCCAGCTCTTTAAACCCTTAGCACAGCACAGTCTCTTTTCTTCCACATTTACCAATTTACCAGAACTAAAACTAACAATTGTAAATATGTTGGTCATTTAAAAAAATACCTCCAGATTACAAATCCCTATTGCAAAATTCTAGAATTCTTATATAGACATACAATAGCTCTCTCCTATTCAGAAAAACACAGAATCTGCACTCAACGTAAAGTCAGTTCTGTGTTGTATTTTATGACAGTCACAATTATTAATGACTGCAGAGGAACTAGGGCAGTCTAGATGACAGTACACCACAGTCTTGATGTAATACAGTATTTATATCTCTCGCTGTATTGGTAAACAAATTATTCAAGTGAATGAGGCAGCGTCCATCTCTGCACTCACTGGCCTTAAACAGGCTCCTGAAACGGAAGGCCGCAGACAAGTGAAGGTCAGGCGCACAGGATTTCAAAGTCACCCCCGCAGAGATGGGGGCTGTCTGTGCAGCTGGTGTGGCAGGAATATCAATTCCAGCAGCGTCCTGCTCTGGGAGAGAGGCAGCCAGCTGACGCAGAGTCTGCAGCAGCACGGAGCCAGCTGGCTGCCCCTGGCAAGCAGAGATGACTCATCACTGCAGCAGACTGCGGTACTGGGCTAGCCCCCCCCACCCCCCCCGTCCTCTCCCTCTGCCATCCTGACCCACATCTCTTCCGAAGCACGTACATGTGTTACTGGAGCCCACACCAGCATCTACTGTAGCAGTACACTGTCATAAACTGTGAAATAAGCAAACTGGTGTCGTACAATACAGTACAAACATCTTGATTGTTCCTCTCATTCAAGTAGGCTCACCCTGAAAATGCACATCTGTCTCACAGTGGTTCTTTCATTCTCACTGTAACTGTCAGCTCCTTTCTTTTTTTGCTCCATTTTTTATTCAGTTGATCATCATTAAGAAAAGAAATCCGTCTTTTAAAAACAGAGTGTATTACCTTTGTTACTTGGAGTTATGTTGGCATTGGCAAAATGGGGAAATCTAATGTAATTAACTAACGTTGAATTTTTATTCAATTCAATCATATACAGTATACAGTAAGGAGTATATCAATTCTTTGTTTTCTCTACAGTAGAAACAATAAGATTAATACTGTATGTACTGTACATACTGTATACAGGTACAGTAAGAAACTGCAGATTCTGTGCCCATCATGTCATTTATAGTAGCACTTCTAATCTTACATATAATTGATCAAGCTCTTGTACTTGGGCATGTTTAAAATTTAAGGAATAACACGTACAGTAGTTTGAAATTTTAGGGATGAAGGCCGATGGCAGCATTTTAATTGGAGGTACAGTAAATGCTGTACATGAATGGTCTGCTAAACGATAGCTTCAACACAACATATACCTGTACAGTACTGTACTGTGCCAATATCAAATGTACAGCAGAATATTCTATGGTATTCAGAAATTCAGAATTTGGTGAACTCTATTCATAGACACTTATTTTAATTATATTCAATGCACCATTTTTTTAAATACATTTTGAACTGACTGGATTTTAAATGTAATGATTGAAATGATATGTCCACACATTTTTCTGATATATTACAATTTCCTCAGGGGTCAATATAGCTATTCATTGTCTATTCATTCAAGCCAGAAGATCAGTTTGTGTGTAAATCTAGCGTCTAGCACTCACATTTTTTTTAAATTCACGTCAGTCGCATTCAAAATTGCAATGGCAGAACTGATTTGTTTTCATTCTCAAATTTTGACTGTTTTTTTAGGAAATTGTCCTACATAGTGTCAGTAAAACTGTGTTTGCTTTCTTGTGCTCAATGTTTGTGATGAGGTAAGAATACAACGAGTGGGTAACTGTGTGGTTAATAGGACTCACTGCACTTTTCTTCAGCTGTCATTTGAGCACAGATGCCTTCAGAGCTGATCACTGATGTCTGTATTTCAAGCAATCTGTTTTTTTTTTTAAGGTTGAATGCAACTCCAAGCTGGATCCCACTAATACCACTTTCCTGAAGGTAATGCAAATCTTGCAGAATGCAATGACTATGACTTAGAAAGACAGAAATGGTCCTACCTTATGTTTTGTAATGCTATCTACTGTATGTGTGCTGCTGTCTGCAGTGTTTTACTGTAGTTGAATAAAGTTACACTTACTAATGCATGGATAATGCAGTATCTGCAGGTTATTCAGCGCCCCTTGAGTAAGCTTCACACCCCGTTATGAAGATCCCAGAGATCCTCTCACCCCAGTTCTGCTTTTCCTTCACAGATGGCCGACTCTGGCGGTCTGCCTCAGGTCACCCAGGTCAGACGACGTTTATATTCCTTCCTTGTGAGATATGTGCCTGGTGGACTTTCATTTTGTGTATATTTTCCAATTATACTCTACATGATAGATTTTTTAACATAATTTGATGATTTTGTATAGTACTGTAGAATATATACAGTACAGTATTTTTAACATTACTTTAGTGATGAAGAAAAAAATGATTCCATGAATTTGGGGAAAGGAGGTCAACAGGTCTAGTTCACTGTCTGTTTCTCACTGTTTTGCTCCACTCTGGAATCAATCACCTCTTGCTGTGGAATTTATGGACATTCTGCTCCTTTTTTCCAACAGTGTTGTTTCATTGTCTCTTTCAGCCTGGAAAACTAACAGAGGCTTTCAAGTACTTTCTTCAAGGGATGGGATACAGTAAGTACCTGGGTCAGGGAAAGCTGCCAGCTTTAGGCAGCAGATAAACGTTAGAGACCAGCAAATATCTTCTTGTGTGAATGTGGGTGCATGAAAGAGATGTGTGTATGTGTGAAGCTGTTAGTTTCACTGTTCCCAGCATTTCCACTTGGTAGAAACCAGTCTCAGCCACATTTAGAGTTTCACTGTCTAATAAAAACTTCCCCATTTCCTTGGCAGGCCTGTTTAAACACCCCCTTCAAAACCGAGACCTAACGAAAAATCTTTTTCACGAAAACACACAATCGCACAACAGCTTGAGGTGGTGGCCCTCTGGGGTCTTCCAGTGCTCTGCTTTCCTTTCATCAGACCTCTGGATTATAAATCAAACCATTGCCTTTGTGTTATAGTTTTAAAATAAATACTGACAGCTGGGCAGCAGCTCCACAGGACCAACCCCACTCCCCCCAGATTTGACCACCTGGTGCTTATGCGGATTGAGAAATGGGGACATTCACAGCAGAAATGACGTTTTCCACTTTCTTTTCCCCTGTTCATTATGAGATTAGACAGTAATCCCTTTACTGTAATCTTGTGAAACAAACAAACAAAACAACAGAAATGCATAATAAATACTCAGTCTCTCTAACAAAAAGCTCTCAATCAGAAATGCATCAATGTTCACTCAAACAATGAACATTGTTCTGAATGGTTCTACCATACTGTTGGTTAGGGCAGTTCCCTCAAAACACGAGTCCTTAATCTCCTGCAACTTTTGTGTTAATTCACCTTGATCTTTTAAACTCCATCATGCTACAAAGCAGTCATATGAGTACCGAGACTCTAAAAAGTTAACAAAAATTTACATCAGAGCAAGTCGATCATAACAGTGGGGGGTGTTTTTCAGAGTCATTCCTCTCTTTGCAAGCTCAGCTCTTTGGGGTGTGAAGTGATGCATCTCTCACTCACCTTCTAATAGAATGGTGACAAGCTAAGATTGGTTCACCTGCATTATCTAATACAACCCAATACATTTAACAATTAATTTGTTTCATATTTTATATAATGGAGCTCATTTCTTTTGACATTAGCGTTAGGGGTGCTGTCACACCTCAGGCTAAATGCTGTTGCATGAATATAAGGCTGCAATTTGCTAATTGATCTGAGGATCCACCTTCTTTGTAGTTTGCTGAAAGACCTCATGGCATCAGTCTCATCTATAAAACTAGATGTCTTTGTACCAGACTCCTTTTGTTCTGTATGGACTAGCTACTGTACATACAGTAGATGTATCTCTACAATGCCCGGAGCAAAATTATATGTGTGGCACACTAAACCCGTTAATCATGACATCCCCCTAATTCTCTCCAGTCTCACAGTGTCATTTGTGGACTGCTGTAATCACAGCTGACAACCCTGTTCTCAGTGTTGGAGGAGGGATGGAGAATGAAATCTTTGTACAGTTTAGTCTGACAGTGTTTCATGCCGCATACAGCACCTTTTAATTATGCGGCAGTTTTTATTCTTTTGTTCACAATTCTGCTGTTTGAATCCAGACCCTGTGGATTCGTGTGGATAACCCGTAGGAAATCATCAGCTCCAGTGTGCCGCTCTGTGAAATATGATCTACACAACGGCACAATCGCAATCTGTCCGGCAGGAAAACAAGATTTGAAATTGTGCCTGTTTATATACAGTATATAAAAAATTATTTGTGTTTCAGCCTTAACCTCCCCCTCCCACACTGTATCTTGTTGTATCCAGTGTGTGTGTTTTTTTTGTGTTGTGTGTTACTGGGAGATGTGTTAACCTTGCCCTTTGTGTTTCCTGCCTCCTTCTCTCAGTTGCGTATCTAAAGGATCGGAGGTTGAGTGGAGGAGCAGGTACTTCCTGTTTGCTGTTAACCCTCGCGTTCCCTCAGCCTTGTCCATTGAAAGTGCCTTTGTTCCTTCTTTCTCTCTTGTCATTCATGCACACTTAGATATTTTCCCATCTGTAGAAATGTTTTTTTTTAAAACTCCCACAGCCTGTTTCCTAGAGGTTGATCTGCCTGTTTTGCTACCGAGTGGTCAGTTTGCCCCTAATGAAGATCTCCCCTGACATATCTGTTCCTGATATCCCAAGCCCAACTTGTATCCTGTTTTCTTTCCAAGATGTTTTCATGGTCAGGCTGTTTTGTGGTACAGGGTCCCTCTGGAAAGTCAACTCTTTTTATGCTTTTGAGGTGACCTCAGTAAATTTCTACTGTATGTGTTCTCAACCTGCTTCATTTAGAGCAAATCCATTAATATACAAGGACTTTCTGGAAACTTTAAAGTAGACTGAATGACCATTCGTTTTTTTTCAAGTACGTTGCTGAAGGTTTTATTTGAGTATTGTTGTTACAGTAAATGTGGAAAGTCATTATGACACAGTACATGAAACTTACATTTTTGAAGGACGTAAAATGTTTTCCCAAAGTTGCTTCATACAGTATATGCTTGCATGGTGATCTATCCATCTATCCAGCTACTGTATCTATTAGCATGTAGAATTCATAGTGACTGCATGCTTCTATCCACCAGAATCCTGGAGAGTGTTCCTTGTAAGAGATACATATTATATTTATAGATTGATTGGTTCTACAGCTGCAGACACTTTGTCCTTGTCAATGATACAGTTTGTAAGATTATTGAACTCTCCGGTGTCCAAGTGGCAGTGAAAATGTTCCAGTGAATTGAACAATTTGACATGCAGAATGTCGCTGTGTGCCTGCAGCTGTAACTGTGTACTGTACCTTCACTTATCCTGTCCTTATGGTCAATGCTCTGCTCTTCTGCATGTCCGTTGTTATCCAGTGATTCTACAAAAGCTTGCGAATGTTCATGGATTTCCACCATCTGCTCCAAAGGAGTTTATACATAGTGTGAACTCCAAAACTGACTAGATCTAAACTAGATCTAGACAAAACTAGATCTATTTCAAAACACTAGCACATAAGCAACACTGAGTAGCCACATGCAAAGTGCTTGAGATTTGTCATTAGGATATTGAATAATCTGCACAGCGAAAATAAAACATAATATTAAGAATGTCTGTCCTTGCGTCAAACCCCTGCATAACAGATGAGCCCACACTTAAAATCCATTAAACAGTTAATTGCACTCATCTGTTTAGCTAGTTAAATCTTGCAATTACCAAGAACATTTTCCCCTCTTTAAATCTGGACTCCAGCAGGACTCATGTACTGTACAGTATGTTCAGACAGCACACTGGCAATCTCATCATTGTTTTTTTCTGTGCTTCCATCTAACTTTAATTGTTCCTGTGTAGATGAACCGTTTTGTGTTAGAGGCTGACAAACATCTGAAGGGATCTCATTTAAACATTTCTACAATATTTTAGCTGCTCCTACAGTACCTACTCCTTTAAGTTTTTGTAATTTTAGTGATGGGATTGTCTTTAGAATTCCAGTTATCAGATAGCATTGACTTTAGTCACATGAGGCATGTAAACCCTTGATATACGATTTTAGTCTCATCATATAGTAGAATCACTTAAGTGGAAAATAACACTCCTATAACTGGCACTCAGTCTAAGGTTCTAGTGCTGAACTACTTTCGACTTTGCTGGGAAATACTGTAAAATATTGTTTCAGCTTACAGTATGTTTCTGTAGTAATCTTATACTATGTACAGTAGTTTCCCTTTTACAGTAAAGTAGCCCAATTAAAGTACCTTCAGAGATCAGATTAACTATTCTACTGTGTTAATTCCCAGAAGCAATAAACTAACTTTTAATATTCCCTCTGTGTATAATGAATAAAATGTAATCTTCAAATGAAAGGAAATATTTATACCCTTGAAGAACAAGGAAACACAATAAACCCAAAGTCCTAAGCTTGTAAATATAGTAACGAAATGCAAAAAACAATTTGATTTATGATTTACATGTATAGTGATTCTGAAACCTACATTCTATTTTGCTGTCTTTTACTGATCAGTTGATAATGATACAAAACTACCAAAATATTAAACTGTCTTATAGTTTTGATGTAGTTTAATCTTATTTAATCTTATAGTTTAATCTTATAGTATAATGTACATTTATACATTTTAATGTATTTTGCAAGCTTCCTCTTTGTCTGTCGTGGTATAAAATTAGTTAATGCCTTGAAGAAGTCAGATTTTGTGTACAGTACATTGGAGAACAAGAGCCAGTGGTTTCACAGACCCTTATTGTAATTAAATTTTTACCAACTAATATTAATTGAGGCAAGTGTAGGGCTATTTCAGAGTCTGTGAATAACACCAATAACACTTGTTTTGATTTTGTCCTAATGTACACTTTGATCAGGGAGCTAATATTTAATATTCTCCACAAAATGGCCTGAACTAACCACTGATGCTTTAAACCTCTTTAATGATGCTTTAAATCTCTTGTTTTTTTATTTATGCACCTTTTTCAATTCCACTGGAATGACCTCACACTGCATGTCTGCTTTGCTTCCTACTTTGGTTCTCAAAGTACAGTACTTTTTATGGAAGCGCAGGAGAATTCTAGGTCTCCAGTTCCTCTATCTAAAAAGCACTAACTCACAAAACCAGACAGAGTCCCTGATATTTATACAGAAATTGAAATTGACAGTAGCAATGTGTTAAATCCTGTAGAAATGAACAGAGACATTGTGTGGAGGCATGGCACGCTACTGTATCTTCAGGAAGGGATGTATTATCATTCCTAACTGAACATCCTGAGAAAGCATGTGTAAAAAGCAAAGAGGACCTGTTGGTGGTTCCCTGTGAGGAAGTGAATTGACCTGAAGGGTATTAGAAGAGAGGAGGATTTGCAGAAAGGAAAAAAAGCCAGAGAAATAGATAGCTGAGCTTGAACAACCCAGACATTCACAGATAAGGCATTGTGGCAATAATTGTTGAAGTTACACTCACCCAAAATATTAGAGATCCTCAAAGAATAATGTGCTGGGCTTCTGTATTTCACAAGGATTTGGAATATTCCCAGCCCAATCTCAGTCTCATTCCATTCTTCCAGCACGATCACCTTCACGTGAGGTTGTGTCAAGGGTAATGGAATGCAGGATTCATTTGGATTTTATCAGGAGGTGAACAGGATTGGGATCCTGAGATTGTGTTGGCCATGGAAGGAAAAGGTGCCCCTTAAGGCAGAAGAATTGTAAATCAGTTCCCAATGGCTCAAGCCCAATATACAGTACGTGTGTGACTGCAGAAAGAAGTTCTTACCTTTCTGGAACAACCTCACGTGTTTTAACCTCTATAACAGACAAAGCCAAGAAAGGGGTGGTGCACGTTTTCTTGCTTTTGCACACAAAAATCTTTTAAGGTGATCTATAACTGGGAGAGTGTAGAGCAGGTGTCTCCAAGCCCTGGTCCTGGAGAGGCCCAATACAGTTATTCTTAAAGGTCACCCTAGATCACCTGTTATTTAAACACTTATTTAGGTTAATTAAGCAAATAAGGTTTCAGTGAAGGGAACTACTGAACTTAAAGGCTGAAGGATACTGTATGTTGATTTTGGTTCCAAATGATCTCTAAATTACTTAGGTGAAACTGTTTAATTGATCATGTTCCATGCCTTTAGAAATGGATGATTTAAGGGCTTCCTACTGTATAACTGGATTGACTTAGGCTCTCTAGGACCAGCATTGGAGACTCCTGGTACAGAGGAACAGTAGGAGGGCAATTTTAAAAGATGGATTTCATCCTATTGTGCATTCTTAGACCTCTTTTGTTTTTAGAAAAAGGTGTTCACTGGGAAAGACCTAATTTGCAACTCTGCATCCGTGTCATCACCCAGTTACACAGATATCCAGAAACAAGTAGAAACAGCAACGACAGAATAGGACCACGACAGCTCCTCAAGCCAATTTCAATTTCTGTTTTCTTGAGTACTTGGTGTCGATGGAAGTGTGGATCAGCCATTGCCTCTTTCCCTCCCGTTTAGTGCCCTCGGCCAGCATGACTCGCCTGGCCCGTTCAAGGACTGCCTCTTTGACCAGCGCCAGCTCCGTGGACGGTTCGCGCGCCCGGCCGTGCACCCACTCCGACAGCAGCGACGGCGTGGGCCAGATCAACCACACCATGGAGGTGTCCTGCTGAAGACACCTGGGAGGCCGGCAGAGAGACAGTAAAAGAGGCCTCAGCAGATGACGGGCACTCTTGTGGGGCCGCCATTTTGGCAAGTCATCCCTCTCTTTCCCATCCACCCCTCCTCTTCTCCCCTCGCTCTGCAAACTCAACACAAAACCTATTCCTTAACTTAAGAACAGTAGCCATTGTTTCTAGCTGGTTTCACGTGATGGTCGTTTGTGTTTCGCAGTGTATCCTCCTGCTTGTCATTACCAGATCCTGTTCTCTGATATGCTGTGTGGGTTAAATTCCTGTGTAATGGTTGTGGGGGGATGGGAACGTTAACTTGACCTTCAGCCTTTTGAAGTATTCTGAATCTTTTTTGAGAAGGTGGTTCCTGTGTCATTCTGCAGCCTTTTCGGTTCTTCCCTCTGGATTTGAACAATGGGAAGGAGAGACTGTGGGCCCAACCCTTGGGATTGCCATGTGGCCGTGCCTACAGCATTCTTCTGGCTCTGTAGTCAACCTCATGTCCATCTTTCTCAAACAGACTAACCATGGCTCAGCCCCTGGTCCTGGGAAATTCTTCATCCCTGGGGTGAATTCCTTCCAAATAATGAACTCATTCTTTGTGACTAATTCAGTGAAAATCCAGTCATTTTGCATATGAAGAAAGTAATTGAAGCAATCAAAATTCTAAAATGTGTTCCTTTATTGTCATTCTCAAATTTGTAAATATCTTGTGGGGTGGAACGAAAAATTCTCAGATGATAATTTGATGATTCAGACCAGCTGAAGCAAAGTATGTGATTGGAAGTATAGTGAGACACAAGAAGGCCGTGCGATGGGAAAGGTTTTAGGAGACTCACTGATCAACATGACAGTAAATTATATTAGCTAGAGAAAGTTAGATAGCTGCAATTGGTCCAGTGGATCTTCAAAACGTGGGCGGATAGTGGCTTATACTTGCATACTGTAGGGGAAGGCGTTCGGCCATGAACTCATAATATTCATGAGCCATATTGTTCTTTGGAATCACTGACATAACCTTGCAAACCTAAACCAATTTTATGGGAGTCTCTGCTAGCAGACTGGATGATACAACCAAAGCTTTCATGGTATCAGCCAGTGAGAACTAAGCGATCCGAGGCTGGCGGGTCCGAATGGGGGGCGTTTTGGCCAACGATCAGCTTTCTAGAGTCTCTTTAAAATGACAATCACGTTTACCATGTACCAAAACTGACTTTGGAGCTGTGGCAGCGCCAGCTTAGACCAGCTACAAAGATTTGCCCCGAGGCAGACACTCACAAGGTTTGATATCAAAGCTTCCGTCCATAACAGGCCCCATGTCCCCACACTGATGTGTTCTTCAGTTTCATAACGTGTACCAAAGGGGAGGTAAAGACGGGGGCTTTTCACTGTGGGGACATAACAGCAGCTGATCGCCTAAAAGAAACAAACAGACATCTCCTAGTATTCTTATGCATAGACAAAGTTTCCTACAACTTTTCTTCTAGACAAAATAAAAATGAACTGAATTCAATGTAAATGCTGAATTTTCACAGATCACTTTATAGGCCTCTGAGCAATATTCTATTCAAACTTAACCAAAATTACAATTTGACAGATGTGGCTGGTCATACTGTACGATCTATTTTGTTAGGATTATCCATTACACAAGGAAAAAGACAAATCAGTCCCAAAGCAGTGAAAGTCTCATGGGGTGTATTGGAATTTATCTTCAAAACAATTACTTTCTCCATACAAGCAAAATTCATTTTGAAAAGGAGAACAAAATGGAAAAATTAATGAGGAGACCCACCTTTTACTACTGGTTATTTTCACCTAAAGTGGAATCATTTCTACCTTTTGGAAGAATACTTTTAAAAAATGCCATGTCTCCATGAGCGCCCAGGAATTTTCCAGGTATCACTGGCTTTTCCTTGTAGCACTTTTTCATGTCAGCTTGAATGTCAAATCCAAGACAGTTATTCTGTAACTGGCAGCAAAGCACAGAGGGGGATTAATGGCTGTCTGTAAGGGGTGGGGCTTGTAGAGCCTGTTGCTCTGAGCTCTGAATGTAGGACACTTCCCCACAAATCGCTTGTGCCCCACCTCTCCCAGATACGATTAATTGCCTTATAAGGGCTATCAGATTGGATGCATTTAATTCCCTAACTAGTGTTGGGACCAATGCAGAAAACTAAATGTTGTGATATACAGTGTGTGCTTATAGTCTATAACAGACAGCTCTACTCACTTAAAATCCATCCACCATCCCTATAAATTATTTCAAAGCAAAGCCAGATCATTTCCAATTCTCTTTAATTTCAGGAGCCAGACAGGGAGTTTCACATACTGTACCTATAGGATGAACACTTTTTAGTGACAGAAACTAGAAACTTTCTGCTTCATTAACCCTTTTAGATATTCAAATTAAATGTTTTCACATGGCCGAACTACAGTATACTAGCTTTACTGTTGCCTTGATATACCTGGTCACTAAGACTACGTTTTAGTGCTAAAACATACTGTAAATTGAACAGTAGGATAGAAAATTAAATGGTCCCAAATTTCACATTACATTCATTTTGTTTATACATTTGGATCTCAAATGGAATAGTTTGTTAACAGAATCCAAACATTGAATACACACATACTGTACCTTTAACGGTAGTGTTCTACTTTCAAAATTTAGCCCTGTCCAAAATCGTTTATTTTGATGGTCTTTGCTCTCTTTGGTAAATGAGGGCTAACTTTAAAAAAACGAGCTGTCCCACGGTCATGTGTCTACAATGAAGTGGGTCCCATCTACTATATTTGAAATCATCTTTTATTCAAGTCATCTGGATGGTCAAAGCCATTTTCTTCCCTCTGTTTCTCCTTCTCCTCATGCTTGCTGTGCTGTACAGTGAGCTGAGCATGTAGCCCCCAGGTCTCCTTCCCACATTCTCCAGATCCCTGCTCCGTTTCTGGATGTGTTGCTCCCTCTACTTTTGTTTTTCATTACAAGGTACTCCAACCCCCTGCTGAGCCTAGCCCAGAGATGCGTCGCCATAGGAACACGGTTTCTCCTCCAGGTTTTAATCATTCATTTCTCATGTATGTTTTATTATTTTGAGCAATACGGTTATGCAGTACAGTTGGTCAGAGATGTCACAATTTCTAGGTTTTTTTTAGGCAGCACAACAAGAAAGAGTTTAATCATGTCATTTCCGGGCTAAAAAGGCACAAACTGTAAATGGAATAAGCTTGGGAACAATATGTTTCTTTAGGCAAGGGAAACACAAAAGAGGAAAAGAACAGAGACTATCTCGCTCAGGTATTGGCACTGGGCTGAGTGGTATGAGCTGAATGACTGACAGGAATGTGGCATTGTGGATTAGCGGGAAGAACTATGGCTTTTTTCCTACTTTTACAGTGAGGGCTGAGAGACTAGCGGAGAAGGTCGGTGTAGATGGAACATGGATATCTTGTGATAACGTAAGGCCATTCTGTCAAGATCTCCAGCCACAGAAAGAAACAATAAAGGTGGTGGGTATTTGAGCAGTTTTGGATGACCAAGACATCAGCAAGTTCAGGAAAAGAAATTCAAATCAATGTCACTTTTCATACAATGTGAAATACATGACAAACACTGAGGAAGGAGTTTCAGAAGAGGGAAGAAAATGTTCTAGGTGTCAGTGGGTCACAGCGCATTAAAAGCTAATATTAACAGGTTCTGAAAAAGAAACTGGATTATGACGATAGTGTTTCTTCCTGGCCTGTTCTATCCGAAGGCAGTGAAAACCTAAGGCTGTCTTTCTTTAAGTTTGTGTAGCATGTGGTCTGTAATTCTAAGAAAACTCGCTCCCTCTTTTCATAGCCTGCTTTCAGCCTAGCAGTCTAGCCACTGAGCTTAACCGCAGTCCTATTTTAAGCCTACAGAGTGAAAGCTGAATGTATAGTTAGATATGATGACATCTCTGGTTGAGCTGTGCAACCTGTGTCCATTGTCTCCAGGTGCTGTAAGAACCTTTAAATGTGCTTCCCCCCAGAGATCAAGTGTTGTATTTATTGAGCAATTGCGCTGTAGATACCTGCCATTTTTAGAGCGATAACTGAGGTACATATTCAGTACAAGTTTAAAATTGTGATGAATACAGTATTTCTGATCCTCTTCCTTGATTTCCCTTCTTTTTTTATATTATGACCAGTGTTCTCCTGTGGTTCGGTTGTTCCTGTGGGGTGTTATTAATTATTAATAGTATAATTTAGTTTTTTTGTATTCAGCAATAAGCTGTTCTGTTCTCTTGCCATTTTGTGGGTTTCTCTATGACCTGTAATCAAGCCCACATTACGTAGGTGCCACAGTAAATCGCTTAATTATAATTCTGAAGTATTATATAAATGGTGTCACTGGTGATGTAATAAAATATAGTCAACAATAAAAAGATTTATGTCAACACAGATGTCTCGCTGCTTCTCATTTATCCACAGATTGTGGCCTACATAAAATCACTTTCCTTAGCATCTAGATAATATGGTGATGGTTTTTATGTGCTGGAAAAGTGACAGCATCTATTTTTTCACTTGTCCATCATTGCTTTCCACTATTGTGTTGGATTCTGTGCCTGTTATCTGGCAACAATCTTTGTTAAATGTTGGTGTAAAAATATTGTCAAAAAGAGACAAATAAAGGGCTTAATAGAAAACACTATATTTGATTTAAATACTTTTATAAAGGATATTTGTTTCACAGACAGTCATTTAAAAAGCTTGGCTGGGCTAAGAGGGCTTGCATGAAAAGGAAAAGGATAAAGAAGTTGATCTGCGCAATGTCTTATGTCATCATTGGAGTTCCTCTCATAAAACAAACTGCTTGTTGAAATAGATCTTTAAAAGTGTACCCTGGTATGCATATCTTTGTGGTGATATTCTAACCAACATCTTTGTTCATGGATGAATCAAATTGTTTCTCTTTTTAAAATTTTCGTTGCTAACAAGCATGTCATGTATTGTCATAATGTATGGCTAAACACAGACATACAGAAAATTTGCTGGGGCTAAAGCAGGCTGAAAACATGCAGATACAGTATGTGTATATTTAAGGTGTGAAAGATCTTAGATGATCTGATCTGAGGAATTAAGAGGCGAGTGTTGTGAATCTTATTCAAAGTTTGGAGGTGCTGTAACGTCATGGGTAGTGCCTGCCACTGTGGGCATGAACAGGTCTGTCCATCGATCCAGCCACACCTCTCACAACCTGCTGGGAACGTTTTCTACATTTCCATGTGCTCGCCTCCGAGAGATCCTTGCGGATTCCCTTGGTCATCGAGAGTCCCAGTCCTGTTGGTCTTGTAGGTCACCATGGTTAAAGATTTATAACATCCGCAAGCAATTCATGTTGAATTAAGAGAACTCTTTAGATTAAAAGAAGTCCTAAAAGATCTCGAAGGTCATCAGTTTTATGAATCAGTTCTTTAACTGATCACAAAGGAATTAATCCATATCTTCAGCAGACCTCCACATCCAGTGGATTGGAGCTCTCCAGGACCAGGATTAGATATCTGTTCTCTAGAGGAGGTGACCCTGCTTTTAGGATTATTAAGGTTGCAGTTTTCACTGTTAAATCTAAGAATTGTTTTCTGACATGAACCTTATATTGAAATATATTATTTTATAAGTACAGACACAGTCAACACTCCTGACTGTGATACCTGCTCCTTGGTGAGAGTTGCTAGCTCCTCTGTCAATGTCCTCCAGTGTCTGCCAGGGGAAGGCTTTGCCCAGGTTCTTCAGCTCACAGAAGCAGGATGCAGGAGAAGGGTCACCACCTCTGTGAGCAGGTCCTCCTCTTCCCTCTGACTCTGGTGAGGGGTGAAGAGAAATATGGTTTGCCAAGAAAAAAACCTTTAAATGTGTAATATATCAATGGTATTAATGAATGCAACAACAGAAATCCATTGCTTTGTCCACAGCAACTTTCATAGAGCACCCAGAGTTTATACAATGAAGGTAGGCTACATTAAGTGCAAAAAGTGCAGTATAAACAAATATAAGTATTGATTTCAAAAAAGGTCCGAAACTATTAAGTGCCGGTAGGTGAGAGAAGTATCAGATTGGAGATATTTGGAGACAGAATGCTAGAAAGGGTCACAGCTGATTCTGGAGCTGGAGCTGGGTTTGACCCTGCAGAGGGAGGGGAGGAGTACGAGCAGAAGAGCTCAGGAGGAGGCTACAGACCTGTGTTCACTGTGTTCTGACAGACCGACTCCACAACCCTGCTCCCGGCCTACAAAATACAGCTGCAGGCAGCCATTAACACCACTGAAAATAACCGTCGCCTCAGGCATTGATCCTGAATGGGGGTTCTTTAATGAGATGTTAATAAAGGTTTGGGGAATTTTTTTAAAATTGATGAAAAATATAACATTTTCAACTATTATTTGAAGTGCTTTCAATGTTTCTACCATAATTTAATTGGACTTAATACACATAAGACTTAATACACACAAGAGGCTCTTCACTAAAAATGTCAGAATTACTGAGCTAATTATTAACTTAATTTGCAACAAAACTGAGGATACATATAGAGTTTTGTACCATGCCTCAGTTAGACAACACACTTCAGCCAGGTAAGTTCTCCTCATTACGGAAGGAAAGCAGCTCATTCTGGGGTGATGTGTTATGCAGACTTGCTGGAGGGACCTAATTTTTTTCAATCTCAGTAAAAGAACAGGTTTGAGTGATACAGTCCCATGTGAAGTTCAAAGGAAACAAACAAGGTTGATGCTAATAGTTAATTCAAGTCATATTCAGTGAACACAAAACCTTAGCAAGAAAACTGCTCAAAAACTGATTTCACTCCAATAGCTGAAAACATTATAAAGAAAATTATCAGTGCATGGAGTAGGATTACTATGATGTGTTGTTAAGACAATGGTGCTCGGATCTAAAACTACAGTACATGTATAAAATGACACTCATTTTCCAAACTGTCAAATAAATAAATAATAAAGGTTCTTTATGACTTCCATACCACCACTTAAAACACACGAATGAATAGAAATTGTCAGTACTACACGATCTCAGTAGTTATTGCTTAACACGGCTTATAGCAATATATAGTGTATTAAAAGATATGACATCAGTTACAATTTCAATAACAAGCTTTTAAGAATACAGATTTTAAGAATACAGAACTAATAAATGCCTTTTAAGACAAAGCTAAAATAGAACTTTTCCATTCCAATGCATGGACTTGGTCTTTGTGTCTGCTGTTGAACTGGGTCTGATTCAAAAAGTTTCCTCCATTTCACATGACTAAATGACTGCAGCTGCCTACTGATCACACTCATCTGCCAGCAAAGTGTTTTGGGTGGAAGACAAAATCTATTCTTTTCTGGTCCCTTTTCACTTTATTTTGGGGTACAATTCCTTTATCATGACATCCCTCTGTCCAGGTGCGCTGTTTGAGCGTGGTCCTAAGGCAGGGGACTCTAATCATGGTCACGGGGCAGGTGTGTCTGTGTGTTCCAGGTCTCTTAATTGCACCAGAACCTGAAAAACTTGGAGGTGGTGTTAAATTTGTCCAGTTAAGCTAGTTATCATTTGAATTAGGTCATTAAGAGCCCATCTGGACAGAACATGTTAATAGGTTTACATTATTAATGTATTATTATGCTATAGTACATAAGTACAATAAGTAGTTCAGGTGGGTAGCTGCGTCAGCATGCGTAGGCTGCAAAGGAACAAGTAATAGGTTTATTCCATGTTGAAAAAAAGGGAGAAAGAAAACACAACATTTCAGCCATGGAGCCTTCTTCAGGTGTGAGAAAGACCTTGTGCCTCTTGCTTGCTGGGATAGGCTCCAGCTCCCCCATGATCCCGAATTGGATAAAGCATTTAGAAAATGGATGGATGGAAGGACTTTAGCAGAGTAATATACTGTAATCAGAGGGAGATTTGTTGTTGTCAGTTCTATACCTAACCAATGTTTCATAACAATCTCCACATATATTTTTATTTGAAGAGCTATTTGCTTCATTACTCTTGTAGTAGTAGTTTCAGTTCTCCATTTATTGCTGCACTGCTGAGAAATAACTTTATGTCTCCAAGTTTCAGCAAACTCAGCTCTAAAGAGATTAGGGCTTTTGTGTTGGTCAAAACCCACAGAATTATGAAATAATTTAATGCACTGTGGTTTTCCTCAGTGTTGTGTCTTATCATTAACCATAATATGCCTCTTTGAAACTATTTTTATACTGTATATCATTATCATATTTTTTTCTGTCTTAAATACATATTCTGTATTTTGTGTTGTCAAATTTGATTTGTTTTCAAAAAGCCAAGAAATATCACTAGTCTGTGTACGATGTGAATAGTCACGATAAAATGTACTTATTGTACTTGTCTTCCCTGATTCTAGCTGAAGTCCGTCAGGGAAAAGGTCCAAAACCTGCAGAACTTCGACAAATTCAACCTGTTGGTCATGAGGAAGCAGCTCTGCAGTCTGAAGAACTGCCTGGAGTCCTGCAGGACCCTGGACAGCAACCACCAAAGTGAATGGACAGCCTCAGGGCACATGGTCACCCACACTACAGGACAGGGCAGCCTCAGGGCACATGGTCACCCACACTAAGGGACAGGGCAGCCTCAGGGCGTATGGTCACCCACACTAAGGGACAGGGCAGCCTCAGGGCACATGGTCACCCACACTAAGGGACAGGGCAGCCTCAGGGCACATGGTCACCCACACTAAGGGACAGGGCAGCCTCAGGGCACATGGTCACCCAAACTACAGGCAGGGCAACCATGTGATGGGCACAGTGAAGGAAAGAATCTCCTTGAATGTGTGGCTAAAACTGACCAGGCATTGTAAGACAGCAGTGAGAAAAGCCTCCAGGTACAGTACAAAAGCTAGATGTTACAGTTACATGTGTTCCATCAGCAGACTCTCAGATAATACATTCTCAGGTTTATAAAGACATACAGTATGCAGCCAACAGTCTAGTCCCAGGGATCTGACTTGGATCTGACTCAGATTATACATAACAGAATAAAATCCCATGTGTATAAATTATAAGACATTTGCATTATTCCTATTTCTAGACTGTTGTTATGACCCCAAGTGTCTAGGGGTAAAGGGGTGTAACATTTAGGATCATTTTTGGAAGCAGGTGGGTTCTGGTGAGGGACTAGGAAGCGTGATATTAAGGGGTTGGTGCAAAAATTGATAATTGTAAGGTGAATAAGTGACTGGTATGAAATAAGACAATAACACATAGGGTAAGGGAACTAGAGTGGTGCCAAAGAAAAGAAAATAACAAACAAAAATGGAGCTGGCTAGGAAAGTGAGGGAAAGCTAACCTGACCAAAAGAAAACCCGAAACACACAGTCTTCGGCATCTTCAACACCCTGCCTAACCTCCACTGACTACCCAAAACTATACACAAAGGTTGAACATATAACACGTTAGGGCAAGGTAATGGCGAAACAAGGATAATCACAAACAAAGGAAAGTACAAAGAGGCAAAAAGAAACCAACAAAACAACAAAGCTGAAGCTAAACGAAAACACACATACACAAAGCAAAACAACAAACCAAAAAAGCCGAAGCAATAACCAAAAGCGAAATGAAGCAAAGCAAAACCAAGGCCGAGCGGGACCAAAGTCAAACGAAAGGCTCCTTCCTTCTGAAAACCTCCATGTTATATACTGAATAAGATGCACTCTGATTGGCTGAGAAGCTGATTGATGATGACATCATACTGAAACAGTGGTGAAATGGTGGGCCAATGGGGGAGGGAGAACAGTCAAGGTCAGCAGTGTCAACAACAAAACACACATAGACCACACACTGGGACATAACAACTGTAATGGTGTTTCCTATCAATTTACCATCCATAGCTGTTGCCACAGTAAGTAGAATTTAAGAATCCTATCTGAATTCAGATGAAACTACTAGCAAGATTTAAATTATCCATTAATCCATTATAGACAAAATATGTCACAGGTTTCAATTATAAAAATGAGGGTAGCAATAGTAAGGTAACAATATTAATAGTTCTGTGATTTTATTAAAGTGGTATATGAACAGGTGAAATGTCCAGTATTTAAGTGCTATTGTGAACATTTGCATTCTTCAGTTGTGACATGTTCTCAAGCATTGTAGCAGGATATAAAAGCTAATACGAAAAAAAATGAATACAGTAATTGAATACATAATGTACTAAATGTTAGTTTACACTGACACCAAGTGGCCGGAAATCAGCAAAAACTAAACCAACTTCCAAAGGTGTAATGACTCTCTGTAATTCATTGGGAAGTTTCTTAGGAAATGTAAGTATAGTGCAATTGAATTCTTACATAATGAATTTTTCTAGCCAGGACTATGGGTTCTATTCATAAGGGAGAATGTATTGGATTTCACGCTGTCTTTGTGGTGGGCAGTTTTGAAATGGCTGCTGTTAACCCTGATTGGAGGGTAGTTGAAAATGATGTGTTGACATTACATCCTCAATTAAAGAGAAGATTGCAATTCAAAAAGGGAAAAATAAGCAAAATGGCTCTGACAAACAATTTGGTAAGGCAGTGAAGTGACTGAATCTGAGGTTAAAAACAGACTTCATCCTACACGATGTTTAGAAAACAGATTTTGCTTCAGTTTGCCTTTTGGAGGTAAAGAGGAAATGACAGGCCATTTCCAACATTGTGACTTATATGGAATAAATCCTTGTCATAATGTCAATGTCATTTGCACCTTGCTTTCAAATAGTGGATTCAGAAAATCATCTTTCATTCTCTCACTTGTTTTCAGTGTGATCAAATTCTGATTTTGGTACATTGTAGGTCAATGCACCAAAGACCTGCCGTCCAATATTAGCTCCCCTGTGGTTATACACTTCAGCCCTTAAGGAACATCATGGCCCTTCACCTCCTGGGGCAAAGAAATCAAAAATGGAAAAATCTCCAAGGAGATCTACTGGATTCAGCGGCTGGTTAGCAGTGACAAGTATGGAAATGTTCTGCGTACTTATGCTTCCTACACAGACTTTATTTTGTCTAAGAACCATGAAGACTTCACTGTGACCTCTTCCCACTCCTCAGCCAACACCATCCAAGGTCCTGGTTCTGTCTTGTATGATGAGGCTTTCTATTACAACTGCTACAAGACGGCCAATCTCTGCAAATATGACCTGAAGACCAAGACCATCCTTCATGCTACCTTGCCTGGAGCTGGCTTTAACGACAAGTTCCCCTACTGCTACTACAGCTGCTATGATTCCACAGATATAGACTTCGCAGCTGATGAAAAAGGATTGTGGGTAATCTATGGCACAGAGGAGAACTATGGGAACATGGTGGTGAGCAAACTCAACACCTCCAGCCTGGCTGTGATCCAGACCTGGAGGACCAGGCTGTTCAAGAAGTCGGTGACCAACACCTTCATGGTGTGTGGAGTGCTCTACGCCACCCGTTATGTCAACACCTACCAAGAGGAGGTTTTCTATGCTTTTGACACAGAAACAGGCCATGAAACCAATGTCTTGAGCCTGCCATTTGAGAAGATCTCTGATCATATCCAAAGTCTCCACTACAACGCCACAGAGCAGTCTTTGTCCTGTTTAATACAGGAAGCAAGACTGTAGTATGAGTATGATAGTGTGTTTTCAACACTGTTTTAAAGTACTGTGTACTGTAAGGAAATCTACAGAACCAGCAAAATAAAAAAGAACATCTTTTTTATATAGAAAGCCATTTCTTTTTCAGGCCTATGCACACTTTAACATAGGCCTCTACACTTTACCTCTCAGAGGGCCTGGAAGATCCATTTACCAACCTGCAATGTGGTAGTGAAATTAAATAGATTCACTTCATCAAACGATTTTAAATGTTTCTCTTCACCAAAATAACTCTTCCCTAAACACAAAGTCAAATGTTCTAAAATGACTTCTGTACAATGTAAAACAAAAACAGATTACTGCTTTGCCACACCTTCATTTACAATACTTCTAACATGTTTTAAATGAAAACACCTTTGAATAGTTAACCCAGGGAAGGAGTTTGTTGGCCATCTATTTTTTCTTTAGCCAACTGGGAAATTCAAATCATGGCAATGTTGATGGATTCAAAGAGCCACACAATTTCAGGAACAAGGCTACAAAGAGTAGGGGCTTCACCACATTTTTGGCCCATTACATACACCATTTCATTTTGTAATTGAAAACCTATCTGTTCCTGATCTTATCCCAGAAGAAAGGCAGGTGTGATCAGACATTTTCTCACAACCTATAAAAATATTTTGTTACTGCAAACACACTGGCTAGTTTCAAAATAAAGAAAAGTAGAGCACTTACCTTTGTCAGGCTATTTGTGTTTTCCATTGTAGTAGTAGTAGGACAGGAAAAGTTTGTTTTGTTTGGTATTTGCAGATTGCAGTTGCAGACAGTACACTCACCTACGCTATAAGCTAAAACCACACTCAGGGTCAGGATCAAACATTGTCCAGGAAGAAGTAAATAGACAGCTGTTGCTCTTTTTCTACAGTGCCCACTTGTGGTCTGGAGGGAATACACCAATGTCTAAGCATCTACACAGACCGTAAATCGTTATACATGTGGAAACATTTGTTTAGGAAACTTTTAAATACAAAAATATCTTTGTGAGCACCTGTGTTGGAAAGTTAGCCATTCTTTATATTTTATTTTACTAATACGTATTCAGGATTACATCCTGGGTGGGACACCAGTCCATCACATCATAGGCCAATTCAGAGAGACTAATTACCTGCACCAGTATTTCTTTGCAGGGTAGGAGGAAACCAGAGCATTTACATGAACACAAAGAAGACACGCAAACTCCATATACATGGTGCCCCAGCTCAGAACTGAACTCTACCCAAGAGCTACAGAATAGGGTAGCACTAGCTGCTACAGTACCATCCCGTTCCCAGTAATAAGCAGCGTGATAAAATTATTTTATGAATGAGCTACAATACCAGCAACAAAATAAAGATGGAATGAAACACAAAAAGAAACAGATCCACTCTAGATCAGGAGAGGGAAGCCTTGAGGCTAGTCATCGTTTAGAGAGACCCATCAGTGGTTGACGATGGCTCTCCGGGTCTTCAGCTGACCTCTTCTGGTCCTGCTAAAGCAGCAGAAGAGAAATGGACAAGCTTCGATTGTGGACATTATTGCTTTTGTAACACCCCTTTGTTGTGAAGCATGAAAGGAACACCAACATTTGCGGTACAAATTTATTGAGCAGCTGCTACACATATCAAAATCTTCACACATCTGGTTTACATGCAAGCAAGGCAGGATTAGTTCTTGTTCTGTACCTTGTTCTGTACAGGTGTGATTGATCTGGTGATCTAAAACCCAAAAAGTGAGTTCCCCACCCAAGTATAACCATGTACTGTACAGAACAAGGTTTTTGTAGAACCTACATCTTTTCTATTAATTTAAATGATAAAATTGCATGACTGCATGATTTTCTGAAAGTGCCAGCTGATCATCAGTGGCCAGTTATCATAGAGCAGGCGTAAACTGCGGTGCAACTAAATCATTTACTAATTTCTTATCTTTGCTCCCTGTGTGCATATATAGGATTACTAAAGAAAATCAAGATTATAAAGCCTGAAAGCCACCCTTCTGAAACCAGACTGTACCATCAACTGCAAATGCTCCTTACCTATCTATACTTAAGCACAGAAGGTCCATAGAGCATTTTTAAACTAGTTTGTATTTTCTTTACCATAAGTAATGTTTCAGTCACATCTACTCACCGTAGGAAGGTCATCTGAGGGGAAAAAAGTAAGTAATATTTTTGAGCAAATTTTGTTTGTTTGTTTGTTGTGCCCTTCTGTTGAGTCTGGTTTGAAAGTGTGGCCACAAGCTGGAGAAGAATGGGCATCCAAATCTGTTCACCCAAACACGGTCTGGTAGGTGACAATATAGGCATCATTATAGGCGTAGAGGTTGCGGTCCCGTGGGTTGTAGTTCAGAGAGTAGATGTAGGCAGAAGGCTTCCTGAAGCGAATGCTGAGGTTGCCTCTTTCAATGCCCGTGACAGTATCGAAGGAGTAGAAGATCTCTTCGTAGTTGTTGTTGACGAGGCGGGTGGCATACAGCACGCCACAGGCGACGAAGGCATTGGTGACGGCTTTCTTGACCAGAGAGGTGCGCCAGGTTTCCAGAATGTCCAGGGTGCTGGTGGCGTTGAGCCGGCTGAGAACAACATTACCAAAGTTTTCCTCAGAGGCGTAGATCACCCAGAGCCCCGACTCGTCGGTAGACAGGTCGATGTCCGTGCAGCTGTAGCAGGCGGTGAGATGGCAGTAGGGAAACTTGCCATTGGCTCCTGCCCCTGGAAGGGCCCTGGTGGTGATCGTTTTGGTCTCCATGTCAAAGCGGCAGACGTTAGGGGAGTAGTAGCAATTGTAGTAATAGGCGTTGTTATACATGACAGAGCCAGGGCCCATTATGGAGTTGGTGGTAGTAACGGAGGAAGTAACAGTGACATCACCTGCATACTGGGCCACGATCTGGGCACTGCGACTTGTGTAAGTGCGAACGAAGCTGCCATAGCAGCTGCTGCTGGTCAGCACCACCAGCCAGTACCAGCTTTCCTTGCCAGGGGCTGGTTTGGGGTCCTTACCCCAGGCGCCATAGGGATAGGAGCTGTCATATTCTGTAAGCATACTGCTGGTGGGTCCTGTCACGTTCAGCAGACGGCCAAAGGGGCAGTTTCCTAGGAGAAGGGAAAATGAGAAACAGTAGTAGGGGGGTTAGACTAAATTTCTGGAGGATCTGTGGTCTTCTGGGTTATTTTCTAACTCGAGCAGTCAAACAATTAACGTATTTTTTTTCTTAGATATAGCTGGGATTTATCATAAGATATTTTACAGTCGATTACTCAAATAACTTCACTTCACTGTCACCTCTGAAACTAGACGTTTTTGAATTATGCACTTACAGTAATTACAGTACATACAGTAATTAGACCAACTATATGACCAAGTGGAACAGAAACCAGAAGACTCTTGACCCTCCAGAAATAGAGTTATACTGTACAGCCACGTTATACCATAATTACCTATCCAACCATACTGTAGTGAACCAGTTATACAACCTTCCTCACCCATATGTCTCAAGATCCATTGCCTAATGATATCTTCCTGACTGTGCCTTCATTGACACATCCATGAACCATTACTTCTTTTTACACCACTTCTCTTCCCTACAAACCAGAACACCAAAGGCCTAAGCTATGTTACCTGAGGATGGTGTGCACCTTCTTCTGTGCATCTCTCACCTGGTGCAGGGTCCTTATGTGGAGCAGGAGTCATCCTCAGATCAGTCTCACAAACTGACAGGTGTCTCTTCAGCCTTTTGTTCTCCTGCTCTTTTTTTACCACCTGCATCCTATCAAAGTCAGCCAGCTTCCCCAGCTCTGTCCTCAGATTCCTCAGCTGAATAAGGGAAAATACCTGGTCAGGTCTACAAGCTTACATCAGTTCACTGAAGAAAAAGGAGACAGTTGACCAGCATTTCATCTCAGAACAATGACCTTAATGACTTGAAGCAGTTGCCTTCTAATGTACTTATTTGCTAAAAAATCTATTTGCTGTTGGGCCAGCACCTGACTGCAAATGGAAACTGTACATGGTTGTATGAGTTTGATTTGTGGCAGTGACTGCAATTACAGATTGTTACCAGTTGTTACCTGTGAAGTCAGTGTGTTAGCTGTGGAGTCAGTGTGTTACCTGTGGAGTCAGTGCCTTACATGTGGAGTCAGCGTGTTACCTGTGGAGTCAGTGGCTTACCTGTGGAGTCAGTGTGTTACCTGTGGAGTCAGTGTGTTACCTGTGGAATCAGTATGTTACCTGTGGAGTCAGTGTGTTACCTGTGGAGTCAGTGCCTTACATGTGGAGTCAGTGTGGTACCTGTGGAGTCAGTGTGTTACCTGTGGAATCAGTATGTTACCTGTGGAGTCAGTGTGTTACCTGTGGAGCCCATGTCCTACCTGTGGACCTAGGTTGACAGTGAGGGCCTGATGGTTCCGGGTGGTGCTGTTGAGCCTGATGAGGAGGTCACTGATCTCGTTCAGCTCGATCTCAATGATCCTCAGGGAGATGATGCCGTACATCCCCTCATCCTTCGCCTCCTCCAGGTCCTTCACGTCCTTCTCCAGGTCCAGCAGCCGGTAGTGCAGGCTGTCCAGCAGGGTCTCCACTTCGGTTAGCTGAAGGAGAAATAGACAAGCCTCAACTGTGAAAACTGGAAAGACTCTAAATGACTTGTTGAGAAAGGTCCAGCCTAGAGATCCTTGAATCAATAAGCTACTTATTTCCAAACAAACCAGAAGGGCCACATGGCCTCCTCTGGCATTGTATTTTATAACCTTAGTTATATTGTTTTTTACACAAGTAACTCATAGTTCTATAGTTCAGAAGAGGGGAAACTAAGATCAGATCAGATGAGCTCAAGGGAAAATACAAAAGGTTCTATAGCATCTCACTTTTATACACACTGATTTTTGGAATGATCAAATAAAAATACTGTCTTTTGGGGTCTTAAACTTGTACAGTAATTGAGAATTCTTACAATCAGAGAACTTGTTGAAGACGAACCTCATGCAGTAAAAAAGCTTTATCTTTAAATGGTCCAGTAATGGAGCAGCCATTTCTGTGTCTGCAGCTTTAAACATAAGGCCTAATCTTATGTGAGACATGTGCCTGACTGTGAGAGAACATCAGACTTAGAGGGTCTAGGGGAGGAAAGTCATCACAGCCGGACGCCCAGCTCATGTTACCTGCTCCTCTGTGGCACTGCGAGTGCAGGCAGTGGAGGTTCGGAGGATTTCCTCGAGCTTGTCTGAGGGGAAAGCCTGACCCAGGTTCTGCAGCTCGCAGAAGCATGCTTTTGAGACCTGGGCTGAAACCCAAGACTAGAGGGAAAGACCATAGATTCAGGTTCACACTCAGGACAATTAGCTTTCATGATTAGATAAAAACACACATACAGTAAGAGGAAGTTACTGTTAATCACAGTTCTTTTCTGCTTTGATGATGATCACATGATAGGACAGTTTTCAGTGCATTTTGATGAAGTAGGGATAGTGTATTATTGGAAAGAGAGAATTTTTGTTTCTCCAGGACAATTTCAGATGGACGTGCTTTTAATTGGATCCTTAAACAGACAGAAATGACCCTGTGCTAAGGCAGGTATTGGTGCTTTATTGTCAAACCTACAGTAGTAAAGATACAGTTCCACGATGATCAGTTAAATTTGCTTCTTTTAACCCATTGAGGTGTAAGGTCAAGACTTTATGCCAGAGTTTTATTTTGAGATGCTTAAAATCATAAAGAAAAATAATAAAACCCTTTTTTAATACAAATGGCTGTTTAAGCTTGTACCAGTTTCTAAAGTGGATCCCCAAGAAATAATAACATTTAACTATGGGGCTAATAAGTGGTCTTCTCCATTTACCTACAGTAATAAAGATTACTCCTTGCTGATTAAGCCTGGTACAGCTACTGTATCTTTTAGTACCAAACAAAACACTTGTTTGATCAAAAGAACCACATCAGCATGACTGTCTGTTGCTGAAGTGATTGTCGGAGTGCTGTGTCCATCATGGGTTATCAGTCTCCAGAGTACTGAGTTCATGTCCTTCTTCGAGTTCAGATAAACAAAGCAACCTGTTGCATTCTGGGGATAAAGAGTGTTCTGCACTAACAGGTGGGAGGAACTGAGTTACAGTTTATGCAAAGTAAGGTTCGTCTTAAGAACTGAAATGAACTGTCTTTTATCAACACGACAAGGTCACACATTAAAATGAAGACGCTTCCATTGCATCACATATTAATGTTGTGAGTGAAATATACTGTACACATATTACAGAAAGTACTAACAGTAATACAGTTAATAAGAATTTGTGTATAGTCAGCGAGAATTTTATAAATGACCTCAATGTGAAAACTGTTTCACCACTAAACCTTCCGAATAACTTGTTTTGTGAATTAGTAATGGTGTACATCTGAATGGTGTCCTGTGTTTCATCAAACCATCAAACCCGAAAAGGGATTTCTCATTATAAACAATTTTATTGTATATTGAGAGCAAAATTCCTAAAGATACCTAATTACTGAAAATGTCTGGTAGAGGATTTACAAAACTAACCAGTTTTTAGGAACTGAAAACTGTTAATAAAACAGGGAGTCTAAACCAGCAAATATTTAAATGTGAATGCTCAATTCGCTGCAAAGCTGAGAAACACTGTCAAACTTTTTGTAACCAGGACAGTGCAGATGTCAAACTGCCTGAATTCTGCAGTGAGATCTAATTGTACACAATCTGTACCTTCTTTCTGACGGCCTGTCTCCTTACCTTGAGAAGGCTGCAGAGGACAACTGCAGTCACAGCTGAGAAGATGAATGATGGCTTCATTGCTCAGGCGCTGAAAGTCTGGCAAAAGAGTGCTGGCTCAGGCCACACCAGCCGAGTCAAGTACTTTCTCCTTCAGCACGTGACTGGGCGGAGGCACACAGTCCAGAACAGTTCATTTTTCAACAGCTTCAGATTTTTGGACATGACAGTAGTGTGGCTCTTTTCACGGTGCTTACTGTAAATACCTAATAAGTTACTGTAGTTCTAAATCACAAAAAAACATTTCACCATATTGAAAAAGGGTGAAGAACTTTCAGCATAAATGTAGAAAGGAGAACCATTTTTTAGAATCTTATTTTGCCATATGCAAGAGAAAATACTATACAGTAAATCTGTTTGTGAAGATGCTCTGCGTACACATTTAAACAAAAACCTAGACCGATCCACAATGAAAACTCAACAATCTGAGCTTTACATGAATAATTCATTGGGCAGATACGTGATGTTATTTACATTTCAAATAATAGGCAGATATTTTTGTTCTGTGGGATTACAAAATACTGAGGTCCTTACACAATTGTCAGTTATCAAATTTTGAACATCAACATGCTGGTTTTCTAGGGCTGGGTATACAAAAGGAATATGTGTTTTGACGTAAGTAACAATATTTGAAATTAATGAAATGTCACTGTGCACAAAGTACTGTATATGGATGCCACCAATTCAGAAACAGCACTGATAAAAGTGTTCCTTTTTAATAGAGAACAGTGACAATAGTGACCTGGATTTATTGCACACTTTCTCTAAAAAAAATGGCATTGCTTTTTTATTTCTCACTGTACATTAAAAATCCTGAATAAATGAAAAAAAAAAACCCTGAAACTGCTAATGGGCAGGATAGAGATGATTAAAAAAGGAACTGATGACTTTGCATCACAAAAGTGCCAGAGGCCATGTTTTTAACAAACCAAACATGTATTATTGCTTACCTCACCACATGCTCCTAAACACTTATCGTTTTGAACTTGGTTAGTGTTTGTTTTGGTACAATAATGCTGAGTGGACTCATGGAAGTGTTGGAGTGTTAGTTCATTTTAGTTCAGTGCCATTTACCTGGCAATAACTGTTTTTATGTTAAAGTACTACATGTCTAAGACAACTTTCAGAATTAATTGAGACAAGAGTTCACAGACTTAAAGGACACAAGTGGAAACTATGAAGAAGTGCATTTAAGACTGCACACAGGAAGCCCTACAAGATTCTAAATGTCAAATCTAGAATGGAATACACACACAGTCATGATGTTGAGGCCAATAGCAATACTTTCAAGAAATGGTTGGATAAGATGCTCAGATCAATTTGCTTCCAATAACCAAATAGGTTCAATGGAATTCTAGATGCTGATACAGCATAAATTTAAATGAATGTGGGCTCAGCTGGATTGAAAATAAAACACCTCAGAGCCTAGGCTTGGGGACCTATGATCTAAATAAAGGAAATAATTCACCCTGTTAGGCATTGCAGATTGGTTATGCCACAGATATGGAGGGAGTCACTCAGTATGCTTAATACCACAGTACAGAAAGCAGGATAAGTTCTGGCTTGATGGCATGGTCTTATAGCAGAAGAAATCAAAGCCGTAATGCAATGCATTTATCAATGCCAAATAATGACTGAAGAGCAAACTCCTGTTGTGAGGAAAACACTGTCACTGCATTATGTACTGTAGCTAATTGCTTTTTCTCAGTGGTTAACTAGCTCTTTGTTCCTAAGAGGAAGACACTACTCCACATTCTCAAGCCCAAATGACCAAGCAGATGACACCCGGAAAGCAAAGATTTTTAGATCTATGTTATATCTCTACATACAGATTGCATACCATACATTTTGAAAAGTATAATGTTTCACTTCAAATTCCAAAGTTGTAATCATTTTTTAAATACCTCATAATTTGCCAATAATGTATCCTCCTGTACAGAAAGACGTACATACTGTGCACATTGTGGATCTAGTGAGCAGGGAGTGCTCCAGCAGTGATCCATACCACAGCAATTAATTCTGGTCTTTATTTGGCCCTGTCTTGCACAGAAGCTACAGCTCTATCCCAATGGATTAGCATAGCACTGAAACTGGAAAATAAAATCAAAAGGAACCACTGAACAAAAACAACTCATATACCAAGTAAATTCAATATTTACATCATCTCTTCTTTTATTTCACATATTCACTACTTTTTCTTCACATGCAGTTTCATCAGTCTGTCACATTAACATATTGCCTTTGCTCCTTACTTTGTAGATGTTTTTCATTCATTACTCATTACAACACTGCATGAGAATAACAAAGTTTTTTAAGTTTTAATCAGAACTTCAACAAATCACTTGCACTTGTAACAATAATGAGCAAAATAGATTCCTAAAATATCCTGGACAGGTTTTCTTGTTTAAATAATTGTCATCAAAGAAAATACGTTTTGTTGTTCAATTGCTTTAATTTTTTTGTTTTTTTAATGATGGAGTAAATCAAGTCTATTGAAAGTTGTGGATTAGATTGCAGATTCAGCACCTGTGGTTTAGTTTTTAAATCACTCTGTATTACTTGCACTGTTTTTAACAGTTTGCTGATTATCTGGAATGTAGATCACCATTGCTAAACTCACCTTCTAAGTAAATGACTATATTTTGTAAATAATATTTGAATACAGTACTTCACTGAATTCATTGAAAAGGTTGAATTTACTTGTAAACAGTAAAATATAGATCACAATTGTGAGAATGTTCCATTGTGATGTATGAAATCAGTAAATGTGGAGCTACAGTATTATTGTAAATACTTAGTTTTAACAGTTATTCTTTACTGTAATTCATGTGATATGATACCCAAGGTGATATCCTAACTGGCTCTGGTTAATATTGCTGAAAAGGTGGTAAAATTGTTGTTTCTGCAAAACAATCAGGTCAAGGAACTGATGAACGGT
The DNA here is from genome assembly GCF_040954835.1 of Lepisosteus oculatus. Classification (NCBI taxonomy): domain Eukaryota; kingdom Metazoa; phylum Chordata; class Actinopteri; order Semionotiformes; family Lepisosteidae; genus Lepisosteus; species Lepisosteus oculatus. The sequence continues at coordinate 11,968,719 of NC_090715.1, read as the reverse complement.
TAGGCGTGCTGTGCTCAACATTTCCACAAAAGTAAAAATGATTATTCTGATTATTCAGTGTGTAAAAATAAAAGCAGGAGGCTATTGTGCAAGACCACGAAAACAAGCACAGTGTTACGACAGGATCTTCAGCCCCCATCGGCGAGATGGGTCTTCTAGCTTGTAACCTTTCCAAACTTCAGGCTGTTTAAATCCTACATCTTGTTTTCCGTCTCACAGGGCAGGTTTCATTTCCCCTGATTTGCTACACAGAAAACAAGATGTAGGATTTACACACCCTGAACTTTGTCAAGGTTACAAACTTGAAGACCCTACATCTTGTATCAGAGATTGCAAAAAGAACTCTAGGCAGTGAGAACACGACAAAGGTCAGGAACAAACCTTTCAGTGCTCTGATACTAATAGCTTAATGATCCAAGAATCTGAACAAGAACTTTCTTGAAGGATCTCAGGAAGTCAGCTTGAGCAATACAGGTAGAGCCGGTCTCTTTCTTGAAGACTCCTAGGTTGACTTTCTCAGTAGTTTTTGGGTGTTTTGATACACCTGAATCAGTTTTCCCTGTACGCTCTGTTCTAGACAAAAAACGTTTGCTCCTTTTATGAGACAGGTTATATTCAAGTAGTGTAAACAAAATCTTGGTTATAAGAATGGAAGAATGGCCTTTGGAGTTTGGGCTAAAAACTAAATTAAAGTCAGTACCCTGAAATAGCCTGCATAGGTTCTTACTTCAAAAGTGCAATAACTTTCTTCTAAGTATGCATGCTGTAAAAACACTGCGCAAACATTTTGGTATTGAGGAAGGTTGCAGAAGTGACCGAAACTTCTGAGCACTGACGCACCCAAATCACCCAGAAAGAAGCCTTTGCTCACACTTACAGCTGTCAGCATCATGCAGTGAATGTGGGTGTAACTTCCCCGAAGTTACAACCTTGTTGTTAATGTTACCCTGGGGCGTTTACATTTTGATATTCGTTATGTACTGTAAATACTGTATGTTTCAATTTGCAAAATTAGCTTAAAACATTTTAGCTATGTGCATAGGCTAGCTCAATGCCAAGTGTGAAATTTGCCAAATTCAGTTTGGATTTTTTCCTGAACAGATTTCTATGGCATCAGCCTTTACTGGGTGTAGCTTTTGTGCCTGATTGAACCAAGTAGTGCTTTGAAAGTCAAAGAGAGATTCAGGGAAGTGATGGTTATTGTTAAATACTCCAAGCAGTGCAAGGTTTTTAGGGTTTAGTCAGCTGGATGCTGCAGTAAGAGCCTTCATTTACAAAATAATCATTTTAAAAGCTTTTTTGTACTTATAGGCTGCGGCTAGTACCTAACACAGTGGCAATAAAGTACAGTGGACTACTGTACTTTTAAAGTTTAATTTATTCTTCTGAGAACATAATTACCACAATATCCATAGCATATTCTGGGAATATCCTTAAGCCCTTTCAACCTGTATTTCGTAAAGCACTGATAACATGTTACAAAGCAGTCTGTGTTGTCTGTACAGCAGTGTTTTGCTGTGGACACGACGCGAGTCTTGTTTTGTAAAGGGTGCAGGGTGGCCCACTGTCTATCAGGGGAGGAGGAAGAACAGTGTCTGGACTCTGCTAAGTATAAAAAGGAGCATTTCTCCATACGGAGTCTCATTTACAGACATGGCCAAGCCTCCGATTCTCCTGCTCTTCCTGCTGCCTCTCACTGTGAGTACTCACTGTCCTTCTGCTCTGAAATATATTCTATAATACATTAGATCTATAGAGTCATACGCTACATGCAAAAGCATTTTCTGATACATGTGAAATCTGAATAAACATAACCACATGAACAGCACTGCACTGTTGCAACAGTTCTTCCTTAATGCCTAAAGCAACTGTAGATTTTTCAGATTGATTAGGAATTGAAATAATGAGAATATCTCTGCAATCAACTGTGTATTTATTTAAGGTAACCACAGTGTAAAATGTGTATTGATTTAAGATCACAATTTTTTTCAAAATGTAAATTCAAAGCCAAGCATGAGTGGAACGTAAAGAAAGTTGCAATGTACCTTGCCCTTACTTTCTAGACTAACTAACTATGAATATGGTAAGTATTATCATAAAATAGGACCCCGTAGTAATGTAATGATAGATAAATAAAGTAGAACCTATTATCACTGTGAGAGATTAAGAAAAATTAACAAACTATAAAAGATCTTAATCAAACTTATGTATTTTAAAAGCAAATTCAGGATTAATCATAAATGCTTTTCACTTTTGACTGAAACTCTTGTTTGTCCCTAATGAGTTTCTGAAAGAACGCTTGTTATTCCTTTTTTACATGAATTTTAATTGAAATTTGTAAGCTGACAGATGAATGTGAACTTTTAGTCGCAGCGCTCAAACAGCAGAATTCATGCTTGCCCTTTCACTGTCCCTGTCAGTACTCTTGATGATGTAGAAGTCAACAAGATTCATATCTTAAGAAACCACTGATGTTCAGTAAGAGTCCTGCCACCTCAACAGCTCTCAGCCTTCACGATTAATGTGCATGATGTCCCAAAATCCAAAGTTTTGTGGTTTACAAAATCAGCCACAATAGGAACTCAGAACTTGAATCCACATATGGAACCTGGATATGAAACATTATCTGTATTTTGCGTCACTCCTTGCAGGATTCTTCCACTTTCTGTCCTGATTTAATTGGTTCCATTATGGTCTCTAAAAATCGCCACAAAATTTCCCTCTAAACAGCTTTTTAAAAGCATGTTTGATTATCTACTGTAGATACATTTACCATACTGTACCTACAATCAAAATTACACATCACATTTTACAGGTTCTTGCTTCACAGTGAGAGTTCGATACAGTATGGTCATGAAAGGGGATACTTAACGTTCCAGGTATTGATTTTGTAGCAGACTACTAATGTCAGAATGAGGTGCTGTAGGTGGTGGTGCCACCACTATCTATGAGAATGATGGTGCTTGTGTGCACAGGCAGCCAGCTTGCAGCGTGTGCAGGGGATCCAGACAGGTGACTCCTGTTTGTGCAGGATGGACTTCAGCGCCTGGGATTTCCCTGTCCAGAGCTACGAGGAGGCAGAGAGCTTGGTGGAGAAATGCCAAGCCACTTTTACGACACTGCGGGAACAGGTGAGCTGCTTGAGCAGCAATTGGGGTTGCTTCAGACATTTGAATGCCCACCACTACCTACTCAATCCTCCATACAGGACTTTGACCCAACACAGAAAACACATGCCATTAGTAAAGTATGCTGAATTACAAATCTTTCTCTTCTACATCAGACTCAATGGTGTATACTGAATACAGAACTCTTGGTAGAAATACAACAATTAAATAATGAAATTAGATATTTGTGTATCCATTACCTTCTTCCATTAATCAGGAATGCCAAGGAAATTTCCAAACCAGCCCTGGAAGGTAAACACAATTAATTGCCACAAAGGCACAACACATACTGCACTTTTTCACTTTCAAGGATCGCCACGTTTAATGGTGACTGTTTTTGTTGGCAGGTGAACCTCACTCAGTACAAGGTCCCCAAAATATCCAGCAGCGTGGGGACCCTCACCCAGCGTGTCCGTCAGTATGAGTATCTCAATAAGAAAGGCCTGTACAATGCCCTCCATTTCCGCCAGCTAGATTCAGAGCTGGAAGGACTGGAGACACAGATCAAAGACTTTCACAAGAATAAAGCAGTGGACCCCTCCAAAACACGAGAACTCACCAATGAGGTAGGGCGCAAGAATGGGTTATGTGTGAAGTCTGACTAGGGGGTCAGGTTGCTCTCCTCTGTTATCCATATCTGCAGAGATGTTCTAAGATCTCTGAGACATATGACTCTTGCTTCTTCATTCTCAACCAGCTCAGAGTATGGAATTCTTAATGGACTTATTGAAAGGGACTTTGTTAAGGTGAGATTTGTAATCTCACATCAGAATACAATAAAGGCAACATCGTCTTTTTTTCTTGAGAATTTATGAAAACTAACTCGCTTTCCCTTGATGTTTCAAGTTGAACAGCGTCCGGGTGAAGGTGCAGAGCCTACAGAATTTTGACAAGTTTAACCTGTTGGCCATGAGGGAGCACCTCCGCACCCTGAGGAACCGCCTGGAGTCCTGCAGGACCCTGGACAGCAACCACCAAAGTGAGTGGGCTCTTCCACTAGGGAAAGGGCCAGAGCCAGTGTCTACATGGGCAGAGGGTACAAACCGTGTGGGTTTGCTGTGGATTGTTGCAGGCAACCACATCCAGAGGGGCAAAGCAACTGGGTTTTGGTTGTGGCTGAAGCCCCCTAACCTTGGCATAACACCTATGAACTTCTGCAAGAAGTTTACCTTTCTGACCCGTTTGACAGACTTTGAGTTCCACAGGGCTTTACTAGACACCCAATACTCATTAGAGAACTAGGTCAATAGATGATGTTACCATAAGGTCACAGGTGCTGACAGGTTTCACGAGTTACTGTACAACAGACTAATGTCAGCTCTACACTAGTGTCAGCTCCACACTGGTTCCACAGGCTGGAACACATGATGTCTGGGTCACTGAGCTCAACCTGCGCTGTGCTGTTAGAGAGTGCCTTTAACAGCTGAGCTACTATAAGTAGCTAGAAATTGCTTGATATGGTGACGTTTTTCATAGTCAGAAATTTGTAACTATACACTGACACCAAGTGGTAGGAAAGTTTCAAACAACAAATGTGAAGTCATAGGACAATTCAATACTTATTTTGAGAACGTCTTGTTCACATTCCCACGGTCAATTGCTCCTTTCACACCCTGAGACACCTGTGAAATGCTTTGTACAACAAGGAAGGTGGACTTTACTTTGATCTGACTCATTCAGATCAAGTAAGCATGCTTAAAAAGACTGGGGAGAAGCTCCCCTGAAATCAAAGGCTCCTACACACAGTGACTTGCAGGGGACTAAAGAGGTTTGTACAATGTTTTCTGTCAGTTTTGTCAATGTCACTACCGGTTTGATGCTATGCTTTTGTTGGCACTGTTAAGAAGACGAGTGAAAAGTTTTGTAAAGCAAAATATATTTCTCCTTTAAGGGACACTACTGCCCGCAGACCTGAATTTCTATTTTGTTGTTTTGAATTTCTCTCATTTTAGGGTTGATAAATGTCACAGGGGCTGCAGACAAATACAGTACATTTTCAATAAACTAATAGATTGTATCTATCTATTATGATACCAGTATTTATCTATCCATTATGCTATTTCCATTTGATATGACAGGGCCCACTATTGATCAGGAATAATCCAAACGATTAGAAAACTGTTCAGAAATAAAGTCTTGTGTCTTTGTTCTGTCGTCATAGGCCAATGCTCCAGACGTTTGCTGTCGAATATCAGCTCCCCAGCGGTCACTAAGCTCAGTATTTATGGCAAGTCATACCCCTATGGGTCCTGGGGCAGAGACAATAAGGACGACGGCAGTGCGGTCTACTGGGTCACAGCACTGACAAGTAGCAACAAGTATGGCAATTACCTGTATACTTACCCTAGCCATGAGGACTTCATGTCATCAAGAAACTATCAAACAATTACTGTGACGTCTTCCTACTCCACAACCAACGCCATCCAAGGTCCTGGCTCTGTCTTGTACAAGGACGCCTTCTATTACAACTGCTATGCTTCAGGCAACATCTGCAAATATGACCTGCAGACCAAGACCATCATTTCTGTTTCTCTGCCTGGGGCGGGCTACAGTGACAAGTTCCCCTACTGCTACTACAGCTGCTCTGTTTTCACAGATATAGATTTTGCAACAGATGAAAAAGGATTGTGGGTAATCTATGCCACAGAGGAGAACTATGGGAATGTGGTGGTGAGCAAAGTCAACACCACCAACCTGGCTGTGATCCAGACCTGGAGGACCAGGCTGTTCAAGAAGTCGGTGACCAACACCTTCATGGTGTGTGGAGTGCTCTACGCCACCCGTTATGTCAACACCTACCAAGAGGAGGTTTTCTATGCTTTTGACACAGCAAACGGCTACGAAACCAGTGCCCTGAAACTGCCATTTGAAAAGGTCTCCAGCACTATCCAATACCTAAACTACAGCCCTTTTGACCAGCGTCTCTACCTTTTCAATGATGGCTACACCATGGCCTTTGACCTGTTTTTCTGAAACGCCCATGTCAAAGGAAACCCCACAATACCATATTATCAGGTATTCCATGACTAAGAAATCAAGAGCCAAGTTCCATAATAGCTGCAGATATTAAGGCAACACTTGTTTTTATATTATACAGCTTTTGCTGCAGAGTAATTGACAATTATTAACTTTGGAAACGGTAGTCGTATTATAATTAATGGTTCTATTCTGCGTGGCACAGCAAAAGCAGTATTTCAAATGAATAGTTGTATTAACTTGTCTACAATGCACATGTATCCAAATGTGATTAAAAGCAATCAATCAAATAAATTTGATTAATTCCTTGCATTTGTATAGCGCATTTAATTCCAAAGGATCCCAAGGACTTTGCATACAGGTGAGAACTCAATTCACCTAGCACTCATGTACAGCCCCACATAGGGGTCCCATGGTCACACAGCCATTCTGCACCAAGAGCCACACGCAGAAGAGAAGATGTTAGAAACTTAACATCTCATCTGAAGGATGGCACATCCTACAACACAATGTCCCTGGTTGCCATAATGGGGCAAATTAAGGTCCAAACAGAAGAGCGCCACCTATTGATCCACCAGTTTTCTACAGCAGCAGTGTGTTTTTGCTTTCCCATCCTAGGACTCACAAGCCCCAACCTGGCCTTGATAAGACTTGTTACCACCTACTTATCTCACAAGTATACTTCTCTATACCTCCTGGAGTATAATATATTCTAACATTGTTATTTATGTTGTTTAGTTTCCCTCTAAGCTGATTTTTAAACTTGGCCAGTATTTCAAACTATGTGCATTACATAATAAAGTGCTTTGGCTTTGTCTTTGGTATAGGGGTCATCAACCTTGATACCATTACATTACATTACATTACTTTGAAGCTTCCAATTTAATTGTTTAATTAACCCAAGTCCCAGTGTCCAATTTTCGCTTAGCTGGAAGTAAGGCTTGCATGGGAATGGAAAGGAAGTGCTGAGGTTCGGCTCCTGTTCTATCCAAACGGCAGCATGTCAGGCACCAGGAGTTTGGAGTTAGTTTGCTCTACAACACTGACCTCTACTGCTCAATGATTGCCTGTGAGCTTGCAGTGATCTAGATATGTGATACAAAGTACAAGTGCTTGTTCTTGCCCTTAACCTGCATGTTACACTGCTTCTCCTCAGACACAGGGGTTCTAGTATTGATCTGGACTGACCAGCAACCACTGATTGACTGAATCTAACCAGTGTTTGGGGTAAAAAATAATAATTTTCCATCGTGATATTTTTCATTCATCTGTTTTCTAACCATGTTTATTCAATACAGTGTCACAGGGGAGCAGGAGACTGTCCGACAGGGAAAGGGTGCGAGGCAAGATACTGTACACCCTGAACGGGACACCAGTCCATCACTGGGCGCCACAAAGACACAAACCAACACACTTACTGTATGTCAGGGCCAATTTTCCCCGAAGCCACGGAGGCCCTGCTGTAGACAGCAGAGACAGCCCCACCAGTCAGAGTCTCAGCCCAGTGTGCAACCCTGGCTTGGCATACATTAATTCTTCTTCATTCACATGTCACAACAACTGATTGGCAAATAGTTCCATTTGCTTGTCAGAAGCAATTTTATCATTTTTTTAAAATCATTTTATTAATTACAAAATGGTGCAGTGATTAAGTAATGCGTTTGGAATGCTAAAAGTACATATGCATTTCATAAGTAAAGATTTCTACAAAAAAGATTAGGTACAATAAAATAATGTATTCCAGTTCAATACTGCATTTTTATTGGTCTTATTCTCAAACCACATATTTACTTTCAATTGTTACTTTAATTATTTTTAACCTGATGTTTCACTAAAAGTGCTTTCACATATATTTTGTTATATATTATTTAATGTTAATATACTGCCATATATACATCTAACTGCTTAGTCCAATACAGGGTTATAGTGATCCAGGTTTTATACTCTATATTATACACTTCTCTATTAAATCAGACTCTAAGTAGAATGTGCTATGTTATGGGAAAAAAGGGCTATGTACTGTAAGTGATCTCATAAAATGCATCATTCTTGGTGAACATGCCTCTTGTGTACTTTCAACATTAACAACAGACCTATCAAATGTGTCAGCTCAGATGGACTAACATGCAGCCAGTTAGGAAGTGCAAGTAAGGACTAAACCATGACTAATATCTCAGACAGTGCTGTGTCACCATCTGCTGTAAGTAAGAATGGATGTGGTAAGTTATTGGGACTATAATAGCCACTGGAGATAGCTCATTATTATGGGGTATTCTCTACTTTTTGATAAACAGAATCATCTGATCTATCCCCCACTCTTTTTTTGTCTAACATTTATGAAAAAAATAATTAAAATGCAAAAAACAAGCAAGCAAATGAGTAAAATAGAACAATTGGAGTCTCTTCTTGCACATACATTTCCATTGGTGTTTCTGTTTGTAGAGGATTCCTTGTAAATGTTGTTCTATTCGTGATCAGTCTGTGCTTGAGCTGGGCTTGCAGGCTGAAACAGGCTGCTTCAAGATCAGACTACCCAAACACCACCTGGTACGTGATGATGTAGGCATCATTATAGACATAGAGGAGCTGATCCCTTGGGTTGTAGTTGAGGTGCTGGATAATGGGTGACACTTTCTTGAAGCGAATGCTGAGGTTGCCTCGCTCGATGCCTGTGATGGTGTCAAAGGCATAAAAGATCTCTTCGTATTCCTTGTCAACGTAGCGAGTGGCATACAGCACCCCACAGGTGACAAAGGTGTTTGAGATGGCTTTCTTGAACAGAGAGGTGTGCCACGTTTGGAGAGCGACAGGATTGCTGCTGGCATTAAGTCGGCTAAGGACGACATTGCCAAAATTGGCCTCAGAGGCATAGACCACCCAGAGCCCCGACTCATCAGTAGACAGGTCAATATCTGTGAAGCTGTAGCAGGAGGTGAGATGGCAGTAGGGAAACTTGTTGTTATAGCCTGCCCCTGGGAGGCTCATGGAGGTGATGGCTTTGGATGTCATGTCAAAGCGACACACACTAGGTGAATTGTAGCAGTTGTAGTAAAAGGCGTTGTCATACATGACAGATCCGGGGCCCATCATGGAGTTGGTCGTGGGATTGGAAGATGTGACTGTGACATCGCTAACACTCTGCGCGGCTATCAGGGTGAGGTGGCTGCTGTAAGTGCGAATGTAGTTGCCGTAGGCATTACTGCTGGTCAGCACCACCAGCCAGTACCAGTCTTCCTTGCCAGGGGCTGGTTTGGGGTCTTTTCCCCAGGCGCCATAAGTATAGGAGGTGCCATATTGGGTGACAATATAGCTGCTGGGACCACTTACGTTCCGAAGTTGGCCAAAAGGACAGTTTCCTAGGAGAAGGGAAAATTAGTTGGGCTAAAATTGTTTTAACAAGAAGACATACATTAAATCAATTTACATTTTTCCCACTAAATAAAACAAAAATAAATATCCTTCTGTTTTCAGCACTAACTTAACAAATGGCAATTATTTTTATCCTTAAGAATCGTTAATCCAAGGTTACTGTTGTGATGCAAAGATAAGGTAATCAAGGATGTCTTCTCCATGAGGCACTGTGTCAAGCGTTCCCTTTTTCACCACTTGAGGAAGGATTGTGCAGACAGTGGTCAACAGGAATTACAGACTCAGGCAGAGGAAGGAAAAATGACGTTACTAATGGTGCTCAGACATCGAGATGGATGGCCCAGCTCAGGTGGTGGAGATACAGTAAAGTGAGAAAAGTGAGAAAAGCTGCCACGTCATTCATCATGAACCTGGCAAATCTCAGACAGATGTGAATTGTCCATCAGAATACACTAGACTCGCACATCATGGATCTAAACCAACCTTCTTAAGAGAAGTATTTCTTTGAACATGCCCAGATTTCACTTATAATTTCAGATTTCATCATTGATATTTTCTGATCAGGAGCTTGGATGTCTGCCGTTTTTGTTTTGGAAGGGGAAAGCACAAACTCTGTCTCTCTCACCTGGTGCAGAGGTGCTGTGTGGAGCAGGTGTTGCCTGCAGCTCTGTCTTGCAAGATGCCAGATCTCTCTTCACCCTTTTGTTCTCCTGCTCCTTCTTCACGACCTGCATCCTATCAAAGTCAACCAGCTTCTCCATCTCAGTCATCAGGATCTCCAGCTGAACAAAGGAAGACACCTGGTCAAACCTTCAGGTGCATGGATTTATGACATTCTACATGTGCGTGGGAGGATTCACAAACTGTTTTTATTGTTGTGATTTTCAGCAGGACAACTAGGTTAGGTCAATTCATTTTTCAAAAAAATTAAATGCATTTGTGTTCATTTACATAATTTATTACAATACAGTTGGATCTAATGCATATGTTTAATGAGTAATCTAAAATGTATTTGTGCAGTCTTTTATTGGTAGACATACATTTTAGAATTGTATTGGCTTATTGTATCGTGTGGTGTATTTTATTATTGTATTAATGCTTTAAATGTGATCTGCATCAGTGATCACAGTTACCTGCCCATCATATTTTAAAAAATATTGATCAACTTACATATGGTAAATTAAGGGACGTGACCTAATGAATCATACTGTACTGTATAAATTTATTGTCATCTAATATTGGAAAAGAGCTGGGGAAATAAATTACATTAGTGTACTTGATTCATGCCAAAAAAGAGCACCAAGATCACAGTCACCGTTACTGTGATATGTCAGTAGTTCATTCTTGCTGACCTTCAAGGGCTGGAAAATAGTTAATGTAATTCACAGCAGACAACTCCACATGTTGTGCTGCATTGTGTCAATGGAGCCAGTGTGTTACCTGTGGAGCCACTCTGGCAGTGAGGGCCTGATGGTTCCGGGTGGTGCTGTTGAGCCTGGCGAGGAGGTCACTGATCTCGTTCAGCTCGATCTCAATGATCCTCAGGGAGATGATGCCGTACATCCCCTCATCCTTCGCCTCCTCCAGGTCCTTCACGTCCTTCTCCAGGTCCAGCAGCCGGTAGTGCAGGCTGTCCAGCAGGGTCTCCACTTCGGTCAGCTAGCGGGGTAACAGGCTGATCAGCATTGTGAAGCAACTGGTGTTGTTCTGGACCAGTTCTTTACAAAACAACACCTCAATGCATTTTCCCACATGTGGTGTTCTACTGTTGGTATCACACACTTAAAATTTCATGAAGATTGCAATCCAACTTTTTTTCCCCTAAACATGACACACTAGGTTTCCTAATACACAATTCAACTATCTTTTTCCTGCATTTCAGCTAGTTCTTGGATTTCCAGAACAGCTTCTAGACTACTTAACTATTTGCTTATTTTACTTGCCAAGGTTATGGTATAAGATCATTGGAAGTGACAAGCAGCCCAGTATAGAACTTTTGAACTCTCTTACTCCTATACTGCCTGTACACTAATATGGCCCGAGCAGTGCAGGAATACCTGTTCTTTGGTGATGGCGTGAGTACAGTTGCTGGAGGCACTCTGCATGTCCTCCAGTGTCTGCCAGGGGAAGGCTTGGCCCAGGTTCTTCAGCTCACAGAAGCAGGATGCGGGAGAAGGGGTCACCACCTCTGTGAGCAGGTCCTCCTCTTCCCTCTGACTCTGACAGGTCTGCTCAAGAACAAAATTCCACATTTCTATAAGCTGTACTTCATTAAACCACCCAGCAGAGGGGGCGGGTGCTATATTACTGCCTGGTCTAATGCAATCAATTCATTTTAAGTAAGTGTGAAGTTCTTTGTATGAAGACATTGTAAAATAAGTAAGAAACATCGTAAGTTATATATTGAAAATCAAGGGACTTGACCTAATGAGTGATACTGTACTCTATAACAATCACCTAAAAACTAACCAGGTCTCATATACATTAGTACAGGATTCAATTAAAGTGCATTACAAGTCTAGATCTTATACAAAATATATTCTTATACAAA